>NC_090439.1:29772621-30372621 GCF_031143425.1 Pleurodeles waltl
ATCTGCAGCGTCTCATGCCACGAACAGATGTACACTGGGTAAGTGACATTTTATATATATATATATATATTATACACAAGCTACTGCAATGAAAAAAGGCCTAAAGCCTTCATTTCAGTAGCCCATCCTAATCATTATGAGCAAAAAGGACCAAAGCAAGGCTCAGCCAATCAGGCTTCCCCTCACTTCTACCGCGCGTCGTGCTAGGGAGTCTCCATTGAGCTCTACTCAGTAAACACTTAAGAGAAGTACATTTTTGCTGTTTTTACTCAGGAAAAGAAATTCCTACATCAAGTAAGGGGTCTTCTTCTTTACTTAAGGGAACTCTATTTTGAGGTGAATTCATCATGTCTGATAAGGAGAAGAAAAGCCTCTTCAGAGCCTGTAAGACCTGTGGGAAGAAGAGGCTCCACTTTGAGGACCCTCACAAAGACTGTATTTACTGCCTCTACCCTGGCCATGTATCCAAAGACTGCAAGGTTTGCAGGACCTTTAATTACAAAAGACAGGGAGGGTAGGCTACTAATTTGGCTCCAAAAGCTGAAGTCCAGATCTAATCCAGTGCCTGGTTCTGACCGTGAGGAATCTTCAACTTCCTCCAGAAAATCACAGAAAAGAGGCTGATCTCCTCAGCCCCACTCAGAAGATCTTCCAAAAACGTCTCACAAGAAGACTAAAAGGGTTCCTTCTAAGGCTGGAAGTCCTTCCAGTTCTCCAGTATTGTGGTATCTTTCATAGATTCACATGCTTGAATCATTCCCCGTCGTCGAAGTGGGAGTCCCACGGTACATAGAAAGCAATAAATAAATAAAGAAAAAACTTCTTCTTCTATTTCTTTTTTTTTTTCTTTTTTTCACTGTAGTCAATAGGAAAAAACATATTCAGTTTTGTAACTATCAGCCTCATTAGAAAAGGCCTAAACTTCAGCCAATCAGACGAGACCACCCCTTAAGAATCCTCAGCACAGAGGCTCAGTCTCTTAGATTTTCTACTGCACATCGTGTGTAAGGGAGTCTCCCTGAGCTCTGCTCAGTTTACTTTCTCTTCAAGAGATATTCTTCAACTTTCACTTTTGTTCTTACTGTAGTACTTCTTCCATCAGGTCTACAGTAAGAAAAGGTTTGTTCAGACCTTGTGGGACCTGTGGAAAGTTAAGGCTTCATTGTGAGGACCCTCACAAGGAATGCATATACTGTCTCCATCCAGAGCATAAGGTCAAGGACTGTAAAATCTGCAGGACTTTTCCCAACAAGACTCTTAGAGACAGAGAAGCCAGGCTCTTACTTTGGCTTCAGAAAAAAAAAGCCAGAGAAGCTTTTTCTGAGGAGGAGGACAGCGACACATCAGTGGCCTCAAAGAAGAGGAAAAGATCTGTGGAGAGCTTCTCCCCCAAGAGCAGTAAGTCAGCCAAGAAGCTGCATGCATTTAAGGACAAACCTGAGGAACACGCTTCAACATCCAGGGAACTTGGTGGTAAGGTTCGTTCAGAACCATCTACATCTGTTTCCTCCTCAAAGAAGCTCAAAAGATCTTCGAGTTCCCTGCCTCCATTGACGTCCAGGATATCCACACCGTCGACGACACCGACGAGCACATCGTCTACGGCAGGTCTTCCTTCATCGACAACAGCGACGGCCACGTTTACGGCTCCGTCGTTGCCAATGATTGTTACCTCGTCTCCACTGTCATCTACGACTATAACTTTGGTGAGCTTAAAATACGGTCCATCACCTGCTCACACCTTGAAGATTGCAAAGAAACCGTCAACGGGTAAGAAGATGAAGTCTCTATCGTCGACGCACTCGTCGACGAGTAAATTTCGAGGCTCTTCGTCGACGATCCCACCGACGGAAGCAGCGACGGCGCGGCAATCCATTTTGCCCTCAGAGACGACTACTCTATCGACGACACACCAGTCGACGGCAGCCCCGCCGACGGAAACTTCATCGACATTGGCACCGTCGACGGCAACTTCGTCGACGCTCGCATCACCGATAACGGCTCCACTGCCGACGGCTCCGTCGACGCCTACACCATCCACGAAAACACCATAGACGAACGCACCGTCGACGGCTCAATTTCCTGATCCTATACCCAAGCATTTTGGAGCATCTCCTTACCTACCTCAGAGAATTCTACCAATAAGAAGCAAGTCTTCTCTCCTACTTCCATCCCATACATCACCTAGTAAAGTCACACCAGTACCTCCGCAACATCTCTTTGCTGACGAGGAGGAGGAGGAGGATGATGTATATTTGGATGACTTTTTTTTCCCGGTGGCACGTAGCCCCTCAGAACTACGGATTAAATGTCAGGAGGAGGATGAAGAAGAAAGTGACCAGCTTTATTTAGATCAGAAGAGGTAGAGTCACCTACAACCTCAAGAGCAGCAGGAGCAGACGGTTCAGATGCCTGTCTCTTTGATAGCTAACCTACAGCAAATGATGCAGGACTATTATTCTAGATTTCCTCCACCTGGCTCCTCTACCCCGGTGCAACCTCCGCATACGCCAATATCCACCCCTGTTCGACCATCTGAATCTACGGAACCTATCCCAGGTCCTTCATCTGGACAGGATGTTGATCCACCTTCGTCTGAGGATGAGCAGGAAGAAGGTGAAATTCAGTACACTGACTCAATCATTCCAGAATGGGATGAATATCAAATTCAAACACCATCTCCTTCTACGCCTCCACCAGTCGACTCTCCACCGCAGGATATTGGTGGTTTTCATAGTGTGATGGAAAGAGCTGCAAAAAGATTTCAACTGCCAATAACATCAAAGCAGTCAGACTGTTTTCTATATGACTTCAAGGAGGATACTAGGAAGTCAGTAAGAGCTATACCCATTGTTGACTTCATTTGGGAAGAGGGCCTTAAGATCATGCAGACTCCATCCTCCATACCAGCAGTATTACCGAGACTTGAGAAAAAATATAAAGCACCGGACAATTCTCCAGCATGTTTGGTTAGTCACCCTAAACCAGACTCGGTCATATCACAGGCAGCTCAGAGAAGGTCCAGAAATCCATCTTCATCTTTGACTGCCCCCCCCAGATAAGGAGGGACGACGGTTGGATCTGATTGGGAAAAAGTTCTCAACGATGGCGGCCACTACAGTTAGAGCAGCAAATTCCCTAGCAATCCTAGGAAGGTACGACCGCCAGGTGTGGTCCGATATGTCGCAGTTTATAGATCTATTACCTGAAGATAGTAGAGCAGAAGCGCGCAAGATTTTACAGGAGGGTGAGAAGATCTCGTCTGAGATAATAGACTGCGCCATAGACGTCTCGTCTACAGGTTTCCGCCAGCTAGCCGGAGCAGCCGTACTCAGGCGTCAAGGGTGGCTGAAAGCTACATCGTTCAGACCAGTGGTACAGTTAAAGATACTAGACATGCCATATGATGGTGAACTCTTGTTCGGCAAGCATGTAGATGATGCTTTGCAATCTATTAAAACAGACATGAGACAGCCAGCTCTCTGGCAGCATTACAATACAAAAGACAGCCCTTTCGGGGAGGGAGAGGAACCTTTTCTTATAGAGGCGGCGCACATCAATACCGTCAATACTCTTCTTACCAGGGACAGTTTCGTTCCACCTTTGGCCAGCAACAACCACATACCTTTCGACAGCAGTCATCCACACATTTCAGACAGCAAGCGAGAGGAAAGTCGACTTACAAAGCCAAAGAGGCAGCAAGAAAGCACTGACCTTCATCAGATGCCTGCATCCAACCCCTATACCAACACTCTAATAGGGGGCAGAATTTCCAAGTTCCTCCACCAGTGGTCCCAAATTACTTTAGACAAATGGGTGCTCGATATTGTCAACCGAGGACATACACTAGAATTCAATCAGCCTCCACCTCATGTACCACCAAGAGGTCCCCCGCCGGCCCATCTCAGCGAACTTCTGGCACAGATTGCTATCTTAATGGAGAAGGGAGCAATAGAGATCGTACCAAAGTACCACAGGGGAACAGGTTTTTACTCCTGCTTCTTCCTTATACGGAAAAAGACAGGAGACTGGAGACCTATTTTAGATCTTTGTTCTCTCAAGAAGCAATCTTTTCGCATGATCTCCCTTCAAGACGTCCTACGCCTTCTCAACCGGGGGGATTTTATGACATCCTTAGATCTCCAGGACGCATATTTCCACATCCCCATTCACCCCAGTCATCGGAAATTCTTATGATTCAGGGTTGCAGGCACTCATTACCAGTTCAGAGTGTTGCCCTTTGGCCTCAGATCGGCCCCAAGAGTATTCACCAAGGTTTTGGCACCAGTTGCAGCCTACCTCAGGCAACTAGGGATACAGGTGTTCCCGTACTTAGACTGGCTAATAAAAGCACGAACAACGACAAAAGCTGCCAGGGACACGAAGACATGTCTATCTCTCTTCGGGACACTAGGCTTAACAGTCAATTACCCCAAGTCTCATCTAGATCCTTCCCAGAACATCACCTTTCTAGGAGCTGTCTTGGACACAGTCCAAGCAAGAGCCTTTGCTTCGCACGACAGACGAAAGAGACTTCAAGATCTAGCAACACATCTCAGCAAAAGAAGGTCCGCTTCTGTTCGGACTTACAAGTCTTTTCTGGGGATGCTTTCGTCTTGCATTCCATTGATAGAAAACTGTCGTCTGCACATGAGAACACTTCAACAGCAATTGGACAATCAATGGAAACAAATAGAAGGATCTTTCGACGATGTAGTTCGGATAACCCCATCAGCAAAACAAGCTCTCAAATGGTGGAAGGATACCCCCCTCATCTCGGAAGGTCTCTCATTCCTGAAGGACAAGCCAGTGCATATTATAACAACAGATGCATCCTTAGAGGGATGGGGCGCACATTTGCAAGATCTATCAGTGAGAGGGAAATGGTCCACTCAGGAGTCGACTATTCACATAAACGTATTGGAGTTAAGAGCAGTTTTCTTGGCACTCAAGTCCTTCCTCCCCAACATCAGGGGTTCCTCAGTTTTGATAAGAACAGACAACACCACAGTCATGCATTACCTCAACAAACAGGGGGGCACAAGATCGCAGGCATTGTCCTTAGAAACACAGAAACTGTGGCATTGGGTGATTCAGCATCAGATATCCATCAGAGCAGAACATCTCCCGGGGATCTCCAACACCTGGGCAGATGCCTTAAGCAGGACTCGAACCAGCTGCCACGAGTGGGAACTCAATCAATCAGTTCTCGACCGCCTCTTTCGTCGTTGGGGCAAGCCCAGTCTGGATCTGTTCGCGACCAGAGACAACAAGAAATGCCAACACTTCGCAAGCTGGCGACCGCAGAAGGGATGAAAGGGGAATGCGTTTTTGATCAGATGGTCAGGGATTTATGCATATGCTTTTCCCCCGCTTCCACTCATCCCGAGACTTCTGCAGACAATGAAGAGGGAGCCATGCCGGCTTCTATTAATTGCTCCCAAATGGCCACGCCAGTTTTGGTTCACAGAACTTCTATTACTCTTGGAGCAGCCTCACATATGACTGAGAACACTGCCGGACTTGTTAACAACGAATCAGGGGCAGGTCCGTCATCCCAACCCGACATCTCTTCGATTATCAGCCTGGCTCCTGAATTCTATGAATTTGACGGCCTAGATATCCCTTCAGATTGCAGGGAGGTACTTGCCTGTGCCAGTGCTCAATCTACAAACAGGACGTATAAGTTCAAGTCGAAAAGGTTTTGCATATGGTGTTCAACTTCCAACGTTCATCCTCTAAAGTCCTCTCCTGAACAGATTCTACCATATCTGTTGCATTTAGCTAAATCAGGCCTTTCCCATTCGTCTATCAGGGTCCACCTTGCTGCTATATCCCGTTTCCGACGAGCATCTCATTCACCATCTTTATGGTCATCCAGGATAATAAAGCAATTTCTAAAGGGCTTGTTCAGGATGTTTCCACTGATTCACCGTCCTCCACCTCCGTGGCATTTGAATATTGTGCTCTCCCAATTAATGAAGCATCCGTTTGAACCCATTCATAAGGCAGACCTCAAATACATTTCTTTGAAAACAGCCCTCCTTCTGGCCCTCACCTCAGCGAAGAGGGTTAGTGATATCCAGGCTTTCACAGTTTCACCACCTATTCTCCAATTCAAATCAGAGGTGGTCATTTTAAGAACTAATCCAAAATTTATCCCCAAGGTTCCATCGAATTTTCATCTAAATGAGCTGGTGTTTTTGAGATTTTTTTTTCCAAATCTGCAAACTCCAGCGGAGCGCGCGTTACATTCTCTAGACATTAAACGATGTTTAAAATTCTATATACAAAGGACTAGCAGTTTCCGTAAATCTGAGCAACTGTTTATTAGTTGTGGGCAGATCAATAAAGGCAAGGCCGTTACTAAGCAGACCATAGCGCGCTGGATCTCTTCTGCCATACAGCTCTGCCACCAGTTAGCAGGGAAACCGTTATAATCCAATGTCAGAGCGCACTCCACTAGAGCGGTATCCACTTCGGCAGCTCTATTCGCAGGAGTCCCTCTGAGCCAGATCTGCAGAGCGGCAACGTGGACACGTGCCCACACCTTCACCCAGCACTACTGCCTGGAAGCTACTGACAGAATGGATGCCGTGGTAGGACAAGCGGTGTTAACGTAATTTATTTGCATAAGGTGAGCCAATATTCTCTTTACCCTCCATCCTCTATGTATTACCAGACTAATATTTTTCATGTAGGTATATATATCTGTAGATGTATATATTCATGTATATAATCTTTTGCAAGGTTGATTAGCATAATTTTAACTACCTATGTGAGTCCACATAGGAAGAATTGTGAACAGACATGCTTCTGGTGCTCAGAACTCAACCATCTTTCTTACTGCTGACTACTCTGATTCAAGCATGTGAATCTATGAAAGATACCACAATACTGGAGAAGAAAATAAGTTACTTACCTGTAACTGTGGTTCTCCAGTATTGGTATCTTTCATAGATTCACATGCGACCCACCCTCCTCCCCATAGGGGCTCACCTCTTTTATTTTCATGTAATCACTAGTGCGGAGAAATCTGAGAGACTGAGCCTCTGTGCTGAGGATTCTAAAGGGGTGGTCTCGTCTGATTGGCTGAAGTTTGGGCCTTTTCTAATGAGGCTGATAGTTACAAAACTGAATGTGTTTTTTCCTATTGACTACAGTGGAAAAAAAAAAAAAAGTTTTTTCTTTATTTATTTATTGCTTTCTATGTACCGTGGGACTCCCACTTCGACGACGGGGAATGATTCAAGCATGTGAATCTATGAAAGATACCAATACTGGAGAACCACAGTTACAGGTAAGTAACTTATTTTCTTCTCCTCACAGGAGTTCAGTTTCTTCTAAAAGGCACTCTAAAGAGATCTGTATCCTCAGAGCACAGCAAAAGAGCCTTATCTGAGCCTCCAACGCCACCTCCTGTGGTGAAACATGTCTTTAAGAGGCCATCCGAAAAATCTACGACAATGACACCGTCGACGACATCGGGCGGTGTCCAAAGGTGTCTGTACAGCTTCATCGTTGACGACAACAACCTCTCCAGTCTCTACGGTGTGATCTTCCTCATCGATGATCATGACGACGCCCTTGTTGACGACGTTCATGGTTGCCTCGCCCATTGCCTCTCCTTTATCGATGCTGCCGCCGGTGAGACCATCTATGTTAATTCTGTTGTCGCTGTTTTCCTCGTCGGCAAGGATTTCTCCAGAGATGTCTCCGTAGACGATGCCGTCGACAAGGCTGATACCGTCGTCAATACCGTCGACAATACTGTCGACGATGCCGGCGAGTGTGCCGGCTACGTCCCCATCGATGATGCCATCTGTGTTGCCATCGACGATACCGTCGACGGGCCTGAAAGCACAAAAAAGGCTGCCTTCCTTTCTTCTATGGTGACATCTCCAGGTATGGTTTCAGCTTTGGTACCTATGCATTTACTGGAGCAAGAGGACTCAGATGATGAGGGGCCTTTCGGGGTTGCTCATAGCCCATCAGAACTACACGTCAAGTGCCAGGATCTAGAGGAAGACTTCCAGCATGATCCTCACTCTTACTATCCGCAGACGCACCAGTATCCTTATCAGGAGCAGATGGTTTACTTACCAGGATCTCTCATAGCTGATCTAAAACTCATGTTAGATGACTACAGAAGGCGGTTCCCGGCAGCTGATTTGGGAGTTCAGCAGCCTGTTGTGCCGTCTGTGCCTTCTACTCTGGTCCATCCAGGGGTCCAACCATCTTATGTACTTCCGCAGACACCGATTTCCATCCCTATGCAGGATGTGTCCTCCTCGGATGATGATAATGATGACAGAGAAGAGGGGGAATTACCGGATGCAATAACTGAATGGGATGACTACCAACTTCCTCCTCGCCTTCTCCGGTTCCTGTTGATTCCCGTCCCTGTGACATTGGCGGCTTCCACAACCTACTGGAAAGAGCTGCTAAAAGGTTTGAGTTGCCCATGCCCACAAAGCACATGGACTGCTTTTTGTATGACTTTAAGGAGCCATTTCAGAAGAGTGTTAAATCTATGCCGATTGTGGACTATATCTGGAAGGAGGGCATTAAAGTTATGAAAAACCTGGCCACGGTCATCCCGGTTCTACCTCGCCTTGACAAAAAGTATAAGGCGTCTGAAGACTCTCCTGCTTGCCTCACAGGCTATCTCAGACCCGACTCAGTTACTGCCCAAGTGGCACAACGCAGATCCAGGAACCCTTCAGCACTAATTTCTGCCCCCCCCCCGGACAAGGAGGGTAGGAGATTAGACAACATAGGAAAATTCTTTTACGTAATGGCATCGTTTATTAGTAGGGTTTCTAATTCTCTGGCCATCATAGGCAGATACGATAGGCAGCTTTGGGTTGACATTGCACCCTATTTAGATCAACTGCCTGAAGACTCTAAATTAGAAGCCAGGAAAGTCTTGCAGGAGGGGGAGAGGTCTTCTGCAGAAATCATAGATTGTGCTATGGACATCGCCACCACGGCTTTCCGTCACATGGCAGGTTCTGCAGTTCTCAGAAGGCAAGGTTGGCTTCGAGCGACTTCATTTAGACCTGAGGTCCAAAACAAGATCCTTGACCTACCTTTTGATGGTGAAGCCCTTTTCGGAAAGCACATTGATGATGCGCTTCAGGCGATTGAGACAGACACTGACATGGCCAGGTCCCTTGGCACCCTGCAGTTTAAAAGAAGCCTTTCAGAGGAGCTAGAGGCCGATGTTACTCATCACATAGACCAGGCTTTCAACAGTAAAGATATCCTTCTGCCTCTGCGGCATCTCATTCCTTTCGCCCTCAGTTCCAGCAGAGAATGCCTCAACAGGCAGCGTATTCAAGAGCTTCCCAGAGAGGAAAGGCTGGAAGGCAACCGAAAGATGCAGGCCGTAGGCAATGACTTGCTATCGTCTCCGACTATGAACCTTCCCTTGCGCTCAAGACTAGGGGGAAGGATTTCTCTCTTCCAAAATTGGCAGAAGATAACATCAGACCAATGGGTCCTAAATCTCATCCAGTTTGGCCATACCCTAGAGTTCTTACACTGTCCTCCTACGAAGCCTCCCCTTCCTCGGAAGTTGAAACACTTGAATCTGCTCAAGCAGGAGGTCGAGTCCATGCTTCTCAAGGGAGCTATAGAAAGGGTTCCACATCAGGAGAGGGGAGAGGGTTTCTACTCCTGATTCTTCTTAGTCCGAAAAAAGCAGAAAAGTTGGTGTTCAATTCTAGACCTCAGGGACCTCAACACCTATCTCAAGAAACAATCATTCCGTATGATCACCCTGTCAGACCTTCTGTCCCTTCTAAATTCGGGGGGTTTCATGGCCACACTCGATTTGCAGGATGCATATTTCCATATCCCTATTCATCCCTCCCACAGAAGGTATCTCAGATTTGCAGTAGCCCGAGACCATTTTCAGTTCAAAGTCTTGCCCTTCGGCCTGAAATCGGCCCCCAGGATCTTCACCAAGTGCTTGGCTCCAGTGACGGCTTTCCTCAGAAGACAAAACCATCAAGTCTTCCCGTATCTGGACGATTGGCTGGTCAAAGCCAGATCTCAGGCGCAGAGGTCCATGAGAGCTTGTATTGAGCTTTTCTTGAGCCTTGGCCTTGCGGTCAATAGCGAAAAGTCAGCATTCCAGCCCTTAAGGAGAATAATTTTTCTAGGGGCAGTACTGGACACTTCTACCAGCAAGGCAGCCCCTACAGTGGACAGACGGAGAAAGCTAATTTCCCTCGCGAAGCGTTTACAAAGAAGAAAGTGCATTTCAGTTTGCCTCTTCAAGTTCCTTTTAGGAATGATGTCCTCCTGCATTCCTCTGGTGCCTTTCTGTCGTCTAAGAATATAAGACCTCTACAGGAACAGTTAGATCTTCAATGGGCACAGTCCACAGGGTCTTTCAACGATATCATCAGGATAACAAACCTGATGATATCCGCTCTAGCTTGGTGGGCTCAGGCCTCTCACTTAGCGAAGGGGCTTACCTTTTCTTCCTCAGCAGGCACCTTGGGCAATAACTACAGATGCTTTTCTCGAGGGATGGGGTGCTTTCCTCCAGCACCTACAAGTTTGAGGCAAATGGAAGCCACTTCAGAAAGTCTTTCACATCAATTACCTCGAATTGAAGGCTGTTCGACTAGCGCTGTGCGCTTTCCTCCCAAAGATAAGAGGTTCCTCTGTTCTCATCCGGACGGACAACGCAATGACAATGCATTATATCAACAAGCAGGGGGGGAACCAGGTCTCTACTCTTATCGAGAGAATCTCGGCATATCTGGGAATGCTCTATGAGCCACAAAGTAAACATTCGAGCGGAACATGTCCCGGGAGTACAGGACATTATTGCGGATTCCCTCTGCAGGTCACGGTTGTCCAGCCACGAATGGGAATTAGACCAAGACGTTTTGAATCAGCTCTTCGCCGGATTGGGGGAAACCGAGCCTAGATCCCTTCGCCACTCTGCAGAATGCAACCCATCTGCAGAATGCAAAATGCCAGTTCTTCGCAAGTCGGGGTCCACATCAGGGCTCCTGGGGGAATGCGTTTTCCATGGCATGGTCAGGATTTTATGCCTACGCTTTTCCTCCCGTTCCCCTGATTCCAAGAGTCTTGGGGAAGATCAAGGTTGAACGCTGCAAGCTTCTTCTGATTGCTCCGGCATGGCCTCCTCAGTTTTGGTATACAGAGCTCCTCCTTCTCTCGCAGAGCCGCAGCATCTCTCTGCCACTGATAACATCCCTGCTTACGATGAACAACGGGCAAGTTCTCCACCCGGATCCAGCTTCACGTCACTTGACAGCCTGGCTCCTGAACACCATGAGTTTGCGCATCTAGATATACCTTCAGATTGCAAAGCCATTCTTGCCAGAGCTGTAGCTGACAGTAACCAACAAATGTTATCGTCTAAAATGGAAGAGATTTTGCTTGTGGTGTGCTCAGTATCAAGTGCATCCCTTTTCTTCATCACTGTAGCAGATACTACCTTATCTTCGTCTTCTGGCCAAATCGGGTTTGGCGATTTCTACGATCAAGGTCCACCTGGCAGCGATTTTCTTTGACAGACGTAGGGAGAACGTGCCCCCTCTCTGGTCGGCGAGAGTCATCAAACTGTTTCTTAAGGGTCTATTCAGGTCCTTTCCTCCGGTACGGCCTCCACCTCCTTCATGGCACCTTAATTTGGTCTTGTCTCAATAAATGAAGCCACCATTTGAGCCAATACACAAGCAAGACATGTGGTTCCTATCCTGGAAAGTCGCTCTTCTTCTCGCTCTCACCTCAGCTAGAAGAGTAAGAGAGATACAGGCATTCCCTATCCAGGATCCTTTCTTACAGTTCAAAGGCGGTAGAGTAATTTTGAGGGCAAATCCAAAATTCATACCTAAGGTCCCGTCCGATTTCCATATAAACCAGCCGGTGATTCTGAAGACCTATTTTCCTAATCCATCGACGTCAGCGAAGCGGGCGCTGCACTCTTTGGACATTCAAAGGTGCCTAAAGTTTTACCTGAACAGAACTAAACAATTTAGACAATCTAAACAACTTTTCGTGGCTTTCAGTGCTCCACGTAGGGGTCGACCTTTATCTAAGCAAGGAATTGCGATGTGGATAGCCTCTGCTATTAACTATTATCATACAGTGGCAGGTAGACCGTTGCGGAATCCAGCGCGGGTACATTGTACAAGAAAAATGGCTGCATCCATGGCACTTTTTGCAGGCGTGCCTATTCAGTACATCTGCAGGGCAGCCACGTGGAAGTCTGTACATACTTTCGCAATGCATTACTGTTTGGAAGAAGCTCAGCAAACAATCTAACGTTGGAGTTGATGCCCATGCGCATTGCCACTAAATACCTCGTGACTCAAAATACTTTTTTTTCGAAGAAAAACAACTTGCACACTTATGGGCCCAATACTAAATTGCAGGAGTATGTAAAGCATGTTAATCTACAGCACTGCTTGCCACAAACAGGTTCTTTCTGGGTAACAGTCTGTGCAGGTCACTGCAGAGCCAGAGCTGATGGTCGCCTGGAGATAATAAATCCAGGATTTTGCAAAGTGCGGCAAGTCACACGTGAGGGTCTCAAGGCACTGAATTGTAGGCCCATGGAGATTAAGTGATTTGCCCAGAACCACAGGATGTTGAGCCACCGCTGAGACTTAAACCTGGTTCCCCCAGCTCTGAAATCGTCAGCCCAGGCTGTTATGCCACACTTTCTCTGAGGATACATCTGGTGGATACACTAGATAGAATCACAACAAAGAATTGCTAGGTGTAGTTTCTAACCTTCCCACTACAGAGTACTAGTATGCCCCACAGCAGGTAGTTCCCAAGAACTTCTCAGGGAAACTTAATGTTTGTTTACAGTAACTAGTCTGAAAGGTCTTGAAGGCCTGGTACATCAGAATCCCCATAGAGGATATGACCTGGTTACCCTCTCAGTTATTTTATTTCTCAGGAAGAGCTTATTTGCAAACAGGAAAAACATTCTGCTTGTTGAGTGAGGAAAAAGCAAGGAAATGCTAACATTTTTGGCCAGATCAAAAAGTAATTTGATAAGTCCTACAACGTAAACCTAGAAAAAAGTCTTCTGTATGAAGGTAAGAATGAAAATTGTTGAATATAGCAAATGTTCTACACCATAGGATTCTCACTGATAGTCATAAACGTTGAACAGTCATGCCTGAGGTAACCCTGCTTTTATTTTCTGCCATTGGTGGTAGGGCCCTTAATGTTGAACAGTTGAGTGACAACTCCATAAGTCGGTGACAGGCCAGCTCAGAAAACTACTATAGTAAAACAAAAACCACATTGCAGCATCCAGTTACAGATATGTTACATAGTCCAAATAAACCAACACTCTGCTCTAGCTGCATAGCAAAATGGAGAGAAACGTGCCTGTCTGGACAAAATTGCAATAGTTGCAGTCAGCATATGCTATACCTTTAAGTAAGCTAGACGCTTCCATTTCCCAACATGACTTGCACTTAAATTTTACCGCATAACCTCAGTTTTGTTTTCCAGCCCCTGCTGACTGGATCACTGAAGATTTCACAGGTTTTTCAACTTTTTTATCAGATTTGTTCTTCAAAAGATTACCTTTTTCAACTTCATTTAACTTCTTATAAAGACTTAAACATGTCCCTGTGTTTTAACATCTTATAAGGGAATATTGCTTCTTTAAAATGTCTTCACTTTTTGTAAAGTCTCCCTCCTGTGGGAGAAAGAAGTCTACTTCTGACCCTCACAAACTGTGTGAGATCTGTTTACCTGCTTCTCATTCTGTCATTAACTGTTACTTCTCCTAGAAGATGACAGAAAAGGCCCTTAAAGACTGAGAAAGTATTTACCTGAATGAGAAATCAGAAGATGGAGAAAAGAAGGAAAGGAAGAGGCATAGTCTAGCTAGAAAGGGATCTCCCTCTGTGCACCATGTTCCTTCTGTAAAAAGGACACCTACATAGGGAAATCCAAGAAGAGAAAGTGCTGAAGACACCACCTCCAATCCAGGCACTCCTCCCTCGCTTCCTGTGAGCATGAGTTGACATTGCGACTATTAGCCCCAATGTGATCTCTGTCAAGGAGTGATATGGTTCCAGCTACATCAACACCGAGAGCCCAGAGAGATCACTAATTCTGTGATACCACCTACCTCGACATCAGCTCTGTCCATGCCAGGGCCTCCTGCTATGTTAGAGACGATGATAACACAGGTCACCACTGAGCTTTGACACCAGTGCATCATTGACCATCAGGAATGAATTCACTGACAGTAACTCCATTTCATCATTCGTCGACGCCAAGGCAGCTCATGGTACCATCTTCGATGCCTAGTGGTAACCGTGTCTCAGCAAGCTGGTGTAAGCCTGTGGTGAATAACGACCAGCAGGTCCTGTGGTTAAGGAAGTGTCCATGAAACAATAACATGTGGTTGCATGCCTCACAACTGGAAGTTGAGGGGCCAGGCGGGGGCACATCTTGGCTAAAGGCCAATTTAGCAAATGGTTTTGGTGCAGTGATAAGAAAACAGTTTCTGGTATTGCAAGGAGTGAGCATTTATGTTAACTCGATTTCCTGGTGGTAGGGCAGTGATTTTGTGTGAAGGTATGCTGTGTCTCTTCTATCTCGGGTGTCAGGAAGAATCCTAGCTGACTCCATTCTAAAGCTGAGAAGCTCCATGGAGCCAAAAGTGCAGTGCAACATGTCTGGTTTTGTTTTATGGAGTTAAATGTTGGTGTTAGTTACACCACACCTTTTCATAGTACTGACTGCCGTTCCCACAAGATCTTGATTTTGACCCATCGCTGATTTTATCTACTCTGTTCCGATACCAACATGTGTCGTCATCTAGCTCCCCCTTTTAGGAGCAGAACGTTCCATTTGTTGACAAATTGTGCTTTTATTTGAACAAAATTGCCCTTAATAGTTAAAAAAAAAAAAAAAAAAAAAAATTGTTCCCAGTACCGGATTAATATGTTCTTACTCTTTTACTGTTTGCTCAAACATTCTCTTTTGCCTTTTAACATACATTGAGATCAGTATCAAAGGATCTGTATTGCAATAACCAAGAATAGTTAAAACCTGAAGTGGATTTTTTTTATTTTTTTAAACAATTCAAATGGAGAAAGTTCTGCAGTTGAGTGCAGTGGAGTAAGCACAGTATGATATGTGCACACCTTTACTTGAATAACCTGTTACTCTGACTCCCCTGGCAAGGGCTGGTGTATACATTTGCTTAAGATTTTGTTAATCCTTTCAACCAGGCTAATTCTGTTAGGAGAATACAAAGGTGTACGTTTCTAAAGAATCCACTTTGAAAAGCAGAAATTAATTCATTTTGTAGAAAGTAAAATGGACACCTTTATCTATAGTTAAAAATGCCTCCTCTACGTAAACACTCTGTAGCACACTTTAACAAACAAGTAAGTTGTGGATTTCCAGACAAATCCCCACTCCACCCACTTGGAACCACCTGAAAATGGTACTAGTTTTAAAGACATGTTGCAAACTTTCAAACATTTGTTAGAATTAATGTAGTCTTTACAAGACTCAAATTTCGATGCTCAAATTCGGTCGCCAGTAATATTGTCAAACCAATTTCTTTCTGGCAGTCTCACCCAAATGACCCCGATATGCAGCTTTGATTATGTTCATATTGATATTTTCTGAAGATACAGATGTTTTCCTCTCTTAAAATGCTTTATTATTCAAACTAGGGAAAACATACGCACAGAATCAGCAATTTGGGCAAAAAACAGCCTGGCAATTATTTTTACTAGCAAATATGCTCAAAATGAAAATTGAATTCATATAATCTTGACAAAATTCTATCCCACCTTGATGTTGCCTTACCTGTACTATTTCCTGATCAGCATAAAATTGAAGATTTGTGGTTGGTTCTCGTAATGAAATGCGTACTCCACAGGCAAGGTTTGAAGTGTTACACTGCACACACCCAGCTAAAAGCCTTCCCACCATCCCTCTGAGTACGAAATGAACCAAGACCTACACCACTGGCATAAACCGTTGCAGTGCATTTGGCTTTCTGTATAAACTGCGGCTTCCATGGTTTTAGCTTTCCCTTTTCCAAAGTCATTAGACATCACTTGACTCTACTAAAATGTGGCATTTTTCATAAGTGACAACATTAAACCATGAATAATGTTCACAGATACCATCTTGGAACTCTTTGGAAGAGTGCGTTGCTTAATAACCTTGAGTAATGAATCTTTTGGCTTGGTGCTGTAGCCAGATATACTGTGGTCTAAATACCCTACTTCTGTGCACAGATATTTGCATTTGTCCATTTGAAGAATTAAAACACTGCTCTATGATCTTTCCAAAGCTTTTCCCTGCCTGCTACTGTGTCTTTCTAAAGCGTCAGCCAAAAAAGAATGCTGTCTTAGGAAGCTGCAACCACGTGCCCAAAAAGACTGTCCAACCGCCTTTTGAACATGGATGTTCAAGGCAAGCCAAAAGGCATGCACAAGCACTATCCGGGGTCAGAAATTTAGTCAGGTGGTGACCTTTGTAGCCTAGACACAAGACAAATATGTCACAGAATCTACTAGGGAATATCATGAGACCTGTATAGCATGAGAGATCATGAGGCTATCTATAACATATAGCGAGTGGGAACCCAAGATAACACCCACAAAATAGGTAGGGAAAAGACACTTGTACCTGCTACTGAAGAGATGCTGCTTTGGATGCATTGAGGGCTATTCTGTTACAAACACCTGGATGATGAAAATCCCATATTGCAGTATGAATATGAATTTTGAATTACTTTATTGTTTCAATTACTTAAAATTGTTATAAAATGCCAAAGAGAATAGGATAACTAAAATGAATGAATTTAAAAAAGACTAAACCTGTAAAATACCAATATAATCAATCTGTCAAGTCAAAGAAGCTCCACTTCAAATTAAGCAGTAAAAAGTTCCTAATTTCATGAATCATAGCATTAATTTTGTGCATGCCTGTTCCCTGTGGTTCACTTTTGGTAATGGTCTAGGATTATCCTTACTCTTGGAGTGTCTCTCTGACTTGATGCAGTAAAAAATTAATTTAACTTATTTCCCGAATCGGGATAGTTCTGTGGAATCCATAGTGGTCAGACAAAACCTGAAAGCATCTTTACATGTTGCAATCTTGTGTTTAGATTTTTTTTTTATCGTAAAGTGCATGCAGAAATTGTGGGTAGCAGCAGAGCAAATGTAGGAATGATTTTTTTGTGCAGTCATTGAACCTGCAGTTTGGTGTAGAAGACACTTTGTTCCACCTCCAATAGAACTTCTTAGGAAAGAACATAAGTCTTGTACAAAGGATTTTGTTTCTGCTTTCTTATTGTAATGGTACTTTTAGATATTCTTTCATCTGAAGTCCTTTTTAAGATTTTGAAGTTAGATTTGTGTAAACAGCAGTATGTAGAACTTTCAAGTCCATCTTCCATAAAAGCACTTGCACCTGGTTACTTAAAATGTTTTTAAGGACCAAATAAGAAATAGAGAGGAGTGGCATGTTGTCGACGTCCAAATTGAGGTCCTTGGTAGCAGTGGTTATATATGAAGACCAAGTGTTGGCTCCTCACTAAACCTGGCCTGTGGGCAATCCTGCGGCAACCTATGATTTCCCTTTGAACTGAGTGTTAGTATTTGTTTGAAGCTGCCTTGCATTCCAGCTCCTGCCTTGTTGGTCTGAACCCCAAGCGTATCATGGATTGTTGAGCCTAATATGGCAGGTAAAGGATGCACCTGTATACAGAGCATTGCAGTTTATCCAGTAATGGTGAATACTTTGCTGGAGAGGCATGTAACCATATACAGGAGATTGGCTTTTATCGTTCATATGATGGCTTCTGTTGTAGGACTATGAAGGAAGCTATTAATTTGCACAAAATAAATATCACCCCATTGGTCTTTCCTGCAGCATGTTTTAAGTGTTGGATGGGGTGTCTGGCATTAAAACACCCAAATATTTGTATTTTGAGGTATGCTATTTTTAGAATGCCCAGTCTCCATTATTGGTTACCATTGTTCTTTTGTCTCCCAAAGACTATCACTTTTGTTTTATTTGCGTTATTCACTTGCTTGTTGCATACGTTACACTTAATTAGCTCAACAAGTATGTGCTGCATGCCATGTTTTTGTAAGAATGATCAAGTCATCTGCATACTGAATAATCAGCACACTATAAGCTCCAATTATAAGTTTGAATAGTGGGTTCCTTGTAATTGCACCTACTAGATCTGTATAACAGTATAAATTTGTTACGAATGAATTTGTTATGTAAGAGATAAAATGTAGTTAAATATTACATAAGTTGGACTGAACAGAAGCATTGAGCACGTCTGTGTCTGAGTGGCATGGTCTAATGACTGGATGCAGTTTTTAGAATGTTGAGATTATGTTTTAGGCGTTTGACTATTTTGTGCGCAGAGTGGTTGGCAGAGGAAGTGGTTGAAAATAAGCTGCTGTCAAGACCAGATTCCAAGACTATCAACAGAAAGGTTTCCCAGATTTAAATTCTTTCAGACCGAGGCACTCTGGAGTGTCTTTCTACTCCGCCTTAAAATAAGATGGAACCACAGTTCAGGAAACTTTAATATGTATGAGACACAGACCCCCAAAGTAAAGGTACTTTGGTCTCCAGGATGCCATTCGATTTCATATACCACTCAGCTTTCAAAATTCAAACTGGAGAGATGACACAAGTTACAGTGAGACAGGGAAAAGAACGGTCATCCCACAGTGAGACTAAGGAGCATAAATAACAGACCTTGTTGAACATGAAGAATATTGATCTGGTGTTGGCGTTAAGACTCATTAAATAGGTTTTACATGCTGCTCAGAAATGAAGTTGTTTCTATGGGAGTATAGCCAGGAAGACCAATAAGTGAGCACTAAAAACAGATGACTTTGTCAAAGAAGATCAAACCTGTAGTGTCCTTTACAAGGCAGAAGACTGTGTTTTGACGGGAGAAATAAAGTGCATTTGAAGACTACATAGCAGGATGTGAAGAGAAAATTGAAGTCAAGTTGTATCAGCTTCTTACGTTATGTGAGCCCCACACTGGAAAATGACAGAGAGATAGAGTACCTAAAAGATGTTTTAGCAGATGACATCAAGAATTCTTGAAACGTATAGCAAAAAATGTGTGTTGATCACCCAGTGTAGGATCAATGCTTTTTTGTTAGGTGAATAAAGTCAGCAGTATCCTTACCCATTCATTGTGCACACATTTATAGTGGAGAGATTTGTTGGGATGGGTATTTTCATTATCATCAAATTATCTGAGTGTGTTCGTGATGTGAAAAGAAGCTTACAGATTGTATAGATATTTGGGCCCTGCCGGGTGTATTATATCAAATCTTTTGTAGGTTGTGGTGCTTCTCTGAAATGTGTTGCTAATGATCTTGTAGAAGTTTGTAACCAGTTATTGCTGTTATTATGTCTGTCCTTGTTGCTTGTCTGTGTAATGTAAGCATTAGTCATTTAATGCAGTACATATCAAACAGATTTGCATAATATTTCCTGGAAGTTTTCTTTCCGGTTCTAGGATGAAAAGGTATTCTTATTTGACATTTGCACAATGCAGACAACTTAAGCATGGTGAAGTTGCCTTGAGTTATATTCCTATTCCATAACATTAATTTATCTGCCATACTATTACTATTAATAGGCACTGATGTATTTAGACAAGAGGCATTGCACCACAGAGTTTGTTAATTTTATCCTTTTAAAAACTGACCACGTCACTGTGGCAGAGTCTTTTTCAGAGGCATTATGGCAGAGACCTTTCCTTTGGTACTGGGCAAACCATGGTTTTATAGCATTGGCGTACAAACTGCGCCCATAGTATCTGAAGCAAAGACACAATCTTTTCTTTGGGCCTAAGATATTGGGAGGGAGACTAGTGTGTTGATGTCCTGGAGCAAGACACATAAACACAGCCAAAAGAGTTGCAGAGAGGTGGGATTAGCTTGTGTCCCCTGCATTGGGGAGGGTGGGACTCTGCCCACTCACGCAAAATGGTGTGAGGGGGGTTCTACTGCCTTCTGCATTGAAAGTGAAACAATCTCCAGCTTCTAGCCTTTGGAGAGGAATGCAGCACATCCCTTACCCTAAATGCTGAGCATTATCACTACAAGCTACATCACCAACTGTATGGAATGAAGACCCCTTTTTAGGTCCCTGCTGGTTTGCTAAATACATCTTGGGGGCATTCAGAAAGCTGACCTAGGGATTCATTCTCTGTTGCTTGCCATTGGCTTTGTGGTTTGTAACTCACATTTGCTCGCTGTCCATTTACTGGCTTTATTTGTTTAAAGCTCTCCAGCTTCATACCTTCCCTTACCAAAACCATGTTTACAGTATCTTTCAGAGTGATCCCTTCGTGTAAACAGGCCTGTAAATCTTGTTATCTCGTCACATTTGCTGTCCATTCAAAGACCAAGGTCAAATGTCACAAGCAGTCTTCTGAGGGAGCTTGTTTACTTTTCTTTCTCTGACTTCAAAGTGAAAGAATTTATTTACCAATCTTGCGGGTTACTGGTTGTAGGAAAGAGTATTTTTTCTAGCACATGACAACTTTTAAATGAACTGTGTAAGTATGTCAGAATATATCAGCATTAGGAACACAAGTGAAACACATTTGTTATTTCTGAAGTGTATTGTAAACAAACACTTTAATATGATTAAAAAAAAATCCTTATACTAGGTGATGCAATTTCCATACAGTTTCGTCTGTGCACTTGTTCTCAATCAACACAAGCTTTATTCGGTCGTAAATAAACATCAAAGCATAAAACCACGACAATCCAAAAATACATACCTGATAAAAAAAAAAAATAAGAAAGGTTAAATAACATCAATCAACAATTATAATAAGCTAAAACTCTAATTCCATATCCTGCAGCATACATGTGCACTTGTTAGAAATGGGGTCTTTAGATGGCAGTCGGTTTGCACCCTGTCCACGTAGGGACCCACATTCTAGTCAGGATAAGGGAGATACCCGCTCAGAAAAACCCCTGCTTTACCCCCTTAGTAGCTTTCAGAAGCAATGTGTAAAGCATTTGCACATAACATACATTAATAAGTGAAAACACTACAAAAAGCCACCACACTGGTTTTACAAAAATAGCCAATATGTTTCTATATAAAACAAGACCAAATACGATAAAAATCCAGCATACAATAAATAAGATACAAATGTTGCAGTTACTTAAAAAGAGAGTTCCCTGAAGTCGATAGCTCCACCGGGGGCTATCATGGCGTCGTGCTCAACAAAACCAACAGTGCCGGCCGCAGTGTTGCGGGTCACTTACGGTGTCGGGAAGACCTTTTGGAATTGCAGGGCGTTGTGATCCTCGCAGTGACATCCGAAGAGCGGTGTTGCTGTCTCTGTTCCAAAGGTTGGTGCGGGGGTCCTCTGGCCCTTGCAGTCACACACGTTGCAGATCAAACTCTGGGCTGATGAAGTCAGGAGCGCTGGCGTGGATGGCGCCGGGGCTGCAGTGCGAAGCGGGACAATGTAACATGCGGCGCCCACAGATCATGGTGCAGGCAACAGCTCAGTGATGGTGTCCAGCGGTGTCAGTGAGACCAGGGCTGCAGTGTGAAGTGGGGCGGTGTGACGTGTGGTGTCAACAGGTCACAGTGCAGGCAGCAGTTTTGTTGTTGCTGAAGCACTGTCACCGGTAGACCCAAGTCGGCGGTGCAGTGCAGGACGGGCTCCCTGCGATGACCATGGATCACGTTGCAGACAGGGGCACCTGGTGATGACACTGGAGTCGATGATGCTGGTGTCAGTGGACTGGGGCTGCGGTGCCAGACGGGACGATGCTTCATGTACGTCACAAGCGGTGTCCACAGGCCATGGTGCAGGCAGCAGCGCTTGTGTTAACAGGAGCAGCATCGTCTGGGATGCCCAGGCTACAGTGTAAGCAATGCAGTGCCATAGTGAGGGGGCCCATAGGTCACGGTGCAAGCAGCGGCTCAGTGGTGGCGTCATATGGTGGCTGTGAGGCCAGGGTTTCGTTGTGAAGCAGGATGGTGCGGCTCCGTGCGACGTTGGCAAGTCACGGTGCAGGCCAGTGGTGGCGTTGCAGTGGTTTTACATCTTGAACAGCAAAAAAACACAGTTCCCAGTGCTGTAGGCAGATGAAACTGAAGTCCTTGATATCCCTGGTACTTCCAACAGGAGGCAAGCTCTACTCCAGGTGCCTGGAGAACTTTTTCAAGCAGGATATACAGCAACGTTCAGCCTTTGCTCTCCCTTAAGGCAAAAGCAGCAACTGCAGGCCAACCCAGCAAAGCATACACAGCAAAGGGCAGTACTCCTCCTCAAGCTCTTCTCCTTGGTCCATAAAGATTCTAAAAGTCTAGGGTTTTCAGACCAATACTTATCCCTTTCTGCCTTTGAAGTTGGCAAACTTCAAAGGAAAGTCTCTGTTGTTGACAATATCCTTCCTTGCCCAGGCCTGGCTCCAGACACACAAATGAGGAGGTCAGAGACTGCATTGTGTGAGGTAGAAACAGCCTTTCAGGTGTAAGTGACCACTTCTCTCCCTCCACTGTAGCCCCCCACCCTTCGGGCTACCTAGGGCCTACCCTAGGAGTGCCTTACATGTAGTAAAAGGGAAGGTTTGGGCCTGGCAAGTGGGTACACTTCCCTGGTCGAATTGGCAGTTTAAAACTGCACACACTGACGCTGCAGGAGCAGGTCTGAGCCATGTTCACAGGACTACTTATGTGGGTGGCACAGTCAGTGCTGCAGGCCAAATAGTGGCATTTTATTTACAGGCCCTAGGCACCTCTAGTGCACTTTACTACGGGCATAGTAGTAAATAAAATATGCCAATCATGTATACACCAATCACCAATACAATTTACATAGGGAGCGCTTGCTCTTTAGCACTGTGGTAACGTTTGCAGAGACAATAAACCACCAAAAACAAATTTGAAAAAAAAAGGAGGAAAGCAAAAAGTTTGGCGATAACCCTGCAAAAAGGGCCTTTTCAACGGCAATGTATAGTTTTATTAGTAAAACTGCATGTCTGTGCAAATGCAGTGCCATTTCTATTGTAAACATGTTGTCTGTAATGGCAGTGTGCTACCACACCATGAATACGCAACTCTACTCCACTCTACTCAGCACCACTGCACTCTGCTTTACATCAGTCCGTGCCACTGCACTCTGCACCATTCCACTCTACACCACTGCACTCTGCCACTTCACATTATGCCTCTCTACTCTACCCTGTACCACTCGACTCGATGCCACTCGACTCTGTCACTGCACTCTGCACCACTCCAGCATAGGTCACTTTATCCTGCACAACTCTGTGCCAATACATTCTACGCTAATGCACTTTAGTTTGTAACACTGAACTCTAAACCCCTGCACTCTACGCCAATGCGCGGTGCGCCGCTCTAATCTACACTGCACTCTATGCCACTGCACTCTACACCACTTTACTCGACATTTGACTCTATGCCCGCTACACTAATGCACTCTACCCTGCACTACTTCACTCTATGCCTATTCACTACTCCGAAACAATCTACTTACTCTATGCCACTGCACTCTATACCATACAACTCCACTCTTAACAACTGCACTCCACGCCAGTGCACTCTACACAACTGCACTCCACCACTGCACTCTACTCTGTATCACTGTACCTATGCCACTGCTCCCTACGCACTCTACTGCACTACTCTGACACACTGTCCACTACCCCATTCTGCAAGACTGTGCTCTATGCAGCTGCACTCTACAGCACCCTATGCCACTCCACTCTGTGCTGCTGTACTCTGCACCGCTGCAGTCTGCTATGCACCACTCTAACCTAAGGCACTGCTTTTTATGATGCTGCATTGCACACCTCTGAGTTCAATGGCAGTGCACCGTACTCCACTGTACTCTGCAGCACTGTATGCCGATGCACTCTACACCAGCCCATTCTACTCCGTGTCACTCCAGTATATGGCACTCAGCGTGACTTCACACTATGCTACTACAATACACGACCCTCTCTGCCACTCCACTCTACAACCATCTACTCAACTCTGCCATTACACTCTGTGACACTCAAAACCACTCTCCTCTACGCCACTAACTTTTAGCCATGCCGAACAGCAGCCACACTGGTGTACAACACAGCTTAAACACATTGACAAAGCCAATAGCTCTTGTATAGGCTAGCCCTATTGTCTTTTCCAATGCTTCTTTCATTTTATCTGCAATCTTCTTGGAAGGCAGTCTTGCTTTCTGTAATATCACTGTGTTAAGTGATTTTAATTTCCATCTAAAGAACCTCGATAATAAGGACCCCGCCTCCCTCTGTGGCTATTTTCAGACCTTTGGCCTTGGAACAATTAGTCAATGTTCCGACTCATTCTGCCGGACATATACTTGATGGCATTTTTACTAATGGCATTGGTCTTGATTTAGAGAGATGTCAGGAAGTAAACCAGTCAGACCACAGGACTCTACACTTTCACTTTCCCTTGCCAAATTCTAAACTTGAAGCTCCCTTTAAACCACAACCCATAGTTGTGCATGGATGGGCAAGGCAAATTTATCTGCTTTAATGTCCTCTCTAATGACCCCCACTCCCCGTCCACCTCGACTAATGGGGCTGATGAATTAGTAGCTGCCTACAATGACTGGCTACATACTGCAATAGACAAAGGTGTCCCTTTGATTACATTAAAGCCACATAGATCTCGACCCACAGCCCCCTAGCTATAGGCAAAACCCAGGGAGATTAAGACAAAGTGTAGAAAGCAGGAAAGGATATGGAGAGCTTCTTAATCTCCTGATCAGAGAGCCAAATATAAGCAATTTATTCTTGAATATAAGGAGTTGATTAAATCTGATAAAAACCCTATATTTTGCTCGCAGAATTCCCGAAAACTCTGCTTGTGAGCTTTTTCAAGCAATACAACTATGTACGGTACCCACAGCTCAGTTAGTCCCCTTTCCGAAGACCGTTGTGACAGCTTAGCCTCCTTTTTCAAGACCTAAATTCAGTCAGTTTACACTGTTTTAGGAGAATTTCTCTCCACAGTCTCTCCTAGTGACGTTACTATCGATCTAAATCATTTTTACCCACGGGTGCTACGAGCGATTTGGGTTTAGGTTATACCTCCCTTATCGAGCTCCCAGAGCTCTCACCAGAACAGATAGTAGAGCTCATAGGTATTAATAAATCAAGTTACCCAGCCGACCACCCATGTCCTGCTAAGTTGTTTCATAAACTAGCTAATCACATCACTTATCCTCTGGCCATTCTTTTAAACATCATCATGGCCATAGATTTCTTTCTTTTGGAATGGAAAAAGGTGTCCATTTTAAAACTATTGGGGAAAAAAAAACACCTTAGACCCTTGGGTTGAAAAAAGCTACTGGCTCCTTCCCAGATTACCTTTTCTAACAAATGTTTTTGAAAGACATCTCAGTCTTGTTCTAACTGAGTATTTGGAGCACAACAACATCTTAGATCAGGCACAATTTGGTTTCCGTAAAGCTCATAGCACTGAAACCACTATCCTCTCAGTGTCTGAAGAAGTCAGAAACATCATGGATAAAGGCGGGAAGGCAGTGTTGGTCCTGTTGGACCTGTCTGCATCCTTCAATAGTTAATCATTCAACCTTAAAGCAACGACTGAGAGAAATTGAGCTTGCTGACCCAGCTCTGATGCTAATAAGATCATTTTTAGATGACCAGGAGCAGACAGTTGCCATGGAAATGTATACCTCCAAGTCTTTCACTCTTCCCTGTGGAGTTCCACAGGGGTCATCATTGAGCCTCATCCTATTTACTATCTATATAACACCACTGTTGAACCTCATTAGGGAATTTGGTTTTGTTGCTGATGACACTCAAATCATTGTCCCAATTTGAGGTAACATTGAGGAGACTCCTTAACGTTTTAAAGGCTTCATGTCCGCTATTTTGGGTGGATGAGTGAGCACTATTTAATACTTAACTATGATAAAACTGAGATTTTACTTTTTGATTTTGATGAAAAGATATGGGGAACAAATTGGTGGGCCAATTCCTTAGGACCACCACCTACCCCTGTCAGCAAAGGCATGATTCTGAGTGTTATGTTTGACTCCAGGCTCACCTTCGCTGAGCATATAGATCAGTTGACATCCTCATGTGTTTTTACTTAGAATTATTATTATTTTTTTTTTTAAAGATCCTCCCTTTCCTTTCTGGTGAACCACAGAAAATGTTGGTCACCTCATTAGTTCATGCCAAATTGGACTCCTGCAAGAGAAGCAAAGACATTCTTGCATACATATTTGTGGCTAAAGACATCACAGTATTTATACTGGAATGCTCTGTTACTAAAACACTACTGAAATGGGTGTAAAAACTTGATTTAAAATTTTGAAATAGGCAAGCTCTATAATAGAAATGTTAGTGTCTGCTTGACCTGCATCTTTAAACTATAATTTTCTGGGTAAATTACCCTAAACTACTTATACTTTATACTCTGATTTAATATTCTTACAGTGCACAAGGCAACTTAGTTTCGGTCTAGTTTAATCAGGGCCGGCTTTAGTGCTGGTGGTGCCCTGAGTAGCAGTCTTTTTTGGTGCCCTCTCAAACCCTCCTCCTATATGACCTCCTCCTTGGATTCCTGCACGATCTTCTGGCAAAAGTGCTCCATATCCTTCCATAGCCTCTCTCTCACATACATTTAATTTGTTTTAAAGCGCTGGTAAAGGCCAGCTTTACTAATCCACTCAGCTATCCACATCAAATGCAGATCTGTTCTTTGCAACAGGCATATTATCCCTCTGTATTGTATTGTATTGTAATAGTATGTTCGATGGCATCTGTCGCTGTAGATACGCATGTTTTGCATAGCTCGCCATCTGGTGTTGGGCCGGAGTGTTACAAGTTGTTTTTCTTCGAAGAAGTCTTTCGAGTCACGGGACCGAGTGACTCCTCCTTTTGTCTCCATTGCGCATGGGCGTCGACTCCATCTTCGATTGTTTTTTTTCTGCCATCGGGTTCGGACGTGTTCCTGTCGCTCCGAGTTTCGTCGGTATTGTTGCGTTCGGGGTCGGCGTAGTTAGATTCAACACCGCGTCTAAGATCGAAGAGCTCCGGTGCCCTTCGGGGTAATTTTTTCGATCCCCCGTCGGGGCCTGGTCGGCCCGACCGCGTGCAGAAGAACGCCAATGGAACGGACCCCGTTCCGTTTCTGTCCCAAATGCCACAATAAATACCCCTATACAGACCAACACTTGGTCTGCAACCTGTGCCTGTCACCTGAGCACAGTGAAGACACCTGCGAGGCCTGTCGTGCGTTCCGGTCCCGAAAAACACTCCGAGACCGTCGAGCCAGAAGACTTCAGATGGCGTCCGCGCCGACAGCCCACCGGGAGTTCGAGGAACAAGAAGAGGAGGGAACCTTTTCGATCCAAGAATCGGACTCCGAAGGATTCGACGATACACAAACCGTGAGTAAGACGTCGAAAACCACTCAGAAGAAGATTTACAAGGCCCAGGGGACGCCACTGCCACCAGGCCATGGCTCGACCCATAAATTCGGTGACCGACCGTCGGCACCGAAAAAGGCCCAAACAGTGCCGAGATCGTCCGACTCCGGTCGAGACACCGGCACGCAGCCTTCTCGGGACCGAGAAAGTGCTGGAGACAAGCATCGACACCGAGATACCGGTGTAGACACGGCTCGACGCCGAGACAGCAGCACCGAAGAAGATCGACGCCGAGAGGTTTCGGCCCCGAAAAAGAAAAAAGTCACCTCGGAGCCGAAAAAAGATGCAGACAGGGTTTCGGTGCCAAAACAAACTGCAACCGACCCAGTTTCAGGCTCTTATACAGAAGAGCACTCGCTAACCTCCCAAATGCAAAAGCATAGGTTTGAGGAAGAACTACACTCAACGGATGTAGACCATACGCAAAAGCGTATTTTCATACAGCAGGGGACAGGAAAAATAAGCACCCTTCTCCCTATTAGAAGAAAGAGAAGATTGGAGTTCCAAACTGAACAAACACCACAAACAAAAGTGGTGAAAAAAGTTACCCCACCACCCTCTCCTCCACCTGTGATTAACGTCTCACCAGCACAAACTCCATCACATTCCCCAGCTCACACCACCATGAGCCAGGGTGACCAAGATCAAGACGCATGGGACTTATACGACGCCCCAGTGTCAGATAACAGTCCGGAGGCATACCCTACGAAGCCATCTCCACCAGAGGACAGCACTGCGTATTCTCAAGTGGTGGCTAGAGCAGCACAATTTCACAATGTAAGCCTCCACTCAGAACAGGTCGAGGATGACTTTTTATTCAACACACTCTCCTCCACCCACAGCTCCTACCAAAGCCTGCCTATGCTCCCTGGTATGCTCCGGCACGCAAAAGAAATCTTTAAGGAGCCGGTCAAAAGTAGGGCAATCACACCAAGAGTGGAAAAAAAGTATAAGGCGCCTCCTACAGACCCGGCTTTCATCACTACACAGCTGCCACCAGACTCTGTCGTTGTAGGAGCAGCTAGGAAAAGGGCCAACTCCCACACATCTGGAGATGCACCACCCCCAGATAAAGAAAGCCGCAAGTTCGATGCAGCTGGTAAAAGAGTCGCAGCACAAGCTGCAAACCAGTGGCGCATCGCTAACTCCCAGGCACTACTTGCGCGCTATGACAGAGCCCATTGGGATGAGATGCAACATCTCATTGACCATCTGCCCAAGGACCTACAAAATAGGGCAAAACAAGTGGTTGAGGAGGGACAGACCATTTCCAACAACCAAATCCGCTCCTCCATGGACGCTGCAGATACAGCTGCACGGACAATTAATACATCTGTAACTATCAGAAGGCATGCATGGCTCCGAACGTCTGGATTTAAACCAGAGATTCAGCAAGCAGTTCTCAATATGCCTTTTAACGAAAAAGAACTGTTCGGTCCAGAAGTGGACACAGCGATTGAGAAACTCAAAAAAGACACGGACACTGCTAAAGCCATGGGCGCACTCTACTCCCAGCAGAGCAGAGGGAATTACAGCACATTCCGTAAAACACCCTTTAGAGGGGGGTTTCGGGGTCAGAGCACACAAGCCAGCACCTCACAGGCAACACCGTCCAGTTACCAGGGACAGTACAGAGGAGGTTTTCAGGGACAATATAGAGGAGGGCAATTCCCTAGGAATAGAGGAAAATTTCAGAGCCCCAAAACCCCTACTACTAAGCAGTGACTCACATGTCACTCACCCCCTCCACACAACACCAGTGGGGGGAAGAATAAGTCATTATTACAAAGCATGGGAGGAAATCACTACAGACACTTGGGTTCTAGCAATTATCCAACATGGTTATTGCATAGAATTTCTACAATTCCCTCCAAACATACCACCAAAAGCACAAAATTTGACAAAACATCATTCCAATCTCCTGGAGATAGAAGTGCAGGCACTATTGCAAAAGAATGCAATCGAATTAGTGCCAAACACACAAATAAACACAGGAGTTTACTCACTGTACTTTCTGATACCAAAGAAGGACAAAACGCTGAGACCAATCCTAGACCTCAGAATAGTGAACACATTCATCAAATCAGACCACTTTCACATGGTCACACTACAAGAAGTATTACCATTGCTAAAACTACACGACTACATGTCAACTTTAGACCTCAAGGACGCGTATTTCCATATACCAATACACCCATCGCACAGGAAATACCTAAGGTTTGTATTCAAAGGAATACATTACCAATTCAAGGTACTGCCTTTTGGATTAACAACCACACCAAGAGTCTTTACCAAATGTCTAGCGGTAGTCGCTGCACACATCAGAAGGCAGCAAATACATGTGTTCCCATATCTAGACGACTGGCTAATCAAGGCCCATTCGTTAATAGAGTGCTCAAATCACACAAATCAGATCATACAAACCCTCTTCAAACTAGGGTTCACCGTCAACTTCACAAAATCCAACATTCTGCCGTGCAAGGTACAACAATACCTAGGAGCCATAATAGACACAACAAAAGGAGTAGCCACTCCAAGTCCCCAAAGAATTCAAAATTTCAACACCATCATACAACGCATGTATCCAACACAAAAGATACAAGCAAAGATGATATTACAACTCCTAGGCATGATGTCTTCATGCATAGCCATTGTCCCAAACGCAAGACTGCACATGAGGCCCTTACAACAGTGCCTAGCATCACTATGGTCACAAGCACAGGGTCATCTTCTAGATCTGGTGTTAATAGACCGCCAAACTTACCTCTCGCTTCTGTGGTGGAACAACATAAATTTAAACAAAGGGCGGCCTTTCCAAGACCCAGTGCCACAATACATAATAACAACAGATGCTTCCATGACAGGGTGGGGAGCACACCTCGATCAACACAGCATACAAGGACAATGGAACGTACATCAAACAAAACTGCATATAAATCACCTAGAACTTCTAGCAGTTTTTCAAGCACTAAAAGCTTTCCAACCAATAATAGTTCACAAATACATTCTCGTCAAGACAGACAACATGACAACAATGTATTATCTAAACAAGCAAGGGGGGACACACTCCACGCAGTTAAGCCTGCTAGCACAAAAAATTTGGCGTTGGGCAATTCACAACCAAATTCGCCTAATAGCACAATTTATACCATGGATCCAAAATCAACTCGCAGACAACCTCTCTCGAGATCACCAACAGGTCCACGAATGGGAAATTCACCCCCAAATTCTGAACACCTATTTCAAACTCTGGGGAACACCTCAAATAGACTTGTTTGCGACGAAGGAGAACGCAAAATGCCAAAACTTCGCATCCAGATACCCACACAAACTGTCCCAAGGCAATGCCCTATGGATGAACTGGTCAGGGATATTTGCTCACGCTTTTCCTCCTCTCCCTCTCCTTCCTTACCTAGTAAACAAACTCAGTCAAAACAAACTCAAACTCATACTAATAGCACCAACTTGGGCAAGGTAACCCTGGTACACAACGCTGCTAGACCTATCAGTAGTACTCTACATCAAATTGCCCAACAGGCCAGATCTGTTGACACAACACAACCAAAAGATCAGACACCCAGATCCGGCATCGCTGAATCTAGCAATCTGGCTCCTGAGGTCCTAGAATTTGGTCACTTACAACTTACCCAAGAATGTATGGAAGTCATAAAGCAAGCCAGAAGGCCATCCACCAGGCACTGCTATGCAAGTAAATGGAAGAGGTTTGTTTGCTACTGCCATATTAATCAAATACAACCATTACACACAACTCCAGAACATTGCTTCACTTACAAAAATCTAACCTGGCTTTCTGTTCCATTAAAATACACCTTGCAGCAATATCTGCATACCTGCAGACTACCTATTCAACTTCCCTATATAAGATACCAGTCATTAAAGCATTCATGGAGGGCCTTAGGAGAATTATACCACCAAGAACACCACCTGTTCCTTCATGGAACCTAAATGTTGTCCTAACTAGACTTATGGGTCCACCTTTTGAACCCATGCACTCCTGCGAAATACAGTTCCTAACCTGGAAGGTTGCATTTCTCATCGCCATTACTTCCCTAAGAAGAGTAAGCGAGATTCAGGCGTTTACAATACAAGAACCTTTTATACAACTACACAAGAATAAGGTCGTCCTAAGGACTAATCCTACATTTTTGCCAAATGTTATTTCACCGTTCCATCTAAATCAAACAGTGGAACTTCCAGTGTTCTTTCCACAGCCAGATACCGTAGCTGAAAGGGCACTACATACATTAGATGTCAAAAGAGCATTAATGTATTACATTGACAGAACAAAGAACATCAGAAAGACTAAACAACTATTTATTGCATTTCAAAAACCTCATGCAGGAAACCCAATATCAAAACAAGGTATAGCCAGATGGATAGTTAAATGCATCCAAATCTGCTACCTTAAAGCTAAACGACAGCTGCCCATTACACCAAGGGCACACTCAACCAGAAAGAAAGGTGCTACCATGGCCTTTCTAGGAAACATCCCAATGCAAGAAATATGTAAGGCAGCCACATGGTCTACGCCTCACACATTCACCAAGCACTACTGTGTAGATGTATTATCCGCACAACAAGCCACAGTTGGTCAAGCCGTATTAAGAACATTATTTCAAACTACTTCCACTCCTACAGGCTGAGCCACCGCTTTTGGGGAGATAACTGCTTACTAGTCTATGCAAAACATGCGTATCTACAGCGACAGATGCCATCGAACTGAAAATGTCACTTACCCAGTGTACATCTGTTCGTGGCATCAGTCGCTGTAGATTCGCATGTGCCCACCCGCCTCCCCGGGAGCCTGTAGCAGTTTGGAAGTTACCTTCAACTATTTGTATATGTATCATCTCAAACTTAAATAGGTACATACTTAGTCACTCCATTGCATGGGCACTATTACTACAATTCAACTCCTACCTCACCCTCTGCGGGGAAAAACAATTGGAGATGGAGTCGACGCCCATGCGCAATGGAGACAAAAGGAGGAGTCACTCGGTCCCGTGACTCAAAAGACTTCTTCGAAGAAAAACAACTTGTAACACTCCGGCCCAACACCAGATGGCGAGCTATGCAAAACATGCGAATCTACAGCGACTGATGCCACGAACAGATGTACACTGGGTAAGTGACATTTTCATTATATAGCGCCTACTACCCCTGACGAGGCACCGAAGCGCTTTTCGGCGAGTAGCACGTTACTCCGGAACCTAAAAGGAATTAGTGGTGGATTAGTATAGGGAAATATTAGTACAGTTTTAGTATTTTCATGAGTTCATTTGAGCCGTGGATATGTGAGTTTGTTAGTTGGATTGACTGGAGGGGTGGGGGAAGGAAAAGTCCAGAATTGTTAATTTGGAGTTTATAGTCATAGGATTTAGGCTTGGGATGAGTAAAGGGGGGGATGGAGGAGGGAAGAGTCTGTGGAAAGGGTTAGGGAGATCATAGTAGCAGGAGGGGTTTTGGATGAGTTAAAGGTGAGAAAAATGAGGGAGAATTTAGTAGGGTTGTTTGGGAGATCCTGGTAGTAAACTGAGATTTGGGTGAGTTAGATGTGGAAGAGGAGGGAAGAGCTAAGGCAGGGTTATTTAGGAGATAAAAGTAGTAGAATGGATTTGGGATGAGTGAGAGTGGGACTGGAGGATAGATTGATAGACATGACATATGGTGATGGGTAGACAAAGTAAAGCTTACAACAGAGTAAAAATATATTTTTTATTTATAATTTAACATATATGTTTGGTGGCATGTGTAGCTGCAGATGCACATGCTGTGCATTATCCTGCCATCTAGTGTTGGGCTCGGAGTGTTACAAGTTGTTTTTCTTCGAAGAAGTCTTTTCGAGTCACGAGTCCGAGGGACTCCTCCCTTTTGGCTCCATTGCGCATGGGCGTCAACTCCATCTTAGATTGTTTTCTGTCCGCCATCGGGTTCGGACGTGTTCCTCTTCGCTCCGTATTTAGAATCGGGAAAGTTAGCTAATTATCAAAAATTTTACGGTATTGTTCTCGCTCGGTACCGGGTTAGTGTTATCGTATCGGCACCGATCGCAAAAGCGCTCCGGCGGCCCTTCGTCCCGAACGCATCCATAGACGAAGACTAATGGATCGGACCCCCTTCCGCTTCTGTCCGAAGTGCCACTCGAAGTATCCTTATACAGACCAGCACTTGTTCTGTAATCTGTGTTTATCACCAGAACACAGGGAGGATACTTGTGAGGCCTGTCGAGCGTTTCAGTCAAAAAAGACCCTTTGTGATCGACGAGCGAGAAGACTACAAATGGCGTCGACACAGAGAGAACAACTCGACGCCAAGGAGGAGGAAAGAATTTCCATCCAGGGGACGGACTCTGACGATTCCGAAAGTGAGTGAACCACGACGATGCAGAAAACAGTGAGTAAAACTGCCCCGTCCAAGAATCACACAAAGATCGTTAAGGCCAAGGGGACGCCACTGCCTGCAGGCCATGGCTTAACCCAGCGAAAAGAAGGTGACCAAACATCGGCACCGAAAAAGGCCAAAGATTTGCCGAAGACTTCCGACTCCGGACGAGATTCCGGCACCGAACGATCTCGACAAGTTCGACTCACCCAAGGTGAGAAAAATAACCTCGGAACCGAGAAAGACTTTGTCGGAAACATCGGTACCGAAAAAAGCGGCTTCGGAGCCGAAAAGAAGCTCTTACACAGAAGAGCAAGGACTTTCCAGCCAAATGCATGAAGAACACAGATTTGAGCAGGGAATAAGTATGGTTGAGTCAGACCATACGCAAAGGAGGTTGCATATCCAGAAAGAGACTGGTAAAATACAAACTCTTCCTCCAATTAAAACTAAAAGAAAACTGGCATTTCAAGAGTCAGAAATGCAGCCAAAGGCGAAGGTGGCCAGAGAAAAGACACCACCACCAACTTTTTCGCCACAACCTTCCCCACTACACTCACCACAGTTGTCTCTGGTGGGAACACCTCCTATGCAGTCACCTACGCATACAGGGATGACGCAGGATGATCCTGATGCATGGGACTTGTATGATGCACCAGTGTCAGACAACAGTCCGGACTGTTACCCAACAAAGCCGTCCCCTCCAGAGGACAGTACTGCATATACGCAGGTACTATCAAGGGCAGCAACGTTCCACAATGTAGCAATGCACTCTGAGCCAATAGAGGATGATTTCCTGTTCAACACCTTGGCATCCACCCACACTTCCTACCAGAGTCTGCCAATGCTCCCGGGCATGCTCAAACATACAAAACAAGTATTCCAGGAGCCAGTTAAAGGAAGGGCTATCACGCCTAGGGTGGAGAAAAAATACAAGCCTTCCCCAGCGGATCCTGTGTTTATAACACAGCAACTTACACCAGACTCTGTGGTTGTAGGAGCAGCAAGAAAGAGGGCAAACTCTCAATCATCAGGAGACGCTCCATCGCCTGACAAAGAGAGTAGGAATTTTGACGCAGCGGGTAAACGAGTGAGAGCACAGGCAGCCAATCAGTGGCGGATCGCAAACTCACAAGCCCTACTTGCATGCTACGACAGGGCACACTGGGACGAGATGCAACACATTATACAACACTTGCCCAAAGAAAACCAAAAACGTGCCCAGCAGGTTGTGGAAGAAGGACAAGCAATATCCAACAACCAAATAAGGTCCGCATTAGACTCTGCAGACACAGCAGCACGAACAGTCAACACTGCGATAACCATTCGCAGGCATGCATGGTTACGAAGCTCTGGATTCAAACCAGAAATCCAACAAGCAGTCTTGAGCATGCCTTTTAACCAGGAACAATTGTTTGGGCCGGAAGTGGACAAAGCAATTGAAAAATTAAAGAAGGACAGTGACACGGCCAAAGCCATGGGTGCGCTTTACTCCCCACAGGGCAGAGGTACATTTAGAAAGCCACAATTTAGAGGGGGGGGTTTCGAATGTAAACACCAGAGCCCTCCACCTCGCAAACCAGACCCACCTATCAGGCACAATACCAGAAGGGAGGGTTTTGTGGCTCATATAGAGGTGGACAATTCCCAAGAGGAAGGGGAAAGTTCCAGACACCTAAAACAAGCCAAACCAAACAGTGACTTCGATGTCACAAAACCCCAACACTTAACACCAGTGGGGGGGAGACTTACCGCATACTATCAAAACTGGACACACATTACTACGGACACATGGGTCCTAGCCATTATCCAACATGGTTATTGCATAGAATTCATAAAGTTCCCGCCAAATGTGCCCCCAGGGGCACACAATATGTCCAAACAACACTTAGACCTTTTACAAATAGAGGTCCAAGCATTATTACAAAAACAATCAATAGAGTTAGTACCCAACCATCAGAAAGGAACAGGCGTCTACTCACTATATTTCCTAATTCCAAAGAAGGACAAAACATTACAACCTATTTTAGACTAAAGAACACTGAATCTCTTCATCAAGTCGGATCACTTCCACATGGTAACACTTCAAGACGTGGTTCCCTTACTAAAAAAGGAGGACTACATGTCAACATTAGATCTCAAGGATGCCTACTTTCACATACCCATCCATCCTTCTCACAGAAAATACTTAAGGTTTGCAATACACGGCGTACACTATCAATTCAAAGTGTTACCGTTCGGGATAACAACAGCCCCAAGGGTATTCACAAAATGCCTTGCAGTAGTAGCCGCTCACATAAGGAGACATACTTAGACGACTGGCTAATAAAAACCAACACTCAACAACAGTGTCTTCTGCACACGCAATACGTTATAGAAACTCTGCACAAACTAGGGTTTTCTATAAATTACCAAAAATCACATCTGCAGCCATCCCAAATACAACAATACTTGGGAGCAACACTCAACACACAAAAAGTGATTGCCACTCCAAGTCCACAAAGAGTCCAAGCGTTCCAAAATATAACATCAAACATACAGCCAAACCAACTCTACCCAGTAAGGTTTGTAATGAAAGTTCTAGGCATGTCTTCTTCATGCATAGCCATTGTCCCAAACGCAAGATTACACATGCGGCCCTTACAACAGTGCCTAGCAAAACAATGGACACAAGCACAGGGTCAGCTCCAAGATCTAGTGTTGATAGACCGCCAGACACACTTCTCGCTTCAATGGTGGAACCCTATCAATTTAAACCAAGGGCGGCCATTCCAGGACCCAGTGCCTCAAGATGTGATCACAGCAGATGCTTCCATGATGGGGTGGGGAGCACACCTCAACAAGCCCACATACAGGAACAATGGGACAATCAACAAAAACAACTCCACATAAATCATTTAGAACTGTTGGCAGTGTTTCTAGCATTAAAAGCATTTCAACCACTAATAGCCCACAAACACATTCTTTTAAAAACCGACAATATGACAACAATGTATTATCTCAACAAACAAGGAGGGACACACTCGTCACAACTGTGTCTCTTGGCACAAAAAATTTGGCATTGGGCAATTCACAATCACATTCGCCTAATAGCACAAGACATCCCAGGCATTCAGAACCAGTTAGCCGACAATCTCAGTCGAGACCACCAGCAAACTCACGAATGGGAAATTCATCCCCAGATCCTACAGGATCACTTCCTCCGCTGGGGAACACCAAACATAGACCTATTCGCAACAAAAGAAAACGCTAAATGCCAAAACTTCGCGTCCAGGTACCCACACCCTCAATCCAAGGGCAATGCACTATGGATCAGTTGGTCAGGGATATTTGCTTACGCTTTTCCCCCCTCTCCCACTCATTCCTTATCTGGTCAACAAACTAAGTCAAAACAAACTCAAACTCAAACTAATACTCATAGCACCAACCTGGGCTCGCCAACCATGGTACACAACACTGTTGGACTTATCAGTAGTACCCCTCATCAAATTACCAAACATACCAGATCTGTTAACACTACACAAACAACAGATCAGACACCCAAATCCAGCATCGCTCAATCTAGCAATTTGGCTCCTGAAGTCTTAGAATTTGGACATTTAAACCTTACACAAGAGTGTATGGAGGTCATTAAACAAGCTAGAAAACCTACGACGAGACATTGTTACGCAAACAAATGGAAAAGATTTGTTTACTACTGCCACGCTAATCCGATTCAACCACTACATGCCTCCACAAAGGATATTGTAAGCTACTTATTACACTTACAAAAGTCTAATCTAGCATTCTCTTCCATTAAAATACATCTCACTGCAATATCTGCCTATCTGCAGATTGCACATACAACATCGCTTTTTAGAATCCCAGTCATCAAAGCATTTATGGAGGGACTAAAAAGAATCATACCCCCAAGGACACCACCAGTACCTTCGTGGAACCTTAATATTGTATTAACACAACTCATGGGACCACCATTCGAACCCATGCATTCTTGTGAGATGCAATACTTAACTTGGAAAGTAGCCTTCCTAATAGCTATCACATCACTTAGAACAGTAAGTGAGATACAAGCATTTACTATTCAAGAACCCTTTATACAAATACATAAACATAAAGTGGTTCTCCGTGCAAATCCCAAATTCCTACCAAAGGTCATATCACCATTCCACCTAAACCAAACAGTGGAACTCCCAGTATTCTTTCCACAACCAGACTCAGTAGCCGAAAGAGCCTTACATACATTAGACATAAAGAGAGCACTAATGTATTACATTGACAGAACAAAACAATTTTGTAAAACAAAACAATTGTTTGTAGCCTTCCAAAAACCTCATGCAGGTAATCCTATATCCAAATAAGGCATCGCCAGATGGATAGTTAAATGTATTCAAACTTGCTACATTAAAGCAAAAAGAGATCAACCTATTACACCAAGAGCACATTCCACTAGAAAGAAAGGTGCCACAATGGCATTTCTTGGGAATATACCTATGACGGAAATTTGTAAGGCAGCCACCTGGTCTACGCCTCATACATTCACTAAGCATTACTGTGTAGATGTGTTAGCAACGCAACAAGCCACAGTAGGACAGGCTGTATTAAGAACATTATTTCAGACAACTTTAACTCCTACAGGCTAAGCCACCGCATTTTGGGGAGATTACTGCTTATTAGTCTATGCACAGCATGTGTATCTGCAGCTACACATGCCACCGAACGGAAAATGTCACTTACCCAGTGTACATCTGTTCGTGGCATGAGACGCTGCAGATTCACATGCGCCCTCCCACCTCCCCGGGAGCCTGTAGCCGTTATTAGTTGAATGAAAATTGTAAATTTGTAAATAACTATTCTTTTAATACACATTATGTACATACATACCTACTCCACTGCATGGGCACATCTAGTATACTCACAACTCCTACCTCACCCTCTGCGGGGAAAACAATCTAAGATGGAGTCGACGTCCATGCGCAATGGAGCCAAAAGGGAGGAGTCCCTCGGTCTTGTGACTCGAAAAGACTTCTTCGAAGAAAAACAACTTGTAACAGTCCGAGCTCAACACTAGATGGCAGGATAATGCACAGCATGTGAATTTGTAGCGTCTCATGCCACGAACAGATGTACACTGGGTAAGTGACATTTTCCATATATAATATGCAAAGGAAGGAAAAATCCACTATAGTAATCTTACTTTTTCATCTTGTGGGTTCACTTTCATTTCATTAACACAGAATTTCTCACTTTTTAACTGGATATACAGAGCAAGCGACTCTATCTTCAGACCAAATTTACAGATTTTGATCCAATAAAAAATCACCATTTAACATTAAAGAGGGATTAGTCTGGGCAACTCACATTCTGATTTACTTTACGAAAAATAAATATAAAACAGTAAATGGCACACAATGGCTCTGCTCTCAAGAGAAAGAATGTTGACACTAGTACTTCTGTTCTACTTTATGGCGAGTCAAAACTGCCACTGGCCAAAACTCCTCTCTGTCTCTATCAGGAACACTAATCACAAGATTTATCTTGACATTTTGATTGTTACCTGACAGCTGGTACACATGGAACTCTGCTTCAGGTGCTTTTAAATTGTAAGTTAGTGCTAAACACGGTGCCCCCACAGGTCAGCACCCCGAGCGGCCACACAGGGTGCACACCTCTAAAGCCAGCCCTGAGTTTAATAGTCCATTTGAAATATCTTTTGTAGTCCATGTGTAGGTAATTTCCTACTAGTTACTCCCATCCAGATATTTCATTAATTCAGTGTATGTCGCACTCCAATTTCTTCTTTTTCCTTCCTTGACTAGAGTGGATATTTGTTGTTGTGACTACTGCTTTAACAGTTTTACCTTGAGGTTCTGGTCTCTGTTGTCCACATTCTATGATAGGGGTTACACATTCCGAACTGCCATCAAACCAACAAGAAAAGAAAAATACTTTGGTTACATTACTGCCCCGTAATTATGACTGACCCCCAGGGTATATGTGAGGAAACGTGTGTATGTTATGGTTGCTTCCTAGACCTAAAGACTTTGAAAACAAAGGCTTCCTTTCAAATTGCCAAAACAAAAGACATGGTGACCTCACCATGTAATACACTAATGATACTGCCTTGGGTCCAGTCAGGTTTGTTTGCTAAACACAACCTTAACCCTGTGTAGGTATGGCTCTGAAACCCTGTGTAGGTATGGCTCTGACCAGTCAGACTTAAACAAAAAAAACAAGTGTAAAACTTCTAGAAGCAGCTAAGTAAGATGACACAGCACAAAATATATTGACACCAATTTATAAAAATAGATTTTATTGACCCCAATTTATAAAAATTGATTTTATTTTGATTAAAACTTACAAAATGAACAAGACTGTTCCTTCAAAATAGATTTTTTTTTAAAGTAGATCATAAATCACTACTTTGTAAGCAAAATTCCAACAAGCATAGGTAAGTAAAAAGTTTGAAAACTTTAAAAAGGTTTTACAAAGTTGTAATTGGCTATTCCGGCCCACTTTGTCTGAACAACTCCAGCATAGAGGAGGTCAAGGGAGCCAGTAAGGAGTTGTAAGACAGTTACCATGTCACCAAAGCACTCTTAACTCCAGTTACAGGTACTATGGGTGAACTGCCATAGATTTCAATGAGGTGGTCCTGAAGCAAGTGATAGAAGATGTTGAAGATGATGTAAGGTGCTAGGGATGCTGTTTGGTCGATATGGGTCTTCCAGGGGCTACGCCTTGGTCAGTGGTCCAGGTGGGGGTGACTGTGGCAACAGGGGTCCATGTCCATCAAAATCCCCTTTGGTCCAGCAGCTGGACCTGCCACTGGACCCTCGATCTCCATTAACAGTGAAACCAGTGGTTCTCTTTTGCGAAGGCTAGTGGCGGTCTTGGGTGACCAAACAAACTCTGATGACTCTCTCAGGTCCAGCAGACTTGTGTGCAACTTTTGGGATTTGGTTATTGTGGCTGAACGTCTGCAGTTAGAGGCAATCAAGTAGTTGTGGCTACTGACTGACCAGATCAGGCTTCTTCAGCTCTTGTGGCCCCGGTTCTTTAACATGAAGTCAGTAAACTGACTGTTGTTCTGTATGGGGCTCTGGAGCAACTAATCCACAAACCAGTCCTCTTTGCTAGCCTAGTGGTCAGCAGGTGTAGACCAGTTGTTGGTGCAGCTGCTCATGCTAGGGCCAGGGAACCTCAAGGCAGTCCTTCGTTCCCCTCTCCAGTCCAGATGTGAACTGAGATCTGGGTGCCATATTTATGCCAGAAAGTGGAAGGAGGGACATGAAGCAGTGCATGGGCTACCAAGAAACCTCCCTGCCTGATGGTGTTTTTAATGCAATGTGCAGCATCTAGCTATTCCAGAATGCACTATTCTGGCCACTCACAAGATGACAGAACCCCCTCTGTAGCGGTTGATAGCCAACCCTAGAAGTGTGGCTACCTGGCTACTAAACCCCAACGGAAAAGTTGGTTTGGCAACTGGTCTCTCCTCTCTGTCCCCAGTGCCATCCTGTCTACCTGAACAAAAGAGCAGCCAGTCTTGTGTGTGTCTACCATTTGCTGTTCAAAGGGGGTTTCCCCTTTGAAACTCACTTTTTGGGCTTGCACTCTACAGATGGCCACTAGAAAACTTGGGCAGCACAGTGGCAAATTTCTAAACTTGCCCTATACTTAAGTTACATTACATTCGATGTGGGCATCAAGCCTGGTTTAATGTAACAATTATTTTGATACCTTGAAGTACCAAATGTAGTAGTTTCTTTCAGGAGTTAGCATAGCTGAGTTGTCAGTGTGTACCCCTGCTGGGCAACTAGTGTTTCCAAAGTGGAGAAGACAATTTGTGGTTTTCACTTAGGACATATTAAAATACATATACTGCTTTTTAATATACAGCACCCTGCCTTAGAACTCAGTAGGCCTGCTGTAGAGCTCAACACACACCCACACATACACACCACACACATACCACACACACACATACCACCTGCCCCCCCCCACCCCCACCCCCATGCCCCCCCCACCCCCACACACACACACACACATACAGTAGCTCCATTAATGAGCACCCTGCACCACCAGTGACATTCTGGAGTGGCTCACCTCAAATGTCTGTTTATCTAGCAAAGTTTTCAGGCTTTGAAAGATAAACAGACATTTGAGGTGAGCAAATCTAGAGTGTTGCTGGTGTTGCATGGTGCTCCTTAGTGAAGCTGCTCCCCAACTAAACTTGGGAAATACCCAGAGTTCTCTTTACTTTTTTGCATAATTTATGCGTCACGCATTGCAGAAAAACAGGAAACTATTTAAAAGTCACCCTTGGCTATGGTTCAGAACAAAAATACACTCCGGAATAGGTACTGAAAAACTCAAAACAGTTGCAGATCCTGAATTAATACCCAATTACTGCTCAGTGCACTACAACTTGGGTATCCTCCAAAACGTTGTTCACTGAAATGTACTATTTTAAGGTAGAAGCATCAAGTTACTGTCTTTTGTTTTGGCAATTTGAAAGGAAGCCTTTGTTTTCAAAGTCTTTAGGTCTAGGAAGCAAAGTCTTTTGCCCTGGCCCTAGGATGTAAATACCAAGTGCAGATGTTCGAAACTCATAGATGTCAGTAGGAAAAGCCATGTGATGTCATCGAAACATAATCCTTCATTAGAGAGTGCTTCATACAGCTGAATGTTACCAAACCAGAAAGTAAACCTATAATCCAAGTAACCTCCGGTTTGTTTTCTCACTACTGTGAAAGAGCAACCTGTGTTTGAACAAGGGCAATATATGCATATGTGGGTTAGAGTACTATTTTACAGCCACTTGTTCTGCCTAGTCTGGGATCTGTTGTTTGCTGTATCATAATGCCTAATATTATAATTGAAGTGTTCAGTATCCTGGGAGCATGTAGATTTTCTTTGACAAGCACCTCACAGCGTTAACGTGTATGTGCAATACTTAACATTGTATTGGTTTTGTAGCATTAATTCTCTTCCAGGGGATCCTCATCATTAGTCATAAACATTGAATATTCCCGCCCTCGTGCGGGGACCCTGGAGCACATATAAAAGTATGAAATATGCACGAAAAAAAAAAAAATATATATATATATATCATTGACACCTCCTGCTCCGTAAGGGGCCACAGACCCTGCAGGGCGGCCTGGGTTACTGGGGCGAAGCATCCCACAGAAAATATCTCCAAAAAAAGAAAAGCCCAGGCACCAGTCCATGTCAAAATCCAAGCATTTAATAGCATTTCTGAGCAGCAAGACAAAAAATCCTGACGCGTTTCGGCAACAGCATGCCTTGTTCACAGGTAAGTAAGAGCAGGTGTGAGTGAGCCAGTGCTTTTTAAATACACAGTGTGACGCTATTGCAGCTATATGGAAATTAAGCGCTCCAGTTCAGGAAGTTATTTATATGGAACTGTGCATTATGGGAGTTGGAGTTTGGTTATTGAAGTCACATGACTGTGTATTTAAAAAGCACTGGCTCACTCACACCTGCTCTTACTTACCGTCGACACAGGTTTTGCCTGTCTTACAAGGAGAAGAGCGTCTGCTACCGCCAACGGATAAGACTTGCCAACATCTCCGGTGGTCTCCATAAGGAGTGGTTCATCTGGGCGGTCGAGGGCCGAATCGTCTGGGCATGTCTCGCCCATCAACTTGTCACCAAGGTGGTTGGAGAGCCTTAATAGAACAACGGCCTCCCCAGACTCGCAATATTCGAGGATGTACTCACCTTCGGCTTCTCTCCCGAGAACACCATCGCCAACAGCAAGGGCGCAGGACGGGCTCGTTCTGCATCTCGCCAGTCGGCCACTAGGCCTCGACGCGCCGCTACAACATCTCAGAGCAGGTCACACTCCCAGAGAAGATCTAGATCAAGGTCACGCCGTTGCAGAAGGTCTCCTTCTTGGTCATCGTCGGGGTCCTCAGCAAGGGAGTACTCCCCGACCCTAACGGATTCTCCACCAGCTAGAGTCTCCCCGGTGGACGATATCACAACCTTTAACGAGGTGCTTCTCAGGGGAGCACAGAAGCTGAATATAGAGGTCCCGGAACCTTCAACCTCCTCATCCGTGATCTTTGAAACCCTGCAACATAGAGCGGTTTCAAAGAAATTGCTACCGCTGGTGTCTGGTCTTTTACAACCAACCATGGACACCTTTTTAGCGCCAGCCACCCTCAGATCAGCTCCTGGTAGGATCTTAAAGAAGTATAAGGCACCTGAGCAAGAACCTTTTTTTCTCCGGACTGATCCTCCGCCGGACTCAGTCATATTGGCCGCAGCCCGGAAGATGCACTCAGTGACATCATCCTCCACGGTTCCACCGGACAAGGAGATTAGGCACCTGGACTCTGGGGAGGAAGATGTGTGGCACGGCGGCTTCCATGATGAAGGTCTCCAGCGCTTCCGCACTCCTAGGCAGATACGACCGATCACTCTGGGACTCGCTGAGCAGGTTCACAGAGAAACTGCCTAGGGAAGACAGGCAGGATTTTCAGGAGATCCTTCAGGAGGGGAGTCTGGTCTCCATTCAGGTCATCAGTGCAGCAGCCGATGGGGCAGACTTAGCAGCGCATGGTTACGCGCATAGGGTTTGTGCGAGAAGGTCTTCCTGGCTGAGACTTACAGGATTGAAGCAGGAAGCACAGCAGCGTATCTTAAACCTTCTGTTCAATGGCAACTCGCTTTTTGGAACCCACACAGATGAGGAGATGGCGCGTATGAAGGCGGAAGTGGACACCATGAGGGCAGTGGGCCTGGAGAAAAGGAAGGACTTCAGGCGAAGGTATAGACCTTACGACAGGCGCCCTTTTCAGCAGAGGGTTCAAGCCCCTCATTGGTCCCAGAGGCCACAACAGAGGCAAGGGCGTCCACTCTTCCAATCTCGTAAGGCCACGAGAGACCGAGGGTCAAGCAGACCTCAGCAGTCCACACCCAAAGCTCCTGCAAAGCAATGAGGATTTGCTTCCCTTAGCACCGTGCACCACTCCGGTGGGGGGAAGTATCACAGCGTTCATTCACGAGTGGCGTGGCATAACAAAAGACAAATGGGTGCTGAACATTGTAGAGAATGAGTACTCTCTTCTTTTCCGACAACCTCCTCCTCACTTGCCACCAACCAAATGCAATCCGTCTCACATGAGCCTATTACGCAAAGAGGCTCACGCCCTTTTACGGAAAAAAGCAATAGAAAAAGTCCCAGTCGCGCACAGAGGGAAAGGAGTATACTCCCGCTACTTCCTGGTAGCAAAAAAAGGTTGAGAAGGAGTTTTCGGACCGATTCTGGACTTACGACTACTGAACAAGTACATAAAAAAGCAAAAGTTCAGGATGCTGGTTCTCCACCAGATTTTCCCTCAGCTGCATCGAGGAGACTGGATGTGCTCCATAGACCTGCAAGACGCGTACTTTCATATCCCGATCATTCCCAAGCATCTGAAATTCCTACGCTTCTGGATAGCCTCCCAGCACTATCAGTTCAAGGTGCTTCCATTCAGCCTAAAATCTGCCCATCGTGTTTTCTCAAAATGCGTAGGAACGGTAGCGGCGCATCTAAGGAAGCAGAAAATCTTCATTTACCCATACCTAGATGACTGGCTACTGAAAGCCTCCTCTCCGGAGCAGGCGAAAAGCCATCGGGACATTGTGCTCAGTGTTTTCAGATCTCTAGGTCTACAAGTCAACTATCAAAAGTCCACCCTCATCCCAACGCAAAACCTCCACTACCTGGGAGCAATACTGAATACAGAGCTCGAAAGAGTGTATCCTTCGGAGGAACGACTATTATCACTAAAGAGAAAGTGTCAAGACCTTCTGAGGCCCGACGCACCTATGGCCCGTCAGGTGACATCTCTACTGGGCTCCATGGCCTCGTGCATTTTCATTGTCCCGAATGCCAGGCTACATATGAGGCCTCTTCACGAGGCGCTGGAAAACAACTGGAACCAGAGCATAGGCTGCTGGGAGGACAGAATGCGTCTTCCGATAGGAGCACGACAATCGTTACGTTATCAGTAGGAGTTCCGTTTTACCAGCCAATCCCGTCCGACACTCTGGTAACGGATGCGTCTCTTCAGGGATGGGGAGCTCATCTGGGTTCCCTTCAAGCTCAGGGACTGTGGTCCGACAACGAAAGGCAGTACCACATCAACCTGCTGGAGCTCAGAGCAGTTCATCTGGCTCTCAAGTCTTTTGCTCCATCGATTTAGGGGAAATCTCTTCTAGTGCAAACGGACAATACGACGACAGTGTATTATCTGAACAGACAAGGAGGAACGAGATCCCTGCCCCTATCTCGGGAGTCTCAGGCCATCTGGCATTGGCTCTTAGCGAGGGGAATGTCTCTTACAGCAGTTCACCTACCCGGGCAACAAAACGTGGAGGCTGACTTCCTGAGCAGAACTCTCGAGGACGCCCACGATTGGGTTCTTCACGACGAGGTCGTCGAAGACCTCTTCGGTCAATGGGGTCGGCCTCAATTAGATCTCTTTGCAGACCAGGAAAACAAGAAATGCCCAGACTTCGTGTCCAGGTTTTACCGTCCGTGGTCTCGAGGGAATGCCCTGTTGATCGAGTGGTCAGGGATATTTCTCTACGCTTTTCCACTGATTCCCCTCATACCTGCGGTGATAGATAAACTCTACAGATCCAGCACCAGAATGATTCTCATAGCTCCGCAATGGCCTGGTCAGTTCTGGTACATAGATCTCCTCAACCTATCAGAACAGCTTCACAGGAGGCTGCAGTGCAGACCGGATCTCCTTTGCAGGCTTGGAGGCAGGATACTTCACCCAACCTTCCCTCTCTGAGCTTGACGGCATGGCTCCTGAATTCCTGCAGTATGGGCACCTAGGGCTCTAGCAGGAGTGCATGAACATCTTAAAGGAGTCCAGACTACCTTCCATGCGGCGTTCTTACGCGTTCAAGTGGAAGAGGTTCTACATATGGTGTCGTCAGCAGGGTCAGAATCCTATACTGGCTCAGGAGGAGGTCATACTGTCTTACCTACTCCATTTGGCAAAATCGGGCCTGCAAGTGTCCTCTATTAAGGTACATTTATCTGCCATTACAGCCTGTCGTAAGTCACCTTCTCAGGAATCCTTTTTTACAAGGCCAGTAGTCAAGGATTTCTTAGAAGGTTTGAAAAAAGTTTTTCCACCCATTCGAAAACCCTCCCCTCCATGGGAGCTAAACATAGTACTTTCAAAACTCATGGGCCCTCCTTTCGAACCTATCCACAAAGCCTCTTTGCAACACCTTACGTGGAAGACGGCTTTTCTGGTAGCCATTACTTCCGCGAGGAGGGTCAGTGAAATTCAAGCTTTGTCCTCCAAAGAACCATACACAGTCTTTCACGAGAATAGAGTGGTTCTGCGAACTCATCCATCATTCTTGCCGAAGGTGATGTCAGAATTTCACATTAATCAGACTATTTCACTACCAACTTTTTTCCCCAATCCGGATACTCGGCGGAGAAAGCTTTGCACTCCCTGGATTTGAAAAGAGTGCTAAAATTTTACTTGGATAAGACCAAACTAATTAGACAATCTCACAACTTATTTGTAAATTACGGCTATTTGAGAACAGGCGAGGCAGCCTCAAAACGAACCATATCGAGATGGATAGTTTCTTGTATTGTTACTGCATATCAATTGGCTAACAAATAGCTACTTGCTAGGCCTAAGGCTCATTCGACAAGGGGAAAGCTGGCTACGGCTGCCCTCCTGAATAATGTTCCAATCTCCAAAATTTGTAAGGCTGCTACATGGAAGTCTGTACATACATTTACTAGGCATTACTGTTTTGGACTCAGATGCCAGAGCAGACGCCCAAGTTGGGCAAGCATCTCTGCGAAATTTGTTTGCGTAATACATATCTCTTCCTGCACTTCTATTAGACAGTCCGCAGAGTTAAGGGATGGGCTTGCTAATCTATTCAATCTTTATGACTATTGATGAGGATCCCCTGGAAGAGAAGGATAGGTTACTTACCTGTAAATCCTAGTTCTCTTCCAGGGGTATCCTCATCAAAGTCATAAACAACCCACCCTCCTCCCCGGACGCAAGTCTCCTAGAAGTGCAGGACACACTATCTTTTGAATCTGATGGACAAGTTGTCACCGTAAAAAAGTACTGACCTAACTGTGAACCAACTGTCACCTCTCCTTCACCCCTGAGGCATGGTGGGATACTGGATGTGCTCAGGGTCTTAAAGGCACGGTGCCAGAATTTTATGGTTCTCCTGTGTTAACCTGCATGCAGCCTATTGGCTAATAATGCTCCATTGTTTTCAATGTAGTTTTGTCTCTTTTTTTTCATAGCCCAGCTATGGGGCTTTGGAAAGTTTTTCTCTTATTGTAATTTTGAAAAGGACTGTTTAAAAACAACAAAAAAACTCCATAGAAAATAAAGCATTTTAGCCTGTTTATGAATATAGTCTGCATTGCTGTTATACACACGTATATATGAGTTTAGTATGACAATTTGTCTACTAAAAATGCTATATATATTTTTTTTCTCGTGCATATTTCATACTTTTATATGTGTGTATTTTATGGATGCTCTGGGGTCCCCGCACAAGGGCGGGAATATTCAATGTTTATGACTTTGATGAGGATACCCCTGGAGTTACAGGTAAGTAACTTATCCTACTTTGCCTGGCTTCATTAGAACCATGCCTGCATGCATAAGGTACATTGACATCAGAATGCACTTCTGCCATTAACATTGAAATTGCTCAGATTAATATTGTAGCTTATAGCTTGTGGAACTCATTTTAATATTTTAGCCACTAAACAACCACATTTTAATGTTGCTTTTAGATTTGATTTTTGCCCCTTCCTGCTAAAGTTGTAGGGTTCAGAATGGTTGAACAGCTGGTTTCAGCATAATTTTTGCAGCACCAAGTAACACTGTGGTTACTTTTTCAACAGCAAGGAAACTTTAATAGTTCTGTTGGCCCAGATGGATACATGCTGTCGTCGCTGACATGTGGGATGTCACCAGTCACCTCCATTACAGAGGGTCTCCAGCAGGTATGAGCCCACTTGGTTTAATTTCATTTACACCTGCTTTCTAATGGTATCATTCTCTTCTGGTCTTTTCTCAATGTGTATTCCCACATAACTTTCAGGGGTTGGGTTAATTGAATTTTGCATCTCGTTTGTTTCAGCATCTACTGTATTTTTTTTTTTCATGTCAAAGAGTACATGTACTGTTGGTAGAGGCTCTCCATTGCTGACTCTCACAATGAATGTTTTGTCCATCTTGTTTTGTTGCACAGAAATAGTTGCAGAAAATGTTATCCTGCTAGTGAACGTTCATATTATATGCATGCAGCAACGTAGATCACAGTATACATTGATTTAAGGTGCCAGAGCTTTCCGTTAATTAAGCGCGACCTCTTATTGGGAATTGTACCGATGTACTACCAAGTATTAGTAGTAAGATTACCAAACAGGAGGGTGCAGTCTTAACTTAGGGTCCTCCTGACTAATCATAATAAAATTTTTGCCATTTAGCATCCTCATTTAAATCTGCCATGCTAATTCCAGTAGAATACCACGTTCACCACCCCACCATCAGAGTTGCTGTCTGGCTAACACAATTCCCCAAAAGAAGACAAAAGACAGCCACAGAGGAGAAGTAAACAAGAAGAGTCACCGAACATATCAAAAGTGTTCAAACAGTCATAGTGTAATAAAGATGCTAGGTTGGCCTGAAATGTGGTCATAATCGTAAGGATATGAAAAATTATCATATAAACCTGTATCAGAAATTCACTTTTGGCATTAGACTGTAATGCTCAAAACTGCCCCTAGAGGACACCATAACAAAAATATCAATTGTAAGAAACATGGTCGTGTAACCATATTGTTAGCACCTACAGGGCATAAACCCATGAAAATAGCACAAGAGAAAGTAATGCAGCGTAACCATATACTTAGCCCCCTAGATGGTGTGTTAGGGCTAGCAGGCCTACTGCAATGATATTACAAACATAGCCTTTAAAACAAAACTTCTCCCAGCTGTAAAACAAAAGTTCTAGCCACGAGAAAGCTTATAAAACATTGAGTGGTGGGAGGGATTATTATTTTGGGGGCCCCACTAGCCTAGTGTGGGGACCCAGAGATGTAGACATAACAAGCATTTTGAAGGTGGTCCCATTATCGTAGGACCACCACAAGCTGAGTTATGATCAAAAATGTTTTGTCACAGTAAAGCCTTGCAAAGCATTATGGGGCGAGTTTTCATGCAAAGAATATTTTAGTATGTTGATATGACTAATGCTGAGAACAGTCCCTAAAGGACACCACAAGGAAAATAGCATTTTTAAGAAACCTGGTCACGTAACTGTATAGTTAGCCCCTAGAGGGCATAACCGCAGAAAAAGGAAATGGCAATAAATGATGCAGGGTAGCCATATATTTAGCCCCTATTTAGCCCTATAGATGCATTACACGTTTTCAGAGGTAGTAGGCCTATGGCAATGATATTATAAACAAGGCTGTTAAAATACCAACTACGCCCAGCTGTAAAACAAAACTTCCAGCCATGAGAGCGCTTAAAAAGACACTGAATGGTTGGAGGGGTTATTTTGGGGTCCCCACTAACCTAGTGTGGGGACCCAGAGAAGACCTAGACGGAGCACGTTGTTGTGAATGTTTTGTAGGTGATCCTATTGTCCTACGACCACCACAGTCTGAGTTATGAGCAAAAATGTTTTGTAAAAGAATGTTTGCAAATTATTCTGCTGCAAGTTTCTCAAGTGCAGTGAATATTGTAGAATCGTCTCTTCCTCTGTGCCAGAAGAGCCACTTTCACTTTGAGGATTTCTGTTTTATGTAAAACATTTACCAATTTCAAGTGTTTCGAGGGGAGAGCCAGAAGAAATTACTCTGATTCGGTAACTGTGAACAATGTGACCAGTACTCTAATACTGTCAATCGAGTTCACGTTGTTTTCTGTTCACGGTGTGAGCGCCATAGCCGCCATGCAACACTAAGGGGAGAGACAAAAGAAAAACAAATAGTTGCCCACACTGGCGTATATTGGCTATTGTGCAATAATCCATGTAACAGGGGCAATCTGCAAGGCATGACAAAAAGAACCCTTAGGCGGGACAAACGTAAAACATTTATTATTGACCTGGTTATTTTTGAAAGGCAAGCCCAGGAATGAATGAAAGTGATGGGCGTGAAATGGGTGTGGTTAAAATCCCACAATACTTACAAGTCAAAGCACTTGCGCGCTTGACCTAAAAATGATTCTTCCTTTTTCCAGTCCTCCTCCAGTGAGCCAGTCCCTCAATGGTTTGGGCTTCTCTCAAAGTGAATAAGAACAATTAGTGCCAACTTGGACAACTTATGATCTAATCACTGATTTTGTTTGTTCCAACAGTGTCAGTATTGTTTCTTCTATTGGATAGGACTTCCAGTGGATTGTTCATATGATGAACTATCATTCCAGGCTTCAGACGACTCAAAAAAATCTGGCCCCAGGAAGGTTCCTTCATCCCAGCCAGGTGGCACTGAGCAGCCCCACGTGCAAGCCCTTTTCCTTATATGGGTATATTAGGTACCAACCGGTGCTCTGATGTCAGTTCCTCTTTTCCTGCACCTCATCAATGCAGGTTATGAGCACTTTTGGTGTTTCACTGAAACTACTCAGTCATTTGGCAGATAATGAGTGAAATGTTGTCTGCAAAAGTGTTAGGGTTTAAGCCTCATCACTGGTGCTGCAAGAAAATAAATGTCTCCTTGGAAACCCCATAACATCTGCATATGCTGCTTGGAGGCTGAGGCATGGCACAGCCTACGACTCTTGTTCCTTCTTGCATCCAAAGGCCATCAGTAAGCAGGAAGCCAAGTCTTTATTGGCAAAGGTCTGTGTGGAGTCGAGATAGTTTGTTTTCCCCCGCCTGTAGATGAGTCACTGATAAGAGCTTCCCAAAAAAAGATATAAATTGTATAGGAAGGAGAAGTCATTCCTCAGGGATCGTTTGATGTTTAGACAGTGTTTGCCCAACATAATTGTCTTCCTTGCGATCAGACAACACTCTGAAGTTGGAAAAGGTAAGACTGGACTTTTAAGGTCTACCAACTAGTATTTACTGTGATTTATAAGATTCCATGGTATGCAAAACACTGGTCCTGGTTCACAAACTGCATTTTGTAGTTCTTAAATTTGTACTAAAGTAGTACTGTGAACTACAACTTGCAATTCTCAAACCTACAGTTGTAAATCTCCACCTCCACCTTTCATATCTTAATGATAGGGAGATGCTCAACTGTGCACGTTTACTACTTAGTAGTAAATGTGGGAGGGACCAGGGTGAGTGCCCCGGAAAAATGCTGTACTTCTTACTAAATGGGAGAGGTTTAGGGTATAGTAAGGAGGGGTTTATAAAAGGACCAAAAAAAGGTACACCCACTGCAATTCACAAACTGCACTTCTAAAGCTACTACAGCCAAAAAGTACTGAAAACAGTAGTAAATGTTCTCCAGCTCATACCTGAAGTTAGTCCAGTGCTACATATGGCCAACCACTGGTACTGCACCACTGGGCAGATGAAAAGGAAAGGAGTTAAAATAGATCGCAAAAAGAAATAATGTTAAAATAAATTCATTTATTTCGACGACTTTAAAAAAAAAAAAAAAAAACATTTCATTTAATGTTAGAAAATGAGGTATAACTATATATTTTTGTATGAAGTTTGAAATACCATTTTTTGATTAAAAAATAAATAACTAACATTTTAATTTAAATATATTCTATACATAACTCTCGTAATTATAATACATAAGTATCAACATTTAACTTTCGGTTGAATTGCTTTTAAATCTTAAATACTTTTATTGTAATATATTTAAATTAAATATTTAATTCAAAATTTACCACCATTTTAGAAATTCATCATTTTTTCCACATCTAAACTAAATATATAGCTAATTTACATTAATATTTAATACATTTGGCCCATAAAGGACAGAAATAGTACAACAGTCCCATTCCATCTGGATGGTCAATAACCAATGACCTCTCAGATCCATCCTTTGTCACATGACCTGCCAACTGCAGTCCCAGGCCAAGAGTACAACCCCCTGCAGAGCAGACGTATAAGAGGAGAGAGATAGAACCTAACGGCCTAATTCATTTAACAAAGAGCCCTGGGTCTGGGACAAATGATTCTCTTGAAGACTAAGCTTGTGGTCGGAGCATAAGCAATTCTTGCTGTGCCAACTTATGCTTTTGTGGTGACTTGACCCCATTAATATTCCATGACAAGATATGGAGCTGCTGCACAGAACCTCTGCCATCACTAGTGATAACCATGACTCCACTAAAACCACAAGTTGCTCCTCCATCTTACAACTTGAGATAAGCCATATCCCTGAATATATTGCCAGACCAAAATACACATTCTTTTCCTATCATAAAGAACCATAATCAAAATCATAGTTGGACAAATATTGCCCCCATATTGTGTAAGAAATCCCAGTGATCCCAGTCAGACAACCCTCTGTCCCACACTCCCCTTCCCTACATTTCCATACGGGCAGTCCCTCCCCCCCCCCTCCAAAATCACTCAGTCAGTCAGTGTCCTAAAAAATAACTGGGGAGCAAAATTATTATAGTTTGTTTGTGGAATCAGCACATAACTCGACCACTCTGCCCTCCAAGAAGAAAAGATCAGGACGAAGAGGGGAAAAAAAAGGGGGTGGGGGTTGAAGGGAGTGGAGACACCTACCGGCCAAAACTCACACCAGTCCTAACAAGAAGAGAGGGACAAAAAGAAGATAAGAGACAGGAGTGAGGGGAGTGAAACCTTTTGTAAGGAGAAGAAACAACGATCCACCCAACCAAGCCTCCCCTCATCCACATCCTAAACCTTCCTAACAGCAAGCAAAGGATACCCATTCTCGATCAAAATTACAAAAACACATACAACCCAAATTGAGAACCACTACCTCCTACACGAGAAAACAACTGTGCGAATCACCCTTAAGAAAAAACAGAGAGCAACATCAGCCTCCCGGTTGCCACTTAGTTAGCAACTCCTGGACCATGCGACCATCAAAGCATTAAAAAGTCTGTCCATCCTGTCTAATCTGCAGGGGGGCAGGCTCCATGAGAGAAACTGAGGAACACAGTTTCTGAAGACATGGAATATGCTTCTATAGTTCTCACCGTCTCAGCAGCGTTTGATGGCAGAAATCTGAACAAACAAAGAACTCCGTACTCAATAGGACTCAATTGATAGAAAAGGATGTGCATGCGGAATCCTGGAATTCCTGTCCCAGTCACTCAAAGCGGGGAAGGCCTCTCAGAACAGGTGAACAATGAAATCACAGGAATCCTCACTCTCCGCCCTTCCAGAACCTGCAGATTGTTCAGATGTGACTGGTTCTCCAAGTCCTCCGCACTTGAAGAGAAAATAGTGAGCTGCCGCTCATGCTTAGTGATCCACAAGCTGTTTACATCCACTGCCCTTTGAGGAATTGACTGGGAAGCTTCCACCACTCCAAGTCAGGACTGAAAAATATCCATGTTTTTTTACAGTTTATGAAGAACAACCTGGGTCTTGAGGTGGGCAGCTTTCAAAGCCAGTGAGTCCTTGTGGAAATCCTCTCTCTGGCACAAAAGATGATGATAAATAGCGCCCAGAGTGGGAGCATACTGAGCTGAACCAACGGGTGGAGATCCAGAGGAAAGCGAGGGACCCTGTCCATCGTCACATTGCCAGATGAAGATGGCATAATTGAGGGGCACCACCTCTGAAGGGGGAACGGTTCAGAGGTGTCAGCTCCATCCCTTCTGAATCCCATAACAGCTCCTCATCAGCCGTCAACAGAACAATGGGATCAATTACCCCTTGATTATAGGCTGCTGACACCAAGCCCTCTGCTTGATCCTCTGGCAAACCACCTGCATGCTAGCTCGCTGAGATGAAATAACAGAGCACACCGCTGTCTCGCTTGAATAATCAGGAGGATTGCCACAGACATTGGAGGCCAAAACTGATTGTGCTGCTAGATCCAAACCCTTGTCCCAGTCGCTATTGTTCACTTTCGAGAAGGAAAGGAAAAAAAAAAGCCTCTTGGTCATCACCTCCTGTTGCGGCTGCCTCCAAGCTACCTTGACATAGGGTCTGAGAAGGCTTGTAAGATTGAGTAATGGGCTGTAGGAGTGATGCCATGTGTGCCACAGAGGGCTCTGAATCCATATGAAGTGTATTCGTTGGAGTCAGAAGCACCACTGACTGATCCAATGAATGTGGCGATATAGAGACAGACCGGGTCACCTCCTTACTACCAGGGTTCCCACCTTTAGGGTGGTGGTGAAGGGGTGCTGTTGCTTGTGTTTCTCTATTTCCCATATGATGTCCTGCCCCATGGATACAGCTGACGGGGATGGAGCCAGGGTCAAAAATGAGTCTGTTGTACACTGTGACCAAGTTATTGAACTGTCCCTCCCAGTTCCAGCTAGATCTGCCAGGGCGTTGTCCCTCAACCCTTTCTCAGTTGTGTGAGTTTCCAACATGCTTAAAGGAGTTGTTGAAGCAATGGTGGTGGAAGGGCATATAACCTCTTTCTCCATTTTTGATCCACTGTGAATGCTCCTTTTGCCCTTACGTAGTTTCACAGGCAACAATTGTTTGTTTTCCACCTTCAGGGAAATACTGCCACTCATCAATCTTACCCTGGACTCTAACCCGAATCCTAGCTGAGGCTCGGGAAGCACCCATTAGCAGCACCACTGTCTTCCAACAAGTCACAGCAAAATCTCTCTTAACTATATGTGGGGCGAGTAATAACTCTCTTACGGTCAGCAACCAAGTATTCTGCAGTGCACCTACCCAGAAGCTGCGCGGAGGACGAAGACTGAGTGGAAACCCACGCAACAAAGTAGCAGCTGCAGGGTGCACCCACTTCCCTTTGAAGCAAGCAACACAGTTACCCTGTGAGAGCCAGCTGACAATTCCTGGCAGGGCTGAAGATCCCGTGTTCCTCGCTCCTACAGTTTCCACAGCAGTTACACAGTGGCAGAAATTCAAAGGCATGCGGAGGTGATACAATCCTGCTGGTCCAGCTGCCCTGGTGACAGCAGCTCTGTAACCCACTTCCCACGCATGACTTACTGCCGGGTCAGTCTCTCAAGGCACACAACTCGAGAGCTCTTTTTCCCCTTTTTGTCTTTCCCAGCAGAGGGCTGCAAGATAAGTCTTCACAAACTATAACAGGCTGCTGCGGCAATCACATCCATGCAGGAGGGGCCCAGGCAGGCGACCAAATGGTAGGTGTCTCCCCTCACCTCGGCGGGGGGAATCCCGGGATCCTGTGTCTCAAAGAGCGAGGTTAGTGGAACATAAGGGTGGGGGGGGCAGAATTCAACATCAAACGGCCGAAAGAGGCTTCCACAGACGTTGGCGGGTACACCATCTTAGTCCACCTTAATTCTCTCTCCTTAGTGAACAAGTGAGTGATGCTCCCCCCCTCACCATGTACATACAGATTGATGCAGATGCCCAGTCGTAGTCTTGTAGCCTAGCTTTGCCCATACACAGTGTTATGATGCTTATTGATTTTAGTACAAAAAAAGTATGAATAATTTAATTTGCAACCAAGATTGTTCCACGCCACTTGTAATACATTCCTGTGCCTGCCATTTGTGATATTAGTTTTTCCAATTTTGGCTAAAGACTGGTGGTGCAGTTCCCCCAAACTTTTTTTTTTTTTTTTTTAAAGAACCTAATAGTATGTCAATGTTTGCAGATTAGTTATTGTGACAAAGGGAATACATGTCCAGATGCTCTGCTAATGATTGACATAGTTTGATCTACTTATGATGGCTACATACTACTGACTTTCAAGTGTAGTGAATCTTGTATGAAAGGATAGATCTAGTGTTGCTTGGGACTTTATTAACAATCCAGCATCACTTCAAAATTGCATTTGAAATGACAGTGCCCAAACATAAGATACAATTCAGCACACTTAGCGTGAGCTGGTAAAACAGAATGAGGAATTTCTGAAAACATGTAACAGGTGCCTATTTTTGTGGTGGAAAACTCTTGATAAAGGAGCCCCCATGGCATTTGCTTGTGAACGATTGAAAAACAAATTAAGTGTTGTGAGGTTGCAGAGGCATCCTCCCTGCCCTAAAATTGCAGTTCCCTATCATCACGCACAACTCAGCCCATTGGCACATCTAACTAGCTGAGGGATAAACTATGGATTACGAAGTGAAATAAGTACAAAAAGATAATTTCTCCATACTAAGATTCCCAAAAAAACTGAAAAAACACAATTCTCAACCAAGCCTTTTCTTATCAAACTCTTAGGCTTCGAAGTCTTCTACCCGGAAACTTGTGACTTCGGTGTTTAGCTAATGTGTTCTGTTTTTCTACTTAGTATTCTCTACCCCCTTTGTCATGTCATTTCTTCATTATGTGTTCTAAGTAAAGTGTGCTGTTCCCCATGTGGCTTAGTCCACACAAAGTAGTTACCTTTACAATTCAAAATAAAAAATATGTCCTGCCACACATTTGTTCTGACTACTTTCCTTCCCCACCCTCTCTGAAGCCTCTTCTCTTCCTAGTTGGGTAGCATATACCAGCCACACACGCTCTTTTTACCTGACCTTACAAAGTCCTTTCTCACTCTTTCCAGCTCTTGATTCTCACTTCACAACTACCTCCTATTTTAGTACAGTGGACCTAGCCTGCAGTGTGTGACTTTGTGTTGCACTTTGTCAACTATTGAGAGGAGCTGTTGGCGAGGAACGGTTAAGCTCCTCGAAAAACAGTTTTTCACACAGCCCAGCAGTGTGCACAGAGGCTTCTCTAACATGCTTTAATTCTTATAATCTGAAGGGATCATTGAACTTGTGGAATTAGCATAAGTTATAGTCGCAGTGCAACATTGTCAGCTTTGTGCATTTTCAACAGGGTGGTCTATTAGTTTGTATGAATGGATAGACATCAACTTCACACACATTGTAGATTAATTCAGCAAGGGACTGGTGGAGTGGTATTCAGCATATCAAATTGAACTTATTCAAACCTCCCATCATCTCACAACTTTCATAACCCCCTCGTAGACTAATTCTGTTTTGCTTCATGCCCCCTCTGTTTGCTTTTGCAACATCAGTCTTATAGCATCTACTAAAAATCCTACTCAAAATGCCAAAAGTGTACTGCCTTTTCAATGTGTGATCCTAGTTTTGGACAAAAACAAAAAAAAAATCATAAAGAAACCTTGGATCGAGGTTTGCACACCTGACTGACTGGTGCTACATTCAGAAAAGACAAGTGCTAATTCTGCTGCAAAGGTGTAGTGTAATTGAAGTATGTGATATCATGACTAGGTATGAAAACCCTCTTGAGCTTAATAAAAGCCATCAGCAACAAAACATAAGGATGAACTCTTAACTTTCTTTGTTTTATGTCAATTGTTATTGAAAAGAAAGAAAGTTTGAATGATCAGAAATATATCGGGCACAATTTAGTTTGATATGAGTACTACATTACCTTTGATGCCAGTGAATGGGTACTTGGAGCTGTGCTGTCACAGATGGAGGGTGAGCAAAAAGAAAATTTTCTCTCAATTTGTGCTATAAGAGTGCTTAGGCAAACAGAAAGATGTAATCCATCCTCAACGAATATTTACTTGCTTGCATTTAGCCAGCTTATAAATTTTCTTCCTTTTCATGGTGCTAGCAGTTTACTCTTTGCACTAATCATTACCCAGTAATCAATAGTTTGAAAACAAACGCCACAAACAGGACAAATTGGAGATTTTGCATAACAATTCTAGAATATCATGTCAGGTTTGAGTATGTGCCAGATAGCAAGAATATAAGAGCAGGTTTTATTTCCAGGTCACTCGTTTATTCAGATGCCAAGCCAGAATTGTCAGAAGACAAAGAATATTTGTCTCACTTGACTTGACAATAGTAGTGACGTAAAGAATGTTCTTCACATAGTGTGGCAGAGGGCGATGCAAAATGATGAAACGGTTAATTTGATTGTCATGGCTAGCTCTGTCAGCTCGCAGAGGATAAGTTGGAGTGTGTGTCATTTTGTTGTCCCTATCATTAAATATATGGTCTGTGACATATTAGTGGCTGCCATGAACAAAGATTTTTCTTAAAAGCTGCAGGTGGTTCAGTGTGGTAAATATGACAAAAACTGGAGTGCCTCCCTTAATGCTTACGTTGGACGTGGGGCAAAGTCACAGTTGATTTCTTAGGGCCATATCGTGTGCCACTCAAAAATAATTTCTTAGGGCCTTTTCATGTTGCACACAAAATTTATGACACATTGTTCTGGTGAATTACTTCACCAAGTGGGTTGAAGTTAAATTTGTGTCGGAGCTTCTTAAAAATGGAGACGTTTCACAAACACATTTACAAGTATGGAAAGTAGTATTACAGAAGTACTTTTACGCATTGTTACATTCCTTTGCCCTTTTTTTGTTTTTGTTCTAAAGGTATTTGAATATTCCTGTTGTAATCCTGTTTAAGATGTTGTGGGCCAAATGGGAAAAAAGCATTGAAGAGAAAGGGGATCCAGTTAACTTCCATCACAGTTATTAAATGACCCAGTGTGTGGCATCTGACATTCAAGAACATTGTTTTATCACCCCCCAATGAAACCTGGTAGAATCTGTCCACTGCTTATTCTGAGGGTCTATCTAATGAATAGAGACTTGTATAAACCAGTCATTTCATCTCTCGGATTTCTCCTATTTTCTCATAGTAACACCCCACCCCCCACCCCCCAATTAAAGTGTTGGCTGCTTAGATCTGTTGAGGGAACAGTCCTTCAACACTGACATAGATGAAATGCTGAAAGGACATAGAAATAGATCCCTTAGCAGTGCGTGATAGACCAATATTAATAAGGTTTGTCAGCCTTACCTCAAGTTGAGGTACTCCACTTGCACTCGCAAATTCATGATAGGGGCCAGATAAAAAGTGACATCTAATTTGGTCCATTTAGGAAATTAGGTTATTAGTTGAGGGGCGTAAATACATACCTCAAGAAATAGTTATAATCCTTGTCAAGGTGTATCCGTAAACTCACTAAATTAACTTGAGTGTCACAGAATAGACAGGCTTAACTTGGAGGAATTGTGGAAAGTATTTATGCAGTATTAAAATAGTAATAAAACCAGAATGCAAAATAATAAAAATCTCAATACAAATTAGAAAAATAGAGTAACATTTAATAAACAGCCACCAAAATGACAAACATCCAAGTGGGGGACCAGAGATATGACTTTATACAATTTTAAGTAGTGCCAAGAAGTACAAAAGTGCCAGTGATAGTCAGTGGTTGTGGTAAAACAGGACGAGACACAATTTGACGTTGACCACAATGGTGTCTGGGTTGGATTCACTAACCTGATTGCTCCTGGTCAAATGTTTTACTTAGTCATTTAAGTCCCAACCCACCACAGGAGGACACTTCTAAAGCCCTCCAAGGTCTCATTGGAAGCACTTGCAGACTCCGAGTCCAGTCCATATCCAATTGTCACTGATCAGTTAGGCGGTTGCAGCAAAAAGGCTTTTGTAGCTTGTATCCCTGTAGCTTAAACAGGAGGTCAGCCTCATGACCCATGTAGTCCACTTCTTTGTCCTGTATACAAGAGTGAGAGCAGCTCCAGTCCATTAAGGCTCGTCTCCACTTGTAGAAAGTCTTTGACATCAAGCTCAGTCCTCTTCTGATCTTCCACAGGTCCATGAGAGTTCAGAAGTGGATGCCTGGAGGTGCCACAATAATGCCTGGCTCGAGCTGGTGGGTGGGTATGACCCCTTGGGTTGCCCTAACCAGTGGGGAAGAGCCCTGGGGCTAACCCAACCCACTTGTGGCATTTTTAGTCTTGGGCTCTGAGGGTTGAGGATGTGTCTGTGGGGAGTGTACTATGGTAATATTTGTGTCCTCTCACATCTAACCCTAAAATCTACTTACAGGTAGTCCTGTGCCCCCAACACACTGATACAGAAGTCTCGTAAAATCAAAGCTGAACTTTCAGCAACCAGCCAGTGGGGATACACAGAGTGTTTTGATGTTCTGTTTCCCTCCTTTTTGTTGTGTGTTCCAAATGTGATATGTAAACCCAGCACACCTGTGAAACAAGTTGTGATCTTGTAATGTCAAAAGAGGCCCACTGTGATTGAACCTATGGGGTAGGGAAAACAACTGAAAGGTCCTGTGAGCTAGCATTTATCTATTGCACAGGGGGCCTCTATGAGGTGCACCCCAAGTGTCATATGAAAAGCTCCAGCAGACCTGTCAAACAGGATGTGACATTCAAGCAGGACTTGACACTTTAATGTCAAATAGGATCCTCCCAACCTTCCCTTCTTATTGTACCAGGTCAGAAGGGTCATCGCCGACCATTTAGGTCTACCTACTGTTACTCCTCACCACAGTGGAGCCATGAAGCTGCCAGGTGGTGGTTGAATACTTATAGAAAGGACTCTAGATGTTTTAGGCAGCCGAAAGGTAACTTTTCTAAAGTACCTTTTCTGTAATAATTAGTTAAACAAAATCCAACATAACAGTCAAGCCACATTATGTCTAATAAAAAGAGTCCTTACAATATTTCTTTAGCTGTTTCCTAGGTGGGGATTACATTTATTAAACGTAATATTGTATCCCAGTGCTTTACTATAGAACAGCAAACCCCGCTACAGTGAAAATAGCTTTGAGGTATTAGTCAATGTAAGTATAGGTTTAACATTAACTTTTACATGTCATACTTTCAAATATCACGTATTCTGCTTTAATGGGCAGTACGGCTTACTGAGGGGTGAGTTGTGAATATTTAAAAGTAAAGTTTAGGAAAGTCAGGTCGAATTTGCAGTTTAAATCTGCTCTGCAAGGCTACTGTTGGCAGGCCTACAGTCATTGTGACGCCGGCGGCAGTGACAATGCAAACCTGAGTGCTGCAGCCCACTGGTCAAATTTACTTTGCAGTCTCTGGGTTCCCTGTGAGTACCACATACTTCAGGACATGTAGAAAATTTTAATATGCCAATCGGGGTGTATGCCACTTCAGTCATGTTAAAAGGAACGACGCAACTTTTTCCTCAATTAGCGGGTAACATGCGAAGAGTTGTATAGCCAGCAAACATAGGGTTCAGCAAAAAGGCCAAAAATGTTGGGTGACACTGCAGAAAGGGCAAATTTCCAACAGTACAAGACAGGGAAATGTCAAAGTTCCCCCCTGCCAAATTTTTTCAGGAGACAATTGACCATGATTCAAATAAATGGAAAATGGAGTGTCAGTAGAGTTGCTAAAGATTCTTCCATTTCAGTGCAGGTAACAATGTTGTGCAAGAAAGTTCTGAGCCTCAGTTACTATCTTGGTGAGACTAAATGATTTGTTTCCGCTTCGTATATCTATTTCACAGGCCGTAGCAGTGTCTGGTCCTAGGATTTCATTATCCGTCTAAATACATTTACCTTCCTTTAGGGCTAGCACACAACAGTAGTTAATAAACATCATGATACACAAAGTTTCAAGAGCAGGACACTAGTGCTTTTTACTAATAATACTGGTAGATAGACTTCTTTGAAATAAGTTATAAAAATAATCATTACCCAGTTGCCACATGACCTACAAGTTCAGGAGCTAGCTCAGATGAGTATACAGTCAAAGGACCCCATATTTTGTAGATTTGAGGAACTGCCCCAGTCTTTCTAAATTGGTTTATTAAGCATCATATATGTGTTCATACACACCACCATACCACCTAATCAAAGGGGGTTAATGACTCTCCAGTGATGTTCCTTTTGGCTAGGACTTATCCTAAGTGGAGCAGAGTTTTTGCGCATAGGTTAGGGTTTATGTATTAGAATATGTGTATGAGGGTTAATTTCAGTGCACTTTCCAGCTCAAGGACCTTCCTCTTGGTCTTGTTAAAAACCCCACTAGAATTATTGAAGGATTTGACAGTTCCAAACAGTGGGAATGTACGTGGGGCATTCAATATGACATATGTCATGCAAGACTGCTGTCCCATTTTGAACAACCTATTTTTAGTATAGCATACCCTGCGTAGGTTCTTGAAATGGCGTAGTTGGTGTAGTGTGTTCAGATCACTGCTACCTGGGGCGACTTAAGGGCAACCACCCAGTCTCCCAGCTATGTTCCCTAATCATGACTCCCTTAGTGCTGCACAGGCACTGGGGTGTTAATCACTATGGATTCGTAGATACAGGGTGTTTACTTGTCTTTCATCTTTCCCATTATGAGCGTAGCCTCGAGTGGGTTAAGCTCTTCAAGGTCGCCTGCTTTTAAACAAGGTCTAAGCCATGGGGCAATTGGAGGCACCAGAAAATGTGTTTTGCAGAGTGTGATGTTACTCTGTAAATCTGCAATGAAGGGAAGGCCTGCTGTAGAGATCATGTCTTTGAGCTATGATATGCCAATGAGATCCTTTTCTGTAAACACTTGAAGGGAGACCACCTGAGGTAAGGGAATAGCAAACTATTATATTCTTTCCCTGTTCAACTTGCTTCCCTTTTGGATTCCCAGACCAGGATCCTTCCAGGTATTAACCACTAGTTTGTGGCTAAGGGATGTTCGGTGGAAGCACACTCCTATATAACCAGTGTAGGACGTAGATGTTGCCCAGCAACCACCTTTTATTCAATATAGAAGATAGTCTGCGAGAGGTAAACACCAGTAGATATATAATTGAGGCTGTCCAGTACCCACAGTCCACCGTCATATGGGGATTTGCAGTATTTGGCCTTGAATACTGTCGCAAATCCTCATTATCACATGAACACCCAGACCGTTGGTGAAGGTCATGAAAGGAGGTAGAGAGAGCTCGATAAGGATTGTTCAGAAGGGGCATAGAGACATTTTGTTAGTAGAAATAATTCTTGAGATTGCGTCCTTACTCGTTAGAAATAATGGAACTGGAACCTAGAGGTTCAAATGCTTCAGTGGCAGGTATTGTTTGTGGGGGGGGGGGAGAGTCTCAATCTGGAGTTAGCCACAAACCCCCTAAATATGTAAAACTAGACAGTTCCCGCTTTAGCTCTGGGTCCCAAAACACTTCATCTGCTAAACTATGGATAGAGTGAATCCTTGGAACATGTGCCCCAGTCCTTCACAAAACGATCCAGCAATTCACTTTCCCATGGGCCTGGTGAGAGTGGCTTACAGAGAAGAGAGTAAACAGTCCGCATGTATCAAAATGTGATGTTCAGTAGCTCCCTTGCACTGAAATGTATGAATCAAAGCTAGCTTTTACAGCTGTATATATATTTCAAATCTTGATGTAACCTAATGTCCCTTTCTGTGGTTTCATTATGTTTCATTAGAAAGTACGTTATGGCTTTAAGTTTTAAATAAATGTTTATTAAATTTTTTTTGGCGTTAATAGACTATATCTTCCAAAACCACGTACCCCATGCAATCTCACACTCACTCTCCCTTATCCTGTGGTTTAGAATCTCAATGTGGGCAATGGCACGCTGTTTACTTTTGATATCTGTCAGTAAGCTGTCAGTTTCCAGTATGCCTTCTGCTTGATCTTGGGGTCACAAAGACAGTGTTGTAGCTTTAACATATATAAAGCATTCTTACTTAGAGCCTGAATTTTTCCTTTAGATGTTCAAGCAACTTAATTTCTTCCCAGAGCAAAAGTGTCCTGTGCTGCCTACTTAAGCCTGGCAACGTTTTTCTGTTTCCAAATAGGGGCTTGAAGGGTGAGGGAAATGAAGTTAACCCTTTCTTAATTGGTAAGTCTCCCAAACCTGTAACATGACCGATGTTAATGGAGATATATAAAGTTTGGTCTCATGCCTTCGGTTTCCAAGGGACCTCCCACACAAGCCTTCCACTTACAGAGTATGATCCCTCATGCAGCAGCCGTTTTCTGTCTTTCATCTGGCCCATTGTACCAAAAAGTGTAAGTGGGATGCAGCATAATAATTTAAAAGGTCAGGAATTCGAAGCCCCACTTTGGTGTTCTTAGCATGCATTAGTGTCTGCTACACTTGCCTTACCAAATAAATGTGGAGCAGAAACTGAAGCTCATGTACATAGTCTTTGGGGGGGATGTATAGTATTAGTGTTTGGAAAGTGTACAAAATATTAGGGAGGATTGGCCTCTTGGTTGTTGCTATCCTCCCGAGGGGCAATAACTTGTAGTTCCAGTTACCCAACTTTGCTTTCACCACCCTCTTCAATAATTGGCAGTTGATTTCCCTCGTCTTCCAAGGAGTTTTTGCCAAAGCGATGCCCAAACATATAATGTCAGCCTATTTAAGCGGAGTCAGTCGTCTGATGTCCCAGACATGCCTTTTGAGTATCGATATGTTTGAGATATTGAATTTACTGAGATTGAGTTTAAATCCTGACATTTGTTGATAGTCTCTCAGCTTGGCCATTCAGTGTGGTAGTGAGTGTATTTGACCCATCACCAACGATAGAATATTGTCTGCAAACATTGCAAGTTTCATCTACTGAGACCCAAATTTAATAACTTTCATCCTAATTAGTTGGGTTAAGGATTTAAGACGTGAGGCAAAAGAGAATGTCAAATCTCAGAGGTTTCACTGCATAAAGAATCGTCATTTTATTAAAAACAAGGAGGTTAGCATTATGCGTAAACCTTTTATTTACCACTTCCAAGCATCACCTTTAAAGAAACTCAAATAGAACACTAAAAACCAGACGGTGGAATAGAATATTACACTCCAGTAAAACCATTCTGTCAGCCTTCTTCCTTCCCCTTCTGTCAATCCTCTTATCCTTTAATCTGCCCTTGATTTTGTTTTCTCTGTAAAATATTTAAAACACATCAACATTCCACTCTTTTCTCTTTTTGTTTAACCGAAAAACCTTTTCCAGACTACACAAATAATTCTCTCGTAGGGGATTTCCATGTATAGTCATAAGCACTGAATAGTTCCGCGCGCCTGCGGGGACCCCGGAGCACTGATGTGAAGTATATTCTTAAGTGCAAATACCAGCCCTTTGAAAAAAAAGGTCTGTCAAAAAACACTTAAGAATAACAATGTGCAGCCTATGCGAACAGCTACACAGGCCAAATTGTTAAAAGAAAACAGTTGTAGTGTAAATTCACGTTTAAACATCTATTTATTCTATAAATGTAATAACAAATACATTCTCATATTTTATTTACACCTCTCATGAGAATAAAACAATGCAGGGCAGTGTAGCCCATAGGCTGCCATTATACAGAATGAAAATAGAGCTGTGCCTTTAAGAAAGTAAAGTCTTCCTGTTTCCCATCATGCACAGCAAAAGGCAGCTGCCTCAGTTCTTTTTTCCGGCTCCTTTCTGACAGGACCCTGAAGCATTGAGCTGTACCTCACAAAGCCTTTTTGTGACAGAAATTCATTAAAAATCTTTTGAATTTCAATTTCACTCGACGTTTTTAACATTGAGTGATCATTTCCTACTTTTTTCTGTTAAATTCTGACAGAATTTTGAGGTTTTTCTAGTTCAGAAATGCTTCACTTTTTGACAAATGCCCTTCTTGTGGCAGAAAAAAGGCTAAAACAGATCCACATCGGGTCTGTATAATTTGCCTTCCATCCAGCCACAAACCGGAGTCGAGTGACATCTGTAAAACTTTCTCCAGAAGAACTCTTCGTGACAGGGAGAAAATCCGACTTCAGGCGAAAAAGGACAGGAGAAAAAGTGGTCATTCTACCACAGAGCGAGGAGAAGGTCAGTCTTCTACCAGGGCTCACCCTGTTTCCTCTATAACTCCGACCAGACCTGCTAAAAAATGGAGGTCTCCGACGACGTCGAGGGCGTCGACGTCGAGACAGGGAACGGCGCCAATATGCTCGCCGTCAAGGAGTGGTTCACAGGCGAGGAAGAGACATTGTTCGCCGTCGACAGTTATTTCGCCGTCGAGACGGTGTGGACACTCACCGTCGAGATCTGGGTCGACACGGCGAGGACGTTCCACGTCAAGGAGATCTGAGTCCGGCTCGCCGTCGACACGGCGAGGGCGATCAACGTCGAGGGAGAGTGCTCGCCGTCGGAGGCGTTCGCCGTCATCACAGCAACGTCGAGGGTCGTCGTCGAGAGGTTCTCAACGGCGAGAAGAATCGACGTCGAGGGGCACTCGCCGTCACCGTACTTCGACATCGAGGAGTGTGTCGACGTCGAGACGACAATCAAAAAGGCCTAGAAGGGTTTATACAACGTCAGAATCCTCGGCCTCACTCATCCTGCTTCCAGCGTCTCCACAACTCTCTCCTCGACAATCGCCGTTGCCGCAGACGCCGGTAACACCTACGGCTCCTCTTCCGGCTCCTCCTTTAGAATCTGTTTTGAGGACTCCAACGCGATCTGTAAGACGTTCTGGACATTCCTCTAGACGCTCATCTTCCTCTCTGCACCATCGTCATGAATCACGACAGAGATCTCAACATTCACATCACAGGCATTCTTCTTCGTCTACACTGGACTACTCTCCAACCCTATCGGACTCACCGTCCCCGAGAGTGTCCCCCATAGATGATGTGAATACGTTCCAGGAGGTCTTAGTACGAGGGGCGACCAAACTGAACATCCCGCTGGCGGTACCTGCCCCATCGACGTCAGTAATCTCCGAGACCTTACATCACAGGACATCTTCCAGACCTTTGCTTCCACTGGTTCCAGGTCTTCTTGAACCAGCAATGGATATTTTCCTTACACCGGCCGCAACGAAGTCTGCTCCTTCCAGACTTATTAAAAAATATCGTCCACCAGAACAAGATCCTCTATTCTTGAGGTCGGACCCAGTACCGGATTCGGTGGTCATAGTAGCGGCAAAGAAATTGCATTCGACATCACCGTCTTCCTCTTCACCTCCAGATAAAGAGAGCAGAAAGATAGATGCTGCAGGACGAAAAGTATGTTCTACTGCAGCCATCACGATGAAAGCAGCCAGCGCTACTGCTTTATTAGGGCGATACGATCGGGCCCTCTGGGACTCTATAATGCAGTTTGCGGAACATCTTCCTAAGGACAAAAGGGAAGATTTCCTGGAGGTCGTGGGCGAGGGAGCCATGGTTTCTAACCAAGTTATAAGTGCTGCAGCTGACTCTTTGGTACTATCCGCACACAATTATGCTCACGGAATAGCGCTCAGAAGGCATGCATGGTTGAGACTTACATCTCTCAAACCAGAAGCACAACAGAGAATACAAAATTTACCTTTCTCGGGCTCCACCTTGTTCGGTTCTCATGCCGATGACGAGATGGCCAGAATGAAGGCTGAGCTAGATACCCTGAAAGCGGTAGGCATGGAAAGACCGAAAGAACAACGAAAGGTATTCCGTCCATATCAGCGAAGACTTTTCACCCACCGGTATCAGTCACCACACTGGATGTCTTCACGCCCCCAGCAACAGCAACAACAGCAGCATCAAAGGGGTTTCTCCACACAGCGAAGGTCGACAAGGGGTCGTTCAACACCTCAAACTCAGACAACTCGACAGGCTTCCGCGTCTAAGCCCTGAATCTTCGCTTCCCCCTCCTCCGTTATCCACTCCGGTAGGGGGAAGTATCTCAAATCATCTGGACGAGTGGCTACGCATCACATCAGACGCCTGGGTATTGAATATTGTGAGACATGGTTACACTCTCAGATTCACCAGTCCTCCACCATCTGTTCCACCCAAAACAGCCAACCACCATCTCGAAGCTCTTCAGTTAGAAGTCACTATCCTATTGCAAAAAAGAGCCATAGAACCCGTCCCGATCAGCCAGCAAGGGAAGGGGATTTATTCGAGGTATTTCCTTGTACGGAAAAAAGACAAACAAGAGTTTCGTCCCACTTTAGATCTAAGGACAGCAAACAAGTGGATTCGCAAAGAGAAATTCAGGATGCTATCCTTGCACCAAATTTACCCACATCTACGTCAGGGCGACTGGCTCTGTGCAATAGACCTTTGCAACGCTTACTTTCATATTCCAGTGACCAAGAAACATCGAAAATTCCTAAGGTTCACCGTCGGAAAACATCATTACCAATTTGCGGTTCTACCCTTCGGCCTCAAATCAGCGCCGAGAACTTTTTCCAAATGCTTGGCGGTGGTAGCCGCCCACTTGAGGAAACAACGAATATTTGTCTACCCCTATCTAGACGATTGGCTCATAAAGGCCTCCAGTTATCTAGAGGCGCAACAACATTTCAAATGGACTCTACAGCTGTTGCAGAAGCTCGGTTTTCAAGTCAATCTCCTGAAATCCACAGCAACGCTTGTTCAGAGGTTGCATTACTTAGGCGCCATTATAGATACCAATCTAGGAAAGGTGTTTCCTTCGGGGGAACGACGATTATCGATTCTCCAAAAGTGCAAACAACTGCAGGAAAGTCCTCAGACGCACTGAAAGAGTAATAGCTTCTCTACTGGGCTCGATGGCGTCTTGTATCCATCTTGTTCCCAATGCTCGCCTCCATATGAGACCATTACAGGAAAACCTGGAGGATCAGTGGTGTCAACTGATGGACGATTGGGAGAACAAAGTCCTCCTTTCTCCCCACGCCCTACAATCCCTCAAGTGGTGGTGTTTACCCAGCAATCTCTTGGTGGGGATTCCGTTCCAACAACAGCCTCCAGCTCAAACCATCGTAACAGATGCGTCACTGCTCAGATGGGGGGCGCACATGGAACATCTTCGAGTCCAAGGCAAGTGGTCACAGAGAGAGAGTCTCTATCACATCAACCTGCTGGAACTTTACGCAGTCCACCTTGCGCTCAAAGCCTTCCTTCCCTCTCTGAGAGCGGAAACTCTCCTTCTCCAGACAGACAACGTGGCCACTATGTACTACGTGAACAAACAAGGAGGCACCAGGTCCAGAATTTTATCCAGAGAGGCTCAGACAATCTGGCATTGGCTTCTAGCCAGGAACCTGTCGCTAGTGGCAACTCACCTGCCCGGCATCCAGAATGTTCAAGCGGATGCCCTCAGTCGGGTAATGGACGAGAACCACGAATGGGTGCTACACGACGACGTCGTTCGTTCAATTTTCGCACTATGGGGTACCCCCTCTATAGACCTATTCGCAACCCCAGAAAACAAAAAATGCCAAAACTTCGCCTCCAGATATTACCATCCAGGGAAACTGGGGAATGCCCTGTGGATAAGCTGGTCAGGAGCATTTCTTTACGCCTTTCCACCGCTTCCCCTGATTCCGGCGGTCCTCCAGAAGTTATCCAATGCTCAGTCCAAAATGATCCTAATTGCTCCGGAATGGCCACGCCAATGGTGGTTCCCAGACCTTCTTCACCAGTCACTCAAACCACACATCAGGCTGCCTTATCGTCCGGACCTGCTCACGAAGTTCAGAGGGCAGATATCTCATCCCAACCTCTCATCGTTGAGTTTGGCAGCATGGCTCCTGAGCTAGTGCAATATGGACACTTGAACCTACCTCAGGACTGTATGGAAATTCTGAAAGAAGCAAAGCGTCCTTCCACAAGATCAGCTTATGCAAGCAAGTGGAAAAGATTCTGTATCTGGTGTTTAGACAACAACATTGACCCGGTTTCCTGTGGAGAGGAATCTATCCTGCCATACTTGTTAAGTTTGGCAAAATCGGGCTTACAACTGTCATCAATAAAGGTTCACTTGGCGGCTGTAACGGCATACAGAAAGTGTCCTTCACAAACTTCCTTTTTTCGGATTCCGATTATTAAGGACTTCCTGGAAGGTTTAAAAAAGGTTTTTCCTCCCATTAGAAAGCCTTCTCCTCCATGGGAACTGAATGTTGTCCTATCACGTCTGATGCTGCCTCCATTCGAGCCAATACATAAGGCATCGCTTCAACATCTCACATGGAAAGCTGCTTTTCTGGTGGCAATCACTTCAGCGCGTAGGGTTAGCGAAATCCAGGCCCTTTGCGCTCAAGAACCCTACACGGTTTTTCATTCTGCGAAAGTGGTAATGAGAACTCATCCAAAATTTTTACCTAAAGTAGTCTCCGACTTTCATGTGAACCAAACAATTTCATTACCGACTTTCTTTCAAAATCCAACTACTCCTGCTGAGAGAACTCTGCACTCTCTGGATGTAAAGAGTCTTGAAATTTTACTTGGACAGGACAAAAAGCTTACGTAAATCACAACAGCTTTTTATTAATTATGGCCCAGTTAGAACAGGGTTGGGCACGTCTAAACAATCTTTATACAGGTGGATTGTTTCATGTATAATGTTATGTTATCAGTTAGCAAACAAATCCCTTGGCAGTAGGCCAAAAGCCCACTCTACTAGAGGGAAGGCAGCTACTGCAGCCTTGATGAGAAATGTCCCTTTGGCAGAAATATGCAAGGCTGCCACTTGGAAGTCGGTCCATACCTTTACTAAGCATTACTGCCTTGATACAGACGCTAGGGCAGATGCGCAGGTTGGACAGGCCTTGCTTAAGAATTTATTTGCATGATTCATGTTTTTTGTCAGTATTCTTCTGTCTACTCCACCGCGGTTATGGGGATGGGCTTGCTACTCTATTCAGTGCTTATGACTATACATGGAAATCCCCTACGAGAGAAGGAATGGTTTCTTACCTGTAACTCCAGTTCTCTCGTAGGGGTATTTCCATGATAGTCATAAGCAACCCTCCGTCCTCCCCGGTGGAGTTGACATAGAACAAGTTGCCATGAATATTATCGATGTTGGTACTCCAACAAATGTTTTGTTCCTTCATGTCAGGTTACAAGCCTCCAAAAAGAACTGAGGCAGCTGCCTTTTGCTGTGCATGATGGGAAACAGGGAGACTTTACTTTCTTAAAGGCACAGCTCTATTTTCATTCTGTATAATAGCAGCCTATGGGCTACACTGCCCTGCATTGTTCTATTCTCATGAGAGGTGTAAATAAAATATGAGAATATATTTGTTATTACATTTATAGAATAAATAGATGTTTAAACGTGAATTTACACTACAACTGTTTTCTTTTAACAATTTGGCCTGTGTAGCTGTTCGCATAGGCTGCACATTATTATTCTTAAGTGTTTTTTGACAGACCTTTTTTTTCAAAGGGCTGGTATTTGCACTTAAGAATATACTTCACATCAGTGCTCCGGGGTCCCCGCAGGCGCGCGGAACTATTCAGTGCTTATGACTATCATGGAAATACCCCTACGAGAGAACTGGAGTTACAGGTAAGAAACCATTCCTTCTTTAGCAATAACATCAATTTAACCACTTAAAACCCAAATCCCTTCATTTCCTGGGGTGGGGGGATAATGCTAGCCTTCTTGTCTTTAATAAAATCACTTTTCTCTATGCAGTGAAACCTCTGATAATCGACATTGTATGGAAAGAAAGGAGGCTAGCATTATCCATGTTAAAGCTTTGTAACACTTTGTTTGAGACTTGACCCACTGGTCTAAAATAAACTTTTCTGAACACTTCTGTGTTAATCCAGTCAACCACTTTCAGTATATCTTCCGATTTTCCTCCAAACACATATGTTTTGCTAACTATTGCACCTCTAACAGAATGCGGTTTGAACTGTGATAAATTCAGTCCAGCCTCCTTCATGACTGCTTTCGCCTATCTTGCTATAGTAGCTGTTGTCACTCCACAATATGGTTTCACATAAGAAATCAATAACAGATCAATTCCATGACTCCTATATTCACTCATTCTAGACTCGTACTCATAGATAGTGCGCAACACAACTTTGAATTTCCATCAAAAACTCTGATAAGAGACAGACTCCGACATTGTCTTTGTTCTTTTCCAAATCTTAAAAAAGCACTCCTTCAGGCTGATAAATCCATATACTTAACTTCAAAGCATTCACATCTGAAACTCTTTTAAAAGAAATTAAACATAATATGGTAGTTAGCTTCCAAGTTGACTCTCGTAAACCAAGATATTTATTTGTTGGCCCATTCTGAAACAACCTACAAATCAAATTGGCATCCCATACTGAATCAAGGTGGTCTCTTTAACCGAATCCCCTTCATAACACTACAGATCAGTAGACTTCTACCAGTTGAAATTCAACTCACTAAGGAATGTCCTGCTGCAACTGCAGACCTTCAACAATTTACAATACTGTACAAATCCTCTAAAAAAAGTAATCACCATCACCTCATCTGCATCTAAGTCTCTTGCCACGCACCAACGTAACCATGCACTCCATTTGCTTTGATATTGTTTGCATGTCCCTGAAGCCTGGGACTCATCAAGCAACTCAGAAGCTGTCCCCGAAAGACTCGTGGATCTTCCTGATCACGTGATATTTTCCATCCTAGAAGGTTGAGAGAATTCACATCTACTAACAGATGTTATACTCCTTCTGCTCCTCTGTGCAGACCCTTGCAACATTTTATTAAATAGGGTATTTCCACCACGATCTCCATCACCCTTGTTGTGGGTAAAAGCCTCGACTGCTTGGACCTTGGCCTCTATATGCTCCTCTTCCCGAATTCTGAGACTTGTAAAAACCTCAGCTGAGGCTGCCCTCTCCTCCCAGCCCTGCCATATAAATTATTCTGGAAGACTTTGTACATTCGATAATGAGCCTTATCCAGGGTTGTGAAGGTCTGCACTTACTTGCCTAATTCCTTCACTAAATAAAAATCCCTTTGCTTCATCACTTAACTCAAACTTGGCCAATTCGCCTAACTTGGGACTAATCCTAAAAAGCACTGCTTTCGGGCGCTCAGCAAATAAACCAGCATTAGCATTGCCTAAAAAACAAATAGCCCACTGGCACCAACCTCTAAGTAATTGAATATCAACATGTTTTCCCTTAACATAGTCTTAGTCCTCCATATCAAATAACTTTGCCAGAGAACCTAAAACGTCCAATAATTTGTCCTCACACTGCTCTAGTGAGCGCTCCAAACCCTTGTGAGGCTCTGTTCCCAATTTGTAAAGATATGTTATTAGGTCAGGGGCCAAACTTGAAGTTAATGTGTCCTTTCCCCCCCAATGACCGGGTGAGCACATTCAGTCCTCATAAGACTACACTCCTCTTTTTCCAAAGGTTTCCTGATCCAATTTTTAATGTAATCAGCCACATGTGCAAGTAACCACCAATCAGATCCTCGGGGATGCCTTATTTCTTTTTAATCAAATAACTTCTGTCCCATTGGGTCCAAAATGGAGCTCGAACTCCACTCTCTACACCAAGAGCTCCCATCAAATTCCTCATCTAAGGAATCTTTGCAATCTAAATCCAGGATGTACTCGTCAACATCCTCTTTCAAAGACCGGTTCATCTGCCCCTCGGTTTTGCTGCTTTGGGCACCAACTCGCTTGGGACTCCACTCTCATCCTGTGGTTCTACCACATGTTTTCTTTTCTTAGAGCATTAACCCCCAAGACCTAATCACTCTGTCCTCGCCTTCCAAATTAGAAAACTATTTCTCTTCCTCAGTGGCACCTCTTTTCTTCTCTTGCAGCACCTGCCTTACTGAATCATGAATCACCTCCTTTTATTCATGAGCCATCAAAGACTTAAATGCTATTCCCTTTCTAGATTCTCCATCTAATTGCTCTGTCATTGCAACAAATACTCTTCTCATTCCTAAACAAGAACACCCCTACTCATGATACCAATAAAACAACTCCCACCTTTCAAATACAAACTGTACTCACAAATACCAATTGTAAAACTCTCCTCTCTCAAATACCTGACTGAAAAACTCTCCACAATGACAGTTTCTGCCACGTTGCCTAGAAACCCAAATTGCTGTCTGTCTCCCTTAAAAAAAAAAAAAACACCTAAATGCATCTTTCACATAACATCTAATCAGCTTTTATTTTATTGAACAATTTTAAACAAATGGGTTAAAATTATCTTTTTTTTGTTTTTAATTTATTTATCTTTTTCAAACTGGCACTTCATTTTTATTCTTAAACTTGTGCCTTTCTTGCCACACATAAGGGAAGAAGCGTGTGATAAACAAACCTATTTCCTCTTGGAAACAGTCTGAAACACAGTGCATGCCCACACCAAAGATGGCCGCTTGCTCTAAGACTTTTTGGAAGCCATAATGGGCCAAATGCCCTCCCTTTGCTGCGATCATGGGCATGAGAACGACACACGCTCCTGAACTGCTGGACTTCAACAGTAATTCCTCATAGTTTATTTTATTATAAATTCTTAGTGTCAGTTGCAAAAACAGAAATAATTTCAAATAGTTTGAATAGTAGCCATTCATAAAACAAAAAATTGAACACTAGGGGCGTGATTAAAAGTCTGGTGGCCCATGGGGCGTGGTCTGGCTGTCGAAGAAAATGGCCGCCTGAGAAAAGATCTCCGCGCGCCGGGCAGGCCAAGCAGGCAAACAGAGGGTCTCCCCCTGCGTTCCTGACCCCTGGTGTGGCCTCCCGGCTGGTGGAGAGAGGGGGGCCTCCGGAGGGGCGAAGTTGCGGGACCTGAGCAACTGCAGCCGCGTCCGGAGACGCAGGAGTGAATTTTGACTCCGGCGGAGCCGCGGACTAATGTGCGGCGCCGCACGGGCCCGGGGGTGCGTCGCGAGGGAGGTGCCCGGATCGGCCCTCTGCCGCCTCGGCTCCCCGGGTGCTGGAGCGCCGCACTGCCCCCTCGTGCGGAGGGGGGGGGAGAGGGGACCCCGAGGAACCTGGGCCTGAAGACGACCACGGCGGAACAGAAAAGTACAGGCAAAGAAGCACTATCCCACGAGGACTAAATAGTACCTGATGGGGACCGCACAGTGAGACGGTGAGATCCCCAAAGCAGCATTATCCAACGAAAAGACCCCACCAGCAGCAAACAAAGGATACCCCCCCCCCTTGTTTATGACCTAGTGCGCGAAGAATAAGACTCTCCACGACACCCAGAAGGGGAGAAGGGGGAAGGAGGAAAAGGGGGAGACAGCGAAAGGATATCAAAGAGCAACGGAGGGACAAAGATTTCACAAATAAGGAACGATAAAGAAGCAAAGAAGGGGGAGGAAAGCCAGAATAGGAAGAAGAAAGGAGAGCAGAACACAACAAGAGGGGAATAGGACCTCAAACAACACGTGCTGCACTACGCAACCTGACCCTCCAGCCAATTGCCCTCCCAAAAATAAGGACCATTGTACTGGGTATCACAACAAGAGACTCATCTAAAATAAAACATAGACAAGATGCCCCCCCTCAGAAACTGAGCGTATTCTAGACTGTCCTCTATAGATCACGCTCTAAAGCTTTGCAGGTCACAGCAGGACACCAAACCGAGTAGGTACCTTATCTACAGATCCTATACCCCAAGGTCTGACCCATCCTCGGAAGTCGAAGAAACTGTCCGTAGATCTGCACAGACCCATACAAGTTCTCAAGTGCTAGCTCTTAAAATAATATCTTCTATCTGACTTCCACTCCTTGAGAACAATGCCCAACGACAAGACCGCAAGTAAACACTCTCGTCAACTGCTATTCTCGGAAGCCATTGCTCAACCCAAAGCTATGACGGCACCACAGGGACATACATCTCCCCCGGTAGATCAACCCACACTAGACGCCACAGATCGTATACTGCAAGAGATTGCCTCAGTTGGACAGCGCCTGGAGGTAATGGACCTAAAAATAACAGACCTAACTTTGGCCTCGTCCTCAATCCGCGCTGATATAGCAGGCTTCAGAGAAACAGTAAACAACCTAGATCAGCGCCTGTCGGCAGTAGAAGACCATATAGCGGCAACCCCTGATCAGGAAGAGGAACTAAAGTTGCTCTGAGCTAAACTCACTGAACTGGAGGACCAAAGTCGTAGAGACCATGTACGCTTTTTCGGTATACCGGAACAAAAAGAAGGATCCGATATCAAAACCTTTCTTAGCTCACTGCTGACCAACCACTTCGACATAGAGTTTTCACCACCTCCAGAATTTCAGAGGGTGCACAGAATTGGTCCCCCACACAAAGCGTCTACAAATAAACCGCGCCCTATCATCGCATGTTTCCTGCGCCATGAACAAGCCCGCCAGGTCATCTCCACAGCTAAAGCACGACAACCGATGATACCAGGAACGAAGCATATATTCCCTCATTATGCACCATTGATACAATACCCTACCAGTGCGTGGGCCTTACAGGTTAAACCCGCAGATTAGAAGGATTTAGGCAGTAGTGAGTGTTTTCCTACTCTGACCAATTTCCACTCTCTATTCTTTTTTTTCTTTTTTATTAATATTATCATTTACTTTTTCGTTTTACTGAGGTTCCTAGACCCACTCCTCTTTCCACTTCTATACTTACCCATACTCATGCAGGAATCGCTGTCCGTCCCTCTCTGCACACTCCACGCTATCTCTCTCCATCCTCCCCCCCCCTCCCCTTTTCTCCTCCTCTTCTATACTCTTTGTATTGTGACCAAGGGGAACTCTCTCAACCTCCCAAGACCTAACTGAACAAGAAACCCATATTCCTCGTCTCTCAGGCCGGTCATTACTTACTTCCTGGCCCTATCACACGGACCATAACACATTCAATACACCATAAACCATGACACATCCGGCACCCTCGGGATCGACAACCCCACTCACGGCCCTGTCCTGGAATGTACACGGCATGACCCACTATATTAAGCAACAGAAGATACTGTCCTATCTCTGCTCCAAACATGCCGACATTGCTCTACTACAGGAAACACACCTCTCCTCGATGGAATCCGAGAAACTATGTAGAGATTGGGTGGGAAAAGTAATATACAGCGGAACACCACCCATGTTGGCAGGTACGCAGGGAACGGGAAGGAAATGTGGAGTGGCAATACTCCTGCGTCTCTCCCTGCAATTCCGACTAGTTAAAACATGGCATGACCCAGAGGGACGCTACGTACTAGCTAAGCTAGTGGTAGGATCCTCCACAATATGCATAGGCTCCCACCGGCTCGAAGCGCTCCTTTTACCTCTCTTAACCGTCTTCTGACACAGATAGGTGCCTCACAATATATTCTTGGGGGGACTGGAACATAGTCCAAGATGTCATTCTAGACCGATCAAATGGTCTTGACGCGGGTAACAATGCAGATAGAGCCGTACTAAAAGACATCCTCTCAGACCATGGCCTAATAGATTGTTGGCGTCTTTCCCACCCTTCCAATAGGGAATATACCTTTTGTCTCTTCGGTCCACGGGACCCAATCACGGCTAGACTATTTCTTACTTAATCATAGAATACTGCAAGCGGTTAAGTCAATAGAATTACTGGTGGCCGCACTATCAGACCACTCTCCGGTGTTAATAACCCTGGAACTCGGAGTGATTACAACCAGCCGTAAACCCTGGCGCCTCCCTAACACTAGATACCGATCCCCGACTGGGAAGGAACAACTCAAGACCCATATGGCCACATACATGAAGGACAATAGAGGCTCAGTAACCTCACCACAACTTCTCTGGGCTGCGGCGAAAGCAACTATTAGAGGGCAACTAATGAGAGATGCAGCTATCTCCAATGCCCATAGATGGGCCCGACAACGCACGTTAGAAGACACAATAACGCAGGCCATGAGGAAATATACACAGCAACCCACCCCCCCCCCCCAACCGCCGCTCCCTAGAACAGGCTAAAACGGAGCTTAACACCCTCTACACCTCACAGGCAGAATATGCCCTACAACGGCTGAAGGGACGACACTATGAGCACGGAGAGAAGGCAGGCCGCTTATTGGCTGCCCAACTATGCCAACGGGAAACAGCACTTGCTATACCGGCACTGCGCAGCCAGGACAACTTACTCATCACACACCCACAGGCGATAGCAGAAGAATTCGGCCGGTACTACCAAACTTTATATTCCTCAAACATCAGAGGACATTGCCCGCATAGACGCATTCCTGCAGAGGACGCACATCCCCATCTTACAGATGAAGGCAGGGCTCTTCTAGAAGGGGACATTAGAAAGGAAGAGATACAACAAGCAATAGCTAATCTATGATATCACAAAGCACCGGGGGAGGATGGGTTCACATCTGAATTCTGTAAATGGATGGGAACCAACACAGTAGATGTCTTATACGAGGCGTTTCAAGGGGCCGAAAGGGAAGGCTCCATACATCCTAAGTCTAATAAAGCCACTATCACAGTCTTGCCGAAACCCAGAAAAGACCCACTTCTCAGCGGAAACTATCGTCCTATCTCCTTATTGAACGGAGATATTAAAATATTAGCGGGAATACTGGCCACTCGCCTTAAAAAGTTATTCCCTCGCTAATCCATCACTCCCAAGTAGGCTTTGTGCCGGGCCGCTCCTCCAGGAATCACCTCCGCACACTCTTCCATGCCATCTGGACTGCCCACGATACACGAGAGGAAGCCTTAGCCCTCTCGTTGAATGCCGAGAAAGCATTTGACTGAATAGAATGGTGGTACCTCTTCGAAATCTTGAAACGATTTGGGTTAGGAGAAGGTTTCATTAACAAAGTGCGCCTCCTATATGGCTCCCCGACAGCACAGGTAAACTGTGGGGGGGGATTCCTATCGGAAACTTTTGCGATCCGGAGAGGGACACGTCAAGGATGCCCACTATCCCCCTTCCTATTTCTACTCGCGGTGGAGCCTCTGGCGGCAGCTATCCGTAGTTCCAACCTCATATCAGGAATCCCACTACCAGGCGGAAAATCTGACATATATTTATACTCAGACGACATCTTAATTACCCTTACTGACTTGCCCAACTCCATCACTGCTCTGAGGGAGATTCTAACGGAATTCGAATGCATTTCAGGATATCGAATCAATTGGGACAAGTGCGAAGCGCTACCACTTCCCCAGTCACAGTGAGTGCCTCCATACAAGGTTTACCGATTAAATGGAAACACTCCCGACTAAGATATCTAGGAATTGACGTAAATACAAGGTTGGTCAATGTAGTGACAGACAATATAGTTCCACTGATCAATGCCATGAAACGGGACTTTGAGAAATGGGGTCAGCTGAGCCTCTCCATGTGGGGCAGGGTACAAGCGGTGCGGATGGTAACCTTGCCGAGGTTCCTATATGTCCTAGGTATGCTCCCCTTACAGATCCCCTTACCTGTATTAAGAGAGATAGACCGCTGTATCCGCTCCTTTGCTTGGGGATCCATGAGCCCACGACTACCCAGAACCACCTTGATAGCTCGTCTGGAATGCGGTGGACTAAGCCTTCCCTCGATCGAACACTATACTAACGTACCTCTGATTGTATCTGCATTATTATAAGAAAACGCCGCAACTATGGCAAATGGCATAGCAATAGAAAAGAGAGATGTAAAACAATAATTGTACATGCATAATGCTTAAAGGAAACAGACATGTGTATTGATAATGACTCACAGAATGTAAAATTGTACTTGTTGCCTTCCCTAAGAGAAAATATGATTAGAAACAGAAATGGCTTAGGTTAATAGACTGCTCACTATATACTATGTAATATGATGCAATTACTAATTTAAAAAAAAATACAACACAAAAAAAAAAAAGTCTGGTGGGCCAAAGACCACCAGACTCATGGTGGAGGTCAGACCGCTGTGGCGGTCCACCTGCCATATTAAAAGATTGCCGGTTGGTGTCACCAAAAGACCGCTGTCTCCACCAGGATCTCTGATCAGAACAGGATGACGACAGTCGTGGTTGTAATCAGCCACAGCACCACTGAAGTTAGCGCTGTTTTGTTGATTACAACCATGTTCTCCCCAACTGGTTGAACTGCCATGAAAAGGCTGGCGGAGAACAAGTGCAGGGGATACAGGTGAGCCACCGCACTGCCCACAGCAGTGTTGTGGGCAGTGCAGCCCCCCCCCACCCCCCCCACAACCACCAGTACCCTCAGAAAGCCCTTTGTGCGATGTCCTTGGACTTAGCTCCCTGGGGAGCTGAGTCCAATGCCGCTGCAAGTTTGCCATTGGGCTGACTGGCATAAACCTTGGTTTCCACAGGTCAGCCCAGTGGAAAACTCCTAATGAGGCATGGGGAGATCGCCAGCTCCACAGCGGTCTCCTCTGGGTCTGGCAGTCGGGTTTTCCAACCCCTACGCCTGGGCTCAGAGTGTTACAAGTTGTTTTTCTTTGAAGAAGTGTTTTCGAGTCACGAGATCGAGTGACTCCTCCTCTTTGGTTCCATTGCGCATGGGCATCGACTCCATTGTTGGATTGTTGTCTTTCCGGCGTCGAGTTTGGACGTGTCTCCTCTCAGTCCAAGATTTTGATTCGGAAAACTTTGAAAAACTCTCTTTTCGTCTGTATTGATCGGGTTTATAGCTTCCATCAACACAGCAGTAGCGTTGGGGGAAAAAAACAACTTTATTCGCCCCTCGGGGCGCGTGGGCCCAACTCGGGCCTATTCGGGCCGACCGCGTGGAAGCCTCATGGATCGGACTCCATTCCGGTTCGGTCCTCGGTGCCACGCGAAATATCTGTATACTGACCAGCATCTGGTGTGCAATCTTTGCCCTTCTTCGGATCATCAAGAAGAAAATTGCGAGGCCTGTCAATCCTTCCGATCGAAAAAGACTCTTCGAGACAGGAGGGCACAACGACTTGATATGGCGTCGAGAAGCAGTGAACATCTCGACGTGGAGGAGGAAGAAATGATGCAGACATCGGTCTCAGTTTGAGATTCAGAATCCGAATAGTAATCAGAAGAAGACAGACTGGTCACAGCAGGACAACATGTGAGGACGCCTGCCCCTGTACCCTCACAAAAGCAAAAACATAAGGCCTTGGGTACGCCACTGCCGGAAGGCCATGGCTCTGCCTAAAAAAAGACTACCGGTGACCAACTTACCAGTTTGGCACCGAAAAAGGCCACTCCTCCTAAAACATCGGAGGCATCAAAGAGCTCCTTGTCCAACTCTAGCAAACATCATTTTTCAGAGTAAAAAATTTGAAAATCACTTTTAGAGCCGAGAGCATCGACAGCATCATCTTTTTCGATCCCGAAAAAGCCTCCTTTGGAGCCGAAAAAGCCAGCATACACAGAGGAGTATGGACTTTTAAAAAGCCTCAAAGAAAGCTACAAAACCTCTGAAGAGGAGTATCAAGTACAACCAATACTTGAAGTTATGGATGAAAGGCAGTCCAGGATCCACATCCATAAAGAAATAGGCGGAATTCAGACTGCACCTCCTCTGAAACCAAAAAGAAAGCTATCCTTTCAGGAGGAATTGGACACTATGCAGCCTCCACCAAAAGTGCCAAAGCAGAAGGAGAAACACCACCTCCTCGATCTTCTCCTCCTCATTCTCCTCCTCACTCTCCACACCTGCCTACCTCTCCTCCTCCTAGTCCTACACCAGTGCAGTCACCCACTCACTCTTTTGACTCACAACAGGACAATCTGGATCCATGGGACCTTTATGATCCAGATTCCATTCCTAGTAATGACCCAGATAGCTATCCCTCTAAACCTTCACCACCTGAGGATAGCACGGTCTACAATCAGGTTATAGCTAGGGCTGCAGCATACCATGGGGTCACCATGCAAACAGAACCCCTAGAAGAGGATTTCTTGTTTAACACCCTATCCTCAGCACTCTCTAAATATCAATGCCTTCCCATGCTCCCAGGCATGTTAAAACATGCAGATCAGATATTTAGTGAACCTGTTAAGGCACGTATAACACCCAGGCTAGAGAAAAAATATAAACCTCCACCCTCTGATCCTGGTTACATTACCCATTAGGTACCTCCAGATTCTGTGGTCGTTAGCGCTGCCAGAAAAAGAGCAAACAGTCAGTCATCAGAAGATGCGCCCCACTTGATAAGGAGAGCAGGAAATTTGATGCTGCAGGGAAACAAGTGGCATCCCAAGCAGCAAATCAGTGGCGGATAGCCAACTCACAAGCACTGCTAGCTCGCTATGACAGAGCCCATTGGGACGAGATGCAAGACATAATCGAGCATCTCCCCAAAGAACACAAAAAGAGGGCACAACAAGTAGTGGAAGAAGGGCAAGCCATTACTAATAATCAGATTCGATCTGCCCTAGATGCAGCAGACACTGCCGCTAGAAGTGTCAATACTGCAGTCACAATACACAGGCGTGCATGGCTCAGGTCCTGTGGTTTTAAACCAGAAATACAGCAGGCTGTGTTAAACATGGCATTCGACAAAAAGCATCTTTTTGGGCCAGAAGTTGACACAGCCATTGAAAAATTAAGAAAGGATTCAGACACGACAAAAGCAATGGGTGCCCTATATTCCACACCATACAGGGGATCCTTTTGGAAACCTCAGTTTCGAAGTGGTTTTATCCACAGGCAACAGAGGCATCCACATTGCAGGCAAAACCAACCTACCAACCACAATACCACTTCATTGGTAGGGGCACGTATAGAGGACAGTACCCTAGAAATAGAGGTAAATTTCATTCCTCTTAAGAAACCTCCACAGCACCCCAAACAGTGACTTTTCTCAATCCCTTCCACTCGACACCTCTCCTGTGGGGGGAAGACTACAACAGTTCCACACAAATAGGCAAAACATTACCACAGAGAATTGGGTACTATCAATTATCTGCAATGGCTATTGCCTAGAATTGATACACACTCCTCCAAATATACCACCAAGTTCCCACAAACGATCCACAGAACACATCAGTCTGTTACAAGAAGAAGCCCAATCTCTACTACTCAAACAAGCAATAGAATTGGTACTACAATCTCAAATAGGGAAAGGAGTTTACTCACTACATTTCCTAATTCCCAAAAAGGATGGCACCCTCAGGCCAATATTGGATCTCCGGAATCTCAATCTTTACATCCTGTCAGGACATTTTCACATGGGAACTCTACAGGATGTTGTCCCACTACTCCAAAAACACAATTTCATGACAGCACTATACCTCAAAGATGTTTATTTTCATATACCCATCCATCCTGCACACAGAAAATATCTCAGGTTTGTCATTCAAGGAAAGCACTATCAGTTCAAAGTGTTGCCCTTTGGAATAACAACAGCCCCAAGGGTAGTCACAAAGTTCCTAGCGGTAGTCGCAGCCTACCTAAGAAGACAACATATACATGTCTTTCCAAATCTAGACGATTGGCTAATAAAATCAAACTATCATACGCAATGCCAAAATCATACACATTACGTAATACAAACCTTACACACACTAGGGTTTTCAATAAACTACCAAAAATCACTTCTACAGCCGACACAAATACAACAGTATTTGGGTGCAATACTAAATACTCAGCAAGCATGTCTAAATACACAAAGGATACAAGCATTCCAAAATGTAATCACACAAATACAAACAAATCAACAATACACTGTCAGGTTTGTCATGAAGATTTTAGGGATGATGGCATCATGTATTGCAATTGTTCCACACACAAGACTAAACTTGCACCCTTACAACAGTGCCTTGCACAACAATGGTCACAGGCACACGGTCGACTTCAAGATCTAGTGTTGATAGACCGCCAAACATGCATGTCCCTTCAGTGGTGGAATTTCACAAATCTAAGCAACGGGCGGCCATTTCAAGACCCTGTGCCTCAGACCATAAGTACAACATATGCATCAATGATTGGTTGGGGAGCTCACCTGAACAATCGCAACATTCAAGGGCAATGGGATGCCAAACACAGGCAGCTACATATAAATCACTTGAAGTTGTTAGCTGTCTTCCTAGCTTTTCAACCTCTCCTCACTCACAAAAATGTCCTTATCAAAACAGACAACATAACAACCATGTATTACCTAAACAAACAGGGAGGGACACATTCATCCCAACTCTCCCTTCTAGCCCAGAAAATTTGGAAATGGGAAATCTACAACCAAATTCACCTGTTAGCACAATACATTCCGGGGATAGACAATCAATTAGCGGATATCCTCAGCAGAAATCACCAACAAACACACGAATGGGAGATTCATCCTCAAGTACTTCAAAAATACTCTCAACAATGGGGAACGCCAAACATAGATCTGTTCACCGCAAGCGGAAACACAAAATGCCAAAACTTCGCATCCAGACACCCACATCCCCTATCCAAGGGCAATGCTCTATGAATCAATTGGTGGGGGATATTTGCTTACGCTTTCCCCCTCTCCCACTCCTTGCGTTTCTAGTCAACAAGTTGCGACAAACTTCACTCAACTTGATACTCATAGCACCAACATGGGCACGTCAATCGTGGTACACAACATTATTAGACCTGTCAGTAGTACCTAACTCCCAACCAGACCAGATCTGTTGACACAAAACAAAGGCCCATCAGGCACCCGAATCCCAAATCATTTAATCTAGCAATTTGGCTCCTGAAGTCAGAGTTTGTATATTTACAACTCCCATCAGGATGTATGGAAGTTATTAAACAAGCAAGAAAACCCTCTACCAGACAGTGCTATGCAAACAAATGCAAACGATTTGTATATTACTGTCAATCTAAACATACTGACCCTCTTACAGCATCAATACAAGACACTGTATGCTATTTACTTCATTTACAAAAATCCCATTTAGCATTCTCTTCAATAAAAATTCATCTTACTGCTATTTCAGCATACTTACAAAATATACAGCGCAGCTCCTTATTTAGAGTTCCTGTCATTAAAGCTTTCATGGAAGGTTTGAAACGTATCATTCCACCCAGAACACCACCAGTCCCTTCTTGGAATTTAAATACATTGCTTATGGGACCAACATTTGAGTCCATGCGCTCCTGCCAAATGCAATTCTTAACATGGAAAGTTGCCTTCCTAGTGGCAATTACTTCTTTAAGAAGAGTAAGTGAAATCCAAGCATTTACTATTGAAGAACCGTTCTTCCAAGTACACAAGCATAAAGTGGTATTAAGAACAAACCCACAATTTCTTCCAAAGGTTATATCACCATTTCATATAAATCAAACAGTAGAACTGCCAGTCTTCTTCCCACAGCCAGATTCTGTGGCAGAAAGAGCTTTACATACATTAGACATCAAAAGAGCTTTAATGTACTATGTAGACAGAACTAAACCATTTAGAAAGACTGAACAACTCTTTGTAGCCTTCCAAAAACCTCATAGAGGCAATCCCATATCGAAACAAGGTTTAGCAAGATGGATTGTAAGATGCATCCAAACATGCTACATTAGCAAAAAGACAACTCTTAGTTAGTCCTAAAGCACATTCTACAAGGAAAAAAGGTGCAACAATGGCTTCCTTAGGGAATATACCAATGGCTGAAATATGTAAAGCAGCCACTTGGTCAACACCACATACATTCACTAAACACTACTGTGTAGACTTTTTATCACGACAACAAGCCACAGTAGGCCACGCAGTACTCAGAACATTATTTCAGCCAACTCCTACAGGCTAACCACCGCTATTTTTATGGGAGGACACACTACTTTGTAGTCTATGCACAGCATGTGTATCTGCAGCTACACATTCCATCGAAAAGAAAATGTCACTTACCCAGTGTACATCTGTTCGTGGCATGTACCGCTGAAGATTCACATGCGCCCTTCCACTTCCCCGGGAGCCTGTAGCCGTTTAAGTTACAAACATTTGTACATTGATCACTCCTTCCTTACCCTCTGCGGGGGAAACAGTCTAACAATGGAGTCGATGCCCATGCGCAATGGAACTGAAGAGGAGGAGTCACTCGAACTTGTGACCCGAAAACACGTCTTTGAAGAAAAACAACTTGTAACACTCTGAGCCCAACACTAGATGGCAGGAATAATGCACAGCATGTGAATCTGCAGCGGAACATGCCACAAACAGATGTACACTGGGTAAGTGACATTTTCCATATATCCATAGATTGAATTAAAATACCCATAGTAACTACAAATTTATTATGTTTATATTAAATAAACTATATAATTCTTAAAGCAATATGCAATTAAAACATATACTTATATGCTCAAAAGCAGCAAGAGGAGGAGGATGTCTGACAGGAGGCTTGTATTGACTATAGAGTTCTATTCCATTATTTGGTTGTTAGTGTTCTGTTTGAGTTTCTTTAAAGGTGCTGCTTGGAAGTGGTAAATATAATGTTTATTCATAATGCTAGCCTTCTGTCTTGCCATGAAATTGGTGAGAGGGGACACTTGATCCTTGTACACTTCCCAATCAGCACCCAATGGGAACACAACGAGTTAACCCTTTTCTGTGCTCTTGATACCTGGTATCACTAAAAGAGCCAACTGCAAAATCAATGGCCTATCCCCATTACCTGAAAAGTGTCTGCCATGAACTCCCATTTTGCCCTGTTAAACTCTTTTAAGCATTTTCAGCTTTTTTACTATGATCACTCATTTGGCACTCTTGAATAAATCCTGATTGATTAGGGACATGGTTTGTCCTAACCACACTTTGAAGGTGTAAAATTGCAATCTTCATAAACATTTTTGAGTCTCTATTTAGGGAGAAATTGGTGTGTAAGAACCAATCATCAAGTATCTTACCAGTCTTGGGGCTCAAATATACTGTCTACTTCACCAATGTGTGCATTACCCTCCCCCTCTTGGATCATTTCTAGATGCACTTTATTCAGCAAGGGTTGTAGAAGAATGCCAAAAGCCTTAAAGTCTGTTGTAAATCCATCTGGCCAAGAACGTTTGAAGGGCACAAGCTCGATATGGCTGTTGGTATTTCTTCTTTGATGAGTGCTTCCTCAAGCTGTTCTCTGTCTCAGGCCGAATGGTTCATCTAACTGGTACCTGCAAAATATTGCATTCTTGTATGGTGGTCTGTTCCCTTTCTAGGGTAGAGATGTTTATAGGACCTTTGGAAGAATTCAGTTTTGTCTTTATCTTTCGTACGTAAATGGCCATCTTGAACCGCTACCTTGACTATGTTGCTTATGGTCTGCCTCACTATAAATAAGTTTGCTAAAAGTTTGTTTGGCTTGTTTGCTGGCTCATAGAATTTAGCGAGCCTGGCCAAGAAATGGGCCACTCTGTCAAATTCGAACATTCTAATCTGACTCTGTAATTGTAATCTTTCTCCCGACCGTCTGTGATTGTGCATGTTTGTGTAATATCTAAATTTCTCTCAGTTCTCCTTTCTGATGTGTCACCTAGCAGGCCACTTCCTTAATTAGGTTTCCCCCAAGTATAACTTTAAATGCTTCCCATAAGGTGGTACAACCTACTTCTCTTGTATCATTGTGTAATATATTCTACAGTGCTCGTTTTATTGTTATTTAGCACTAGTGGGGCTTTTAACAGCAGCTCTTGTAAACACCACTGCCTCTTGCCTCTGCACTGGTGGTTAATGAGGCGATCAAGAGTGCACACCACTGGCTCATTGTCCGATAGCGTAATAGGGCACTTAGTCACTGTGCCAAGATCTGGAAGCAGTTGCTTTTTTAATATGATCTACTTTGGGCTTGCACAGCTTTCATGAGCAGCTGTGTAACAGCAGAAATCCATGTCCATCTGGTATCTGGTTCTCCAAGCATTCATCAACCTTGAGTCTTCCATTTGACCTGTGCCTGTTGTAGGAATTGCTGTTGGTAATGGCTTCTCTTGACATGAATGCCTGAAAACGTCCGCTCTGCCACAGGCTTTGTCTTTACTGATTGCTATTTGAGGGTCCCTATGTCACAGGCTTGCATTTCCCTTGCCTTCATTTACTCCTGGTTTGCTCTTACTCTCTCTTTTTCAAACAGACCTTCAGTGTCTTCAGTTTTTCTCTTTTGATGGCCAAGGCTATTGAGGTCTTTATATACATGATCCACTGCTTCTTCCCTATGCCTGACTAATATCCCGTTGTGTTTGTGCCTGCTCTTTATGTAGCATCTTGTCACCATACGCTACACTGAGCTTTTTGGGCAGGGTGAGCTACTTTTGTTGCGTGGAAACGTATTTTGGGGAAGCTCAGACTCTAGTACTTGACATACTTCTTAAAATTATTCTGATACCAATTTCTTATCATGCCATTCAAACATAAGGTGAAAGGGATGGCCTAATCTGTATTTTGTGTTATTGCTTCTTAACAAGTTTGTAACTGGCCCAAAAGTGCAACTCTTAATCAAGTTGACGGGGTACAGATTCTGATTGATCTAGATGTCACCGCCATTGTATCGTATACGGCTGCTATGCCTGGCTTCTTTCAACAGTACTTCTTTATTTTAGAAATGCTGTAAGCAGAAAAGAATGTCTGGTGGAAGCTGTGATTTCAGGTTTCTCCTCCCTCCCTGTGGGCTTTGTCTATACAGATGTAGTCTGATCCATGGTTGTTTGCATTTGTTTCAGCTAGCTCTTGGATAAAACTTTTGATGACTTTTGTCCTGTGGTACTCCTTTTACGCACAAATTACAGCACCTGGAGCAATTAGCGAAATCCTCTTGTTTTTCCTGGACAATGATGAGCTAGTCATTTAAAGAGTAGCTGTTAGAACCGGCATCCCTGGCATGGTCTCTCTGTGTTTCTTGCCTCTGCTTCTCAAGTTTTGACTGTGTGCTTGGCTCTGTTTTAGTACTCTGGGCACTTTACCACTGCTGACCAGTGCTAAAGTGCAAGTGCTCCTATGTAAAGTGAATGTGCATTTGGCTTTTTCCGGATAGTCATATTTGATTTACTTGTAAGTCCCTAGTAAAGTGCACTTGAGGTGCCTAGGGCCTGTAAATCCAATGCTACTAGTGGGCCCGCAGCGCTGGTTGTGGCACCCACATTAGTAGCCCTGTAAACAGGGCTCAGACCTGCCACTGCATTGTCTGTGTGTGCAGTTTTAAACTGCTATTTCAACTTTGCAAGTGTACCCACTTGCCAAGCCTAAACCTTCCCTTTTTATACATGAAAGGCACCCCCTAAGGTAAGCCACAGGTAGCCCCATGGACAGGGTGCAATGTATGTTAAAGGTCTGACATGTACTTATGTGTTTTACAGCAAATTCCTTTTGAGAGCAGATAGAAATATGGCATTTGGAGTCTCTGAACCCACAATTTAAAGATCCATCTGGTAAAGAAGTTGGATTTTTAGATTGTTAGTTTGAAATTGCCACTCTTTGAAAGGAGGCATTTTCTTGCTTTCGCCATTCTGTGACTCTGCCTGTTTGTGGATTCCCTGTCTGGGTCAGACTGACAGTTGGACTGTTTGTGAATCTCCTCTAGACAGTGGCACAAAGGGAGCTGAGGTGTAGCCTGCAAATCCTGATGAACCATCTGAGCTGGAGTGGAGGGAGGAATGGTCACTTACACCTGAATGGGCTGTGCCTGCCCTCACACAATGCAGTCTCTAACCTCCTGGTGTGTGTCTGGGGCCTGGCCTGGGGAGGGGCAGTATCTTGTGAGCAACATAGGCTTTCCTTTGAAATTTGACTACTTCAATGGCAGGAAGGTGTATAAGTAGCAGACCCAAAACCACAGACTTTTTGATCACTTCTGGAACCAAGAGGGACCTTTGCCAAGTAGAAGAGCTGAGTAGACGTGCTGCCCCTGCCTGTGACTATGCTTTTTTGGGTGGTCTCCCTGTTGCTGCCTGTGAAAGGGGACAAACACTGGACTTTGTTGTGAATTCCTGCTTGAGAAGAATGTCCAAGGGCTTGAACTGAGTTTGCCTCCTGTTTTGAAGTCTTAGGGCCATCAAAGACTTCCTCTGCCAGCACCTGGACTATCTGTCAACACTCCTGTCCTGCTGAGTGGTGCCCTATCTGGTCCCTTTAAAGGTGAAATTGGCAGAACAAGAGCTGAAAAACACGCACATAACGCTGTATGGGGAATTTTTCAATGCACCTTCTGCAATGTGACTGATAAACAATGCTCCACCTGGTTCACCGCTGAAATTGACGTTCCACCTGCATCACGGCTGGAGAAACTACGCAACACCTGCTTGCGGCTGCTGATAACGATGCACTCCCCACGCAGCTCGGTTTTCTAACCCTATTCAGATCTGAGGTGCCCTGTCCAGACATCGACACATCGCTCTCTTGCGAGGGAGAAAAACGACGCATCGCAGACCCAACCAGAGAAGAAAATGATGCATGGCCTCACTTGCGAGTAAGGAATCTACACACCACTGACTTTTCTGACACAGCCTCTCCGGTGCGGCTTTATTTTTGATGCAAACCAGGTGTTTTGTGTAAAATCAACGTTTCCATTGTTTTCTGTGGAGTAAGACTCTTATTCTTTTGAAAATTCACATTTTGACTTGTCTATGTTGGATTTTGTCATTTTGGTCTTCTTTGATTTAAATAAATATTACCTATTTTTCTAAACTGGTGTTGTATCCATTTTGTAGTTTTTTTCACTGTATTCCTGTGTGTTTGGTACAAATACTTTACACATTGCTTCTGGGTTAAGCCTTTCTGCTCATGCCAAGATGCCAAGGGTTCAGTGGCGGTTAACCAGGTGTGTTTCTCCTTTGCCCTGACTAGAGTGAGGGTCCTTGCTTGGACAGATGGTAACCTGACTGCCAACTAAGGATCCCATTTCTAACCGCAGACAGAATCTTTAGTCTTCACATTTCATGCTTTTTCCATTCTGTGAGACTTTCAGGGAGTTTACTCTGTCTTATGTCACTTATGTCTTTCTTTGAACAAGTTCTGTATGAGGTCCACCCTGGCTGCACTTACCTCATTTTTTTTTAGGTCTGTTAAAAAAAACTGTATCATGAAAGTTTTGGTAAGCTTCTCATCATCTTCTTGATCTATGCCTACTCACTTGGATCTCCCCCCTGATTTTTTTGGTGGACTTGGGAGTGCTTTGTCTTTTTTTTTTTTTTTTTTTTTTTGCTGGTATTGGCCTGTATGTTCTAAGTCCTTGATTGTGATTGTTGCATCTTGTTTACACCTGCTAGGAGCCATGATGGAGCCCCCACAACTCCTGCTTGGCAAACCACTCTGAATTTGGTTGCAGTACGCTGGTTCTTATCTGTGTCCTCACGGGAGCTTCTTGTGACCTTACTTAGCAGTGGGGTGAGGAAGGAGGGGTATGAGTGATGAATGCCCCCCTTAATTCCAAACAAGTGTAGCCTGCACAGCCCTTATCACCAGTTTGTTTTTGCTATCTCTCAACATCCAATGTGGCTGTGTTTACAACTAAAATCTGTGGGCTGCCACTTATGCTTTTTGGTATAGTCCCTCTTTATTACTATGGCAGTTTGCCCATCAGTTTCTGAAATTGCCTGTGGTGATTTCTGCTCCACTCCCCTTCCCCCCCCATCTTGAAATCGCATTAAAGTCGAGGGGGTTATAATATCGGTGCGACCAAAGGCGCTATCTCTTACCTCATATGATGCTCTGTATCCCACTTGGGAGAGCATCTGATCACATGAGCCACAGCCTCCAGATGATACACACTCACAGCTTTCATAAATGGTCAGTGTCTTGGCAATCTGCATCCTTTTGCCAGGGCTACTGCTTCCTCTTGTGCCTGTCTAGAACCTTCAATAATTTTTCCTCCATCCTGGGATGTCTAGGCCCCATATGTTGTCTGCTAGCGTTGTTTGTGCATATCTACCCAGCTGAGGCCGCTGCTCATCCGGTAACTGATGGTTGTCATCTTGTGCTGCTACTCATAGCCTGCTCTGCATGGAACTTAGAAGTTGGCGAGTACTCACTGACCTCCATCTCTTGACTCTTGTTAATGTTGGTGCTATGTTCTTCCCCTTGGTTTCTTGAGCTGGCGCTCGTCTCAAGTGCATCTGTTGGAAAGAAACCTGAGCCCTCTTTTCCAACTCCATTTTGTGCTGGCCACCTGCCTTACCAGCGAGTCCTGTCTGAGGTGGGTGGCCCCGTCCAGGGCATCACTCTACCTTTGGGGTCCTCCTCCATCGCCGAAACGCGTGGGCCCTCCCAGTCAAAATAATGTTATGGCCATGCACCTCAGATTTGGGCAGACTGGCCCCTCTCGAGTAACTTCGTGTTCCATGGGTCGGGAAAGGGCCCACACTGGATCCTCATCGGTGGATTTGCCCTCAGCACCAGTCTGGCTCCATGGATTCTGTGTTGGATCTAGAGCGGAGCCAACTGCGAGACAAAGATCTTCCTCTGCGCCCGCTCCAGTGCCGACAATCCACAGTGGTCCCAACCCCATTGTCGCCATACCAATAGTCCTTGCTGACATCTCCATTGAGCCAGACGCTGGTTTGGCACCAACCAGGACCTTGCCCTCCAGGTCGAAACCATTGCCTTTTTAATTCGAGAGGCCTGGAAAGAGAGATACATGGGAGGGATCTGAGGACCCTTAAGGATACCAGCATTCCCTAGATGGACATCTGGTATGAGGGACTGGTGGATTCAGTGGGTTAGACACCTCATTAGTTACTGGCCTGATCTCAACCCCCCCCGTGGCTACTGAGGAGACTTTCGCATTTCCCATTGTGGTGCATAGGGCAGCTAAGGTCTTGGACCCCAGTGGTAGTCAAGACAAACGTCTTGACAGAGGTGCTGAAGCTGGGAGTCTCCCACTCCAAACCCTTCCTCCCTTTTAACTTAGCCCTTATTGAGGTCATAATCTGGGCCTGGTCCAAGGCCTGCACAGGGGCTCTTGGTCATAGGAAAATTGCCCACCACCATTGCCTGGCTCCTGGGGATCCCAGTTTCCTTACTGAGCACCCCTCCCCTGAGAGCTTAGTGATCCAAGTCTCCACCTCTAGGGTTAACCCTTGCGTGTTCCCTACCACTCCACCAGATAGGGAATCCAAGAGGCTGGATTCCTTTTGGAAGAGAATGTTTGCCTTTGCTAGCCTTGCACTGCAGTCAGTGAACACTGTCTGCCTTCAGGGTAAATATTTCCATACAATCTGGCATTCGGTTGTGCAAGTGCTGCCTGTCATCTTGGAGGAGGCCCGAGCCATACTCTCAAGCTATTGCTGACATGAGAAACCTAGCAAAGCTCACCATATGATGTGGACTGGACGCAACAGACTTGTTGGGTAGAGCGAGACCAACTGAGAACCACTGTCTTTTTAAGGTATGTCCAACCCTCTCTTATAGACATGTCCCTCAGTTCTTGTATTTTTGGGAAAGATGGCGTACTAAGAGCTTTAGGAACAGCAGAGCTACGGCCAGGTCCTTGGGCTTCTCTGTAGCCCTGTGCCACCCCTTCCTCCCATTTTATGCCTCCCCACACCGCCCCCCTCCCCCGACCCCCTGTATTGCCCCTTTTCTTGGGGTAGGCCAAAGCCATCTAAACTACCATCATGGGCATCCAGTAGGTACCAGGATCCACCATCACCTGCACCACTGGAGGTCAGTAATAGCAGACCATTTGGTTTCACAGATTGCCCAAAGGGGTTACTTCATCCGCTTTGTGACCACCCATGGGACCCACTTATGACCAGCTGACTGTGGATCACCTCTCCTTGCTCCATCAAAGTACTGAATCTCTAGGCCAAGGGAGCCATTGAGAGGGTGCCAGCATTAGAAGTAGGTTGTGGTTGCTATTCCTGCTGCTTTCTGGATGGAGGCCTCTGTCCTATCCTAGACCTGCTCCTTCTAAACCTCTTCCTGAAAAAGGGGAAATTCTAAATGCTCATACGCACGTCCTGTCTGCCTTGGACCCGGGAGACTGGATGGTAGTGTTGAACTTGCAGGATGCATATTTCTATATCCCCATCCTGCCTGCCCACATGTCACCTGGATTCACAGTGGGTCAAGAGACCTTTCAGTTTGCCTTTCTCCCCTACAGCCTTACCAGCGCCCCTCTTGTGTTCACCAAGGTGATGGCAGTGGTTGCAGCTCATCATTGGAGCTCAGGGGTTCCAATCTTCTCCTACTTCAATGATTGGCTTTAAAATGCAGGCTCACCATAGGCAGTCGTCTTCCACCTCCAGACTATAGGAAATCTCCTGCACTTACTGGAGTTCATTCTCAGCGTGCTGAAGAAGCACCTGACTCCCGCTCATACTCTTTCATCAGAACTGTTCTGCACACATTGCAGTTTAGGGCTGATCCCCCTGAGCGACAAGTCCAGGATATTTAGACTATGATAAAGATGTTTCAGCTTCTATCCTGGATTATGGTGAAAATTACCCTGAGACTGCTGGGTCTCATGGCCTCCGGCATCTTGTTTGTAACACATGACTGCTGACATATGTGGACTTTGCGGTGCGACCTGAAATTCCGGTGGACACAACATCAGGGGAATCTCTCAGACATGGTCCAGGTCTTGAAGGGAACTACAAAAGATTTGCAGCGGTGGCTAACCGTGATTGGGTCACTGGCTGACCCCTCTCCCTTGCCCAACCAGAGCTGACTATGGTAACTGATGTGTCATTTCTGTGATGGGTGGCCATCTGGGAGAGGTGGAGATCAGAGGACTGTATTGTGCGCATTCAGGGCTTTACATCATGTTGGTGCTTCTTGGGATCTGCTGGACATTGAAACCCTTTTTTCCTTCGATCAAGGGAAGGCTGGTGCAAGTATTCATGGAGAATACTACCACCATGTGGTACTGCGAAAAATAGGGCAGAGTTGTGGACTCTTAGTCAAGAGGCTCTCAGGACATGGCTGGTACGTCATGGCTTATCACTGGAGGTTTAACACCTGGTGATCTGGCTGAACTCCAGAGCAGACAAACTCAGTCGACAATGCCTAGCAGATCATGAATCGAGTCTCCAACTGGGCTTCGGGCAAGGTCTCTTTAATGAATGGGGAGAACCTGGTTATATCTGTTCACCACTACCAAGAACACTATTATCTTCAGTTTTGTGTGCTGGTGATTCCAAGGCGGCTATGTCGCAGATGCTTTTCACCTGGAGTGGAGCTCTAGCCTCCTGTGTACGTCTTTCCTTCAATACCAAGAAGATCCGAAACAAGCGGAACTAAGTCATTGTGGTGGCTCCAGATTGGGAACAGAGAATATGGTATCACAAGCTCTTGAGGATGAGCATCAGTGCCCTGATCAGGCTGTCTCTGCGAGAGGATCTTCTGTCAAAGCAACAGGTTTCCAGGATTAGGTCTGTCCCCCTTTCAGGGTCCTTGATTTGCACACCTGTGGTCAATATTTATCGTGAGGCTGATTCCTGGCGTGGAAAGTCGGGAGAGTAACGGACATCAGTATACTAGGTTGGCACCTATATAGGCACTGTGCATGTCATTTGTGGAGTCGAACTGTACCACTTACCAGCACACAGGGGTACTGCTTGAAAACGTACTGATTTGAGTCTGTCCTTAGGGAATATTCTAAGGTGAGGTATCTGCAGCTAGATAGTCTCTACCAGATAAGGCTTTACTAAAGGTAAGTATCTTGTTCTCTCTCTTCCTAGAAATTAACTGTTATGCCTTTTTACATACATTTTGTCTGTTTTATCTGCCAGAAAAACATAGACGATTATCCAAAAAAATACAGACCTAATTAAATCTTCTTAACCGCTTGCTAAATTGTTGTGAGTATGAAGGAATTGCATGAAAGATGGATACCTTTTATGAAATATAGCCTGTCTATTCTGTTCCACCTCCACAACTGAAACCCGTTCTTCGTCCCAGTTTTCTTTCCTTTTGTATTTTTGGTACATCCCCTTTATAGGCCTCATCTTTTTTTGCAATGACCTGTTGTGGCTGATATCTAAACCCTAGACTTTGTGTTGGACCCCCACCCGTTGCTTAACATTGAGTAGTTTTATTGTCACTCATTTGTTAGCTTTTTGATTTTTAGTTTAATTTTTTGGGAGGACGGGACAAGTGCCATTTTCTGCTAGGCTACTCATTCCAAAAATTACTTTTGCTCAGCTTTTCTTTGTTTTCTTTTTACTGATCTCTAAGTGGCATCTGCCATCTTGTATCAGTAAAGTAAAAAGGGAAAAATGTGCTTCATCATTCCGTATGTGTGTGGTGATTTATCCCTGTTCCACCGGTATGACGTGGTCGCATCATCAACACCTTTCTTCTTTTCTATTTTTTTCCTTTCTTTAATTTGTCAGTACTGCTCAGCATTGGCAAAAAGCAGTGACCCTAAAAATGCTTCTTTAAACTGGAACTAATTTGGGTGCAATGATGCAATCAACACTTCGATTCCACACACCAGATTGTAATCGATAGTGGATTGTCTTGTCTCTCGGGGAGTATATTAAACCGGTGTTATGTTTTTGTAAAATAAATTGTCAGTGCCGAACTTTGCAGGTGAATTTTCTCTTCCAGTCGATAATCTAATAAATATATCTTTTGTAGCTTTGTGGCAAATAAGAAACAAGAAAATCAATAATTGTGTTAATTGAAGAATGAAATACTTTGTCTTTATTTTAACCTCTGAGCATTTAATTTGTGGGAAATTACCAATCTGCTTGTGAAAGTAACAAAGTTGAAAAAACGTCCTTTAGCTTAAGTTCCACGTTATATATATTTGTTTAAACTATTTCTTTGCTGTATTTTCAGGTTGTCACCATGGGTCTTTTTCGAACCATAGCCTTATTTTATCTGGGAAGTTTTGACAGCATCGTTCGACGCTGTATGATACAGAAAGAAAAGCCTGAAAACACAGATAAAGCTGAATAACAGCCTTTATGCATTGAGAGAAGGACGTGATTTTTGAACAGCTTGCTTCTAAACGGGGTGAAACTTCTTCCACTACAGACTCTTTCTGTCGGCATGCTTGAACGTCCATCTAGCTCCTGTACCACCTCTGATATGCAAGGAGCAGCTTGGCTCATTGGGACTCCAGCACTATGCAGAATGGAGGGTGATGGAGTCATTAATTTCCTGTGTGTTTTTAAGAGGAGAGGTGTTGGAGGGAAACATGTATATGCTAAAGACAAATTTTGAGAAAGTCCTCAATAAACCCTATCGGAAAGTGGAGAAGAGCTGCTGTTGGAGACCATTGTTGGTAATTTGTCAGGTTTTAACCTATGAGTGCAAATCCAAACTTGGCTTGCCCATTACTCACGGCATTCTCAGCACCATAACAACCATGCAGAAACAAATCACCAAATATATGGCTAGTTATTTCATTAGATGACTAAACCAAATAATTTCGTAACATGGCACAACATTAGAATTTTCTTATATTCGTGGGCTAATCCAAAAATAAAAAAAATCTTTAACTTAATAACAATTTAAATAAAAATAAACTGTTCAACTTTATTAGCCTGACCCAGCACCCTTCATTTCAAACCAAATCTGTCGGCTACATTAATTTTCATCCAGGATCTTTATTCTTGAAAACTAGACATGTTGTGGTTTATCGAATATTGACGTGGTTTATGCGCAAATTGGCAGAATTGCTTCGATCTTAACACGACCAGTTTTCCTTTTGTGGACTGTAGATAAGTTTCACAGGTAAAAAATAAGAGTAACGCCTCATAAACCAAGGGTAAAGGGGTTTTCAAAACCAAAGTTAAAGTTTTCCCCTACGTTAAAGAAAACGTATTTAACCACAAGCTTTAAGTGGTTGTGTTCAGTGTTCCAGAATATATAGTCCTGCTGATGTCGACAAAGAGGATGAACAGAAAGCAAGAGTGAGGTGGTGAATGGATAAGGCTTGTGATTAAGCATATTGTCTTTAACCCATGGGAAAAACTTTCACTTTGGTTAATCCAGAACCTGATTTAGTCATCTGGGTGTTGTCTGCAGGCAGATTTAACACGCACATTTATTCACCAGGACTGTTAATCTTGTGTGCTAGGTAACTGTGATTTTTGTTAAAGCTTTGTGTTGCCTAACAGTGTTTGTCACATGGTTCTGTTATGTGGTAAACAGAGATAGTACTAACCACACGTACTGTTGAAAAAGCTGTATGCGTAGTCTGTAAACCAAAAAGGACTTGCACTCTGCATAGCCAAATGTATTATTTACAAGAGGTAAATAATTTGTGTTCGATGTAACCGCCACACACGTTTTAGGCCACAGAAGGCTACCAGGATAGGGAGAACATTCTTGTACCGGTTTAAATACATTTTAATTAAAAATTTGTTTATAAAGTCCAGGCTCACAGAGATTTCTAAGTGCCAAGCATAAAAAGGGGTGCAACGTTTTATTAAAAGAAAGCGCTATTTCATTGAATGAAATAGTTGGATTAAAAAAAGAGAACTCACCTGAGGTTGTTACTCACATATGAAGCCTACAGCCAAGAAATATGACTTTTTGTATTGATATTGCTAGTACTGAATTGTTTCCTCATATATGGTGCCTATTAAATTAGTTTACACTGAAGTATGTTAGCAGCAAATTCAAAAGAGAACAGTATTTTGTTTTAATTTTGATTCAGAAGCAGCTTTGCTAGCATTGGGGGGGGGGATCTACAAACATGTTATCTTTCAAAAGAACATTCTGTGGCAGCTTGCGCTGAACTTGTGACTCCATAAATGGCTAATCGGGCCTCAGATCGAGTTGCTTGGTACTCCTTGCACTATGGTGAAAATAAATGCTACGACATTTTTAAGGGAAACCTCTGAATTGTCATGTTTTTATTTGTGTGTCGAATGATAATTTGCCTATGGCTTGATGAAACAGTCCACAGTCTTGATTTTACTAACACCTCAAGGAAACCTTTTGTCCAGTGTCTTGGAATAAGGTTCTGAGTCTAAAGAATAAAGATGACTGGCCGTACGAGTTTCAGAAAAAACAAGTTATTTACCCAAATGACCCAGTTTCTCCATACATTTGACTCTTAAAGTGCACTTTGAGTGGTAGGCATCTGTCAAAGTTCTGATAGAAGGAAGAGATGTGTTTCTAAGTTTAGTTTAAACATGGCACGTCATTCTGCAGTGTCTAAGCCTTAAAAAGCTTGGTTGGGGTTCGCAAGAAAGCCTTAATTGTCGACCTTGAATAGTGCTCTTGGTAACATTTAGGGGGCAATAATGCGAATACTAGATGATGCTCCTTCTTCACACTTAGTTTCTGCGGTTACCATCACCTTGCAATATTGGCACTTTTTAAAAACCGGGAACAAAAGATGATACACGTTTTTATACCTTTTATAAATGTAACTCAAACTTCATTTGTTAAATATCAGAGCACTGACATGCCTAATTGCCTCCACCTACTTCTCAATCTATTTTTCTTTCTTTTGTATTCCTTCTACTCTGTTGGTGTCGCCGTCCCCTCGTACCTCGAACCTGCCTTTACCTTGTTTCTCAGAACTTTCTTTTCTTACCATTATCCTCTCTATTTGGTGTTGTGTGCCTCTCTCTCTACGTTCGCTGACCCTCCCTCATCATGTGGTAGTATACCTTTTTTGTTCTCTGACACTGCAGATTCAGGCATGGTTGTATTATCTTTGAAATAAATAGAAATCAGAGCTGCTTACCCAATTGCGTGCAAGGAAATGAGGGTGAAGTTGCACACTGACTGGTTCTAATGGGTGTGCATTTTGTAATGCGTCTATGCAGGGGGTCCAAAACGACCTGCCTAATGAAGATTAAGTGGGCAGATCGCAATTTGTGACCCCTGTGATTCCTAATGCAGGAATGGTGCCCTACACTGGATAACAGACCACTAACCTCAGACCTGCTTTACTAGACGGCATGCCTTTTTTCGAAAGCTGCCTGTGTCAATTTGAGGAAAAAGGTACACCTTAAAACAAAAAAAAAAACAACAAAAAAAAGGTTTCCTGTTTGGTAACAGAGCTGGGGAGCAGACAGTGGTGCCTTGAATCACTGCTTTTCTCAGAGGCTGTGATGATGATGATATAGGATTTATAGAGTGCACAGATACTCCACAGAGTTCCAGCGCTGGTTTCAAGGTTACCAGCATGTCATAGACCATTCGATTACTCTTGTTGGAAAAGCCATGTTTTTAATTTTTTCTCAAGAATTGATACCTTGGTTGTGGTGTGCAACTCCAAAGGAAGTTTATTCCAGGCAACCAGCTCTAGATAGGAGAAGGACCTGCCACCAATTCTTGCTTGTTTGATCTTCGGAATTCTAGCCAACTGACCATTGGTGGACAGAAGATTTCTGGAGGGGACCTAGTCTTTAGTCTTCTCCCTGAGATGGCCTGCTTAAGTTGGGGGGATATGAGTTAGCGAGGGGAAGTTCAGGAGAGTTTGGGTTGCCAAAACCTGTACCACTTGAAGTCTGTTATGAAGATATTCTGGAAGACCCAAGGATAGAGCATTTCCATAGTCCAGTCTGGACGTTTTCAAGGCCTGAATCACTGTTTACTTTGCTGCAACAGAAAGTAGGGGAAGGTTTTTCAGAGTTCGAAACAACCCAGAACGAAAGCCAACCACCACCTGGGTTAGTGGTTGGAAGGAAAGGGCACTATCAAATGTAATACCTAGATTCTTAACTGTGACCTGTTGGAGGCCAGGGAGAGGGGAATCCTTTGGGCAGAATGTCCTTCATGAATCTGGCGAGATAGGGCTGAAAAATAAAATCTCTGTCTTGTCAGGATTACATTTCAGTTGTTTAATGGTCATCCAGTAAAACACATGTTATTTTTTAATAGCCGCTCCTGCAATCCCCGCTCCCTTACCACAGGTAAACAGAAGCGGGGTATCGTCCGCATATGAGGTTACTTTAGCCTCTAAGGGCTTTCCTAACCGAGCTAAAGGGGTAGGATAGGTATTGAATAGTGTGGATCTAAGGGCCGAACCTTGAGGCACACCAACTGATAGCTTGTATATTTTGGAGGAAAAAGGGAACATCCAGGCTTCTTTCCTCCAATAATGAATTAAGCCACTTCAACAGCCCCCCCCCCCTTTATTACCCAGGGTACCCTTAATGAACTCACTGACTTCCATCAGGGCCGTCTCAGTACTGAAATTCTGTCTGAACCCAGACTGACTCAGGTGCAAAAGGTTATTATTTTCAAAACATTGTGAAAGTTGCAAGTTTACAAATGTTTATAGTACTTACGAGAAAGCAGGGAGAGAGGAGATTGGCCTACAATTAGCTTGAACGTTTGGATCAGCGAAAGGGTTTTTGAGAAAGGGAAGAAGTTTGGCTGGTTTCCATTGCACTGGAACAGTTCCAGATGACAATGAGGCGTTCAGCACTTTGTTAGCTGTGAGTTTGATTGTTAGTGCTGCTTTGGCAAGTGTACTGGGAGGGCACCGGTCAGATGGAAACCCTGATTTAAGACTTATAATGGCTGCCAATGATTCCTCCAAGGAGATAGGGAGGAATTTAAAGAAGGTTGGCATCCCAGAGGTAGTCTCAATACAATTTGTTACCTCAGGAGTTTTTTGGGGGGGGGGGTGGGAGGGGAGTTGTTGTCAATTGTCTGTTAGTCTAAGTGCAAGCTTGCTGTAATACTTGTAATTTTATTGTGGAAGTATGACGCAAGCTGGTCGCACCATTCAGCTGAGGGCTGGTGGCCTCTAATGGCGACCTCTGGGCTTAACAATTCTAAAGATTTCCTTTGATTTATTGCCTGGCTCCTTATCTTTGTCTCGAAGTAAGCTTTTTTTTGGCTGAGCAAAGCTCAAAATGTTTTTTTTAAAGTTTTTTTTTTTTAGTGCGATCTTCAATACTTTTGTCGTTGCAGTAATAACATGTTCGATGGCATCTGTCGCTGTAGATACGCATGTTTTGCAATAGCTCGCCATCTGGTGTTGGGCCGGAGTGTTACAAGTTGTTTTTCTTCGAAGAAGTCTTTCGAGTCACGGGACCGAGTGACTCCTCCTTTTGTCTCCATTGCGCATGGGCGTCGACTCCATCTTCGATTGTTTTTTTTCCGCCATCGGGTTCGGACGTGTTCCTGTCGCTCCGGGTTTCGGAACGGAAAGATAGCTACTTTCGGAAGATTTTCGTCGGTATTGTTGCGTTCGGGATCGGCGTAGTTAAATTCAACACCGCATCGAAGATCGAAGAGCTCCGGTGCCCTTCGGGGTAGTTTTTCGATCCCCCGTCGGGGCCTGGTCGGCCCGACCGCGTGCTGAAGAACGCCGATGGAACGGACCCCGTTCCGTTTCTGCCCCAAATGCCACAATAAATACCCCTATACAGACCAACACTTGGTCTGTAACCTGTGCCTGTCACCTGAGCACAGTGAAGACACATGCGAGGCCTGTCGTGCGTTCCGGTCCCGAAAAACACTCCGAGACCGTCGAGCCAGAAGACTTCAGATGGCGTCCGCGCCGACAGCCCACCGAGAGTTCGAGGAACAAGAAGAGGAAGGTACCTTCTCGATCCAAGAATCGGACTCCGAAGGATTCGACGATACACAAACCGTGAGTAAGACGTCGAAAACCACACAGAGGAAGATTTACAAGGCCCAGGGGACGCCACTGCCATCAGGCCATGGCTCCACCCATAAATTCGGTGACCGACCGTCGGCACCGAAAAAGGCCCAAACAGTGCCGAGATCGTCCGACTCCGGTCGAGACACCGGCACGCAGCCTTCTCGGGACCGAGAAAGTGCTGGAGACAAGCCTCGACACCGAGATGCCGGTGTGGACACGGCTCGACGCCGAGACAGCGGCACCGAAGAAGATCGACGCCGAGAGGTTTCGGCCCCGAAAAAGAAAAAAGTCACCTCGGAGCCGAAAAAACACGCAGACAGGGTTTCGGTGCCGAAACAAACTGCAAGCGACCCAGCTTCAGGCTCTTATACAGAAGAGCACTCGCTAACCTCCCAAATGCAAAAGCATAGGTTTGAGGAAGAGCTACAATCAACTGATGTGGACCATACGCAAAAGCGTATTTTCATACAGCAGGGGACAGGAAAAATAAGCACCCTTCCCCCCATTAGAAGAAAGAGAAGGTTGGAGTTCCAAACTGAACAGACACCACAACCAAAAGTGGTGAAAAGAGTTACCCCACCACCCTCTCCTCCGCCCGTGATTAACGTCTCACCAGCACGAACTCCATCACACTCCCCAGCTCACACCACCATAAGCCAGGGTGACCAAGATCAAGACGCATGGGACCTATACGACGCCCCAGTGTCAGATAACAGTCCGGAGGCATACCCTACAAAGCCATCTCCACCAGAGGACAGCACCGCGTATTCTCAAGTGGTGGCTAGAGCAGCACAATTTCACAACGTAATCCTCCACTCAGAACAGGTCGAGGATGATTTTTTATTCAATACACTCTCCTCCACCCACAGCTCATACCAAAGCCTGCCTATGCTCCCTGGTATGCTCCGGCACGCAAAAGAAATCTTTAAGGAGCCGGTCAAAAGTAGGGCAATCACACCAAGGGTGGAAAAAAAGTATAAGGCGCCTCCTACAGACCCGGTTTTCATCACTACAGAGCTGCCACCAGACTCTGTCGTTGTAGGAGCAGCTAGGAAAAGGGCCAACTCTCACACATCTGGAGATGCACCACCCCCAGATAAAGAAAGCCGCAAGTTCGATGCAGCTGGTAAGAGAGTCGCAGCACAGGCTGCAAACCAGTGGCGCATCGCGAACTCCCAGGCACTACTTGCGCGCTATGACAGAGCCCACTGGGACGAGATGCAACATCTCATTGAACATCTGCCCAAGGACTTACAAAATAGGGCAAAACAAGTGGTTGAGGAGGGACAGACCATTTCCAACAACCAGATCCGCTCCTCCATGGACGCTGCAGATACAGCTGCACGGGCAATTAATACATCTGTAACTATCAGAAGGCATGCATGGCTCCGAACGTCTGGATTTAAACCAGAGATTCAAGAAGCAGTTCTCAATATGCCTTTTAACGAAAAAGAACTGTTCGGTCCAGAAGTGGACACAGCGATTGAGAAACTCAAAAAAGATACGGACACTGCCAAAGCCATGGGCGCACTCTACTCCCCGCAGAGCAGAGGGAATTACAGCACATTCCGTAAAACACCCTTTCGAGGGGGGTTTCGGGGTCAGAGCACACAAGCCAGCACCTCACAAGCAACACCGTCCAGTTACCAGGGACAGTATAGAGGAGGTTTTCGGGGACAATATAGAGGAGGGCAATTCCCTAGAAATAGAGGAAGATTTCAGAGCCCCAAAACCCCTACTACTAAACAGTGACTCACATGTCACTCACCCCCTCCACACAACACCAGTGGGGGGAAGAATAAGTCATTATTACAAAGCATGGGAGGAAATCACTACAGACACTTAGGTTCTAGCAATTATCCAACATGGTTATTGCATAGAATTTCTACAATTCCCTCCAAACATACCACCAAAAGCACAAAATTTGACAACACACCATTCCAATCTCCTGGAGATAGAAGTGCAGGCACTATTGCAAAAGAATGCAATCGAATTAGTGCCAAACACACAAATAAACACAGGAGTTTACTCACTGTACTTTCTGATACCAAAGAAGGACAAAACGCTGAGACCAATCCTAGACCTCAGAGTAGTGAACACTTTCATCAAATCAGACCACTTTCACATGGTCACACTACAAGAAGTATTGCCATTGCTAAAACTACACGACTACATGGCAACTTTAGACCTCAAGGATGCTTATTTCCATATACCAATACACCCATCGCACAGGAAATACCTAAGGTTTGTATTCAAGGGAATACATTACCAATTCAAGGTACTGCCTTTCGGATTAACAACCGCACCAAGAGTCTTTACCAAATGTCTAGCAGTAGTCGCTGCACACATAAGAAGGCAGCAAATACGTGTGTTCCCATATATAGACGACTGGCTAATCAAGGCCCATTCGTTAATAGAGTGCTCAAATCACACAAATCATATCATACAAACCCTCTTCAAACTAGGGTTCACCGTCAATTTCACAAAATCCAAAATTCTGCCGCGCAAGGTACAACAATACCTGGGAGCCATAATAGACACATCAAAAGGAGTAGCCACTCCAAGTCCACAAAGAATTCGAAATTTCAACACCATCATACAACCGATGTATCCAACACAAAGGATACAAGCAAAGATGGTACTACAACTCCTAGGCATGATGTCTTCATGCATAGCCATTGTCCCAAACGCAAGACTGCACATGAGGCCCTTACAACAGTGCCTAGCATCACAATGGTCACAAGCACAGGGTCACCTTCTAGATCTGGTGTTAATAGACCGCCAAACTTACCTCTCGCTTCTGTGGTGGAAAACCATAAATTTAAACAAAGGGCGGCCTTTGCAAGACCCAGTGCCACAATACGTAATAACAACAGATGCTTCTATGACAGGGTGGGGAGCACACCTCGATCAACACAGCATACAAGGACAATGGAACGTACATCAAACAAAACTGCATATAAATCACCTAGAACTTCTAGCGGTTTTTCAAGCACTAAAAGCTTTCCAACCAATAATAGTTCACAAATACATTCTCGTCAAAACAGACAACATGACACCAATGTATTATCTAAACAAGCAAGGGGGGACGCACTCCACGCAGTTAAGCCTGCTAGCACAAAAGATTTGGCGTTGGGCAATTCACAACCAAATTCGCCTAATAGCACAATTTATACCAGGGATCCAAAATCAACTCGCAGACCATCTCTCTCGAGATCACCAACAGGTCCACGAATGGGAAATTCACCCCCAAATTCTGAACACTTATTTCAAACTCTGGGGAACACCTCAGATAGACTTGTTTGCGACAAAGGAGAATGCAAAATGCCAAAACTTCGCATCCAGATACCCACACAAACAGTCCCAAGGCAATGCCCTATGGATGAACTGGTCAGGGATATTTGCTTACGCTTTTCCTCCTCTCCCTCTCCTTCCTTACCTGATAAACAAACTCAGTCAAAACAAACTCAAACTCATATTAATAGCACCAACTTGGGCAAGGCAACCCTGGTACACAACGCTGCTAGACCTATCAGTAGTACCCTGCATCAAATTGCCCAACAGGCCAGATCTGTTGACACAGCACAACCAAAAGATCAGACACCCAGATCCAGCATCGCTGAATCTAGCAATCTGGCTCCTGAAATCCTAGAATTCGGGCACTTACAACTTACCCAAGAATGTATGGAAGTCATAAAACAAGCCAGAAGGCCATCCACCAGGCACTGCTATGCAAGTAAATGGAAGAGGTTTGTTTGCTACTGCCATATTAATCAAAAACATCCATTACACACAACTCCTGAACATGTAGTGGGCTACTTGCTTCACTTACAAAAATCTAACCTGGCTTTCTCTTCCATTAAAATACACCTTGCAGCAATATCTGCATACCTGCAGACTACCTATTCAACTTCCCTATATAAGATACCAGTCATTAAAGCATTCATGGAGGGCCTTAGGAGAATTATACCACCAAGAACACCACCTGTTCCTTCATGGAACCTAAATGTTGTCCTAACTAGACTTATGGGTCCACCTTTTGAACCCATGCACTCCTGCGACATACAGTTCCTAACCTGGAAGGTGGCATTTCTCATCGCCATTACTTCCCTAAGAAGAGTAAGCGAGATTCAGGCGTTTACAATACAGGAACCTTTTATACAACTACACAAGAATAAGGTCGTCCTAAGGACCAATCCTAAATTTTTGCCAAAGGTTATTTCACCGTTCCATCTAAATCAAACAGTGGAACTTCCAGTGTTCTTTCCACAGCCAGATACCGTAGCTGAAAGGGCACTACATACATTAGATGTCAAAAGAGCATTGATGTATTACATTGACAGAACAAAAAACATCAGAAAGACTAAACAACTATTTATTGCATTTCAAAAACCTCATGCAGGAAACCCAATATCAAAACAAGGTATAGCCAGATGGATAGTTAAATGCATCCAAATCTGCTACCTTAAAGCTAAACGACAGCTGCCCACTACACCAAGGGCACACTCAACCAGAAAGAAAGGTGCTACCATGGCCTTTCTAGGAAACATCCCAATGCAAGAAATATGTAAGGCAGCCACATGGTCTACGCCTCACACATTCACCAAGCACTACTGTGTAGACGTGTTATCCGCACAACAAGCCACAGTAGGTCAAGCCGTATTAAGAACATTATTTCAGACTACTTCCACTCCTACAGGCTGATCCACCGCTTTTGGGGAGATAACTGCTTACTAGTCTATGCAAAACATGCGTATCTACAGCGACAGATGCCATCGAACTGAAAATGTCACTTACCCAGTGTACATCTGTTCGTGGCATCAGTCGCAGTAGATTCGCATGTGCCCACCCGCCTCCCCGGGAGCCTGTAGCAGTTTGGAAGTTACCTTCAATTATTTATATATGTATCATCTCAACCTTAAATAGGTGCATACTTAGTCACTCCATTGCATGGGCATTATTACTACAATTCAACTCCTACCTCACCCTCTGCGGGGAAAAACAATCGAAGATGGAGTCGACGCCCATGCGCAATGGAGACAAAAGGAGGAGTCACTCGGTCCCGTGACTCGAAAGACTTCTTCGAAGAAAAACAACTTGTAACACTCCGGCCCAACACCAGATGGCGAGCTATTGCAAAATATGCGAATCTACTGCGACTGATGCCACGAACAGATGTACACTGGGTAAGTGACATTTTCATTCCACCACTAACTCTCTAGGTGTTTACATTGTTTCTTTCCAATCCTAAGGTCTCCATTAAACCAAGGGGCAGAAGGCTTGTTTCTGTGAAATTCATGTTCAGAGGCCGGTGCTAAATAATCAGTTGTACTGTGATTCTAATCGTCCATCCGCTTGACATCCTATTCTAGTGCTCCTGAAAGTGAAGGAGTATTTTCTTCCAAAGAGCGGGCCAGGTCCCCTGGATGGATTTTATGAAGAGCTCTTGATTTGGCTTGGACTTTTTTCGAAAGAGGTAGATCTTTTATTATTTTTTGCCAGTTGAACTTGATCATATGGTGATCAGACCATACTAGTGATAAAGATTCTAGTTGGTCCATCTTAGTGTTCGAGAAAATGAGGCCTGATATATGACCAGCATAGTAAGTTGGATTGAACACAGGTTGAAGAAGCTTTAAAGAAGACCTGGTGCCTAAGAGTGAAACGACTTTAGATTCTTCTGTTATATCTGTGTAAAGGTTGAAGTCACCTAAGGCTATAAAATGGTCATATCTAAGAGACCACAAAGCCACGGTACTGCCCAAAGATCTCAGAAAAGGTCTAGCATGTCCCCAAATGGAAAGCTGTCCCACAAAGTAGACCGCTTTATCTTTGTTATTCAAATGCCACCTTCTTTGAGGTGCCTGTATCCGATCATTGCTTTGCAACTGCAATAGCTTTTACAAAGCATCAGTACATTCCATTGTGGCTCTCAAGTAGGATGGGGGACCAATTTCCAACCCTCCTATTTGTATTTGTTTGTGATCCATGATGGTTTGTAAACCTGCTCGTACATGTCCAACACTATTTCGACTCATGTGAGGGGTTTTGCATATCACAAAATACTCTTTTGTTGTTTGAAATCTGCAAGCTTTGCAATTGCAAAAGTGTTTTGTACATGTGGCCATTACTCCCCTAATACTTTCAAGTGTTCAAGTTTACTACTTTTTCATGTTTGAAGGTCTCTAAGATGCAGGTGAGATGGACACTGTGTACACTATGTGAAGAAAGAGGGATTACACCATCCTTGTCTCTTCAGAATTAAAAATGGTCAGCACAAAGGAGATAAAGCTCTGGGTGCAGTTGCTTGAAAAGTTCAATGACTAGGTGAGATTACTTTGCAATTCTTTTTTGATTTTTTGCCTGAAGACTTGGTTCATTTAACAAACTGTACCTGCCATTGTATGCACCTCTTTGATATTGTAACACCTGACATGATGGAGGCACCCACATTTGTTGGCATCAATGCTATGTACCCTTGGGCTAATGTGTGTGATACTGTAAATCTTGAACTGCACATTTTTATTTTATTGCGAGAATAAAATAAATGAAATACAGTTTTTAAAAAATGGGTCTGCACTAAAGTAGAAGCAGTAGAAGGCTGGATGCATTAACCTGAACTTGCTTTGGACTTTAAAGCAAATCTAGAAGGTATTCATTTCTTAAGGCATAAAGCATTATGTGACCGATACAAAAATATTGTTTTCTGAATAAAGGAATACCACAATCAGTCACATGTCATTTTCTCTTTCTGTCAACAGCATCTTGAAGGGGACCTTGTGACAAAACATTTATATTAAAATAAAGAAACAAAAAAAAACAAAAAACTGAAGGGCTTGCAACCAAGATGGCAGCTGCACAGGTAGTTGGCTTCTGAGCTCTCTTCGTAGAGAACTAGTTGTGGGTGGTATTGTTCCCAAAACTACACCAGTGTAATTCTGAAGGCACAGACAGAAACAAGGAAGTCTGTGACACTGAAACTGTGCTGATTTGCAGGGCAGCTACAGAAACGGAGACCAGGTGTACAGATTGAGTCTAATGAGGAAGACTTTGGATATGATCAGAAGAAAGGAAAAGCAGCAAGAATATTCCCTCATGGATCCATCTTTAATGTGAATATTGAGCATACTCTAGGAGAGTGATTGAGGAACCTGGTATAGCTGTGCGTGGGGGAGTGTAGCATATGATGATTTGTAGGATCTACTTGCCATTGGTGTGAGCTTTTGTTTTCTCATTCAGTCGAACTCTAGGCATACGACTGCATCAATAAACCTTCCCACGCATCTAGGTCTTGAGAGGTGTATACACTAAGGGCCTTATTACAACCTTGATGGATGATTTTTCCTCCATCACAAATGTGGCAGATATTCTGTCCGCCGTGTTACAATCCCATTATATTCAGTAGAGTTCGCAATATGATGGACTGCATATCAGTCACATTTGTGATGGAGGAAACCTCTTTGTCAAGGTCGTAATAAGGCCCTAAGGCTTTACACTAATTCTACAAAAGTAATCCACTCCATCTGGTATCCATACAAACTCATATACATTGGCTAAGTCACATCGAGAATTAGAGAAAAGATTGATCATGCCACAAAACAGAAAATAAAACTGAAAACATACCATTGTTCTCACACTACCTTTTGTGTAATGACAAGGAAATTGAAATTATGCAGCAAGTAATATTATGCAACTGAGGGAGGTAATTTGTCCGTATTGCTAAACAACTGTGAATGCTGCCGGAGGACTAGATTTGACTGTTATTTTACATAAAAACCCCTTGATGAATGGAATATGATGATTTGCATGTGAGCTTTCATGCCGTCTTTCGATTCTGCGACCCAAGTGGGAATATGTCAAATATCCTCCCATCTTGATTGACCTGTTGATTCATTAGTTGTTGACCTCTTCTCTGAATGGGAGCAGTCTTTGGACAAAGTTGTTCTGCTTACGTAGGCATTTGTATGGTCACAATGGTTATTAGGTTACCTGTCCCCTTCCAATTTGTTTTTGCTTGAAAGTGAGCTTTTACATATTTCATTGTGTGTTTGCTTTGATTACCCCCCAGCCCTACTTTTCTACACATAGTGGTGGGGTACTGTCTGTGTACTATCAACTTTTGTCTAGCTCCATTCAAGATTAGCGAGCCTGTTTGCACTGTGCTATGATGACCCTACCACCACCATTTTATCATGCTGGGGCTCTTTTTATAATCCATAATTCTTTTCCCCCCACCACCCCTTCTTTTCAAATTCTTCTGGACTCAGATTATGCCTTTGGGTGTAGGGCATCATTGTCTCATCACTTTGCGGCCTTTTACATATCATTTAGCTGTTAGCCCACTTTTGTTTTGTGATTTGGATTTGTTCGGGTATGTTGAAGATGGACCTCGTATTCCCATATGGTGCCCTCTCATGGCCTTTATGCAGGCGCTGCGCTTTTCTGCCAGTGTGCATGCCAAGGTATTCATTTACCGACCTATCCACATTATTGTGTTTGGGCTGTTTCACAAGTTGCAAGGATGTTTTAGGTCCTCCTACCCACTGTAGGATGTTTCAGAACTGGATCTTTTTGGCTCTGAAAGCCCACCGTAGCAGTGTGATGTAATCACTAGAATAGAATGTCATGAAAGCTTGGTTTAAAATGTTGGCGTTCACAGGTACATACAGAGGATTAAAGACGTGATTTACAGCTCAGTGTGTTTCGTGTTCTCATTGGCGGGTACCCAGGCTGGGGAGGACGCTACAACTGGCGATGAGATATGGGACAAGTAACTCGAAGGACAGTGATCCTCAGAGAGTTTGATGGGGTACAAGCAGACTGCTCGTGCATGCCATGTGTGCCTTCGTCGAAGTGCTGAGTCGATGGCTGGCGTATGTGAAGTCAAAGTGCAACTCAAGCCGGTGAGAATTTGAATTTAAAGAAAGCTTCACTGAGAAATCTACGCATCATTGGTCAAGAAGCTACGACCAAGTCTATACTAAAAGGTACCATGCTACCACACAAAATAAAGTTATACATAGTATGGAGTGTTAACACTGAAGGTGGATACAACCAGGTTTACAAAGTGCAGTCAAGGACAATCATAATTTACCACTTAATATTGAGAACAATAGCGCTGGCTGATAGAACAAGTAAAAAGAAAGCATACTGTTACTACACTTACCTGAGTTTTGATATGTGAAGCGGTACGACCTCAGCACCAGATGGGAGTCCCAAGAAGAAGCACTGGAGCTATGCTTACTGAGTTGTCCAATACCTGAAGTGGCACACCACCAAAGCTGCCAGGTGGTGGCTCTGAACAAATCCAGAGGTCTCCACGAGTGATGAGAATCCGATGGAGACCAAGAAGGTCAAAACTCCAAAGCCTGACTTGGATGACCTGGAGGCTGAGCCATCGTTGGCCTTAGTGATGATTCAGATTCTCAGGGACAGCCAACAGCATCTGAAAGAGCTCCACCCTCAATGCCAGCCACTCTCATGAACAGTTATAATGCTGTGGCTTTCCTGAAAACACCACCCCCTTTTGATACCACAAAAAAGCAAAATATTGATGATAGATGGACCTCTTGGATAGAGACATTTGAAGATTTAATTGATGCTCTTGAGGAGACGGACAACAGAAAGATTAGTAAGTATCTCAAAAATCTTGGTGGTGATGGTATGAAAGATGTCATAAAGAAAATGCAGAGAACTGATTCAGAAGTCGCATACTGTCAGATTAAAAATGCTTTAAATCCCAAGTTCAAGAAGATAAGTTTTCAGTCAAGAAAGTCAAAGAGTTGGTGAAACTGCAAATACATTTGTGGCCTCTGTTCACTATCAAACACTATAGGTTCAATGAATTTAATGAAGAAGAATCTATGCATCTTAGAGTTATTGATGGATGCTTGTCAGATTCATTCAGATGACAAATGCTGAGAAAAACTATTAGATTGGAGAGAGTGTTGATGGCTGCCAGAGCTGAGGAGCGTGCTGAAGGACAAGCCTCTGACATGGAGGCCGGAGGTGCCCAGAGCGAATCAGACATGAATGCGAAAAATAGGCTGAAGCAAACGACTAAAGGACCAAAAGTGGTATGTTTTAGTTGTGGATTTTCATTTCCACACGGAGGAACATGACCCGCCATTGACAGATATATAACGGCTATTGGAAAGAGAACCATTTTGTGATAATGTGTAAAGCGAAGGAAAAAGTGTGCCAGGGTGTGAGGACAAAATGGCTGCCAGAACATTCCAGAACCAACATTTGCATGCCCACAAGGCCAAGCAGTGACATCTGTTGAGACAAATTGATATTAAGCAAGGTTGATTGTGATCTAAATCATCATCAAGCAGTTCATCCATCTCATTGAAAAGTGAAAGTGATTATGCCAGGTCGATTTTTACCTCAGACAAATGTGCACCTGTTGGACTGGTCGCATATGAATTAAAATGTTGGTCAAAGAAAAGTCAACATGCCAAAGCACTAAAGTCATACAAACACTGTCCAAAGTGTACATTGAAAATTAATGGGTGTTCAGTACCTTTCATTATCGAAAGTGGTGCTTCGATAAACATAATGCTTAAAGGTAAATACAATGAACTATCTCCATTATAGCAGCTTCTGCCATTGCAGACTAAAGTGTATACTTGGGCTGCATCAACACCCAAAAGGGTCAAGGTTAATTTGGAAAATGACGGTACAAGCACCGATCCATGTGCTTCAAGGTACAGCGTCAAGTGCCTGTTTACTCCATTTCAACAGAGCAGCTGATATGGGACTGATTTCTGTGAACATGAATGAAATAGTCAATGCCTTTTGTTGTTTCATGGCCTAGGAAAGCTTAAGGCTATGAAAGTAAAACTGCATATTAATGAAGATGTTGTTCCTTTTGCTTAGAGACATAGATGCATTACTTTTCATTTACAAGTAGCTGTTGAAAAATAACTTGAATCATTACTTAAGCATGATATTATTGAGCGTTCCACTGGTCCAACACCATAGATTTCTCTCATAGTAGTAGTGTCAAAAAAGTATAACGAAGGAGTCGCATGCCTCTGCATTGAAGTGCATCAGGCAAACAAGGCAATTGAAAGAGAACGAAAACCAGGTAACACAATTCACTGGTGCAAACGTCTTTTCTCGCCTTGATTTGAATAAAGGTTATCAGTTGGAACTTGAAGAACGTTGTAGGTATGTTACAACCTTTTCTCCACATGTTGGTTTGTTAAGATACAAGAGACTTAGATTTGGTGTGTCACCGTCTGCAGAACGGTTCAATGTTCATTCGACATATAGCTTATTGTGAATGCATTCAATTATAGCGATGACATTCGTTTTTGGAGCTACATAGATGAGCACAATGGAGCTCTCGCGCAAGTATGTTGTTTACTCAGTGATGAAGGGTTGACTTTGAATGCAGACAAGTGTGAGTTCCAGAAGACAAAACTAAAATTTGTTGGCTATATCTTTTCTGATGGGGTATGACACCTGATCCTGCAAAAGTGCAAGCTTTGTCATATGCTGATCCCCCACAAATTGTTCCAATGGTACGTTCTTTTCTTGGCCTGACTTACTGTTCAAGATACATACAAGACTTTTCCACTGTTAGTGCTCCATTACAAGAGTTATGAAAAGAAAATGTTTCTTCTTAATGGTCACAAGAAAGTGAAAGAAGTTTTAGGAGGATCAAACATGCCATTGAAAATGCTACTAATATAGCATATTTCAATCCAAAGCTTCGTACAGAGGTTGTAGTTGATGTTAGCCTGGCAAGGTTAGATGCCATCCTTCCACCGCATAGTGGATGCCCAGATGGCATATTGTGGCCTATGCGGGTAGAAGATTATTCCAAACAGAACGTGCTTACTCACAACCTGAGAAAGAAAACTTAGCTGTGGTATGGGCTTGGGAACATTTCCATGTATTCCTGTACGGAATACCTTTTACGCTGGTAACTGATAAGCAAGCTTTACTGTCTTTGGCAATCCAAAAGCCAAGATGCCTCCTCGCATTGAACGATGGGGACTATGATTGCAAGATTACATATATAAAATTGTGCATTGTCCAGGAAAGGATCAGAATCCTGCTGACTACTTTTCAAGAGTACCTAAACAACGTTAAGGTACTCCATCCAAGACCACTGAAGCATATATGAATTTCATTGTCAAGTGCACCAGCTGCTACATTGTTTGCTTAGATTATAACTGGCACGAGCCATAATAGTTATCTGCTGAAGTTAAGACATAATTAGGCATCAGTTTTGGAAGCAACACAATTGACCTCTCACCAATGATGGTGGATATCAAAAATACAAAAATGTCAAGCATGAGTTGTCCATAACTCAGGAAGGAGTTATACTGCGAAAGTCGATAATCCTTTATTCCGGAGAGTCTGTGACAGAGAGTAACTGAAGTGGCTCACGAAGGTCATCATGGTATTATCGCCACAAACAGAGCTCTCTGAGACAGTTTGGTTTTCATACTTGGATGAAAGAGTTGAAAAGGAACTCAAGGCCTGTCATATATGCAACTGTCTTTATTCCAGTGCTACTGGCCATACTCTGAACATGTCAGAACTCCCTAAACATGCCTGGGATAGGATAGCCATCAACTTAATTGGTCCACTTGACAATGAAAATCATCTAATGGTGATTGAAAAGGAATCCTTAAATTTCTGGTCGGCTGAATATCTGTCATCTGCAGATCACAAACAAGTCAATTAAAAGCTCAATGGCATCTTTGCGACACGGGGCATTCACGCCACTGTGTAATCTAACAACAGCCCTCCCTTTAAAAGTAAAGAAATTAAAGAATTCTTTGGAGCACCTGAACATAAAGCATCAGTAGCGGACCCCTTTGTGGCTGCAGGCTAATAGACTTCTTGAGTATTTTGTGATTGTTAAAACAGTCTAGCGTGTAACTCTTGAGAGGCTCAGTTTGGAACAGTACTAAATTCTACTCTACAAGCTTATCATTCAGCACCCCCACTTGACCACAGGCAAAAGTCCTGCGACTTTGATGTTTGGGAGAACAATGACAACCAGGTTACCTCAGTGGACCAACAAGAGAGACCTAAGTGAGAGCATGATTTGTACAAGGGACTTGGTTAACAAGAAGAAAATGAAAGCCTATGCAGAAAAGGGACGATGTGCAAAGGATCTCTCGCTTAGAAAAGATGTGGTGATTGCCTGACAGATGCGCAAAAGAAAATCTGAGGCTCCCTATGATGCTGTACCTTTCCAAGTAGTGCCTACCAAGGGACACATGGTGACTGCCCAGCGCCATGGTAAGTCTGTTACCAGAGGCTCTTATCACTTTAGATATGTAATTCATTGTTCTTCAATTTGAAATGGTGAAAGAAAGACTGACCCTGAAAACTTAGTGACTGCTGTTGCCTCTTCACCATCCTTTGCAATCTCTGACATTGCAGATGTCAGGTTGCAGTAACCAGCTTGATTTAGAATGTTGGAGTTCACAGGTATGCACAGCAGAATAAGGATGTGATTTTGCAGCTCCTTGGTTGGGATAATCGTTGGCGGGTACCCAGGCTGGGGAAGACACAACACCCGCTGCCTCCTCAGCTCACACAAATGTGTGTGCATGGTGTTGGCCTAACTTCCAGTATACACATTCTCCTCTTTTTAACTTTACATTTCCAAATCGTTTGGCCACTTTTGTTTGTTTCATCACATGGAATTCTCCTTGCACTTCCACTTAGTTGCCCACCTTGGTTCATCTGCCCAAGGACCTATTTTACCCATGCCTAGTGTTGAACATTTGGGTAAACAGCAGTAGTGGTAGACACTACTCCACATTGACAAATGCGGATTTGTTCCGAACCACAAGTTGAGATACTACACATTGTATTTGTATATGTAGGAAAGTACCATCTTGCCTGGCATGTTACCCCCATTTTTCACTGTATATATGTTGTTTTAGTTGTATGTGTCACTGGGACCCTGCTAGTCAGGGCCCTAGTGCTCATAAGTGTGCCTGAATGTGTTACCTGTGTTATGACTAACTGTCTCACTGAGGCTCTGCTAATCAGAACCTCAGTGGTTATGCTCTCTCATTTCTTTCAAATTGTCACTAACAGGCTAGTGACCAATTTTACCAATTTACATTGGCTTACTGGAACACTCTTATAATTCCCTAGTATATGGTACTGAGGTACCCAGGGTATTGGGGTTCCAGGAGATCCCTATGGGCTGCAGCATTTCTTTTGCCACCCATAGGGAGCTCTGACAATTCTTACACAGGTCTGCCACTGCAGCCTGAGTGAAATAACGTCCACGTTATTTCACAGCCATTTTACACTGCACTTAAGTAACTTATAAGTCACCTATATGTCTAACCTTTACCTGGTAAAGGTTGGGTACTAAGTTACTTAGTGTGTGATCACCCTGGCACTAGCCAAGATGCCCCCACATTGTTCAGGGCCAATTCCCCGGACTTTGTGAGTGCGGGGACACCATTACACGCGTGCACTACATATAGGTCACTACCGACATGTAGCTTCACAATGGTAACTCCGAATATGGCCATGTAATATGTCTATGATCATGGAATTGCCCCCTCTATACCATCCTGGCATAGTTGGCACAATCCCATGATCCCAGTGGTCTGTAGCACAGACCCTGGTACTGCCAAACTGCCTTTCCCGGGGTTTCACTGCAGCTGCTGCTGCTGCCAACCCCTCAGACAGGCATCTGCCCTCCTGGGGTCCAGCCAGGCCTGGCCCAGGATGGCAGAACAAAGGACTTCCTCTGAGAGAGGGTGTTACACCCTCTCCCTTTGGAAAATGGTGTGAAGGCAGGGGAGGAGTAGCCTCCCCCAGCCTCTGGAAATGCTTTCATGGGCACATTTGGTGCCCATTTCTGCATAAGCCCGTCTACACCGGTTCAGGGACCCCTTAGCCCTGCTCTGGCGCGAAACTGGACAAAGGAAAGGGGAGTGACCACTCCCCTGACCTGTACCTCCCCTGGGAGGTGCCCAGAGCTCCTCCAGTGTGCTCCAGACCTCTGCCATCTTGGAAACAGAGGTGCTGCTGGCACACTGGACTGCTCTGAGTGGCCAGTGCCATCAGGTGACGTCAGAGACTCCTCCTGATAGGCTCCTTCAGGGGTTGCTAGCCTATCCTCTCTCCTAGGTAGCCAAACCCTCTTTTCTGGCTATTTAGGGTCTCTGTCTCTTGGGATTCCTTAGATAACGAATGCAAGAGCTCATCCGAGTTCCTCTGCATCTCTCTCTTCACCTTCTGCCAAGGAATCGACTGCTGACCGCGCTGGAAGCCTGCAAAACTGCAACATAGTAGCAAAGACGACTACTGCAACTCTGTAACGCTGATCCTGCCGCCTTCTCGACTGTTTTCCTGGTGGCGCATGCTGTGGGGGTAGTCTGCCTCCTCTCTGCACTAGAAGCTCTGAAGAAATCTCCCATGGGTCGACGGAATCGTCCCCCTGCAACCGCAGGCACCAAAGAACTGCATCACCGGTACCTTGGGTCTCCTCTGAGCACGACGAGCGAGGTCCCTTGAATCCAGCAACTCTGTCCAAGTGACTCCCACAGTCCAGTGACTCTTCAGTCCAAGTTTGGTGGAGGTAAGTCCTTGCCTCCCCACGCCAGACTGCATTGCTGGAAACCGCGACTTTTGCAGCTACTCCGGCCTCCGTGCACTTCCGGCGGAAATCCTTTGTGCACAGTCCAGCCTGGGTCCACGGCACTCTAACCTGCATTGCACGACCTCCTAAGTTGTTCTCCGGCGACGTGGGACTCCTTTGTGCGACTTCGGGTGAGCACCGTTTCACGCATACTCGTAGTGCCTGTTTCTGGCACTTCTCCGGGTGCTACCTGCTGCTGAGAGGGCTCCTTGTCTTGCTCGACGTCCCCTCTGTCCCCTGACGCAATTTGCGACATCCTGGTCCCTCCTGGGCCACAGCAGCATCCAAAAACACCAACCGCACGATTTGCAGCTAGCAAGGCTTGTTGGCGGTCTTTCGGCGGGAAAACACTTCTGCACGACTCTCCACGGCGTGAGGGATCCGTCCTCCAAAGGGGAAGTCTCTAGCCCTTGTCGTTCTTGCAGAAACCTACGCTTCTACTGTCCAGTAGCAGCATCTTTGCATTTCCTGGGCATTTCCTGGGCATCTGCCCATCTCCAACTTGCTTGTGACTTTTGGACTTGGTCCCCTTGTTCCACAGGTACCCTCGACTGGAAATCCATCGTTGTTGCATTGTTGGTTTGTGTCTTTCCTGCAGAATTCCCCTATCACGACTTCTATGTCCTTTGGGGAACTTTAGTGCACTTTGCACTCACTTTTCAGGGTCTTGGGGTGGGCTATTTTTCTAACCCTTACTATTTTCTAATAGTCCCAGCGACCCTCTACAAGGTCACATAGGTTTGGGGTCCATTCGTGGTTCGCATTCCACTTTTGGAGTATATGGTTTGTGTTGCCCCTATCCCTATGTGTCTCCATTGCATCCTATTGTAACTATACATTGTTTGCACTGTTTTCTAATACTATTACTGCATATTTTGGTATTGTGTACATATATCTTGTGTATATTTGCTATCCTCATACTGAGGGTACTCACTGAGATACTTTTGGCATATTGTCATAAAAATAAAGTACCTTTATTTTTAGTATATCTGTGTATTGTGTTTTCTTATGATATTGTGCATATGACACTAAGTGGTACTGTAGGAGCTTCACTCGTCTCCTAGTTCAGCCTAAGCTGCTCTGCTAAGCTACCATTATCTATCAGCCTATGCTGCTAGACACCCTATACACTAATAAGGGATAACTGGGCCTTGTGCAAGGTGCAAGTACCCCTAGGTACTCACTACAAGCCAGTCCAGCCTCCTACAGTATAAAACTATATGGAGGTTATCTGGATGGTCAAATACGATCACACCAAAGAATGTTGAATGACAGTGAAATTCCCAGTTTACAGTTTTTTTTTTATGGTGTTTGCTCTCTTGGGGAGCACTTTTTTGTACTTTGTGTTGGTGTCTTTTGAAAAAAAAAAAATATATATGTCTAATGTTTATAGTGAATTATAATAAATGTTTATCGTACTGGTGGCATAATATATCATTATGATAACCCTGACAGAATAGTAACTGTCCAGATGAAAAGAGTTGACCTGACGATTAATTCAGTTGCAGAAACTCCTGCCCTAGTGTTTAATATTTCTTTTTCTTCTCAAACTGTTTTTATTTTATTAATTAAAACAAATGCAAAGAGGGACTTTGCGATGCAACTGTCCTTGACTTTGTCGGTCAACATTATGCCATTGTACAAGTCAGCATATCATCGTAATTGCATATGAAAAGTGACCCTTCATATTACCCTAATCGTCTGTAGTGCATCAACATTTACGTATTAAGCAGAATTCGTACTGTACTCTACATCCCCTCCCTCCCTGGCAATCAGTCAAGGAAGAAATCCTTTGAGAGAGTAGGGGGGGATGAGTTACGTATGTAACCATCCCATAGTAGTATCACCCGTATGGATCCCAAAATTTAAAAGTGCAAATGGGGGAAGGGGTGGAAACATAACTAACTAACTAACTAATACACTAGGCATGTCGAGGATGAGCGTATACAAGTCGTTCCTATTGGGTGGTGTTTAGGTTGTGTTGGGATTAATACCTTATACTAGTCAGTCTGTATTGTGGCAGTGCAGTAGGTATAAGTCTCTTAAATCTGGAACCGATGGAAATCTCTTGTGCGTGTGGGGCAGGAAAATAGGGGAAGGACAACAGATAAATACCTCACCTATGGACCCCAAATGAATTCAAAATCTTTGGGTGCATTTGTAATTTTATCTGTCAAACGCTCCATGGTGATGCCTTGCCAAAGGTGCATGTGCCACTATGATATTGAAGGGGCGGACGTTCCTTTCCAGGCTGCAGCCAGGGCCATCTTGGTTGCTCCCAAACACAGCCACATAGTTGATCTATCCCCTGCTGTCCGGTATGTTAGAGTAGGGTCCCGTAAGCTCAGTAAATTCTAGCGAGTTTGGGAGAGGGTATCCCAAAATGTCTTTCATCTGAGCAAGTATTTCTGCCCAGTATGGCTGAATTGTGAGGCAGTCCCACCATATATGACGGAAGTCCCTGAGCAGGCCGCAGCCACTCAAGCATCTATCAGATGAGTTTGGGAAACTCTTATGCATTTTAGGTGGGTGGAGGTACCAGTCATAGAGGCGCTTGTAGTGAGATTCCTGAATACCCATTGATCTATTACATTTTTTAAGGTCTCTTGCTAGGGTCCCCCATTGCTTTGTAGATATCTCCCTCTCCAGGATCTGGTCCCAGAGTTTTCTGTGTCTTAGTGTAGGGGGTGTGCCCGAGTAAGTAAAGAGCGAGTATAGAAAGGAAATAGTCCCTTTGGTTCCTGTCCGTTTCTGTACAAACCTTTTGAACTGGGATAGTTCCCTTGTGGCCACCTGTTTGATCATGGGGTCAGATACCTAGTGCATAAGTTGATTATAGTGAAATAGTTTTGTTGCTGATAGGTTAAAGTTACTTCAACAGTTCTCAAGCGTAAGAGGGTCATTGCCGTGGGATAAGTCAGAAATTGTGTGATAGCCCCCTTCTCTCAGGAGGTCAAAGGATCCCGGGGTGAGGGCTGGGGTAAACTCTTTATTAAAGTGTATCGGAGTATGTGGGGAGGGGAAGGATGTCAAAGCATGTTTAACGGCCACTTCGTCCATGCTTTCAATGTTGTTCTAGTCGGGGTACTCAGGTGTGCGTTGGGGGGTGAGTTGCTTTAGGCTTCCAAAGTAAGTCCCAAATCATTTGCCTGACAATTTCACTGTCCATATGGAGCCAGTGTTAGGCTGATTCTTGTAGTGACCATTCAGTGATCACTCTGAGTTGCTTTATAGTAGAGTGGGAGGTTGGGTAGTGATAATCCTCCTTCCGAAGTGGCTAGAGTCAGTAGTTTATTCGAGAGCCTGGCCCTCTTTTTCTGCCAGAGAAATTCTATAACCGTTGTTCTGAGCGTTGTGAAAAACTGCCTATTGATTTCCACTGGGACACCCTGAAAGAGGTACAAGAGGCGTGGTAAGACTGTCATTTTAATGGCGTTTATACGTCCCAGCCATGAGATATATAGGGGGGTCCAGACTTTCAAATCTTGTTTTAGTCAGTGTAGGAGTGGGGGGGGGGTAGTTGGCTCTATAGAGATCTTCTACTCTCGGTGTAATGTTGATCCCTAGATAGGTAATCTTTTTAGCTATGCAAAACAGTGCATTATTGATCAGATTCCCAATTTCTCTAGTTGTGATTGTCAGGTTGAGTAGAAAGGACTTATTGAGATTTACTTTAAATACTGCCACCTGATCAAATTCTTTTAGCCCAGCCCAGCCTGGACTGCCTGCAGTGATGTATGAGAGTGGGATTTTATGTTTTGGTGTCCCGAAATGTATGCCTTGTATATCCGGTGACTCTCTGATTCTATTTGCTATGGGTTCAATACTGAGTGTGAACAGAAGAGGGGATAATGGGCACCCTTGTCTCGTACCGCGCTCCAGCGTAAAGAACTTGGAGGCTTGACCATTTATCAGTGCTCTCGAGTGGAGGTCAGCATATATAGCCTGTATTTGAGTCCCAATTCTTTCCCCAAACCCTAGCTGTCTCAGTGTCTGGAATAGGAAATACCAATCCACACGGTCAAAAGCTTTTTCAGCATCCAGAGCCAGAAGGATTGCTGGTATGTTTTTCTTATTCACTTTTTCTATTAGGTGTATCACCCTCCGAAGAATATCATGGGTCTGGCGGCTTTTTATAAATCCTGACTGATCTGGGTGGATCAGGTCCAACATAAGGTCCTCAAGTCTAGTAGCCAGTATTTTTGTGTATATTTTAACATCTAGGTTGAGTAAGGCTATTGGTCTGTAAGAGGAACAGGTTGTCAAGTCCTTACCCACTGTTGGTATCACTGTTAAGGCTTCACCCATCGATGGGGTGACTGCTCTTGTGTCTGCGTAGGAGTTAAAAAGAGTCATCAGATGGAGAACTAGGTCAGTTCCAAAAGTTTTATAAAAATGAGCCGTCAGGCCGTCTGGGCCGGGGGATTTATTAAGCTTGAGAGATTCTATAGCCTTCTGAATTTCATCTGGCCTAATGGGTTCCTCAAGTTCTTCCTGTTGTGCTGGGGTGACTTTAGGTAGGTAAGTGTTAGCCAGGTAGTTTTCTTGCAGTTGCCGGGACCCCTGGACTTGAGTATAGTGTCTTATAGAAGTCTCTGAAGGTTTTCGCCTTCCCCTCTTCTGTGTGGATCATTGTCCCCAGTATGGCTTGGATTGGCCCAAAATAGTTGTTTTCTTGTTTTTTTCAGAGTTGGCAGGCTAAGTGTGAACCTATTTTGTAACCATTTTGGTATGTCGTCTGCCTGAGGCATAATATTGTAAGCTCAGCTCTATTGGCATAAATAGCTGAAACTTTTCCCTTTAGTGCTGTGACTTTCCGGAGGAGGGCAAGGGAAGGGGAGTCTTTATGGGCCTTTTCCAATTTTATAAGTTCTGCCTCTAGTCACTCCCTGGTTTTCTCCCTCGTTAGGGTAGTCTTTAGTGAGATACATTTCCCTCTTATCATTGTCTTAAAGGCATCCCAGGTATTGGACAAAGAGGTGTCTTGCAGGTCGTTCTGTCGGAAATATTCCCTGATAGCTAGTCAAAGTTCGGTATGGCGAACGCTGCCTCTTGTCAGTGGAGAAAATTAAGAACAATCTGTGGAAAGTAGATCTCGGTCCCGGCCACTCTAGTGTGACTTCTACCATTGAATGGTCTGAGATTGTGATAGCGTGAATAGTGGCTGAATGAATGTCCTGTTGCAGTATTTGGCTCACAAATACATAGGCTGTTCGGGAATAGGCCCTATGGGAATGTGAGAAGTATGTATCGTCTTTAGTGGTGGGGTGGGTTATACGCCAACCATCTAAAAGCCCTAACTGCATGACTTCTGGCTGCAGGGAGCAAGTAAATGTTCCTGTTTGTGACCTCTGTGAATGGGTACTATTGAGCTCGGGTTCCCAAACTAGGTTAAAGTCTCCAAGTATTATTATCTCCACTTCGGCAAACCCCGCCAGCTGATACACAGCATTCAGAATTGCATTTGTTTATTTGGAGCATATACCACAGCTATAGTACCGTGTCGACCCAGCACCATTCCTTTCATCATCAACATCCTTCCCTCTTTATCTGTCTTAACATGTGTTGTGTGAACTGAAATGGAAGAGTGAAACAGCAAGGCTACCCCATTACGCTTGGTTGTGGCTGATGAAATGTAATCAAGGGTTAAGTCTTATGCTTTAGCCCGTGTTCCTCTGATCTTTTCATGTGAGTTTCCTGTAAAGCCACAATGTCCAACCTACAATCGAGTAGATATTTCTAAAATTTAGTACGTTTATGGGGGAGTTGAGGCCTTTAAGATTCCAGGTACCTAGTGTAACTGCCATGGATAGGGGAAGAATCTGCCTTCTAATGTGTAATGTGTAATGGGCTTGCAGGTGATGAAGTTGAACATCGATTCGCTCCCCTCCATTGCCTCTGACCCTGCTTTCCCCATCTCATCCCCCCTTCCATCCCGTCCTGGCCCACCTTCCTCGACATGCCATAATGAAACATTTAAAACTTAAAAACTGGAACGTACTGAGGGGCCAGTGCTCCTCATTAACAGATAAAGTAAACCTTTGCGGTATAGTTCCTGGGGACTTCGGTCCAGTACCGCATTTACTGGTGATGTTAAAGTAGATGCTTAACAAGGTTCTTGTTATTGGGGATCTTCCGGGTTCAGCAGTGGTCTAGAATATCGATCAAGTGGGGAGCACCACCTGGGCCAGTAGTCTCTCTGTGGAGCCTACATCCATCACACTCAGAAGGGAGCTTTGGGGCTAGGTCCAACCCTTAATGCTCCTTGTCCTATTCGATTGAGGTTGATGGTTCTCTCCGGGCCAGCTGCCTGCTCACAGTGTCTCGTTCTTGCTGACGCCTGTTGTTCACTTGCCCGTTTGTCATCATTTACTTTGCTGTTGCCACTGTCAACTTGTCGTTGCCCGTGGGCAGCCAGAAGGTTGGTTGTTTCTTGCTTCAGTTTCATTGCTGGTGCTTGGAGCACTGATCCCGAGACAATTTGCCACGTCTTCCAGGTCTGCAAAATGGTCAGGTTTATTGTGGAAATCAAAGGAAATGCCGAATGGATGTGTATATCTATACCTTACCCGTTCCTGTCTCAGGTAATCCGTGACCGGTTTAAATTGCATTCTCCTCATCAGGGTGGCGGGTGCCTCATCCTGGAATAAGGAGCATGTTACTCCCTGGGAGGAAATCGACTCGCGATTGCGGGCTTAAAGGAGGATCTTCTCCTTGACTTTGAAGGAGTGCAGTTTGGCTAAGACATCCCAGCTTCGGCCCCCGTCTCTTAGTCTTTGTGGGCCCACTCTATGTACCCTCTCCACTTTCACTTCTGGCTGGTCGTCTCCCAACAAGGTGGAAAACAGCCCAACCATGAATGCCTCCAAATCTGGCCCTTCTGCTCCTTCCTCCAGGCCTCTAATACGGATGTTATCCCGTCAAGAACGATTCTCCAAATCTTCACATTTAAGGATGGCAGCCTGTAGTTTGGTGTGGATCTGTGCGGTGTCCCTTTCCAGTGGTGCCACATGCTTTTCAAGCTCTGCTTAGTTAGCTCCCAAATCCATAGTGCGAGATCAGATTGCCTCAATGTCTGCCTGTATCACGGGTAGTCGGGACTTGATATCTGCCTTCAGAGTGTCTAGAGATGTATTCAGGTCTGTGCTTAGCTCCTCCCTAAGTTCTGTTTTAAAATCTTTGAGGGAGGTGAGAAGCTCCTCTTTGGTCAATGCCATTGCGTGCTCAGTCTCTCGGTTCTGCTCTGGTGGCTAGTCCAATTACTGGCTTTTCTTCAAAGGCATAGGGGTATCTACTCAATGACTGTTTTCCACTTCTCTCTTTGGGGCCTTGTGCCTTGTTGCGTTTTCACTGATAAGAGGGGGAACCAGGGCGGCAACATTGTTCCAGTTATTGCTATAGTTAGGAGCTTCCCCTCCGCTTCAGCTCACTTGCTGCAGACTCAGGGGGACCGCATTTGTTTTCTAAAAGGAGCCCGTGTCTCCGTTTGAGCAGTTTAATGCGGAGCCGATGTGGATCATGTCCCGGCGGCCATGATGGGTGGCCACGTCCCCTTTAATAATTTTTTTAATGACTTTCATGTTAGTGTGTGCTCTTTTCAGATATTAACCCAGATACATTTAGGTCGCTCTTGTAAGTAATTAAAACCCACATGAGTAGCTATGTAAACATGTCTCATAACTGCCACTGCAGTGTCTGTTTTAAACTGCCATTTCGACCTGGCAAGTATACCCACTTGCCGGGCCCAAACCTTCTCTTTTTCTACCTGTAAATCACCCCTAAAGCAGGCCCAAGGCAGCCGGATGGGCAGGGTGCAATGTATTTAGAAGTTAGGACATGTACTGGTGTGTTTTACATGTCCTGATAGTGAAAGACTGCTAAATTCAGTTTTCACTATTGCAAGGCCTAACTCTCCCATAGGGTAACATGGGGATTGCCCTGAACTAATATTTTAAGTGTAATTTCCCATTGGTAGAAGATAGGGATATGGAGTTGGGGGTCTCTTAACTCATAATCTAAAAATACATCTTTTGGTGAAATTGTTTTTTGAAAATACCTCTTTTAGAAAGTGGACATTTTCTTGCTTAACCATCCAGTGTCTCTGCGTGTCTGTGGAATACACATCTGGGCCAGGATAACAATTGGGCTGTTTGTGAAGTCACTCTAGACAGTCACACAAAGGGAGCTGAGGTGTACCCTGGATATTCTGATGGGTCATCCTGAGCTAGAGTAGTGGGACAAGCTGACACTTGCACCTGAATAGGGCTGTGCCTGTCATTACACAAAGCTGTCTCCAACCCCCTGGAGTATGTGTGGGGCCAGGGAAGAAAAGGCAGGGTCTTGTGCACTGCAAAGATTTTGTTTGAAGTGTGCCTCCTTTAAAGGCAGAAATGGGTATATGTACTGACCTCTGACTCCCAAAAGTTAGCGCTCTTCTGGACTGAGGCCATTTTGCCAGGAGGAAGAGTTAGATGCTGTAGGAGTATCTGCCACTGTTCCTGTTGATTTGTTGTGCTGGTCTGCTGCTTGCTGCCTCTGTCCTGGCAGTGAAAGTGGCTTTCTACATCCTTCTTTCCAAGGGCTTAAACTGAGCTTGCCTCCTGTTGAGAAGTCTCAGGGACATCAAAGACTTCACTTGCCACACCTGGGCTCCTCTACTGAGAACCCTGTCCTGTCAAGCAGTACCAAATCCAGTCTGGGCCATTGAATTTTTTTTTGGGTGCTACACACAGAAAATCCACACATCGACTCACTGCATCATTTCAAACCAACGCATTGTCCCTAAGCTCCATTTTCTTCGACACCGCACCGCCTTAAGGATTCAATGCTTTGTGCCACAAACAATGATCATCCCTCCTCTGTGGCTGTAAGGAAACATCACATCACCTCCCCTGCCAAACAGTAAGGAACCGATGAATCACCTCCCCTGCAACAGTAAAGAACCAATGCATCTCTGGCTCTTTAGACTCATCACCTCCCCTGTGGCCCGCATCATCTTTGTTATTGACGCATCTAAGGTACTTTTCCTCAGACTGGTGCTTCACTGATCTCAAGGAACTACAATTGCATTTAATCTTTAAAAAGTGCTATCTTTGCTTGTGTATGTTGAATTGTTGTTTTGGTCTTGTTTTACTCAGATAAATATAGACTATTTTTCTAAACTGCTGTGTAGTACTTTTGTGTTGTTTTCACTGTGCTCCTGTGTGTGTGTGTGTGTGTGTGTGTGTGTGTGTGTGTGTGTGTGTGTGTGTGTGTACACAAATACTTTACACATTGCCTCTGAGATAAGCCTGACTGCCCATGCCAGGCTATCAAGGGGGTGAGCAGGAGTTATCTTAACTGTGTGGCTCCCTTGCCCTGACTAGAGTGGGGGGGTCCCTCCTTGGACAGGTTTCAAACCGCTGCCAACTAGACACTCCATTTCTAACACAGCCTTTCCATTGAGTATAAATCTAGCTCCAAAATTGATATAAGTACTTGTAAGAGCTTTATAAATTTGGGACCAAACCCAATCTCTTGCATTATTGTCCAAAGGTACTTCCAAAACATCCGGGTAAAATCCTTTTCTGCATCTAAGAGTATCATAACCATGTATTCTTGCAGTATCCTGATGACATTGAGTAAAGTAATCGCCATATTCACATACTCTTAGTTGTCAGGACTGGGAATGTTGCCATGAGGTTTTCGTGATCCTGCTTGTGAAATGTTCATTAGCCAAATGCATAGCTAAGGCTTTGGAGTATACCTTAGCATCTGACCTAAATAAGGTTTTCCTTTCTTTAAAACTATACGCTTGCTATTTCCCATAAAGTGGAAATAATAAAACTTACAAAGATCCAGAATTTCCACAAATGTTTTATATGCCTCAATGAACAATGACTCCTCCCCTGCTGCCTTCCCACTGGGCAGAGTTTTAATTGCTCTTCGGAGCGCATCTTAAGTGATTGGCTTTTCTAAATCGCATGCATCTGCAAGAGAGAGTTTGTAATCCACGATTGTTGACAATGAGCTGCCAACTCTTCTTTAGTGGCACCATTTGTCTCTTTATATAATCTTTCATGATAAAATCTAAATTGATTGTGTTGCCTGGAGTTCATTCACCGGTCTACTTAATTTAGTGCTTTCAGTTAATAGTTCAGTACTGTCTAACTTTGTATGTTAGTGCACCAAGCAGATTTAAGATATTTACATACTTTTTTGTGTAATATATTCAGGGCCACAGGAATTATGCAGCATGAGAGGTCTAAATTATACAGCACAGTTGTCTAAATTGAGTCTCGAAAAGGCAAATTATGTGGTGTAATGTGGCGTATCATTATTTTTTCATTTTTGCACTTGTTACCACTAACTGGGCATAGGTTTCAACTCATAAGTACTCGTTTAATACTCAAATATAGCAATAAGCAACAGAAAGTTGACCAGTCAACATTTGCGAAGGGCCTTCTATTGAACTGCAATACATGCTGCTGTATTTTTAGTAATGTTTGAACCGTTTGAGCTAGACACACATTTTTAGGTAAAATCTGCAAAATTTGCAGCAGATGATGGATTATGTGACAAAGGGAGCAAATTTATAATCATGCAAGAAACAGCACATAGTTCTAGTGGCCCTAAATATATTGTGCCTCTACCTTCTATTGCATAGCACAAACTGTTTGAGATATAGCAATAAGTAGAGTTTTTTTTGTATTAGTGAGCAGGCTGTGGAAAACATATATTACATAGACAACACAAAAACCAAAGACCTTTTAGACTACAGACAAACCAAGCAGGAAGATCTTAACGTGCCCAGTAATAAACAACAAAATACTTTGTGTGACACAATATTCAGCAACTTTGGTTGAATCCATCCCTAAACTGTAACAGCATATACCGGAGATCCAAAATATATAGCAAGCATGTAGATTATGCAAAAATAATGTCCATAAATACATCCCAGTGGTGGGCAACTTGAGCTCCTCCTGAGACTAGTCCACGTGGGTAACGGTGAATTTATAAAGTGCATAGTTGTGAGACATGTGTTTGTTGGTTGACTGGGCTGTGAACCCTGGTCAAGCAACAGCCACAATCCCTTGCAGTGTGAACCACAAAAAGTCACTGAATTAACCTGTGCTTAACCCTGGGTAGCGTGGCATAAAAAGCAATCAGGCTAAATGTAGAGGCAATGTGTGAAGTATGTATGCAGTACACAAACAGAAACACAGTGAAAACACAACACAAAAAACCCAAACCAATTTAGAAAAATAGAGAAAATGTTAATAAATTATTTGATACCAAAACCACCAGAGGTCTGAATTTTTAAAGTTTTAAAGGTTCCAAATAGTAAGTCCTCAGTTTTAGAAAATGGCCACCTGGGCACCCTTAGCCCCAGAGCCAAGGGTCCAGGAGTGGAGGGGGACCTCTTGGGAGTGCAAGACTTAGTCAGACTGGGTCCAGGTGCACGGTAAAGATGGTGGCTCAAAACAGGAGCCCAGCTGAACTAGCCCTTGGAGTAACTTCTGGAGTCCTGGGTATATATGATGATGCAGGGCTCTGCATCAGGGCTGGTCTCTGAAGGTCCGAAGCAGGCTCCAGGCAGAAAAGCAGTCCTTCCAGGTACAGCAGCGGTCGGGCAGAGTGCACAGCAGGCAGTCCTCGGAGAGCCCTTCCACGGGTCCAGTAGTAAACTGAGGAGCAAGTCTGGGAAAGCTCTTTTTATATCCTAGTGCCCTGCTCCTAGAAGTTGGGAGAAGTTTCCAGAAGAGTTCTCTGAAGTTCCAGTAATTTCTTTCTTCACCTGCCCTGACTCCTAGCTGGCTGCACTGAAAAAACAGGGTTGTGAAGCATATTGTGTGGTTGCAGAGCCCAACCTATTCAGTTGCAAGTGGGACTGTGCTTACCTCTGGCCCCCTATCCCCCCACCCCACCCATCAAGTCAGTTAGTGGCCCATTCAGGCTCTGCTAACCCCGCCCTATTGTGTGATGGCCGGGGTGAATTCACAAAGTTCCAACTGTCAGTTACACCCTGTCATGTGACCTAAGGGAGGTTACAGGCAAAGAGGGCTAAGGGCAGAAAAATGCCAACTTTTTTAAAATGGCATTTTCAAACTTGTGGTGATAAGTCTGACTTTACTATTAAAGAGGGTTTATCATTATAAGTGCATAGGTACCAAACATAACATATCTACAACCTCTGGTTTAGGAATTACAACTTATTAACTTTAATAAGGAATCCCCAGTGTTAACCTATGGAAAGGGAACACCTCTCAGTAGTGAGAAAACAAATTTGGGAGTTTTTCACTACTAGGACTTGTAAAACTAAAAAATACATGTCCTACTTTTTGATTACACAGCGCCCTGCACTATAGGCTACTTAGAACCTACCTAGGGTTGATTTGTATGTAATAAAAGGGAAGTTTAAGGCTTGACAGGGGTTTTAAATGCCAAGTCGACATAGCAGTGGGACACTGCCTTCAGGCTGCAATGGCAGGCCTGGGGCCAGTTTTAAGGTGCCACTTAAGTGGGAGGCACTATAAGTGCTGCAGGCCCACTGGTAGTATTTCATTTACAGGTCCTGTGTACATGGTATACCACTTTACAAGGGACGTACATGTAAATTAAATAGGCCAATCAAACCATGTTAAGGAGAGTGAGCACATGCACTTTAGCACTGGTTAGCAGTGGTAAAGTGCACAGAGTCCTAAGGCCAACAGAGCAAAACGTAAGACAAAACGGAGGCAAGCAGGCAAAAACGTTTGGGGGAAGACCACCCTAAGGCTGACAGGTCTAACAATAAGTATTTGGCAGTTGCCCAAATTCAACTGGACGCTTTCTCCAAATAACAGACAATCGAAAAATCAGTATACATTTAAGCCTGGAAGCTCTTAAAGTACCAAATAGTAATTGACAAGGTACCTTATGCATTCCAATATTTAGCACTCTTATTTGAATCAGATCATAAACCATAACCTCAAGTCTAGTAGCCAGTATTTTTGTGTATATTTTAACATCTAGGTTGAGTAAGGCTATTGGTCTGTAAGAGGAACAGGTTGTCAAGTCCTTACCCACTGTTGGTATCACTGTTAAGGCTTCACCCATCGATGGGGTGACTGCTCTTGTGTCTGCGTAGGAGTTAAAAAGAGTCATCAGATGGAGAACTAGGTCAGTTCCAAAAGTTTTAAAAAAATGAGCCGTCAGGCCGTCTGGGCCGGGGGATTTATTAAGCTTGAGAGATTCTATAGCCTTCTGAATTTCATCTGGCCTAATGGGTTCCTCAAGTTCTTCCTGTTGTGCTGGGGTGACTTTAGGTAGGTAAGTGTTAGCCAGGTAGTTTTCTTGCAGTTGCCGGGACCCCTGGACTTGAGTATAGTGTCTTATAGAAGTCTCTGAAGGTTTTCGCCTTCCCCTCTTCTGTGTGGATCATTGTCCCCAGTATGGCTTGGATTGGCCCAAAATAGTTGTTTTCTTGTTTTTTTCAGAGTTGGCAGGCTAAGTGTGAACCTATTTTGTAACCATTTTGGTATGTCGTCTGCCTGAGGCATAATATTGTAAGCTCAGCTCTATTGGCATAAATAGCTGAAACTTTTCCCTTTAGTGCTGTGACTTTCCGCTGGAGGGCAAGGGAAGGGGAGTCTTTATGGGCCTTTTCCAATTTTATAAGTTCTGCCTCTAGTCACTCCCTGGTTTTCTCCCTCGTTAGGGTAGTCTTTAGTGAGATACATTTCCCTCTTATCATTGTCTTAAAGGCATCCCAGGTATTGGACAAAGAGGTGTCTTGCAGGTCGTTCTGTCGGAAATATTCCCTGATAGCTAGTCAAAGTTCGGTATGGCGAACGCTGCCTCTCGTCAGTGGGGAAAATTCAGAACAATCTGTGGAAAGCAGATCTCGGTCCCGGCCACTCTAGTGTGACTTCTACCATTGAATGGTCTGAGATTGTGATAGCGTGAATAGTGGCTGAATGAATGTCCTGTTGCAGTATTTGGCTCACAAATACATAGGCTGTTCGGGAATAGGCCCTATGGGAATGTGAGAAGTATGTATCGTCTTTAGTGGTGGGGTGGGTTATACGCCAACCATCTAAAAGCCCTAACTGCATGACTTCTGGCTGCAGGGAGCAAGCAAATGTTCCTGTTTGTGACCTCTGTGAATGGGTACTATTGAGCTCGGGTTCCCAAACTAGGTTAAAGTCTCCAAGTATTATTATCTCCACTTCGGCAAACCCCGCCAGCTGATACACAGCATTCAGAATTAATAAGTGCATTTGTTTATTTGGAGCATATACCACAGCTATAGTACCGTGTCGACCCAGCACCATTCCTTTCATCATCAACATCCTTCCCTCTTTATCTGTCTTAACATGTGTTGTGTGAACTGAAATGGAAGAGTGAAACAGCAAGGCTACCCCATTACGCTTGGTTGTGGCTGATGAAATGTAATCAAGGGTTAAGTCTTATGCTTTAGCCCGTGTTCCTCTGATCTTTTCATGTGAGTTTCCTGTAAAGCCACAATGTCCAACCTACAATCGAGTAGATATTTCAAAAATTTAGTACGTTTATGGGGGAGTTGAGGCCTTTAAGATTCCAGGTACCTAGTGTAACTGCCATGGATAGGGGAAGAATCTGCCTTCTAATGTGTAATGTGTAATGGGCTTGCAGGTGATGAAGTTGAACATCGATTTGCTCCCCTCCATTGCCTCTGACCCTGCTTTCCCCATCTCATCCCCCCTTCCATCCCGTCCTGGCCCACATTCCTCGACATGCCATAATGAAACATTTAAAACTTAAAAACTGGAACGTACTGAGGGGCCAGTGCTCCTCATTAACAGATAAGTAAACCTTTGCGGTATAGTTCCTGGGGACTTCGGTCCAGTACCGCATTTACTGGTGATGTTAAAGTAGATGCTTAACAAGGTTCTTGTTATTGGGGATCTTCCGGGTTCAGCAGTGGTCTAGAATATCGATCAAGTGGGGAGCACCACCTGGGCCAATAGTCTCTCTGTGGAGCCTACATCCATCACACTCAGAAGGGAGCTTTGGGGCTAGGTCCAACCCTTAATGCTCCTTGTCCTATTCGATTGAGGTTGATGGTTCTCTCCGGGCCAGCTGCCTGCTCACAGTGTCTCGTTCTTGCTGACGCCTGTTGTTCACTTGCCCGTTTGTCATCATTTACTTTGCTGTTGCCACTGTCAACTTGTCGTTGCCCGTGGGCAGCCAGAAGGTTGGTTGTTTCTTGCTTCAGTTTCATTGCTGGTGCTTGGAGCACTGATCCCGAGACAATTTGCCACGTCTTCCAGGTCTGCAAAATGGTCAGGTTTATTGTGGAAATCAAAGGAAATGCCGAATGGATGTGTATATCTATACCTTACCCGTTCCTGTCTCAGGTAATCCGTGACCGGTTTAAATTGCATTCTCCTCATCAGGGTGGCGGGTGCCTCATCCTGGAATAAGGAGCATGTTACTCCCTGGGAGGAAATCGACTCGCGATTGCGGGCTTAAAGGAGGATCTTCTCCTTGACTTTGAAGGAGTGCAGTTTGGCTAAGACATCCCAGCTTCGGCCCCCGTCTCTTAGTCTTTGTGGGCCCACTCTATGTACCCTCTCCACTTTCACTTCTGGCTGGTCGTCTCCCAACAAGGTGGAAAACAGCCCAACCATGAATGCCTCCAAATCTGGCCCTTCTGCTCCTTCCTCCAGGCCTCTAATACGGATGTTATCCCGTCAAGAACGATTCTCCAAATCTTCACATTTAAGGATGGCAGCCTGTAGTTTGGTGTGGATCTGTGCGGTGTCCCTTTCCAGTGGTGCCACATGCTTTTCAAGCTCTGCTTAGTTAGCTCCCAAATCCATAGTGCGAGATCAGATTGCCTCAATGTCTGCCTGTATCACGGGTAGTCGGGACTTGATATCTGCCTTCAGAGTGTCTAGAGATGTATTCAGGTCTGTGCTTAGCTCCTCCCTAAGTTCTGTTTTAAAATCTTTGAGGGAGGTGAGAAGCTCCTCTTTGGTCAATTCCATTGCGTGCTCAGTCTCTCGGTTCTGCTCTGGTGGCTGGTCCAATTACTGGCTTTTCTTCAAAGGCATAGGGGTATCTACTCAATGACTGTTTTCCACTTCTCTCTTTGGGGCCTTGTGCCTTGTTGCGTTTTCACTGATAAGAGGGGGAACCAGGGCGGCAACATTGTTCCAGTTATTGCTATAGTTAGGAGCTTCCCCTCCGCTCACTTGCTGCAGACTGAGGGGGACCACATTTGTTTTCTAAAAGGAGCCCGTGTCTCCGTTTGAGCAGTTTAATGCGGAGCCGATGTGGATCACGTCCCGGCGGCCATGATGGGTGGCCACGTCCCCTTTAATAATTTTTTTAATGACTTTCATGTTAGTGTGTGCTCTTTTCAGATATTAACCCAGATACATTTAGGTCGCTCTTGTAAGTAATTAAAACCCACATGAGTAGCTATGTAAACATGTCTCATACCTGCCACTGCAGTGTCTGTTTTAAACTGCCATTTCGACCTGGCAAGTATACCCACTTGCCGGGCCCAAACCTTCTCTTTTTCTACATGTAAATCACCCCTAAAGCAGGCCCAAGGCAGCCGGATGGGTAGGGTGCAATGTATTTAGAAGTTAGGACATGTACTGGTGTGTTTTACATGTCCTGATAGTGAAAGACTGCTGAATTCAGTTTTCACTATTGCAAGGCCTAACTCTCCCATAGGGTAACATGGGGATTGCCCTGAACTAATATTTTAAGTGTAATTTCCCATTGGTAGAATATAGGGATATGGAGTTGGGGGTCTCTGAACTCATAATCTAAAAATACATCTTTTGGTGAAATTGGTTTTTGAAAAAACCTCTTTTAGAAAGTGGACATTTTCTTGCTTAACCATCCAGTGCCTCTGCGTGTCTGTGGAATACACATCTGGGCCAGGATGACAATTGGGCTGCTTGTGAAGTCACTCTAGACAGTCACACAAAGGGAGCTGAGTTGTACCCTGGATATTCTGATGGGTCGTCCTGAGCTAGAGTAGTGGGACAAGCTGACACTTGCACCTGAATAGGGCTGTGCCTGTCATTACACAAAGCTGTCTCCAACCCCCTGGAGTATGTGTGGGGCCAGGGAAGAAAAGGCAGGGTCTTGTGCACTGCAAAGATTTTGTTTGAAGTGTGCCTCCTTTAAAGGCAGAAATGGGTATATGTACTGACCTCTGACTCCCAAAAGTTAGCGCTCTTCTGGACTGAGGCCATTTTGCCAGGAGGAAGAGTTAGATGCTGTAGGAGTATCTGCCACTGTTCCTGTTGATTTGTTGTGCTGGTCTGCTGCTTGCTGCCTCTGTCCTGGCAGTGAAAGTGGCTTTCTACATCCTTCTTTCCAAGGGCTTAAACTGAGCTTGCCTCCTGTTGAGAAGTCTCAGGGACATCAAAGACTTCACTTGCCACACCTGGGCTCCTCTACTGAGAACCCTGTCCTGTCAAGCGGGTACCAAATCCAGTCTGGGCCATTGAGGTTTTTTTTTGGTGCTACACACAGAAAATCCACACATCGACTCACTGCATCATTTCAAACCAACGCATTGTCCCTAAGCTCCATTTTCTTCGACACCGCACCGCCTTAAGGATTCAATGCTTTGTGCCACAAACGATGATCACCCCTCCTCTGTGGCTGTAAGGAAACATCACATCACCTCCCCTGCCAAACAGTAAGGAACCGATGAATCACCTCCCCTGCAACAGTAAAGAACCAATGCATCTCTGGCTCTTTAGACTCATCACCTCCCCTGTGGCCCACATCATCTTTGTTATTGACGCATCTAAGGTACTTTTCCTCAGACTGGTGCTTCACTGATCTCAAGGAACTACAATTGCATTTAATCTTTAAAAAGTGCTATCTTTGCTTGTGTATGTTGAATTGTTGTTTTGGTCTTGTTTTACTCAGATAAATATAGACTATTTTTCTAAACTGCTGTGTAGTACTTTTGTGTTGTTTTCACTGTGCTCCTGTGTGTGTGTGTGTGTGTGTGTGTGTGTGTGTCTGTGTGTACACAAATACTTTACACATTGCCTCTGAGATAAGCCTGACTGCTCATGCCAGGCTATCAAGGGGGTGAGCAGGAGTTATCTTAACTGTGTGGCTCCCTTGCCCTGACTAGAGTGGGGGGGTCCCTCCTTGGACAGGTTTCAAACCGCTGCCAACTAGACACTCCATTTCTAACACAACCTTTCCATTGAGTATAAATCTAGCTCCAAAATTGATATAAGTACTTGTAAGAGCTTTATAAATTTGGGACCAAACCCAATCTCTTGCATTATTGTCCAAAGGTACTTCCAAAACATCCGGGTAAAATCCTTTTCTGCATCTAAGAGTATCATAACCATGTATTCTTGCAGTATCCTGATGATATTGAGTAAAGTAATCGCCATATTCACATACTCTTAGTTGTCAGGACTGGGAATGTTGCCATGAGGTTTTCGTGATCCTGCTTGTGAAATGTTCATTAGCCAAATGCATAGCTAAGGCTTTTGAGTATACCTTAGCATCTGACCTAAATAAGGTTTTCCTTTCTTTAAAACTATACGCTTGCTATTTCCCATAAAGTGGGAATAATAAAACTTACAAAGATCCAGAATTTCCACAAATGTTTTATATGCCTCAATGAACAATGACTCCTCCTCTGCTGCCTTCCCACTGGGCAGAGTTTTAATTGCTCTTCGGAGCGCATCTTAAGTGATTGGCTTTTCTAAATCGCATGCATCTGCAAGAGAGAGTTTGTAATCCACGATTGTTGACAATGAGCTGCCAACTCTTCTTTAGTGGCATCATTTGTCTCTTTATATAATCTTTCATGATAAAATCTAAATTGATTGTGTTGCCTGGAGTTCATTCACCGGTCTACTTAATTTAGTGCTTTCAGTTAATAGTTCAGTACTGTCTAACTTTGTATGTTAGTGCACCAAGCAGATTTAAGATATTTACATACTTTTTTGTGTAATATATTCAGGGCCACAGGAATTATGCAGCATGAGAGGTCTAAATTATACAGCACAGTTGTCTAAATTGAGTCTCGAAAAGGCAAATTATGTGGTGTAATGTGGCGTATCATTATTTTTTCATTTTTGCACTTGTTACCACTAACTGGGCATAGGTTTCAACTCATAAGTACTCGTTTAATACTCAAATATAGCAATAAGCAACAGAAAGTTGACCAGTCAACATTTGCGAAGGGCCTTCTATTGAACTGCAATACATGTTGCTGTATTTTTAGTAATGTTTGAACCGTTTGAGCTAGACACACATTTTTAGGTAAAATCTGCAAAATTTGCAGCAGATGATGGATTATGTGACAAAGGGAGCAAATTTATAATCATGCAAGAAACAGCACATAGTTCTAGTGGCCCTAAATATATTGTGCCTCTACCTTCTATTGCATAGCACAAACTGTTTGAGATATAGCAATAAGTAGAGTTTTTTTTGTATTAGTGAGCAGGCTGTGGAAAACATATATTACATAGACAACACAAAAACCAAAGACCTTTTAGACTACAGACAAACCAAGCAGGAAGATCTTAACGTGCCCAGTAATAAACAACAAAATACTTTGTGTGACACAATATTCAGCAACTTTGGTTGAATCCATCCCTAAACTGTAACAGCATATACCGGAGATCCAAAATATATAGCAAGCATGTAGATTATGCAAAAATAATGTCCATAAATACATCCCAGTGGTGGGCAACTTGAGCTCCTCCTGAGACTAGTCCACGTGGGTAACGGTGAATTTATAAAGTGCATAGTTGTGAGACATGTGTTTGTTGGTTGACTGGGCTGTGAACCCTGGTCAAGCAACAGCCACAATCCCTTGCAGTGTGAACCACAAAAAGTCACTGAATTAACCTGTGCTTAACCCTGGGTAGCGTGGCATAAAAAGCAATCAGGCTAAATGTAGAGGCAATGTGTGAAGTATGTATGCAGTACACAAACAGAAACACAGTGAAAACACAACACAAAAAACCCAAACCAATTTAGAAAAATTGAGAAAATTTTAATAAATTATTTGATACCAAAACCACCAGAGGTCTGAATTTTTAAAGTTTTAAACGTTCCAAATAGTAAGTCCTCAGTTTTAGAAAATGGCCACCTGGGCACCCTTAGCCCCAGAGCCAAGGGTCCAGGAGTGGAGGGGGACCTCTTGGGAGTGCAAGACTTAGTCAGACTGGGTCCAGGTGCACGGTAAAGATGGTGGCTCAAAACAGGAGCCCAGCTGAACTAGCCCTTGGAGTAACTTCTGGAGTCCTGGGTATATATGATGATGCAGGGCTCTGCATCAGGGCTGGTCTCTGAAGGTCCGAAGCAGGCTCCAGGCAGAAAAGCAGTCCTTCCAGGTACAGCAGCGGTCGGGCAGAGTGCACAGCAGGCAGTCCTCGGAGAGCCCTTCCACGGGTCCAGTAGTAAACTGAGGAGCAAGTCTGAGAAAGCTCTTTTTATATCCTAGTGCCCTGCTCCTAGAAGTTGGGAGAAGTTTCCAGAAGAGTTCTCTGAAGTTCCAGTAATTTCTTTCTTCACCTGCCCTGACTCCTAGCTGGCTGCACTGAAAAAACAGGGTTGTGAAGCATATTGTGTGGTTGCAGAGCCCAACCTATTCAGTTGCAAGTGGGACTGTGCTTACCTCTGGCCCCCTATCCCCCCACCCCACCCATCAAGTCAGTTAGTGGCCCATTCAGGCTCTGCTAACCCCGCCCTATTGTGTGATGGCCGGGGTGAATTCACAAAGTTCCAACTGTCAGTTACACCCTGTCATGTGACCTAAGGGAGGTTACAGGCAAAGAGGGCTAAGGGCAGAAAAATGCCAACTTTTTTAAAATGGCATTTTCAAACTTGTGGTGATAAGTCTGACTTTACTATTAAAGAGGGTTTATCATTATAAGTGCATAGGTACCAAACATAATATATCTACAACCTCTGGTTTAGGAATTACAACTTATTAACTTTAATAAGGAATCCCCAGTGTTAACCTATGGAAAGGGAACACCTCTCAGTAGTGAGAAAACAAATTTGGGAGTTTTTCACTACTAGGACTTGTAAAACTAAAAAATACATGTCCTACTTTTTGATTACACAGCGCCCTGCACTATAGGCTACTTAGAACCTACCTAGGGTTGATTTGTATGTAATAAAAGGGAAGTTTAAGGCTTGACAGGGGTTTTAAATGCCAAGTCGACATAGCAGTGGGACACTGCCTTCAGGCTGCAATGGCAGGCCTGGGGCCAGTTTTAAGGTGCCACTTAAGTGGGAGGCACTATAAGTGCTGCAGGCCCACTGGTAGTATTTCATTTACAGGTCCTGTGTACATGGTATACCACTTTACAAGGGACGTACATGTAAATTAAATAGGCCAATCAAACCATGTTAAGGAGAGTGAGCACATGCACTTTAGCACTGGTTAGCAGTGGTAAAGTGCACAGAGTCCTAAGGCCAACAGAGCAAAACGTAAGACAAAACGGAGGCAAGCAGGCAAAAACGTTTGGGGGAAGACCACCCTAAGGCTGACAGGTCTAACAATAAGTATTTGGCAGTTGCCCAAATTCAACTGGACGCTTTCTCCAAATAACAGACAATCGAAAAATCAGTATACATTTAAGCCTGGAAGCTCTTAAAGTACCAAATAGTAATTGACAAGGTACCTTATGCATTCCAATATTTAGCACTCTTATTTGAATCAGATCATAAACCATAACCTCAAGTCTAGTAGCCAGTATTTTTGTGTATATTTTAACATCTAGGTTGAGTAAGGCTATTGGTCTGTAAGAGGAACAGGTTGTCAAGTCCTTACCCACTGTTGGTATCACTGTTAAGGCTTCACCCATCGATGGGGTGACTGCTCTTGTGTCTGCGTAGGAGTTAAAAAGAGTCATCAGATGGAGAACTAGGTCAGTTCCAAAAGTTTTTAAAAAATGAGCCGTCAGGCCGTCTGGGCCGGGGGATTTATTAAGCTTGAGAGATTCTATAGCCTTCTGAATTTCATCTGGCCTAATGGGTTCCTCAAGTTCTTCCTGTTGTGCTGGGGTGACTTTAGGTAGGTAAGTGTTAGCCAGGTAGTTTTCTTGCAGTTGCCGGGACCCCTGGACTTGAGTATAGTGTCTTATAGAAGTCTCTGAAGGTTTTCGCCTTCCCCTCTTCTGTGTGGATCATTGTCCCCAGTATGGCTTGGATTGGCCCAAAATAGTTGTTTTCTTGTTTTTTTCAGAGTTGGCAGGCTAAGTGTGAACCTATTTTGTAACCATTTTGGTATGTCGTCTGCCTGAGGCATAATATTGTAAGCTCAGCTCTATTGGCATAAATAGCTGAAACTTTTCCCTTTAGTGCTGTGACTTTCCGCTGGAGGGCAAGGGAAGGGGAGTCTTTATGGGCCTTTTCCAATTTTATAAGTTCTGCCTCTAGTCACTCCCTGGTTTTCTCCCTCGTTAGGGTAGTCTTTAGTGAGATACATTTCCCTCTTATCATTGTCTTAAAGGCATCCCAGGTATTGGACAAAGAGGTGTCTTGCAGGTCGTTCTGTCGGAAATATTCCCTGATAGCTAGTCAAAGTTCGGTATGGCGAACGCTGCCTCTCGTCAGTGGGGAAAATTCAGAACAATCTGTGGAAAGCAGATCTCGGTCCCGGCCACTCTAGTGTGACTTCTACCATTGAATGGTCTGAGATTGTGATAGCGTGAATAGTGGCTGAATGAATGTCCTGTTGCAGTATTTGGCTCACAAATACATAGGCTGTTCGGGAATAGGCCCTATGGGAATGTGAGAAGTATGTATCGTCTTTAGTGGTGGGGTGGGTTATACGCCAACCATCTAAAAGCCCTAACTGCATGACTTCTGGCTGCAGGGAGCAAGCAAATGTTCCTGTTTGTGACCTCTGTGAATGGGTACTATTGAGCTCGGGTTCCCAAACTAGGTTAAAGTCTCCAAGTATTATTATCTCCACTTCGGCAAACCCCGCCAGCTGATACACAGCATTCAGAATTAATAAGTGCATCTGTTTATTTGGAGCATATACCACAGCTATAGTACCGTGTCGACCCAGCACCATTCCTTTCATCATCAACATCCTTCCCTCTTTATCTGTCTTAACATGTGTTGTGTGAACTGAAATGGAAGAGTGAAACAGCAAGGCTACCCCATTACGCTTGGTTGTGGCTGATGAAATGTAATCAAGGGTTAAGTCTTATGCTTTAGCCCGTGTTCCTCTGATCTTTTCATGTGAGTTTCCTGTAAAGCCACAATGTCCAACCTACAATCGAGTAGATATTTCTAAAATTTAGTACGTTTATGGGGGAGTTGAGGCCTTTAAGATTCCAGGTACCTAGTGTAACTGCCATGGATAGGGGAAGAATCTGCCTTCTAATGTGTAATGTGTAATGGGCTTGCAGGTGATGAAGTTGAACATCGATTTGCTCCCCTCCATTGCCTCTGACCCTGCTTTCCCCATCTCATCCCCCCTTCCATCCCGTCCTGGCCCACCTTCCTCGACATGCCATAATGAAACATTTAAAACTTAAAAACTGGAACGTACTGAGGGGCCAGTGCTCCTCATTAACAGATAAAGTAAACCTTTGCGGTATAGTTCCTGGGGACTTCGGTCCAGTACCGCATTTACTGGTGATGTTAAAGTAGATGCTTAACAAGGTTCTTGTTATTGGGGATCTTCCGGGTTCAGCAGTGGTCTAGAATATCGATCAAGTGGGGAGCACCACCTGGGCCAATAGCCTCTCTGTGGAGCCTACATCCATCACACTCAGAAGGGAGCTTTGGGGCTAGGTCCAACCCTTAATGCTCCTTGTCCTATTCGATTGAGGTTGATGGTTCTCTCCGGGCCAGCTGCCTGCTCACAGTGTCTCGTTCTTGCTGACGCCTGTTGTTCACTTGCCCGTTTGTCATCATTTACTTTGCTGTTGCCACTGTCAACTTGTCGTTGCCCGTGGGCAGCCAGAAGGTTGGTTGTTTCTTGCTTCAGTTTCATTGCTGGTGCTTGGAGCACTGATCCCGAGACAATTTGCCACGTCTTCCAGGTCTGCAAAATGGTCAGGTTTATTGTGGAAATCAAAGGAAATGCCGAATGGATGTGTATATCTATACCTTACCCGTTCCTGTCTCAGGTAATCCGTGACCGGTTTAAATTGCATTCTCCTCATCAGGGTGGCGGGTGCCTCATCCTGGAATAAGGAGCATGTTACTCCCTGGGAGGAAATCGACTCGCGATTGCGGGCTTAAAGGAGGATCTTCTCCTTGACTTTGAAGGAGTGCAGTTTGGCTAAGACATCCCAGCTTCGGCCCCCGTCTCTTAGTCTTTGTGGGCCCACTCTATGTACCCTCTCCACTTTCACTTCTGGCTGGTCGTCTCCCAACAAGGTGGAAAACAGCCCAACCATGAATGCCTCCAAATCTGGCCCTTCTGCTCCTTCCTCCAGGCCTCTAATACGGATGTTATCCCATCAAGAACGATTCTCCAAATCTTCACATTTAAGGATGGCAGCCTGTAGTTTGGTGTGGATCTGTGCGGTGTCCCTTTCCAGTGGTGCCACATGCTTTTCAAGCTCTGCTTAGTTAGCTCCCAAATCCATAGTGCGAGATCAGATTGCCTCAATGTCTGCCTGTATCACGGGTAGTCGGGACTTGATATCTGCCTTCAGAGTGTCTAGAGATGTATTCAGGTCTGTGCTTAGCTCCTCCCTAAGTTCTGTTTTAAAATCTTTGAGGGAGGTGAGAAGCTCCTCTTTGGTCAATGCCATTGCGTGCTCAGTCTCTCGGTTCTGCTCTGGTGGCTGGTCCAATTACTGGCTTTTCTTCAAAGGCATAGGGGTATCTACTCAATGACTGTTTTCCACTTCTCTCTTTGGGGCCTTGTGCCTTGTTGCGTTTTCACTGATAAGAGGGGGAACCAGGGCGGCAACATTGTTCCAGTTATTGCTATAGTTAGGAGCTTCCCCTCCGCTCACTTGCTGCAGACTGAGGGGGACCACATTTGTTTTCTAAAAGGAGCCCGTGTCTCCGTTTGAGCAGTTTAATGCGGAGCCGATGTGGATCACGTCCCGGCGGCCATGATGGGTGGCCACGTCCCCTTTAATAATTTTTTTAATGACTTTCATGTTAGTGTGTGCTCTTTTCAGATATTAACCCAGATACATTTAGGTCGCTCTTGTAAGTAATTAAAACCCACATGAGTAGCTATGTAAACATGTCTCATACTTGCCACTGCAGTGTCTGTTTTAAACTGCCATTTCGACCTGGCAAGTATACCCACTTGCCGGGCCCAAACCTTCTCTTTTTCTACATGTAAATCACCCCTAAAGCAGGCCCAAGGCAGCCGGATGGGCAGGGTGCAATGTATTTAGAAGTTAGGACATGTACTGGTGTGTTTTACATGTCCTGATAGTGAAAGACTGCTGAATTCAGTTTTCACTATTGCAAGGCCTAACTCTCCCATAGGGTAACATGGGGATTGCCCTGAACTAATATTTTAAGTGTAATTTCCCATTGGTAGAATATAGGGATATGGAGTTGGGGGTCTCTGAACTCATAATCGAAAAATACATCTTTTGGTGAAATTGGTTTTTGAAAAAACCTCTTTTAGAAAGTGGACATTTTCTTGCTTAACCATCCAGTGCCTCTGCGTGTCTGTGGAATACACATCTGGGCCAGGATGACAATTGGGCTGCTTGTGAAGTCACTCTAGACAGTCACACAAAGGGAGCTGAGGTGTACCCTGGATATTCTGATGGGTCGTCCTGAGCTAGAGTAGTGGGACAAGCTGACACTTGCACCTGAATAGGGCTGTGCCTGTCATTACACAAAGCTGTCTCCAACCCCCTGGAGTATGTGTGGGGCCAGGGAAGAAAAGGCAGGGTCTTGTGCACTGCAAAGATTTTGTTTGAAGTGTGCCTCCTTTAAAGGCAGAAATGGGTATATGTACTGACCTCTGACTCCCAAAAGTTAGCGCTCTTCTGGACTGAGGCCATTTTGCCAGGAGGAAGAGTTAGATGCTGTAGGAGTATCTGCCACTGTTCCTGTTGATTTGTTGTGCTGGTCTGCTGCTTGCTGCCTCTGTCCTGGCAGTGAAAGTGGCTTTCTACATCCTTCTTTCCAAGGGCTTAAACTGAGCTTGCCTCCTGTTGAGAAGTCTCAGGGACATCAAAGACTTCACTTGCCACACCTGGGCTCCTCTACTGAGAACCCTGTCCTGTCAAGCGGGTACCAAATCCAGTCTGGGCCATTGAGGTTTTTTTTTGGTGCTACACACAGAAAATCCACACATCGACTCACTGCATCATTTCAAACCAACGCATTGTCCCTAAGCTCCATTTTCTTCGACACCGCACCGCCTTAAGGATTCAATGCTTTGTGCCACAAACGATGATCACCCTCCTCTGTGGCTGTAAGGAAACATCACATCACCTCTCCTGCCAAACAGTAAGGAACCGATGAATCACCTCCCCTGCAACAGTAAAGAACCAATGCATCTCTGGCTCTTTAGACTCATCACCTCCCCTGTGGCCCACATCATCTTTGTTATTGACGCATCTAAGGTACTTTTCCTCAGACTGGTGCTTCACTGATCTCAAGGAACTACAATTGCATTTAATCTTTAAAAGTGCTATCTTTGCTTGTGTATGTTGAATTGTTGTTTTGGTCTTGTTTTACTCAGATAAATATAGACTATTTTTCTAAACTGCTGTGTAGTACTTTTGTGTTGTTTTCACTGTGCTCCTGTGTGTGTGTGTGTGTGTGTGTGTGTGTCTGTGTGTACACAAATACTTTACACATTGCCTCTGAGATAAGCCTGACTGCTCATGCCAGGCTATCAAGGGGGTGAGCAGGAGTTATCTTAACTGTGTGGCTCCCTTGCCCTGACTAGAGTGGGGGGGGTCCCTCCTTGGACAGGTTTCAAACCGCTGCCAACTAGACACTCCATTTCTAACACAACCTTTCCATTGAGTATAAATCTAGCTCCAAAATTGATATAAGTACTTGTAAGAGCTTTATAAATTTGGGACCAAACCCAATCTCTTGCATTATTGTCCAAAGGTACTTCCAAAACATCCGGGTAAAATCCTTTTCTGCATCTAAGAGTATCATAACCATGTATTCTTGCAGTATCCTGATGATATTGAGTAAAGTAATCGCCATATTCACATACTCTTAGTTGTCAGGACTGGGAATGTTGCCATGAGGTTTCGTGATCCTGCTTGTGAAATGTTCATTAGCCAAATGCATAGCTAAGGCTTTGGAGTATACCTTAGCATCTGACCTAAATAAGGTTTTCCTTTCTTTAAAACTATACGCTTGCTATTTCCCATAAAGTGGGAATAATAAAACTTACAAAGATCCAGAATTTCCACAAATGTTTTATATGCCTCAATGAACAATGACTCCTCCTCTGCTGCCTTCCCACTGGGCAGAGTTTTAATTGCTCTTCGGAGCGCATCTTAAGTGATTGGCTTTTCTAAATCGCATGCATCTGCAAGAGAGAGTTTGTAATCCACGATTGTTGACAATGAGCTGCCAACTCTTCTTTAGTGGCATCATTTGTCTCTTTATATAATCTTTCATGATAAAATCTAAATTGATTGTGTTGCCTGGAGTTCATTCACCGGTCTACTTAATTTAGTGCTTTCAGTTAATAGTTCAGTACTGTCTAACTTTGTATGTTAGTGCACCAAGCAGATTTAAGATATTTACATACTTTTTTGTGTAATATATTCAGGGCCACAGGAATTATGCAGCATGAGAGGTCTAAATTATACAGCACAGTTGTCTAAATTGAGTCTCGAAAAGGCAAATTATGTGGTGTAATGTGGCGTATCATTATTTTTTCATTTTTGCACTTGTTAACACTAACTGGGCATAGGTTTCAACTCATAAGTACTCGTTTAATACTCAAATATAGCAATAAGCAACAGAAAGTTGACCAGTCAACATTTGCGAAGGGCCTTCTATTGAACTGCAATAGATGTTGCTGTATTTTTAGTAATGTTTGAACCGTTTGAGCTAGACACACATTTTTAGGTAAAATCTGCAAAATTTGCAGCAGATGATGGATTATGTGACAAAGGGAGCAAATTTATAATCATGCAAGAAACAGCACATAGTTCTAGTGGCCCTAAATATATTGTGCCTCTACCTTCTATTGCATAGCACAAACTGTTTGAGATATAGCAATAAGTAGAGTTTTTTTTGTATTAGTGAGCAGGCTGTGGAAAACATATATTACATAGACAACACAAAAACCAAAGACCTTTTAGACTACAGACAAACCAAGCAGGAAGATCTTAACGTGCCCAGTAATAAACAACAAAATACTTTGTGTGACACAATATTCAGCAACTTTGGTTGAATCCATCCCTAAACTGTAACAGCATATACCGGAGATCCAAAATATATAGCAAGCATGTAGATTATGCAAAAATAATGTCCATAAATACATCCCAGTGGTGGGCAACTTGAGCTCCTCCTGAGACTAGTCCACGTGGGTAACGGTGAATTTATAAAGTGCATAGTTGTGAGACATGTGTTTGTTGGTTGACTGGGCTGTGAACCCTGGTCAAGCAACAGCCACAATCCCTTGCAGTGTGAACCACAAAAAGTCACTGAATTAACCTGTGCTTAACCCTGGGTAGCGTGGCATAAAAAGCAATCAGGCTAAATGTAGAGGCAATGTGTGAAGTATGTATGCAGTACACAAACAGAAACACAGTGAAAACACAACACAAAAAACCCAAACCAATTTAGAAAAATAGAGAAAATGTTAATAAATTATTTGATACCAAAACCACCAGAGGTCTGAATTTTTAAAGTTTTAAAGGTTCCAAATAGTAAGTCCTCAGTTTTAGAAAATGGCCACCTGGGCACCCTTAGCCCCAGAGCCAAGGGTCCAGGAGTGGAGGGGGACCTCTTGGGAGTGCAAGACTTAGTCAGACTGGGTCCAGGTGCACGGTAAAGATGGTGGCTCAAAACAGGAGCCCAGCTGAACTAGCCCTTGGAGTAACTTCTGGAGTCCTGGGTATATATGATGATGCAGGGCTCTGCATCAGGGCTGGTCTCTGAAGGTCCGAAGCAGGCTCCAGGCAGAAAAGCAGTCCTTCCAGGTACAGCAGCGGTCGGGCAGAGTGCACAGCAGGCAGTCCTCGGAGAGCCCTTCCACGGGTCCAGTAGTAAACTGAGGAACAAGTCTGAGAAAGCTCTTTTTATATCCTAGTGCCCTGCTCCTAGAAGTTGGGAGAAGTTTCCAGAAGAGTTCTCTGAAGTTCCAGTAATTTCTTTCTTCACCTGCCCTGACTCCTAGCTGGCTGCACTGAAAAAACAGGGTTGTGAAGCATATTGTGTGGTTGCAGAGCCCAACCTATTCAGTTGCAAGTGGGACTGTGCTTACCTCTGGCCCCCTATCCCCCCACCCCACCCATCAAGTCAGTTAGTGGCCCATTCAGGCTCTGCTAACCCCGCCCTATTGTGTGATGGCCGGGGTGAATTCACAAAGTTCCAACTGTCAGTTACACCCTGTCATGTGACCTAAGGGAGGTTACAGGCAAAGAGGGCTAAGGGCAGAAAAATGCCAACTTTTTTAAAATGGCATTTTCAAACTTGTGGTGATAAGTCTGACTTTACTATTAAAGAGGGTTTATCATTATAAGTGCATAGGTACCAAACATAACATATCTACAACCTCTGGTTTAGGAATTACAACTTATTAACTTTAATAAGGAATCCCCAGTGTTAACCTATGGAAAGGGAACACCTCTCAGTAGTGAGAAAACAAATTTGGGAGTTTTTCACTACTAGGACTTGTAAAACTAAAAAATACATGTCCTACTTTTTGATTACACAGCGCCCTGCACTATAGGCTACTTAGAACCTACCTAGGGTTGATTTGTATGTAATAAAAGGGAAGTTTAAGGCTTGACAGGGGTTTTAAATGCCAAGTCGACATAGCAGTGGGACACTGCCTTCAGGCTGCAATGGCAGGCCTGGGGCCAGTTTTAAGGTGCCACTTAAGTGGGAGGCACTATAAGTGCTGCAGGCCCACTGGTAGTATTTCATTTACAGGTCCTGTGTACATGGTATACCACTTTACAAGGGACGTACATGTAAATTAAATAAGCCAATCAAACCATGTTAAGGAGAGTGAGCACATGCACTTTAGCACTGGTTAGCAGTGGTAAAGTGCACAGAGTCCTAAGGCCAACAGAGCAAAACGTAAGACAAAACGGAGGCAAGCAGGCAAAAACGTTTGGGGGAAGACCACCCTAAGGCTGACAGGTCTAACAATAAGTATTTGGCAGTTGCCCAAATTCAACTGGACGCTTTCTCCAAATAACAGACAATCGAAAAATCAGTATACATTTAAGCCTGGAAGCTCTTAAAGTACCAAATAGTAATTGACAAGGTACCTTATGCATTCCAATATTTAGCACTCTTATTTGAATCAGATCATAAACCATAACCTCAAGTCTAGTAGCCAGTATTTTTGTGTATATTTTAACATCTAGGTTGAGTAAGGCTATTGGTCTGTAAGAGGAACAGGTTGTCAAGTCCTTACCCACTGTTGGTATCACTGTTAAGGCTTCACCCATCGATGGGGTGACTGCTCTTGTGTCTGCGTAGGAGTTAAAAAGAGTCATCAGATGGAGAACTAGGTCAGTTCCAAAAGTTTTTAAAAAATGAGCCGTCAGGCCGTCTGGGCCGGGGGATTTATTAAGCTTGAGAGATTCTATAGCCTTCTGAATTTCATCTGGCCTAATGGGTTCCTCAAGTTCTTCCTGTTGTGCTGGGGTGACTTTAGGTAGGTAAGTGTTAGCCAGGTAGTTTTCTTGCAGTTGCCGGGACCCCTGGACTTGAGTATAGTGTCTTATAGAAGTCTCTGAAGGTTTTCGCCTTCCCCTCTTCTGTGTGGATCATTGTCCCCAGTATGGCTTGGATTGGCCCAAAATAGTTGTTTTCTTGTTTTTTTCAGAGTTGGCAGGCTAAGTGTGAACCTATTTTGTAACCATTTTGGTATGTCGTCTGCCTGAGGCATAATATTGTAAGCTCAGCTCTATTGGCATAAATAGCTGAAACTTTTCCCTTTAGTGCTGTGACTTTCCGCTGGAGGGCAAGGGAAGGGGAGTCTTTATGGGCCTTTTCCAATTTTATAAGTTCTGCCTCTAGTCACTCCCTGGTTTTCTCCCTCGTTAGGGTAGTCTTTAGTGAGATACATTTCCCTCTTATCATTGTCTTAAAGGCATCCCAGGTATTGGACAAAGAGGTGTCTTGCAGGTCGTTCTGTCGGAAATATTCCCTGATAGCTAGTCAAAGTTCGGTATGGCGAACGCTGCCTCTCGTCAGTGGGGAAAATTCAGAACAATCTGTGGAAAGCAGATCTCGGTCCCGGCCACTCTAGTGTGACTTCTACCATTGAATGGTCTGAGATTGTGATAGCGTGAATAGTGGCTGAATGAATGTCCTGTTGCAGTATTTGGCTCACAAATACATAGGCTGTTCGGGAATAGGCCCTATGGGAATGTGAGAAGTATGTATCGTCTTTAGTGGTGGGGTGGGTTATACGCCAACCATCTAAAAGCCCTAACTGCATGACTTCTGGCTGCAGGGAGCAAGCAAATGTTCCTGTTTGTGACCTCTGTGAATGGGTACTATTGAGCTTGGGTTCCCAAACTAGGTTAAAGTCTCCAAGTATTATTATCTCCACTTCGGCAAACCCCGCCAGCTGATACACAGCATTCAGAATTAATAAGTGCATTTGTTTATTTGGAGCATATACCACAGCTATAGTACCGTGTCGACCCAGCACCATTCCTTTCATCATCAACATCCTTCCCTCTTTATCTGTCTTAACATGTGTTGTGTGAACTGAAATGGAAGAGTGAAACAGCAAGGCTACCCCATTACGCTTGGTTGTGGCTGATGAAATGTAATCAAGGGTTAAGTCTTATGCTTTAGCCCGTGTTCCTCTGATCTTTTCATGTGAGTTTCCTGTAAAGCCACAATGTCCAACCTACAATCGAGTAGATATTTCTAAAATTTAGTACGTTTATGGGGGAGTTGAGGCCTTTAAGATTCCAGGTACCTAGCGTAACTGCCATGGATAGGGGAAGAATCTGCCTTCTAATGTGTAATGTGTAAATGGCTTGCAGGTGATGAAGTTGAACATCGATTCGCTCCCCTCCATTGCCTCTGACCCTGCTTTCCCCATCTCATCCCCCCTTCCATCCCGTCCTGGCCCACCTTCCTCGACATGCCATAATGAAACATTTAAAACTTAAAAACTGGAACGTACTGAGGGGCCAGTGCTCCTCATTAACAGATAAAGTAAACCTTTGCGGTATAGTTCCTGGGGACTTCGGTCCAGTACCGCATTTACTGGTGATGTTAAAGTAGATGCTTAACAAGGTTCTTGTTATTGGGGATCTTCCGGGTTCAGCAGTGGTCTAGAATATCGATCAAGTGGGGAGCACCACCTGGGCCAATAGTCTCTCTGTGGAGCCTACATCCATCACACTCAGAAGGGAGCTTTGGGGCTAGGTCCAACCCTTAATGCTCCTTGTCCTATTCGATTGAGGTTGATGGTTCTCTCCGGGCCAGCTGCCTGCTCACAGTGTCTCGTTCTTGCTGACGCCTGTTGTTCACTTGCCCGTTTGTCATCATTTACTTTGCTGTTGCCACTGTCAACTTGTCGTTGCCCGTGGGCAGCCAGAAGGTTGGTTGTTTCTTGCTTCAGTTTCATTGCTGGTGCTTGGAGCACTGATCCCGAGACAATTTGCCACGTCTTCCAGGTCTGCAAAATGGTCAGGTTTATTGTGGAAATCAAAGGAAATGCCGAATGGATGTGTATATCTATACCTTACCCGTTCCTGTCTCAGGTAATCCGTGACCGGTTTAAATTGCATTCTCCTCATCAGGGTGGCGGGTGCCTCATCCTGGAATAAGGAGCATGTTACTCCCTGGGAGGAAATCGACTCGCGATTGCGGGCTTAAAGGAGGATCTTCTCCTTGACTTTGAAGGAGTGCAGTTTGGCTAAGACATCCCAGCTTCGGCCCCCGTCTCTTAGTCTTTGTGGGCCCACTCTATGTACCCTCTCCACTTTCACTTCTGGCTGGTCGTCTCCCAACAAGGTGGAAAACAGCCCAACCATGAATGCCTCCAAATCTGGCCCTTCTGCTCCTTCCTCCAGGCCTCTAATACGGATGTTATCCCGTCAAGAACGATTCTCCAAATCTTCACATTTAAGGATGGCAGCCTGTAGTTTGGTGTGGATCTGTGCGGTGTCCCTTTCCAGTGGTGCCACATGCTTTTCAAGCTCTGCTTAGTTAGCTCCCAAATCCATAGTGCGAGATCAGATTGCCTCAATGTCTGCCTGTATCACGGGTAGTCGGGACTTGATATCTGCCTTCAGAGTGTCTAGAGATGTATTCAGGTCTGTGCTTAGCTCCTCCCTAAGTTCTGTTTTAAAATCTTTGAGGGAGGTGAGAAGCTCCTCTTTGGTCAATGCCATTGCGTGCTCAGTCTCTCGGTTCTGCTCTGGTGGCTGGTCCAATTACTGGCTTTTCTTCAAAGGCATAGGGGTATCTACTCAATGACTGTTTTCCACTTCTCTCTTTGGGGCCTTGTGCCTTGTTGCGTTTTCACTGATAAGAGGGGGAACCAGGGCGGCAACATTGTTCCAGTTATTGCTATAGTTAGGAGCTTCCCCTCCGCTCACTTGCTGCAGACTGAGGGGGACCACATTTGTTTTCTAAAAGGAGCCCGTGTCTCCGTTTGAGCAGTTTAATGCGGAGCCGATGTGGATCACGTCCCGGCGGCCATGATGGGTGGCCACGTCCCCTTTAATAATTTTTTTTAATGACTTTCATGTTAGTGTGTGCTCTTTTCAGATATTAACCCAGATACATTTAGGTCGCTCTTGTAAGTAATTAAAACCCACATGAGTAGCTATGTAAACATGTCTCATACCTGCCACTGCAGTGTCTGTTTTAAACTGCCATTTCGACCTGGCAAGTATACCCACTTGCCGGGCCCAAACCTTCTCTTTTTCTACATGTAAATCACCCCTAAAGCAGGCCCAAGGCAGCCGGATGGGCAGGGTGCAATGTATTTAGAAGTTAGGACATGTACTGGTGTGTTTTACATGTCCTGATAGTGAAAGACTGCTGAATTCAGTTTTCACTATTGCAAGGCCTAACTCTCCCATAGGGTAACATGGGGATTGCCCTGAACTAATATTTTAAGTGTAATTTCCCATTGGTAGAATATAGGGATATGGAGTTGGGGGTCTCTGAACTCATAATCTAAAAATACATCTTTTGGTGAAATTGGTTTTTGAAAAAACCTCTTTTAGAAAGTGGACATTTTCTTGCTTAACCATCCAGTGCCTCTGCGTGTCTGTGGAATACACATCTGGGCCAGGATGACAATTGGGCTGCTTGTGAAGTCACTCTAGACAGTCACACAAAGGGAGCTGAGGTGTACCCTGGATATTCTGATGGGTCGTCCTGAGCTAGAGTAGTGGGACAAGCTGACACTTGCACCTGAATAGGGCTGTGCCTGTCATTACACAAAGCTGTCTCCAACCCCCTGGAGTATGTGTGGGGCCAGGGAAGAAAAGGCAGGGTCTTGTGCACTGCAAAGATTTTGTTTGAAGTGTGCCTCCTTTAAAGGCAGAAATGGGTATATGTACTGACCTCTGACTCCCAAAAGTTAGCGCTCTTCTGGACTGAGGCCATTTTGCCAGGAGGAAGAGTTAGATGCTGTAGGAGTATCTGCCACTGTTCCTGTTGATTTGTTGTGCTGGTCTGCTGCTTGCTGCCTCTGTCCTGGCAGTGAAAGTGGCTTTCTACATCCTTCTTTCCAAGGGCTTAAACTGAGCTTGCCTCCTGTTGAGAAGTCTCAGGGACATCAAAGACTTCACTTGCCACACCTGGGCTCCTCTACTGAGAACCCTGTCCTGTCAAGCGGTACCAAATCCAGTCTGGGCCATTGAGTTTTTTTTTTGGTGCTACACACAGAAAATCCACACATCGACTCACTGCATCATTTCAAACCAACGCATTGTCCCTAAGCTCCATTTTCTTCGACACCGCACCGCCTTAAGGATTCAATGCTTTGTGCCACAAACGATGATCACCCCTCCTCTGTGGCTGTAAGGAAACATCACATCACCTCCCCTGCCAAACAGTAAGGAACCGATGAATCACCTCCCCTGCAACAGTAAAGAACCAATGCATCTCTGGCTCTTTAGACTCATCACCTCCCCTGTGGCCCGCATCATCTTTGTTATTGACGCATCTAAGGTACTTTTCCTCAGACTTGTGCTTCACTGATCTCAAGGAACTACAATTGCATTTAATCTTTAAAAAGTGCTATCTTTGCTTGTGTATGTTGAATTGTTCTTTTGGTCTTGTTTTACTCAGATAAATATAGACTATTTTTCTAAACTGCTGTGTAGTACTTTTGTGTTGTTTTCACTGTGCTCCTGTGTGTGTGTGTGTGTGTGTGTCTGTGTGTACACAAATACTTTACACATTGCCTCTGAGATAAGCCTGACTGCTCATGCCAGGCTATCAAGGGGGTGAGCAGGAGTTATCTTAACTGTGTGGCTCCCTTGCCCTGACTAGAGTGGGGGGGTCCCTCCTTGGACAGGTTTCAAACCGCTGCCAACTAGACACTCCATTTCTAACACAACCTTTCCATTGAGTATAAATCTAGCTCCAAAATTGATATAAGTACTTGTAAGAGCTTTATAAATTTGGGACCAAACCCAATCTCTTGCATTATTGTCCAAAGGTACTTCCAAAACATCCGGGTAAAATCCTTTTCTGCATCTAAGAGTATCATAACCATGTATTCTTGCAGTATCCTGATGACATTGAGTAAAGTAATCGCCATATTCACATACTCTTAGTTGTCAGGACTGGGAATGTTGCCATGAGGTTTTCGTGATCCTGCTTGTGAAATGTTCATTAGCCAAATGCATAGCTAAGGCTTTGGAGTATACCTTAGCATCTGACCTAAATAAGGTTTTCCTTTCTTTAAAACTATACGCTTGCTATTTCCCATAAAGTGGGAATAATAAAACTTACAAAGATCCAGAATTTCCACAAATGTTTTATATGCCTCAATGAACAATGACTCCTCCCCTGCTGCCTTCCCACTGGGCAGAGTTTTAATTGCTCTTCGGAGCGCATCTTAAGTGATTGGCTTTTCTAAATCGCATGCATCTGCAAGAGAGAGTTTGTAATCCACGATTGTTGACAATGAGCTGCCAACTCTTCTTTAGTGGCATCATTTGTCTCTTTATATAATCTTTCATGATAAAATCTAAATTGATTGTGTTGCCTGGAGTTCATTCACCGGTCTACTTAATTTAATGCTTTCAGTTAATAGTTCAGTACTGTCTAACTTTGTATGTTAGTGCACCAAGCAGATTTAAGATATTTACATACTTTTTTGTGTAATATATTCAGGGCCACAGGAATTATGCAGCATGAGAGGTCTAAATTATACAGCACAGTTGTCTAAATTGAGTCTCGAAAAGGCAAATTATGTGGTGTAATGTGGCGTATCATTATTTTTTCATTTTTGCACTTGTTAACACTAACTGGGCATAGGTTTCAACTCATAAGTACTCGTTTAATACTCAAATATAGCAATAAGCAACAGAAAGTTGACCAGTCAACATTTGCGAAGGGCCTTCTATTGAACTGCAATAGATGTTGCTGTATTTTTAGTAATGTTTGAACCGTTTGAGCTAGACACACATTTTTAGGTAAAATCTGCAAAATTTGCAGCAGATGATGGATTATGTGACAAAGGGAGCAAATTTATAATCATGCAAGAAACAGCACATAGTTCTAGTGGCCCTAAATATATTGTGCCTCTACCTTCTATTGCATAGCACAAACTGTTTGAGATATAGCAATAAGTAGAGTTTTTTTTGTATTAGTGAGCAGGCTGTGGAAAACATATATTACATAGACAACACAAAAACCAAAGACCTTTTAGACTACAGACAAACCAAGCAGGAAGATCTTAACGTGCCCAGTAATAAACAACAAAATACTTTGTGTGACACAATATTCAGCAACTTTGGTTGAATCCATCCCTAAACTGTAACAGCATATACCGGAGATCCAAAATATATAGCAAGCATGTAGATTATGCAAACAAAATGTCCATAAATACATCCCAGTGGTGGGCAACTTGAGCTCCTCCTGAGACTAGTCCACGTGGGTAACGATGAATTTATAAAGTGCATAGTTGTGAGACATGTGTTTGTTGGTTGACTGGGCTGTGAACCCTGGTCAAGCAACAGCCACAATCCCTTGCAGTGTGAACCACAAAAAGTCACTGAATTAACCTGTGCTTAACCCTGGGTAGCGTGGCATAAAAAGCAATCAGGCTAAACGTAGAGGCAATGTGTGAAGTATGTATGCAGTACACAAACAGAAACACAGTGAAAACACAACACAAAAAACCCAAACCAATTTAGAAAAATAGAGAAAATGTTAATAAATTATTTGATACCAAAACCACCAGAGGTCTGAATTTTTAAAGTTTTAAAGGTTCCAAATAGTAAGTCCTCAGTTTTAGAAAATGGCCACCTGGGCACCCTTAGCCCCAGAGCCAAGGGTCCAGGAGTGGAGGGGGACCTCTTGGGAGTGCAAGACTTAGTCAGACTGGGTCCAGGTGCACGGTAAAGATGGTGGCTCAAAACAGGAGCCCAGCTGAACTAGCCCTTGGAGTAACTTCTGGAGTCCTGGGTATATTTGATGATGCAGGGCTCTGCATCAGGGCTGGTCTCTGAAGGTCCGAAGCAGGCTCCAGGCAGAAAAGCAGTCCTTCCAGGTACAGCAGCGGTCGGGCAGAGTGCACAGCAGGCAGTCCTCGGAGAGCCCTTCCACGGGTCCAGTAGTAAACTGAGGAGCAAGTCTGAGAAAGCTCTTTTTATATCCTAGTGCCCTGCTCCTAGAAGTTGGGAGAAGTTTCCAGAAGGGTTCTCTGAAGTTCCAGTAATTTCTTTCTTCACCTGCCCTGACTCCTAGCTGGCTGCACTGAAAAAACAGGGTTGTGAAGCATATTGTGTGGTTGCAGAGCCCAACCTATTCAGTTGCAAGTGGGACTGTGCTTACCTCTGCCCCCCTATCCCCCCACCCCACCCATCAAGTCAGTTAGTGGCCCATTTAGGCTCTGCTAACCCCGCCCTATTGTGTGATGGCCGGGGTGAATTCACAAAGTTCCAACTGTCAGTTACACCCTGTCATGTGACCTAAGGGAGGTTACAGGCAAAGAGGGCTAAGGGCAGAAAAATGCCAACTTTTTTAAAATGGAATTTTCAAACTTGTGGTGATAAGTCTGACTTTACTATTAAAGAGGGTTTATCATTATAAGTGCATAGGTACCAAACATAACATATCTACAACCTCTGGTTTAGGAATTACAACTTATTAACTTTAATAAGGAATCCCCAGTGTTAACCTATGGAAAGGGAACACCTCTCAGTAGTGAGAAAACTAATTTGGGAGTTTTTCACTACTAGGACTTGTAAAACTAAAAAATACATGTCCTACTTTTTGATTACACAGCGCCCTGCACTATAGGCTACTTAGAACCTACCTAGGGTTGATTTGTATGTAATAAAAGGGAAGTTTAAGGCTTGACAGGGGTTTTAAATGCCAAGTCGACATAGCAGTGGGACACTGCCTTCAGGCTGCAATAACAGGCCTGGGGCCAGTTTTAAGGTGCCACTTAAGTGGGAGGCACTATAAGTGCTGCAGGCCCACTGGTAGTATTTCATTTACAGGTCCTGTGTACATGGTATACCACTCTACAAGGGACGTACATGTAAATTAAATAAGCCAATCAAACCATGTTAAGGAGAGTGAGCACATGCACTTTAGCACTGGTTAGCAGTGGTAAAGTGCACAGAGTCCTAAGGCCAACAGAGCAAAACGTTAGACAAAACGGAGGCAAGCAGGCAAAAACGTTTGGGGGAAGACCACCCTAAGGCTGACAGGTCTAACAATAAGTATATGGCAGTTGCCCAAATTCAACTGGACGCTTTCTCCAAATAACAGACAATCGAAAAATCAGTATACATTTAAGCCTGGAAGCTCTTAAAGTACCAAATAGTAATTGACAAGGTACCTTATGCATTCCAATATTTAGCACTCTTATTTGAATCAGATCATAAACCATAGCAGAAGCTATCTAAGGTTTGAAGTGTACAGCAGCCAAATAGATTGTGCAAAAATAATTTTTATAAATATAACCCTGTACAGGGTGAATTCAGCTCCCTTGCCCCCACCACATCTTCAACAAGGCCAGCCAAATCATCGCTCCCCAGCTCTGGGCCGTCATCAAGTGGCGTTCTTCGAGACCGCAACCTTCCCATACATTTGGAAACACGCCAAAGTCAACGCTCTTCTCAAAAAACCCAAAGCAGACCCTGAAGACCTCACAAACTACGACCCATCTCTCTTCTCCCCTTCCCTGCAAAGGTCATAGAGAAGAAAGTAAACCTACAACTGTCTCGCTTCCTAGAAGATGACAACATACTCAATGTCTCCCAGACTGGATTCCACAAAAACCTCAGCACCGAGACCGCCCTCATCTCCTGCACAGACAACATCAGGACCAGATTGGACAAGGGCGAGACCGTCGCCCTCATCCTCCTAGACCTCTCTGCAGCTTTTGACACCGTATGCCACCAAACCCTCTGCACACGCCTCTTTGACGCCTGCATTCGCCACAAAGCCCTGGACTGGCTCACCTCCTTCCTGTCTGAAAGAATCCAGAGAGTTCATCTCCCTCCTTTCCAGTCTACGGCCACCAAGACCATCTGTGGGGTCCCCCAAGGATCCTTCCTCAGCCCTACCCTTTTCAATATCTACATGGCTCCTCTCGCCCACATCATCCGCCCCCACAGCCTCACCATCATTTGAAACGCTGACGACACCCAGCTCATCATCTCCATCACGAGGAACCCTTCTACTGCCAAAGTAAGTGGGTGACAAGCCTCTCAAAGGTCTTGTCCTGCCCCAAATGTCCTGCTAAAGGCACATCATGAGCCAACCCCAGTAGGAATTACACGAGCTGACCCAGGCTCAGGAAACTTAGGCTCACTATGCAGGAGGTCATCCTCCCAATAAATCAGGTGTGATCCTAGCTCCTGCAAACCCTCCAGTGTAGGGCATGTCTTCTGTGCTGCACGGAATGCTTCCCTGGTGGGCCCCCCTTCCTGCTGCCAGTGCGACAGCTCAGGGACCTCCCCCAGTTCAGCCATCTGTTCCCCTGTAGTCTCTGGGGCGTCACCCTCAGGTTCCGCCTCCTCCCACACCGTGGGAACTTCTGGGGCTGGTTTCCCATGCCCCCTGCCCTTCCTCCTCTTGGCGGTCCCCTGGGCCAATGTTTTCAGGCTCCAGGGGCTCTTGGCTACCCTGATGGGCTGCCATTGACCGAGTGGATACGCATACACACCCAGGCAGGCCCAAAATCTCCAAGTGAGACCTGTGTTCCACCTCCTTTCAAAGGGAATCCTCCAGGTAATTGCCTAGCAAACAATCAACAGGCATGGTTGGACTCACAGCTACCTTCAAGGAACCTTAGCCCCCCCCCCCAATTCCCCCTGCAATTCAATGAGAACCTGCACCACTCTGCACAGGCGCTCTGAGTTGTCCAATGCAACTACTTGGTGATCATTCTTCTCTTCAGACACCAGCTGACTCCTCACTGTAGTCATGCTGGCTCCTGTGTCTCTCAGAGCCTCCACCCTCTGTTCATTGATGGTTACCCACTGCCTGTACTTCATAGTGTTCTCAGGCACGAGGGTTCTCTGGACCATCTCACTGTCCCCTACTGCTCTCCCAGCTGTCCACTTCCTGCACAAGCTTCCTGGGGTCAGCCAGCTTGCTGTCAATTAGGTGCTGGCGCAGCTCTGGAAAACATAAACTGTACAAGTGCTCCCAAGCAATCAGATTGTAAAGCCCCTCATACGTAGTTTCCTTACTACCTAACCATCCAGTGACCTGCAATAAGATTCAACACATTCCAACCATGTTGGGGATTCCTTTTTCTTGTAGGATCTAAACTTATCCTTGTACTGCTCAGGGGTGAGACATACCTTGTGAGTAGGACATCCTTCGTGCTAGAGTAGGTGAGATTCTGAGCATCCCCCAGGGCTGTCAGTGTATCCCTCCCCTCTACCTCAAAGTACTTCCACAGACCTGCCCCCCCAATGAGCTTCAGGGACCAGATTCATATGGCGAGCAGATTCATACCCCTTAAGCCACAAATATATGTTGTCCTCCCTTTTATAATCCTTCACAAGATCTTTAGAAATGTGCACCCTCCTTTCAGGCTGCACTGTGATATGGCTGCCACCATCCCTACTAGACTGGCTCCTCTGATCCAGCTCCCTCAAGCTGAGCTCATGAGCCAACAGCAACTTTTTCTCTTTAGTGGCCATCCCTGTTTTCTCCAACTCCCTCTGGTGCTCCCTCTCTGCATGTCTGTCCTGCAATTCTTCAGTGTTCAGACCCTTAGATGAGACACTGTTACCTGCCCTGGAGACTCTCTCCCTGGGCATAACAGGCCTAACCACAATACCATTGTGTATGGACTGCCCTTCCTCCTCCTCATCTTATGTGTGCCCTTCAGTGCTTTTGGCTGTCACCCAGGCCCTCAGCGCCTCCTTCATGGATGAGCTCTTAATGGGACAGTCAGAACTTTTACAGAACTGCTTTATCTGAGCCTTGGTATAGCTTTCCAGTTTCTCCAGGTCAAAAGCAGCTCCAACTGATGTATCTCCAGATTGGGACATGATGAAAAGTCAACAAAAGTGCAAAGTTCCAAAAAGCAGAAAACAAGTTCCCAAATGAAGTTCAGAAGTCAATCAAAGGGGACATGGCCGGATCGCGAACGAAGATGGCCGCTTAACCCAGGAGCTGCGTGCCGAGGCAGACACGAGTGGCTGGCGGGGGCCATGCAGTGGCCGCCAAACATGCTGAGAACTCAACGGAGGCTCCCTGAACCACCGGAGCTCTGAACCCCCCCGCGACACGGATCAAAACCACGGCGGGGAAGACCGCAGTGCACCATGTGAAACAGGGCTTGCCCTGGGGGAGGAGTTGCGTCCTCTGCGGCAAGTGAGTATCGGCCCATCGGGAGGGCTCCCCGTGCCACCGGAGCTCCAACCTAAGAGGTACGGAGCAGTAAGAACAGAGGGGAGGCCCGCCGTGTGCCCTATGAGGCGGGGCCTGCCCTGAGGGAGGAGTCTTATCTCCGGGGCCGGAGAGCACGGCCCGGCGGGAGGGGGACAGCGGCCCCTCCCTTGCCCTCCTACAACCGGCCAACTGCGCATGCAGCGCCGCACGACCCCCTGGATGCCACATTTCTCCCCCTGACTACCCCTTCCTACCAGCATCAACTACAATGGCAGGAACACTAACTCCATAGCCTGAGCCCTCCTTGCTACTACGAGGTGAATAAACCATCGCCCCCACACTCTACTAAGGGCAAGAAGAGAACACCGCCGAACGGCCCCACGCGGCACTGAAAATTAGGACAAAGAAGCAACCCAAAGTAAGTGCAGCCCTACTGCGGAGAACCTAATCCTGTAATGCCAACAGGGGCTGAGCACAGACCAGCCCACGCTCTTACCCCCACCAGCCCCTCAGAGAGGCATGAGAGAAAGGACAAGGGCCTCAGACCTCATAAGGCCTCCTTCACAGACTGGTACTGAGATGCCCGGAGGCAAATCAGGCCACAAACCCATAGGCAAACCGGCACGACAATTACTGTTCTCAGAGGCGCTCCAACATAAACGTACCACGTCTCCGACGGCGGGGCCGAACACAGCCCCAACGCCAAACCGACCTTCCGCGATGGCAGACGGAGACCAACCTGCAACTATGGAACGGATACTGCAGGAGATTACTGCTGTCAGCCGTCGGATAGATGGGATGGATGCCTCTATCTCCTCTTTGACACTGGAGACCAAATCCATACGGACAGATATCGCAAGCTTCCACTCACGGGTGACGGGGTTAGAACACTGCTTGGGGACCCTAGTAACCCACATGTCCACTATCCAGGATAGAGACCAAGATCTTTCTTACCTACGGAACAAAGTGACGGACCTGGAAGACAGAAGCAGGAGGGATAACATCCGCCTTCTCTGGATTCCGGAAAATGAAGAAGGTCCAGACGTACAGGCCTTCCTCAGTTCAGCTATACCCAAACTAACCTTGTTGTCCTTCGACCCGCCGCTGGAATTTCAACGAGCACACAGAGTGGGCCCAAAGCGCCCTGACGGGGCCTCAAGACCCCGGCCGATCATTGCCTGCCTGCTACGTCATACCCAGACCCGTCAAATTCTTCAAGCAGCACGAACTCATGGACCCTTCCGGATAGATAAATTAGATGTCTGTATAACGGCCAACTACTCCAAGGATACCAACAAACGCAGGAAGGCCTTCCTGACCTTAAAACCCCGACTCTGCCAGCTGGAGATGAAATACGGTCTTTTCGACCCCGCAAGAATGTGGGTCACGAAAAATGGGGTTTCCAGAGACTTCTACAATCCTGAGACTTTTTCTAACTCAGACCAAAGACCCTGCTACCTTGAACCGTTCACAGGACACCATGGAAGACGACGGACACATCCCTTCCTCTGGGCTTGAGAAGGGAAACACGGACCGGCACGATCCAGATACTTGCCCCAGAGGTAGAGACCTGGAGAGACTAACCAGGGCACATGATGATAGGGGACAAGTCCTATATGCCGCAGCAGCACACACCCAGCTCTCGGAAAGAGACAAATCCCGTTCACCACTGAAACCGACTCTTGCACCCCCGTGAGCTACTGTTTAGCCTCGGGGCTATAGAGGGGACTCACCGAGACAACAATGAGAGCCATGGAGCGTGATGGCCACCAACCCGACGGACAGATGAGTATTTGTTCAGACTCTGCATTTATGATCAACATTTCCTCTATTGCCTTTGATAAAATTGCTATCATAACGCCAATAAGCCCCGCCCGCTTCACTGCACTATGAGACCTTATAAGGCAATGTTAGAATGTAATTTACCCACAGTTCAACCCAGAGAACTCACTATCTGTACTTAGACTAGACTCTGCTGTTGACCACTGTTCAAGTGCAGGGCGAGCTTCTGCCATACACTGAGACTATGAAAGCATAGTCAGTTTGTTTGCTTATACCTTCTTTAATAGGAAACAGAATGCGGTACCAGTATAGCAGAAGTCACCTTTTGGCCTTAAGCCGGGTCTATACTGCTCATATTAAAGTTACAAAATGTTTATTCCCATAGACTATATATAGGCTGGGGATTAACATTAAAATATAAACTAAAATGTTCTTCAGATATTGTTATGAGGTTAATCCAGAGAAACATTATCTGTGTAGGATGAGACATATATGCACGACCGGGCCTCAAGAGTACACACTTCTTTAGTATCTAAGCCAGATTTTAGCGATAACCGCTGCTCACAGAAAAGACACGCTTACGGTTTATACCTTATGCAGATATCGAGATATCATTGCTCGCTTGCCTCTACTTTGGTCTACAACGTAGTATGAAGCAATACTACAATAGATGCTACCTCTGTCCCATTGTTGTTTTTACATTGTTTATATTGCTTATATCAAGATTCAGAATTGGCATACTCCCACTATTTACTCATACACCTCGGATAGGTACCAGAACTTAACCCAACACCATCCATGCAAAACTATGATACAAAGCGACAAAAACTAAATGTTATCAATGTAGGATGTAATGTAATGTACGCACATGTATAAGCTTGTATATCCTGAAACCCCTCCCCTGACCTACTGCTGGTCCGACCTGCCCTCCCTACCGTGACCCTCTCCCCCTCCCATCCCCCCTGCTTCTCTCCCCCCCTTCCCCATCCGCCATACTGCCCCTACAACATAGAACCATGCACAGTAACAATATACAGACAAGAAGGTCCCCCACTGTATTATCAGGACAACATAAATGTGCATAAATAGTAACAGCTCTCCCTCGTCATTAGAATGATCCCCCTTCTAAGTCCACACCTAGCTGCCCCCCCCTTCACTACTAACATAATGAGGCCCTAATTTGACAACAACCATAAATATGCATACCCCTCCCCTTTCACTACTCCCCCCTTCCCCCTCCCCCCCCTTCCCATCCCATTACCCTCGACAAAAGACAACAACAACCCCAGTATGGCCATTCCTCCACATGATCCTTCTGAAATACACTTATGATACTCCTTCTTCCTCCCCCTGGAGCCAGATAGAAAGCCTCTCAATAAAAGACGAAGGCGGCCGTTCCTTTCCTCCCCCGCCCCCCCTGACAGGTACCTGACCGTCAGCACTAGAAGCCCCAACAGGAAAAGGACCCGTAGCCTACAGATCCACCTCCCTAGGGGAATTTTTTCTTCCCCTAACTTTCCTCTTTCCTAGCTTCTTACCTATATCCTCAACCCCATCCTCTCCTATCCCTTTTTCTTCTCCTTTCCTTTCTCCTTTTCTGCCTATCCTTCTCTTTCCTTCTCTCTCTCTTCTTTTCTATCTCTCTTCCTCGCCCCCTCCTCCTTTGCCCTCCCTCCCTCGTGACCACACCTTTCCTTTCTTCCTCCCCACGCACCTCTAAGCCCACAGCTCCCTCCCTTCTCTATCCTCCTTCCTATCCCCCCCTTCCACTTAGCTCGCTCCACCCTCCCTCCCCGAAAAATTTGCCAGTGTCCACCAGCTATCCCCTTCCCACAACACCGTTTAGTCATCCTCCCCGCCTTAACACAAAACAGTCCCCCAACACTACCCTCTGCCTCAGTGAGCTGTAATAACTATATCCAATATGTCAAGAGCTTCCCCCGGCGCGACACCCCCACTGCGAATCATCTCATGGAATGTGCATGGCATGACAAATTACATAAAGAGGAAAAAAGTGTTGTCCTTTCTCCAATCTAAAAGAGCGGACATAGCCCTGATACAAGAGACCCATCTGGGCAATGCGGAAACCAGCAAGCCCCGTCGGGATAGGTTGGGAAGGGTTTCCTTCAGCCGTTGTTCAGCAGAACGAGAGCCCGGAGGAGGCACCCCCCGCAAATGCAGAGTAGCGATTTTGATATGCAAAACCCTCCCAGTTACAATCATTAAAACATGGAACGACCCGGAGGGGAGATATGTATTTGCAAACCTGAAGGTAGGAGACACTTCCCTATGCGTAGGCTCAGACTATGCGCCGATTAAATGATCTTTTTTTCTACAGCTAAATCGCCTCCTGATGGAAATAGGGACTACCCGCTACATTATAGGAGGGGACTGGAACCTAGCCCAGGACGCCATATTAGACAGAACGGGGCCTATTGACACGGACAATAATCATGACAGAGCGTTGCTAACAGATCTCATCAAGAATGCAGGCCTGGCCGACTACTGGAGATTATTACACCCAAAAGATAAAGAATATACATTCCTGTAGCCAGTCCATGGTACCCAATCCCGTCTGGATTATGTTTTTAGTGTTGCGTACCATAGTCCCCCAACTTCACAATTCCAGTATACTTGAAAGCGGACTCTCAGGTCATTCTCCTGTCTTGCTCCAGATAGGCCTTGCCTCTCCTGGCTGTAAACCATGGCGCTTTGCAGTACATAGGTACCGCTTCCCTCAAGGGAAAGAACAACTAAGGACCCACATATCCACATACATGGCCGACAACTCCGGCACTGTGTCCTCCAAACGAGTCCTATAGGCTGCGGCAAACGTAACCCTAAGAGGTAACATGATGCACGACGCAGCGTTAGCCAATAAGGATAGGAAGTCATGCCAACGAACCCTCTAAGACGACATCCGGAGTCTCACCAGACAATACACTGCCCAACCATCCCTAGCGTTACGCCGCTCTCTTGAACAAGCCTGCATGAGCCACAACAAGCTTTATACCTCGCAGGAAGAATATGCACTGCAAAGATTGCGCGTCCGTCATTATGAGCAAGACGAGAAGACGGGTCATCTTCTGGCGGCACAACTTCGGCAACGAGAAGCTGCCTTCGCCATCCCGGCCATTACGTCCCCCTCAAGAACAGTAATAATCCGACCGCAAGACATAGTAAACGAATTTGCAGCCTTTTACCGTCATCTCTACACCTTTTAGACAGTAGCCACCACAGAGCAAACCGAGGCCTTCCTCGCCGTGGCCAATCTGCCTTACCTTTCAGAGGTGGGCCAGGCTCTCTTAGAGGGTGACATAAGCAGGGAGGAAATAGTACAAGCCATCAAAAAGCTCCCCTACCACAAATCCCCAGGCGAGGATAGCTTCCCGGCTGAATTCTATAGATTGGTGGGAGAGGAGGCGACCACTGCGGTGCACAAGGCTCTCACGGAGGCATGCAAGGAGGGCTCCTTTGGCATCCTATCTAACAAGGCCACTATAGTTGTCCTGCCTAAACCAGGCAAGGACCCCCTACTCTGCGCCAGCTATCGCCCCATCTCCCTCCTAAACGGGGATGTCAAACTCTTGGCCAGCGTACTGGCAGCCCGCTTACGGAAAGTGATACCGTCCCTGATCCATAACACCCAAGTGGGATTGGTACCGGGCTGCACCTCCAGAAACCATATGCGTACCCTCTGTCATACTCTCCACGAACCTCTCAACATGCCGGTGGAGGCCCTGGCCCTGTCCCTTGACGCAGAGAAGGCGTTCGACCGTATCGAATGGCCTTACCTCTTCGCTACCATGAAACAGTTCCGCCTCGGGGAACAGTTCATTACCAAAGTCCGCTTATTATATGATGATCCCACAGCACAAGCCAACTGCAGGGGGTTCATATCGGACCCGTTCCCCATTGGTAGAGGCACGAGGCAGGGCTGCCCTCTGTCACCATTATTGTTTTTACTAGCGATGGAGCCCCTAGCGGCCACCATACGAAACTCACAACAGATACAAGGCATCCCTTTAACGGGAGGGACCTCCAAAATCTACCTCTATGCAGATGATATCTTGCTCACCCTATCGGATTTGGAAAGGTCTCTCCCAGCACTACTTTTGATCATAGGGGACTTCGCATCCCTGTCAGGATACCGAGTGAACTGGGATAAGAGCGAATCATTACCCCTCTCCCGAATGACAACGAGGGCCGCAATTCATGGGCTCTCATTTAAATGGACACCGACACGCCTCAAATACCTGGGGACACTTGTCAACCGAGGTTTGGAGCACATGATCAAGGACAACCTAGACCCTCTTATATATCGGATGAAACAGGACTTCGCCAAATGGTCGCAGCTGGGACTCTCCATGTGGGGCAGGACACAGGCGATCAGGATGGTCACCCTTCCGCGCTTCACGTATATACTAGGCATGCTCCCTCTACATGTGCCTCTTACCCTCCTCCGCAGGATAGCCGCCTCAATAAGAACCTTTGTGTGGGGCTCTACACGCCCGAGGCTGACACCAGCAAAAATACTGGCAAGGCGATCCCACGGAGGATTAGGCCTCCCCTCAGTGGAGCACTACTCATCGGCCCTACAGCTGTCGCAACTGGCATACTTACTACCCGGAAATACTGACCCCCCACAATGGGTAGCCACAGAGAATCTCCTACGAGGGCACGTGAAGGATTAGGAGGGGTATATGCAGACCGTCCCCAAAGGCCAAACCCGGTCCTCACGGCAACAAATGTGGCGTGGCGCTGGGCTCATCGCCTCTTGGGAGTACACCCCTTCTTACACTCACAAGCCCCTATAGAGGGGAACAAAACCATTAAAATAGGGGGTAACACCCTAAAATGGCCCCAATGGAGCAATGCTGGCAACAGCCCTAAAGCCCAAATCATAGATGGCGAACAACTTTGGTTGTTTGCCACCTTAAGAGACGAGTTTGACATACACAAGTGTCAGGAATGGCGATACCTGCAGCTCAAACTTTGCCTACACAAAATATTGGGAACGCTCTCGTGGGAAGTCAAAACCTCACCAATTGTCGCCTATCTGCAGACGTGGGGCCGTCACAAAGGCGTAATGGCAGGTTTGTACGGAGTACTAGTCAATCACCTTTATTCACAACCCCTTCTTGACAGCCTACGCCGCAGGTGGCAAGACCGGCTCGAAACGACATACACCTAGGAAGATTGGTCAGATATCCTGGAAGCACTTGACAGAGGCACCCGAGAGGCTCGGCTGAAGTTATGCCTATTCAAAATCCTCCAAGACTGGTATTGGACCCCCATCAGACTGTTCGGGGTGGGTTTAATACCGCATGCAACCTGCTGGAGATGTACAGACCCTCACTGTGACCTATTACACATCTTGTGTCTCTGCCCCTCGATACAACCCTTGTGGGATACCGTGCGCCAAGCTCTAAAGGACACCCTCCAGATACCGTGCCTGTTCCCGTCGTAGCTCATCCTCCTCCACGACATGTGCCCGTACCCTCCCTTACCGCGCCCATGACAGAGATTACTGCACACTGCACTAGCCACAGCCAAAATCTGCATACTTCGGCATTGGAGATCAAGCGTCGCCCCCACACCAACAGAATGGATGAAGGCTATGATACAAACTGCCACGTATGAACGAGTAATCTATAACCTACAAGATCAAGCGGCTCTATTCATGGAAGTCTGGAGCCTTTTTCTGTCAGGACCATAGGGGTCCTCATTACCCACGCCACCTCCTCCTTCACTCCCATCCCACCCATGGGCACCAGATGGTGGACAGCTGGAGGATGCCAACATGATCCTCCCCTCATCCCCTCCCCCCCTCTCTTTCTGCCTCCTCCCTCTATATACTACGCCACACAGTCCGGTTTCTTGCTCTAAACTACCTCCCCCTTCATCCTCTAAGATCATCTCTCCACCTCCCTCTTTTTCAGATACCCAGCTCTCACACTCCAGACAGCATCCCCCATTTCTGCGATGCCCCAAGCTTCAACCAACAACCTCGTTAACCTTTCTCCTCCCTTTGGACCGCAATGTCCCCGTCCCTCACCCCCCCCCAATAACCCTCTCCATATCTAATTTATTTTAAGATATATCAGCACTGACCCATAGGACTAGACCACAAGAAAATCTGAGCCCCACACGGTTTGAAGACACACATAAAGGCTTCGCCTCACCAACCCCCCAATTATCCTACTCTTTTATTCTAGATCCTATCTCTTACACTATAGGCAAACACGTTCACATCCACACAATACCCAAAATGACAGCCCATACCACAAAAGAAACCATCACCACACTCTGAGCCACCCCGATGCATGGACCCACTTTCTTCCGCTTTACCACTCTCTCTCCCTCCCATCTTCCCCTCCCCTTACTCCCCCTACTTCCCCCCCCACCCCCTCCATACCCAACTTTACTTCTCGTCCCCTTCCCCCTCCCCATCCCTTCTCTACCTTATGTCTCATACCCCAATGTACATATTCTACTCCTGTTAAAATAATATGTATGTCAACTGAGAATCCAACCTATGTCATAAACATATGAGAAAAAATCAAAGATCACAAGACAAGCAGTATGTGGTCACGTAGTGGTCTGCACTCAAAACAGTAGTGTACACTTAATTACTGTATGTCAGATACAAATACAAGTCCAATCCCACCGCTGCCACCAATGTTAGAAATGTCACAGACAGGGCAGCTCTTCTTCCTCAGCTCCTCTCCAGGCAGAGGTTCCTCTTGGTTTCCAGAAGTGTTATAAAATCTGTGGTTTTGGGTGCCCTTGTTATACTCAATTTCTCCTTTAAAGTAGGCCTACTTCAAAGCAAAGTCTCTAATGAATGTGAAATCCTGCCTTGCCCAGGCCAGGCCCCAGACACTCACCAGGGGGGTTGGAGACTGCATTGTGTAAGGACAGGCACAGCCCTTGCAGGTGCAAGTGGCCACACCCCCCCTCCCTCCTAGCACAGATGGCTCATCAGGAAATGTAGACTACACCCCAGCTCCCTTTGTGCCACTGTCTAGTGTGAGGTGCAACCAGCCCAACTGTCAAACTGACCCAGACAGGGAATCCACAAACAGGCAAAGTCACAGAAATGGCACAGGCAAGAAAATGCTCACTTTCTAAAAGTGGCATTTTCAAACAAACAATATTAAAATCAACTTTACTAAAAGATGTATTTTTAAATTGTGAGCTCAGAGACCCCAAACTCCAAATTTCCATCTGCTCCCAAAAGGAATCTGCACTTTAATCATATTCAAAGGTGGCCCCCATGATAACCTATGAGAAGGACAGGCCTTGCAACAGTGAAAAATGAATTTAGCAATATTTCACTGTCAGGACATATAAAACACATTACTATATGTCCTACCTTAACCATACACTACACCCTGCCCACGGGGCTACCTTGGGCCTACCTTAGGGGTGCCTTACATGTAAGTAAAGGGAAGGTTTAGACCTGGCAAGTGGTTACACGTGCTAAGATGAATTTACAGTTAAAACTCTACACACAGACACTACAGCGGCAGGTCTGAGTCATGATTACAGAACTACTTATGGGGGTGACACAACCAGTTCTGCAGGCCCACTAGTAGCATTTGATTTACAGGCCCTGGGCACCTCTAGTGCACTGTACTAGGGACTTACTAATAAATTAAATATGCCAATCATGGATAAGCCAATTACATACACATTTTGTAAAGGAGCACTTGCACTTTAGCACTGGTTAGCAGTGGTAAAGTACCCAGAGTAACAAACACAGCAAAATCAGAGTCCAGCACACGTCAACATCCTGGGAAACAGAGGCAAAAAGTTAAGGGAGACCACGCCAAGGATGAAAAGTCTAACATACAGCATGTTTGTTGAGGGAGCAAATGTTGAGGAGGGTGCAGCTGAGATGCCCTGGGTTGGTGTTCAGTGGTTCAGTGGTGGGTGGCAGGGTCCAGTGTTTGGTGTAGGGGGAGGGTGTGGTGGCAGTAGAATGGTCAGTGGGTGTCTCTGGATGCTGCGAGATGGCAGGCAGCGGATCGTCCTGTGTTCAGCACATGTAGGGTCTTTGTGTTGTAATGATGGAAGGTCAGAGGGCCAGGGATTGTGGCACTGGCCGTGGTCCAGGTATGGATGGGCGCAGACGAGCTTGCCTTTGGCGCACTAGCAGCATGGCCGCACAGAGATGGAGCTGCACAGAGGAGGGTGAACAGGCGCTGAGCAGGAAGTCAGTGGAGACGCGCCCTCAGTGCGCAGCGGCTGCCATTAAGAAGGGGAGGAAGGCCGGGGTGGCGGGAACGAGTTTGGCACGGAGGGAGGGGGCTGGGCCTTAGGGGCAGCAGTGGTGTGGGAAAACACAGGGACAGTAAGAGTAGAGAGAAAGAGACAAGAAAGAAAAGCAAAATGATATAAAAATGACAGAAAAATGACAGAAAAATAAGCAGAAGTAAAAAGCAGAAGTAAAAGCAGGTGTGAAGAGAGACAGCAAGATACTTACATGTAGATGGCTACCAGGGAGGAGGCGCAGGTGGGAGCCTGCGGGTGGATGTGGGCCTCGAACTGAGTCAGGCAGGCTCTCAGTTCGCTGGCAGCAGCAGCAGCAAACAGATGGAGCTGCACAGAGAAGGGCAAGGAGACAGTGACCAGGAGGTCGGAGGAGTCTCCCTCTCAGTGCGTAGCAGGCGCCATTAAGAAGGGGATGGCGGCGCGGGTCTGGTCAGCTGGGAGGCGGGAGGGTGGGAAATCGCTTCACTGGGAGGGGGGGTTTGGTGCCACAGGGGCACAGAGGAGGGTGAACAGATGCTGAGCATTGAGGTCAGAGGAGTTAGAGACTTAAGCGACATATGGCCCAGGCAGTTAACTGTGACAGCCCAAAGAAATGTCAATACAAGGGAAATGGTGAAGAAATGTTTGTCACCTAGCCAAGAGTGTCAGCAAGAACAAGTGGATGGAGTTGAGAAAAATTCCCTTCCGGGGCTCCTGCTACTAGTCCAGTGGCAATTCATATCAATGGTGGGCAGCAGGACAGCACTAATGAGGGTCCTCTAGTTCAAACACTGGCAAGTGAGGTCAGAGGGTGACAGTCTAACACCAACATTACTTCCAAAATTAAGGAATACCCTGTGCTCCACAAGTCAGTGGCCAATAGGCTTGACAAAGAGGGAGAATCAATGCAGAAGCAAAACAAGGGGGAAGAAGGTAACAAAACTAACACAGATTTATAAGTGGTGAGTGTGAGGGCGCTCATGACGGAAACACCAGTTTGCATGTTTGGAGAAATAATTCTGCCAAGCCAAACTGGAATTGCTGAGCCAAGGGGCAGTATGTAGTGGGACACAAATCAAGTAAGCTCGTTGCCAGCTATGGGCAGCAAAGAAAGGTTATGACTGGGCCTCTTCAGTCCAACAAGAGACTTAAAAAAAAAAAAAAAAAAAAAAAAAAACTATTCGATACAATTGCGCTGTAAATTAGAGATTTGAAACAACCACAAGCCCGTGAAATAGAATTATTTGATTAAAGATTGTCAAAAATGTACAAGTACCACAGAGACTGGTGGAGGCGGAGCAGAGAGTTTCTGATCTAGAGGACAATCTGTTGTCCGCGGGTAAAGAGGATACAACAAGTCAAAAAAGGATACAGTAGCCAGAAAACAAACTAGATGAAATGGAGAATCGTGGAAGAAGCTTTGACCTCAGATTCACTGGCATTCCAGAAGGAAGTGCGATGCATGGGGGTGTCCAGAATGTAGCGCAATTAATGGACTCCTTTATACATGAATGTATTCTACCAGGTGTGCCTGTAGATTGAATGTTTATGAGGGCACGCAAGATCCCAGGGCATCACCATGCACATATGAAATATCCTCGGACAGTTATAGTTAATTTTGTAGACTATAGGCTAAAAGTATGGATATTGACGGCAGCAATAGCAACTAGCAGCTAAGTAAAAATGTCATCCTGAAATATTCCGCCATCTTAGAAGATCTGCAGGTGCCAGTTCTAATTTCAAGGTATTAGCTCAGTTAAAGTGTTGTTTTTTTTATTTTTTAAGTGCAGTGATAATAGCTTTTCATACATATGGATTTAATTAACCCAGGGAATATTAGGGGCTACCGTTCCATCACGGAGTGTAATAACGTCTGTGATCCGTTGACTCATACCTATTGTTTTCTGGATGCACCTATTAAGTAACCCTCTACCAACCGTCTATCTATTTTGCTTCTTCTCCGTCGTGGATAAATTGTAATACATAAAGAAATGTGATCACTGATTGTTTTTGGTAATATTTCTGTTTTTGAATAGGGAATTATCTCAGTGGGTGCAAAGAATAGATCAATGTTATTTGGGTGTGAATAAAATGTACTGTATTAACTGGTTTGTTTGCATGACAGCTCAACTAACTAAATCAAAGTATTCCAAAACTTGATAAATAGCTTCATGGACATTTTGCATATGATATACAGGGTGGGGGATGAGTATTATCTGTTTTTGAGTAATTATGCAATTAAAGGCACCCCAGGGGCATGGGCGTAGGAAGTGTGGGGGACGTGGGGGATGTACCCCCCCCAGATTTTGGAGGGTGGGGGACACGGGGGACGAAGGTGGAGGGGACAAGGGGACACCATAATTTCCCCTCTCACATTATTCAGAGGGCCATTAGCGCACAAAAGCGCTACTTATGATAGCCCTGCACTGACCTGCCTCCAATCTGATGGTAACAGAATGAAGGTGAGTCCGAAGGACCCCTGCGCCCTCTGCCCTTTTGTTTGTCCTGTTCACAGCTGTGGGCATTAAGGGTGCTCATAAGAACAAAGGGCACAAGGAATAAAGCGTTTTGGATGATTACTGTCTGCATCACCTGCCACCTTGAAGAGCAGCACTGCAGGATGCCTTTAAGTGGAGCTGCAAGACAATGAGGAAGATGTAAATAGAGAACAGAGTCCAACTCTGCTTAACACCTGCAGGCTAGAAAGGAGACTCTGTGAAACACCATTTTTGTATTTGCCTTAGATCACACCAGTTGGTGAAACAGTGAAGTCGAGATTGAGTCCAGATTTTACCTTTTCACACAACAATTTAGCTATTAGAAGGGTATATTTTTCTAACATTTATGTTTAATGTTTTGTTTTCTAGGTAATGAAGCGCTTGATTACAGCGTGGCTAATAGGGAGAAGCCATATTTCATTTTGGCCTGTTATGCCTAGCGTTATTATTTATGTTGTTGTTATCGTTACATACTTCAGCATATTGAAGTATATTATCTTTTCTCTATCTTTTCTTCACTCTACTCTGAAACAATCTACCCTATGCCACTGCACCCTACACCACTTTTCTCCACTCTGTGCAACTCTACGCCACTGCAATCTATGCTATTCTACTCTAACCATTGTACACTACGCCCCTGCACTCTGCCTGTGCACTGTTCACCACTTTACTCAAAACCAATGCACTCTATCCCACTGCACTCTATGCCAATCTACCCTGCACCACAGCACTCTATTCCAGTGCTTTCAATGCCACTGTACTCTGCGCCACAGCACGCTATGCCACTACACTGTCACTCTACAATACACCACTGTACTCTGCGACCCTCTAATCTGCAACATTGCACTTTCTGCCACTGAACTCCACGCCACTCTACTCTGCACCACTGCACTCAATGCCACTGTGCTCTGTCCCACTGCACTCTTTTCTGCACCACTGCACTCTAATCTACTCTACACCACTCCACTGTAGGGCACTTCACTCTACTTTAAAATCAGCTCCTCTATGCCACTGCAATCTACGCAACTCTGCTCTATGCTATGCCAGTCTAATCTATCCTGCACCACTCCAATCTGCTCTGCACCACTCTATGCTACTGCACTCTACATCACTATGCTCCACTCTGCAACAATCTACCCTTCACCACTATACTGTACTCTGCAGCAATCTACTCCATGCCACTGCACGCTATTCTACTCTGCACCACTGTACTCTACGCCACTCTTCTCTAACCTGCATCACTCTACATCACTGCACTCTACACCAATGCATTCTATGCCACTCTACTCAACAGCACTGCCCTTTATGACACTCTACTCTGCAACACTGCACTCTGCCACTGAACTATACTCCTCTCTACTCTGCACCACTGCACTCTACTCTGCACCGCTCAACTACATGCCACTCTACTGCACTCTACACCAGTGTACTATATGCCACTACACTCTATGCCACTCTTCTCTGCATCACTGCACTCCATCACTGCACTCTACACCAGTCTACTCTACCTTGCACCACTCCACTCTACCATGCAACGCATCAATCTATGACACAGCACTCTGAACCACTGCAATCTATGCTGTGCCACTCCACTCTAATCCCCTCTACTCTTCACCACTCTACGCCACTGCACTGTACACTAAACCAGTGCAGTATTCGCCAATGCACTCTACACCACTTTACTCAAAACCAATGCATTCTATACTACTACACTCTACACCAATCTACTTTGCACCACTGTACTCTATGCCACTTCACTCTAGACCACCCAACTCCACTCTATGACACTTCACTCTGACATTACACTCCAAGAAACTAGACTCGGGCACTCTATTCCATTAAACTCTAACACTTTCTCCACTCTGTATGCAACTCCCTACACAACTCCCTCTACGCCACTCCATTCCACTTTACTCCACTGTATGCCACTCCACACCACTCTATGCCACTTCAATCTACGATACTCTACTCAATGCCACTGTACAACCCTCTATGCCACTCCACTATACAACAATGTACTATGTTCACTGTAACACTCTACCCAACTATCTATATGCCACTTCACATTACTTACCTTCACTCTACTCCAGTTCACTCTTCCTTATGCCTTTCCACTCTACGACACTCTGCCACTCCACTCTGACACTGTGACACTACTCCACTCTACTACTACTTTATGGCATTGGCGCTTGATTAGAGATTCTGATCTCCATTGATTGCCTTCTCACTCATATGAGAAGTGAGTCCGACTTATCTTCGACGTTTTGGTTACAAGCACTCTGTAACCCTTTTAACTCAAGCTTAACGAAGGCTTAGGATGATCCTGATACTTGTCTAGGGGATCGAAATATCGTCGGCCAAAGTACCTTGACTTGAATTTGTGATATTGTACATAAGTTGGCATAAGCATAGGTACTATGAGCTAATGACTTATTGATTCACTATTTGAGTCATTCATGTAAAAGTCGGTGTATAAAAGCTTGTAAATCATTATTGTGGATGCTAACCTTGTAGGAAAGTAGCCGCTTTCTAGCTTGGTTACCCCCACATTTGGCCTGTTTGCTAGTCTGTTTGAGTGTGTCTACTGGGATCCTGCTAGTAGTTATGCTCTCTCCCTTAAATTATGGTTGTTGCATACTGGCAACCCAGGATTTCAACCAAAATTGGCATACTGGTGCCCCCTTATAAGTCCCTAGTATATGGTACTTAGGTACCCAGGGCATTGGGGTTCCAGGAGATCCCTATGGACTAGCATTTCTTTTGCCACCCACAGGGAGCCCATGCAAAGGCTTCTGCAGGACTGCCATTGCAGCCTGCGTGAAAAGGTGCATGCACCCTTTCACTGCCAGTTACACTGCACCAGGTCACTTATAAGTCACTCCTATAGCAGGCCCTCCAGCCCTGAGGGCAGGGTGCAGAGTAACTGTGTGTGAGGGCACCCCTGCACTAGCAGAGGTGCCCCATGACCTCCAGGACCATTTTCCCTGACTTCCTGAGTGCAGGGATGCCATTTTACACGTGTGCTTGAAATAGGTCACTACCTATTCCCAGCTACATAATGGTAACTCCAAACATAGGTATGTTTAGTATCAAACATGTTGGAATCATAACCCAAGGCTTTTGCAAGCATTGGTTGTATGATTTCATGCACTGTGGGGGCTCCTTAGAGGACCCCCAGTATTGCCATTCCAGCCTTCTGAGGTTTTCCAGGCAGGCCCAGCTGCTGCCACCTCTCAGACAGCTTTCTGCCCTCCTGTTGCTTGAGAACCTCAAGCCCATGAAGGCAGAACAAAGGATTTCCTTTGGGAGAGGGGTGTTACACCCTCTCTCTTTGGAAATAGGAGTTACAGGCTTGGGACGCGTAGCTTCCTTCCCCAGGCCACTGGAAATGGTTTGAAGGGCACATTTGGTGCCCTCCTTACATAATCCAGTCTACACCGGTTCAGGTACCCCCAGTCCCTGCTCTGGCACGAAACTGGACAAAGGAAAGGGGAGTGACCACTCCCCTGTCCATCACCACCCCAGGTGTGGTGCTCAGAGCACCTCCAGAGGGTCCCTGTGTTTTGCCATCTTGGATTCCAAGTTGGTAGCGAACTCTAGGAGCATCTGAGTGGCCAGTGCCAGCAGGAGGTGTCAGAGCCATCCCCTGATAGGTGCTTACCTGTTTAGCTGACCAATCCCCCTTTCATGGCTATTTAGGGTCTCTCCTTTTGGGAGGTTCTTCAGATTCGGATTGTAAGACTCCAGCAGGAATCCTCTGCATCCTTTACTTCACTTTCTCACTGAAGAAACTGCATCTGGACCCTCCAGGAACTCCACAAACTGCAACAATGAAGCAAAGACAACTTCTGCAACATTGTACCTTCAGCTCTTGCCAGCAAATGCAACTGTTTCCCGGCCGTGCATCCTCAGAGGACAGCCTTTCTTCAGCCTGCACCAGAAGAATGAACGAATCTCCCTTGGAGTGAAGGAGTCACTCTCCTGCTTCAGCAGGCACCTCTCTGCAATGAAGACTATCTGCTTGGGTCCCCTCTCCTGTTGAGTTGCATGTATCCTTCATCACGGGTGGTGGACTGAAGGGGTCCCGATGGTCCTGACGTCCTACTGTCCAACTTTGGTGGAGGTAAGAGCTTGCCTTCCCACGCAAGACAGTAACCCTGTTCACCATGTGTTTTTCAGTTGCCAAGGCTTGTTGGCATCCTTCTATGAAATTCTTTGTGCACAATGTAACTCTGGCCCCCAGCACTCCTTCCTGCAATGCACAGCTTCCTGAGTGGTTCTCTGGCGGTGTGGGATCCTTTGTTTTTGTGCTGCATGGGCCTCCTTTTGCAACTCCTTTGTCCCTGTGCTGGAGGACTCCTGTGTGCATTGGCTGGTCTTCTGCGGGCTCTCTGAGTTGCTGAGAGCCCCCTCTGACTCCTTCTCCTGGGTGGAGTCAACCAGGTCCCTCCTGGTCCCAGACAGTGCCATTTTCCGCTAATCGTGAGCTTTGCATGTGCCAAGGTTTGTTGGCGGAATCCAGTGACGCAAACCAGACTGCAATCATTCATCCGGTGTGGGATATCATCTGCACCAACCAGGAACCCGCCTCCATCTTCTTGGGTGCAGTACTGACTGTTGTTCTTCACCAGTAGTTCTTCTTTTGCACCTTGATTCGGGTTAGCAGGGGCTTCTGTCCTCCCTGTACTCTTCTGTGCTTCTTGGACCTAAATCCATTCTTCCACAGGTCTTTAGGTCCAGGAATCCACCCTTTGTGTCTTGAATTATCTTCTGGTTCTTGCATTATCTTCTTTCTCGTGTTCTTGTGTGTTCTAGGAAGGTTACTGTGATTTACTCCTGCTTTCCTGGGCTCTGAGGTGGGTTCTATTACTTACCTTTGGTGTTTTCTAATACTCCCAGTGCCCCTCTACACACCACACTTGCCTGGGTGGGAAACCGACATTCGCATTCTACTTTCTTAGTATATGGTTTGTGTTTCCCCTAGGCCCATTTCTAACCATTGTGATTTTCACTAATTGCACTTTTCTAATTGTTTTTATTGCTATTGCTGCATACTAGTGTATATAATTGGTGTATTACTTACCTCCTAAGGGAGTATAGTCTCTATGGTATTTTTGGTATTTGCGTCAATAAAATAAAGTACCTTTATTTTTGTAACACTGAGTATTTTCTTTCATGTGTGTGAGTGCTGTGTGACTACAGTGGTATTGCATGAGCTTCGCATGTCTCCTAGATAAGCCTTGGCTACAGCTACCCCTAGAGAGCCTGGCTTCTAGACACTGCCTACATTTCACAAACAAGGGATAACTGGACCTGGTATAAGGTGTAAGTACCATAGGTACCCAATACAAACCTGGTCAGCCTCCTCTAAACCACTGTACTATATAGGTTACTTTTTACATTTTTCTTGTAATTGGTGACATTGGGTCATCCAGATAACTTGTGTAATGCCCGAATACCAGTCTTTCTCGATTTCCCCTGTTGATGTTTTCCCACTACATTTGATCTTTTATATTTTGATTGAATAATTGTATGAAACATTCCATTTGCATACTTCTTTAATATCATTGTTTATGGGAATGGTGTTGCATTTTATTCAAGGGACCCCTGTTCCTTTAAAGTTAGTTTACTGCTCCATTTTAGGACACTCTACTTACTCCATGACACTACGCCACACCAGTCGATGACACATCATTCTCCTTTATGCCATTAACTTTGAGCCATGCTGAATAGTAGCCTCACCATTGTACAGCATGGCTAAAACACACTGGCAAAGGCAATAGAACTTGCATAGGCGAGACCTATTGGCTTTGCCAATGCCTGTTTATAATGTATGATCTTCAAGGTGACTTGCAATATCCTCATGTATGCCAGGGGTATTTTACCCCATATAATACATGGTCACACCACCAACTTCCCCACAAACCACTTAAAACCTTAGTGTATAGCGTCTGTCATTCCAAGCTATTAAAGTAGAGCAGAAGAAAGAAAAGCAACATTCCATTTTTTGCTTTAAACAGCTGCATTAATTATGCTCTGTGACCTGATCTGCCTTTTACCTTGGCTGCTAGCTCTGGCAGAAGGCACTGTAATGTCAGAACTCGACTGTAATAACCCTAACATAGTCATTTTCCGATGTCTTTTCTTTTTAATCAGTGAATGTCTTTTCTTTATACGCAGTGACTTGGTGCATCACAAACAGCCGTTTCTAAAGAAATAAGTGACTGCAGTTTATACAGAGATTAGAGAATCCATGTTTATATAGCCTTTAACTGCAAGAGCTTCTTCAGTTGAAATGCTTCTAGTTATGACTGATGTGGAGCTGAGCTGCCCAAGATCACACACAGGAGTAGAAGTGTTATTAGAACTATGGTTTCCGAGCACAGTTTACAACTCTTGTACATAAGCGCTTTTGATATCTCCAGTGCGCTTCCAATTGGCATGAGGCGAAGGGCATGTTCTTTCTTTTTACCCTCCTACCTTTATTTGCTTGGTGCATGAAGATGCAAGGTTAATCAACATGTTATTTTCACATTTGAGCGAATTACTTCGTGAATGTAAATACCAATTAAAGATACTTTCAGACTGTGAAACCATGCCTTCCCTTCTCCCTATTTCACTTCCAATATAAATGATTGTGTATATTTATCGGAGCCTGCAGTTCGTAAACAACGAGCGATTTGTATAGGGTTGATTGAAAGTACCCAAGGCAGTCCCTGTCCCCCCCAGAAATTTATTGTCTCCTACGCCCCTGCCCTGGGGGTGAGAGAACTAGACAAAGCAGCATGTGGCGTGTACTGTTGGATCACGATCAGGCCATATAAAGAGCAGATATCTAATTTCTAGATAGGAATTTCACCTATTGCCTACCTTTGTCACTCGTTATGCTTACACTGCACCGGGGTGTATTAAAACTGCAGCGCTAGGACTAGAGATGATTTCTCTAGAATTACTATTAAATGCATAAGCAATTTCCAAATCGTCCCCACTCGCGTAGTTGACTATGAAACTGCCTGCAAATGTATGGACTCATGCAAATGACTAGATCATACGGTCTGATCGATTAATGTGACGAATTAATATGCAAAGATACACTCTTTGAAAATCTGTCCACTGCAATGCTTCTAAAGAGGAAGGAAACACATTTCACCAGGGGTGGCAGAAGTGGACAAATGGCAACTTCGATATTGATGGAGGTTCCACGGAGGCACGCAGTGCAAGTGGAAAGGAAAACAGATGACAAATTCGTCTCCAGAAAAAGGCAAAGGACATACAAAGGACACACTGCCCTGCAGTGAAAGCCGCCATTTTAGTTGAGGGAGCAGCGAACGCGCCCACTCCGTACCTGGCGTCTGAACGGGTAACCGTAGGAGCCATTTTCCCACAGGGTCACAACCGTCGCCAGTGAGGTCGTACGCCATCTTGGTGATGACACGCTCCCTCTCCAGTGGAGACATCTGCATTAGCGGCCGTCTTGGAAAAGGACGAACTCCGTCTAGAGTGAAGACTGCGCCATCTTGGATAAGGACGTACTCCGTCTAGAGTGAAGACTGCGCCATCTTGGATAAGGACGTACTCCGTCTAGAGTGAAGTCTGCGCCATCTTGGAAAAGGACGTACTCCGTCTTCTGTGAGGACTGCGCCATCTTGGACAAGGACGTACCCCGTCTTCTGTGAGGACTGCGCCATCTTGGATAAGGACGTACCCCGTCTTCTGTGACGACTGCGCCATCTTGGATAAGGACTGCGCCATCCCGGGGACTACGGAGCCCGTAAAATAGACGAGTCCCCAGGGAGGACCCGAAGCGGCTGGCCCCACTCCGCTGAGCTGAGCCGTGCTTGCCTCTGACACCCTGCGGAGAGAAGGAAAGCGGAACACCGGTGACCTGATCGGGGTCAAGGAACAAAACTGGCGAGGCCCCTTGACTTGGGACCCCTGGAAAACTAACTCTAGAGACCCCTACTCGGAGGTCCGACAGAGCACCACTGGGGGCACCTGAAGACAAGATTGTGCAGCATTAAGGTGAGAGCCTCTGGGAATATAATGGAATCACCTGGCGAGTTGAATTGAACCAGATCCCAGCAGGGACTATTTCCAAGACTCTGCACTAAGAGGGGGGTTTCAAGACCAAAGCAAGAGTAAAAGCGATCCACCCAGTTTCTTTCTGACCCCAACTATGGATTGTGGGCTCTGAGAGTAACTCCACACCTTGCCCCATCACTCGAGCAAACTACAACGATCTGTAGGGAAACCACCTACATTTGGCACATGCACATCACCGCAAAATGGGTAAAACGGGCCAACACCGTGCAGTACAGTCCTCTAGACTCTTAGGGCACTTGGAGGTAGTTCTGTCTGAGGTAGGAGTGAGATGCACTCCTTGCACCATTTCTTCACAGCTGTGCAGCACTTAGTGCCAGTTGCAACGTTTAGGTTTGCGCAAGTACGCACGCTGGTCTTTCGCTGTATTGGCAGCAGCCCCAACATTCTGGACACAGGGCATTTGAGCCCCTTTGGGTTGGCCAGCTGACTAGGGGTTCCTGGTGGTTTGTAGGGCGCCAGGCCCCATTGTGTATTTGTGGTGCTAGGAAATGTATTTCTGGTAGTTTGATTTTCAGACCCTGTTCTGGCTACCTCTAAATTGTGTTTTATGATTTTGAGGTTCTGGCATACTTTGGGTTATGCTAGTGAAATTATGGTCCACCCTGTGCTTTTTGCCCATAATGATGCCGATACTTAGGAGATAAGTATCTAATATTAGACTGTTGAGATTTGGGGCGTACAATGTCTTTGATACCTATTGTGATGCTGTGCTTTATGTGGTTTATATCTCAGGATGATAAGTACAGTGATTTTCCTCTTACACCACTCCATCTCCTATCCTATCTTGTTGAATCAGCCCTGTTCTGAAGTAACAACCTATCCCTAATCGCCTCACTTTCCTGTCTCCACAATAACTCAGGTTCCTTCACCCGATGTCTGGATTACGTGCCCCCTTCTTCCCCTCATACTTCTCCTCACCACCACCGTCCTAGTAACACCCTTCCCTTTTCCCCACCACCCTCCTCCTCCACAATTTCCCAACATGGCCACCGCTCGAATTAAGTCTGGAATTAATTGCTACAAAATCATCTACCCTTCTAACCTGTCTAAAGCTGCAACAAAACGTTTCAAGCATAACACCATTGAATATTTCCCCGATTCCCTTTTTGTCGATCAGTTTTACAATGGTCGATATGGGGGGCTCAAAAATGATCTAATTTTTTTCACGCACGACATACCCTCTTGGTCTACCAGCTTTTACAATTCCTTTAACGTCACCTCCTCCTCCTCTATCCCCCATGGGAAACAGCTAAAAATTTCCCCCTCTGCGTGTTTTAACGGCTCCCTCACTATCTCACTCTATAACAACGGTACTGTTATGATCCAAGCCAAAGACACCTGTCTCTCTCTCTTTGACCGCCTCTTCCCTTCCCTACTCCCCTCCCCTGCTACCGGGCTATCCCTTGACTCTCCATCTAGCTCCACCAATTACTCCCTTTCTCCTCCCCTGACCCCCCCACTCTCCAACAGGCTGCACCCTGGGGAGGCACAGGTCGACCCTCTTGTCTCCCCTCGGACCTCCCCTCGCATTCTTCCCCCCTCACAGTTTGCCCCTCCCCTCTTCACTTCAGCCTTACCTCTAGCTAACACACTCCTCGTCCATTCCGCACCGTCCCGGCACTCCATTCTCATCTCCTCCCCCCTATCCCTTCCAGCCACCCCCCTCCTTAGACCACCTCTCCTCCAGCCCTCTCCCCCTGTCTATGTTCCCTACGCTCCCCTTGTTCCCTCCTCCGCTCTTCTTTTCCGCCCACTCCTCCCCTCACTATGTACCCCGATTTCCCCGCAAATACATTCCATCTCTCTCCCTCCCCACTCTCCTCCAGCACTGCTGTGCTACCCCCTTTCTTCCCCTGGTAACCCCTTCCCTCCCTCGGACCGAGCAGAATCACTTCCTTTCTTCAACTTCCCTTTCTCCCAATCCCCCCCATTCTGCCCGATACCCGCTCCATCACAGCCACCTCACTTAGCTGCCAGGACCTATCCAACTCTATCCAACTCCCCCCCCTTCCTTTCATACCTCCCTAATCCCTATGACTCCTCACACTCCTCCCCTCTCCTATCGCCCCACCGCCCCACTCCTCTACTATCGCCCCCTAGTTCTGCCCTTAATTCCTATCCTTCTTGCAACGCCAACAACGACAACTCTCCTCTCACCCCTGGTGCACCAATTCCTGCTCTCACCCTAAACCTTTCCCCACCTCTGAACCCTGTACCCCTACTCCCCTCCCGTTCCCCCACCTCTTCCTGCCGTACACTGCCTAGTGCACCCCCTCCTGTTTCCATCGAGCCACCCATTACGCCGTGCTCTTCCTTACTCTCTCTGGAAAAAAAGCTAGGCTCTCTAATCACCGCCATCTCCCAACTTGAAGCTACCATTTTAGTTTTAAGCTCCAAGATCTCGACTTTTCCACACACCTCAATTCCTTTGGCTAACACTCACCCTTCCACGAGATGCACCTCACCACCACACCCCACTATAGCTAAACATAGCCAGTCGTCTGCAAATCCACACAAGCACTCGAACGCCACCCTTCCTTCACTTCCACTTCCCAGTAAGCCTGTAATCTACACTATTCCGACCATCTCCTCTGTCAGAACCACTCGCCCACCTAAATCCTCCTGAGCGCCCTCATATAAGCACAATATCCCTATCACCCCTCATAGCCCAAGTGCCCCCGTCACCAAAACAGTTGCGTCAGAGCTGCGCTGTCTGCTCCACAACTGCAGATCTGCAATAAAACACAAACTTGAAATCTCCGATACCATCAACCAGCACAATATTGACATGATCTTCCTCACAGAGACCTGGTTCAACGATACCTCTCACTCTATGTTTGATCTCCTTGTACCCACAGGCTATTCTATACTTAGAAATGACAGAATTGACAAAGTGGGGGGAGGTGTTGCGGTCATCTTTAGAAACTCCCTTCAACTTAAGGCTCTTCCTAACAGCTCCTGCCACACTTTTGAATGCCTATCACTTGAGCTTCAATTGCACCACCGCTCACCTCTCAGATTCCATGCTATTTACCACCCGCCTGGTAGCAGCCCTTCGTTTATGGAGGAACTCACGGACTGCATCAGCGACCAATTCACGCAAAGTGACAATCAGATCTTCGTGGGTGACTTCAATGTCCACTGGGGCTCGCCTCAAGACACAAATGCGAATTTGCTGGCCACCTTCCTCTCTGCAAACGATCTTATCCAACACTGCACAGAAACAACACACTCTAAAGGCTCAATCCTAGACCTTGTCATTTCTAAAGCAGGCTTGCTGACTATCGCTACCCCTATTCATGTAGACTGGTCGGACCACCTCCTCATCCCATTCTCTCTTCACCTATCACACTCTATAACTCTGGGCCAGCCTAAGAGGGCTACTTCCTGGTTCCGTGACACTAAAAATATTGACCTCAGTACCCTCTGTAATTCTGCCTTGCTATCACTTCCAAGGCTAGACCCGGACCTAGATGTCAACGAACTCACCTCCCAATGCCTCACAGTCGAAATCAATAATGTCGCTCCTCTCCAAAGCAAAAAGAAAAGGCCCACTCCCTCAGCACCTTGGTTCAACAAATCCCTCTATGAAGAAAGGAAGCTCATAAGAGCCCTTGAGAAACAATGGAGACAAGCACCCTCCACTGAAAATTTGGCCACGCTTCGTTCAGCAAGATCCAAGTACCACAATCTCATCTTCCTTGGAAAAGCGTCGCACTACAAATCCCTCCTTGACTCAGCCAAAAATAGACCCAAAAAACTATTCGACCTCATCAAGAACCCTAACAGCTCTCCCCCAACCTCCAAATTGGAAGATTCCACAAAGAAAGCAGCGGAATTCGCTATATTCTTTGACGAAAAGGTAAAATCACTTGTAGATCAGGTCATTCATCCTACCCCCACAGAGGAGTGCAAATCCTTAACCATTTGGCAAAACTTTGACCCCATCTCTGACGATGCTCTCCTTAAATGCATCCTCGATACAAAGCCCTCTAACCATTCTCTTGACCCCATCCCTAGTGCCATTGCCATTGACTTCTATACTAATTCTCTTTCCTACTGGACCACTCTGGTCAACCTCTCCCTCAGTCAAGGCTCCCTTCCTGTGTCCTTCAAAACTGGGCAGGTCACCCCTCTGCTAAAAAAACCCACTGCTGATGCGAACGACCTCAACAACTACCGTCCCATCACTAACCTACCCTTTCTTGCGAAAATCACAGAAAAATGTGTAGCGAAACAACTCTCTCGCCATATCAAGGAAAATGATCTTCTTGACAATTTCCAGTCTGGCTTCATTCAAAACCGCAGCACTGAAACAGCCCTGCTGCTAGTGATTGATGACGCGCTGCGGATACTCGATTCAGGGGAGTCTTGTCTTCTAATTCTTCTTGACCTTTCTGCAGCCTTTGACACTGTCAATCACAACACTCTCCTTAACACTCTTCAACAGAGAATGGGCATGGAGGGCACTGTGCTCAAATGGTTTGCCTCCTTCCTCTCTGATAGATCCCAAATGATCAAAATAGCGAACAGTCTTTCAGCTCCTGTAGCAGTCAGTCAAGGTGTTCCTCAAGGCTCCATACTTGCACCCACACTGTTCAATCTCTATTTAGAACCGTTGGGAAATCTGCTGAGTAAATCCGGGATCCACTATCATCTATATGCGGATGACACTCAGATTTACCTTAAGGTGGCCTCCAATCACGATCTCTCCTTCCTTAGCTCTACCCTCGACTCCATTCAAAACTGGATGGTAACTCATCAACTGATCCTGAATCCCTCCAAAACAGAATTCCTCCTCCTTTCCTCCTCCCTTTCTCATCCCCCAGTGCAAACATGGATGGATCAGATCAATCTAATGAACAATAAACCCATCATTGTCGAGAGCGCAAAATCCCTTGGTGTCATTCTCGACAAAAAACTTAATCTACTCTCCCACATTAACTCCATTGCAAAGTCTGCTCGACACCAACTGCGCCTTCTTTGGGGGATTCGTCGCTTCTTCCCGGAGTACGACCTTAAAACCCTGGTCCAAGCGCTGGTTCTCTCCAGATTGGACTACTGCAACTCTCTTCTTACTGGCCTTCCCAAATCCCACCTTTCCCCCCTGAAGTCTATTCTCCATTCAGCAGCTCGTTTCATATATGGGGCCAAAAGAAGCGACCACATCACACCCATTTTATCCACCCTCCGTTGGCTTCCCATAGAGGCAAGATCTATCTACAAAACTGCATGTATCACCCACAAAGCCTTGCACTCCTCCTCCCCTCGCTACCTGGTGAATAAACTGAAACTCTCTGGGGGCTCCAGACCATCACGTAATGCAGAAAAGTTATTGCTTGAACCTCCCATTTTCAAGAAGGAAAGATTGATGGCCCAATCCTTTTCAGGCAACGCGGTGAGAATCTGGAACTCACTTCCGCCTCAGCTTCGGACCACCACCTCTTCCCAGGCCTTCAAAACTGACCTCAAAGCTCTCCTCCTTCAAAGACACTTCCAAAGTTAATTCAAGCCCTCTGTTTTCAGAAGGAAGTCCTTCCATTATAGGATATTCTGTTCTCCATGCCTATGGAAGTGCCTTCCCAGGGTGTTTTTGTGTTTTGAGTGTCTGCCATTTAGTGCAGTATTTTACCTCTACCTGTATCTTGTACTCGTTTGTAACATGCACACGGCACCTTTCCTTTTCAACGTATCATTTGCTACCTCTTATATCTTGTTTGCTTTTGATACATGCACAACGGCCACCACTGCCTCATGTAACGTAACTATTGTTTTAGTGTTTTGAGTGTCTACCATTGATTGCAACTTTTTTTACCTCTATTCGTACTTTATTTACTCTTGTAACCTGCACACGTCACTTTTTCCTCTCATAACGTATCGTTTGCTACCTCGTTTATTTGTTTGCTCTTGATACGTGCACAATTATCACGATTGCCTCTTGTAATGTAACGCTTGTTTTTGTAACAGGCTCACTTGTAATTTGTCTCCTCTTGTATCTTTACTTTGCCTATTGTGAAGCGCTCTGACACCTTCGGGTAAAGTCCGCGCTATATAAAAACGCATTAAATAAAAAATAAATAAATAAAACTGAAAGTCTCTGACAAGGCAAATGCAGCTTGCTTCTGAACAAAAATGTAAAGAGACACAGACTACGGGAGAAGGTAACACCAGAAGATTCAGAAGTCAGTAGATAAGCTGCTGAGAGAATTAAACAAAAGCTTGGATGATTTTTAAACTGATAATCATCACTGAATGTGCCTAGCTTGACAGTTTATTGACTGCACCAGGCTGATTTGTAGTCTGATCTTTGCTCCCACCAGTTCTTAGGCGAAGTATATCTCCCTCTGTCACACTAGGAGCACTCCAATTACAAAGGTCATTATTTTCAAGATTGGGATGCTTTGATATTAGCGGGGAGCGGAAAGGAAGCTTTGAATGGAACATAAGAATTTGTATTTGACATGTTAAGAGTTCAAAAACCTATTTAATACTGAAAGGATAGCTTCATATGCAAGGATAACTTGTAGAGGTACTTTTTGGCTCCAAATGCTCACCATACTATTGGACACATTGGCCTGGGCAAGTGAGCAGGGTTTCGCGTGAGGGGCAGTGTGGTTGTAAATGGGAAATTCCGCTCTATTTGCAATATCGCTTGTTAGTAAGTCTAATGAACAGAATTAATTTCGGATTACTTACTAATTAAGCTGAACTCTCGTGATGTAAATGGCCTCAGGTCACTGGACAAAATGTAAATGGGACGGAGTTATTTGAGAGCAAGGAACATGGAAATATTTTTTTTCCACGAGTGAGGGCAAAGCATTTTTGCACAAATCTTAACCACTACAATTTTGGCTGTCAAACAATGTAAATATAATGGGGTGGTGGTTCTATGCAAACACAATTTCCAAGATTTGCAGGTGAAAGTAAACCGGATTCTGGGGGATATATCCTTTGGTTACAGTTGCGCTTCAGGCCTAAGAAACAAAACCGATCTCTCCAACCCTGACACAATACCGTTTACTTCATTATCCTACTTACTGTCCTCACCAAGAATAAAGCGAAGCACTCATTGTCTACCTACACCAGTAAGGGTGGTGCCACTGGATTGCTCAAGCCTCTGCAGTTAACACATCAATGCAGTGAGTAAAAGGTTCAAATCTCTGGCTAGTTGACTCATGGTGACATCTTTATCTGGGAGTATTAGATTTCATCTTTTCACCTGAATAAATAGTATCTATCCCCTTTGGTTACATATTTAGGCCACACCACATGCTCAAGCATGCCAAAAGTAAGAAATGTCTGATATTGTATTGTAAGACCCTGCACTTACTGAAGTGCATTGGACAGGGGACGATGGAGGGCACACTATCCAAATGGAAGTTTAACCATAAGCCTTTCGAAGACACAATCCATAGGAAAGAAAACGCTGTCGTAATTAAAAAATATTTTGAATTTAGCAATACAGATCATACCTCTAGCCACAAATTGGGACACCTTTATGGTGACAGTACATTATGAAGCTCAGACGACATCTTAATCTCATACCAAAATTGACACTGATAATTAGCGGTATTAAGATTGTGGGCATAGTACACTAAGGCTTGCATAGCTCAAATGAAAGCCCGAAAAAAACCTCTGAATTTTCAATGCGAGTCAAAAATGATACCTCTTCCATTAACTCTACCGGAACCTACATTGCAAAGAACCACCGTCTGATATACTTAAGACGGAATGTCTTGAGCTATTTTAGATGCGTATGTTACCCCATCACATGTCTAGACCTCGATACGCTAGTGTGAAGAAGTCAAAATTACAATTTGCGCTCTAAAATCCAATAAATACAAGGCCCAGTCAGGTATGGAGTGATATTTTGCAAATCATTTGAGGGTCACACAGGGACTTCACAAAGTTATTCCTTTTCATTGCCCAGGGTCAGTGTATTCACAACACTGAAATCTACAGACATTTCCTTCATTCTGCTGATGGTCCAGACCCTTGATTAACACTGATAGGAAAGTTTTCACTAAAGTGTGTTCAAACAGCATAGATAGTCAAAGTCTGCTGGAATGTCCGCTCACGTATGATACAGTGAACATCACAAAACTCGGGCAACTCTAAACATGAATTTCAACTTCAGGCACAGCTTTACAACGGTTTCAATCTCTTTTTGTCAAACAGCAGATTAGAAAGATTTACTTCAAATCAAATTCCAAAAATTTTTATTAAGTAGTCCATCAAAGGTCAATTTTATCTTCCTTGTTAAATTTGTATTCCGAGTTTACAAAAACAGCAAACATTTTCAAATTTTACCTGATAGGATTCGTACACAAATGTAACTCTTCCCTAAGAATTCATATTCAGGAATAATTCCACAGTCTCAACACTCAACATATTTCTGAATGGATCTCACATTTAGGTTTGTGTTCCAAGATAAGCTAGAAATTTGTTGGAAACCTTATCAGAATATCATCAGCAGTTAGCAATACATAGCCAATGATCGTTACATCACTTCATCTCCCTCAGAAGTATAGGGCTGGACCCACTTTTATAGATTTACATAAAGTTTTAGCAGATATTCATGCAAGGGTTTGATGGTCTGGATGTCAGTACTTGCTTCGATGAGAAGTCACTTGACAACACTGCAAAGATTTAGCATCTTTAAGCCAATCCTGCAGTTTTGTATATGCTCTACCCCGCTGCTGCTTGATTTGTAATAGTAGTAAATCAACTAGTTATCCCACCGATTTCAGAATGTCTGCAATATAAAGTAATAACATAACACGCGTCAACGAGTCACCTGGGTTATGTGTGATTTATGGTACAGAATCTGCAACTTATCCTAAACTGCAACTTAACCTAAAGTCCAGAATACCAGCACTTAGTTATGCCTGATGAATTAAGTCTGAAGATAGATTAGAGCATTTGCAACCCAAAGGGTTTACACTGCATCAAACTTGTTTAAATGGAATTGAGTATAGTACAAATTATTTTTACATTTAAAATGTAGGAGTTTATGCATACAAATAATTTACACCTTTTAGGTCTCTGCGCAGTGCTATTTCCAACAATTATCTTTTTTATTTTAGTCTTTCTCCTATTGACTGTGAGCAGTCTATATGGCAGTTATACAAATCTTTTCGAGTTGGTAATATAGTTTGGAGATCAGTCTCCACACCATGGGCACAGATTTGCAATGTCAGTGGCGTAAATTCAGGTGGCTAATTCTGTAAGGTTAAAGAGCAGATTGTGCAGCTAGCTGTATTCTGAAATATGTAAATATGTCTCATGAGTTGGCTACCTGGTCCACTCAGTTATCATAATCATGAAAGGAGGGGTTCAAGAATCATGAATGTATGTAAAAAAAAGGTTATCCATTATTCTGCCAGTATTCAACTAAAACAGATGACCAACCCGTGTTTCCAGACTACCATGGTGCTTCATAATGGCCAATTATAATTCAAATATATTCTTTATCTAAAAAAGTAGATTACATGTATTTCAACACATCATACTAGAAATAGGTGAAAAATCTTTCCCATAAACACATTTTCTGATACGGGCTACATCGATTTCAAAATGTTTTCTGAAAATGTACATAACAATATGCTGTATTTGAAACCTAGGCAGGTTTCAACTATAGCCCTCTCTGCAGCCCCTGTTCATAGGGGCAAAACAGTACTGGATATTGCTTCAATCCTTTTCCCCTCCCCTTGATTCCGATGTTCAGGAGGAAGCTCGGATTCTAATAGATCTTCACCTGTTGGGTCTGCTAGCTTATTGTATCCTCTTGGGCATGCACGCAGGACGGCACATGATGGCTCTCCAGTGGCTCCTCTTCTAGCATTAGTTCCAGCATCTCAAGGGATGACCAAATGCCCCCACACCCAACAGCCATAGACACAATCGTGATGGATACATCCACCCTCAGGTGAGGTGCTTATGTAGAGAAGCTGGAGATCAGTGGCCTGTGGACTCCTGTCTCCAGAGAAGCTAGTATTACTCATCAACTTGTTCGAATTGAGGGTAGTTTGGTTGGTGCTCAAGGCTTGCCTTGGCGTTCAGTCTGTCCAGACCTTGACTGACAGTACAGCAACAATGTGGCATGTCAGCAAGCAGGGAGATGTAAGGTCAGACCTTCTCTGTCTGGAAGCGGCAGTTGAGGTTGCGGGCATTGGCACACCATCATGGACTTTAGCTAATTGCTAAATATTAGTCTGGCTTGCTGATCACCAAGGGTGAAAGGCTGAGTCAGCATCATCTTGTCGACCACGAGTGGGGCCTTCACATGGCTGTGGTACAAGACATTTTTATCCTGTGGGGTACCCCTCAAGTAGATCTTTTTGCCACTAGCAGCAATGCCTAATGCTTGATGTTCTGTGCCCTCCATTATCTGTTCCGTTCCAGGGAGCCACCGGGGATGCATTTCAGATCAAAGTTACATTTTCCACTTCCTTACACGTTTCTTCCCAAACTCTTGATACCTTAGATTTTGAGGAAGACTTGCCAGGACTGAACACAGGTCCTCTTCACTGCAATGGACTGGCCAAGACAGGTGTGGACCAAGACCTACTGGGCCTCCCCTCAATGTCCCCCACGCGCCATGCCTAGAAATTCAGCAGGAATATCTAAGCTCCTTCTAGTTGCCACTAGAGGTGATCAATATGATCCTATCTGCTCATCGGCCAGCAATCAACTGGCTGTTCTAACTGAGGAAAATAGGTTTGTTGTTTGGTGTATTCTGCAGAACACGGACCACTTGAAGACTTGCCTTTGTGAAGTACTCTGATTTGTTACTGATGGCTCGACAGGTACTGCCAAAGGGTACATTGCAACCCTATTGCCCTTCTTCTGCCTCCCAGCTAAGCCAGCCCTCTTAAAGCCGCCTATAGTGATTAGATTTCTGAAAAGGCTGGTAAATCTGTTTCCACTCGTTCATGGCGCAGTGGTATCTGAATTTCATTGTAACTTTTTTTGGCTTCCCTTTCGAGCCCCTTCACAGTTGTCAACTCAGCTTGTTGGTTTTTAAGACTGGTTTTCTAGTTCCAATTACCTTGGCTAGCCTTGGGATGTCTATGATATGCAGACAGCTATGGCTATATTCATAACCCAGCTTGCGTCGCTCTTGCGCCTCACAACATGGTGCAATAGCGACGCAAACCTTGTCAGATTTATGAAGGCACACAAAGCCACTTTGTGTGACTCTGAGTGAGGCAACGCAGCACACATCACTGTGTTGCCTTAATTTGCGTTAGGAAGGCATTCCATGGTCATTGTGTGGGTAATCCCACCTAACTCCCCTGGATCTTGATGCATCCCCAGATTACAAGAACTTGTGAACTTGGGGATGCAGCAAAATATTATGCCGCCCAGTTGGGAGGGGTGTAACGAGCAGAAATATCTCTATTTCTCCTCATCTCTTCCTCTTTTTGCTTGTGCTACAATATGCAGCACATATAAAAAGGGGAAAATGCCTCCCAGGATAATTTTTGTGCAGGAAGATGTCTCTTCCTTCACAAAAACAATCCAGCATGCAACGCAGGCACGCTTGCACCATGGCACAAGGGTGTTTGCATTGGCGCTACTCAGCCCATTGTGTGCCATTGCAGGGAAACAGTCAGGAATGTGCCTTATGCCTAAAATATGGTGCATTCCTACCCTGTCACGCAGTGTAGTGCAGAAAGGTTACTTCTGCTGTGCACTGCGTGACAATCTCATACTTAGGCCCCCAAGTATCAGACATTCAAATATTTTTTTCCTGACCAAGCTGGTCCTCAGGGCAAAGGTGGCATTCTTTCCTACGGTGGTGACCCCTTTCCATCTGGGGCAAATTATTAGTGGTTCTGCTTTCTATCTAGAGCGGCGATTTATTAATTTCAGTGAGAAGCTCAATATCTGCACTTTCTCTGTTCCTGTCCCTTAGATATGTTGGTCATTGTTCCAGGGACACACACACTGGCACTGCACCCACAATTGTCTCCAAACAGTCTATGATTAACGCATCGGTTTTGCTATTAAACGCTGAAAACAACACCTCTGAGGTGAAACTCTAAAAGTGATGGTACCTGTGACATGGAAGACACTTAAAACCCATCAAGACCGGAGAGTGGTCCAATGAAGTTTGCTGTAGATTTTTCATACGGACTCCCGTGGTGAGACATTTTTAGGTAATATCGAATAAGCTTTGTGCAAGAAAGTAACGTACCAAGGAATGGAAGGAGTACATTCTTTTGTGTTTGTATATCTATATATATATATATATTTTCCTTGAAAAAAACAAAGGTTACAGGGACATTATTTAGGTTCTGAATTTACTCATACAAAACCATAGAAATTCAGCCATTATAGTTAGTTATTTTAAGTAACTAAAACTCGTGCCCTAAGGTAACTATAATACGCACCCTTGCCATGCACAGTTTTCTTATCAATAATTTTATTGCAAATGTTGCGGTATAATATCAAAGATGCCATAGAAAATGTCATCAATGATATAATATGTGGAATAATTAGCTGTGCATGGCAAAGGCACAAGTTAGTTACCTTAGGGTGCAAGTTATAGTTGCGTGAAATAACTAACTCTAACTATTGAATTTCCATGGTTTTGTACGAGTAAATTCTGAACCTAACTATAATGTCCCTCTAAGATTTTTTGGGTGAATTTTTGTGTTTTTTTTATTTTTTATGTAAAGTCATTTTAATTACTATACGTTATTCCATGCCTTATAACCACCCAACACCACGCCATGCACAGCTTTTGGCCATGTGCAGTGGAGGTTGGCTGCAGGGCCTGTCTCTGTCAGTGGAATAGTGAGTGGGTGTGTGAGTGTCTGAGTGGGTCTGAAAGTAGGTGTTTGGTCTGAGTGGATGCATGAGTGTCTGGGTGTGTGAGTGGGCACATGGGTCTCTGAATGCATGTATGATCAAATGAATTAGTGTATGAATGAGTCTGTGAATTTTTTTTTAAATTTGTTTTGCATATTCTCGAATATTCAAGAATATCCTCGATTATTTAAGAATATCCTTGAATATTTGAGGATATTCACGCATGGTGAATAAAAATAATGTTAAACCCATAATTTGACCCTATATCACACCCCTGAGGTCAGGGTACCTCCACCCTGACCCCATATACCATTTATCATTTCTATTTTCAGCCCCAGAGACCCTCTATGATAACATACCACAGCGGCTGCCAGTTTCTAGTCAGGTTGTGGCCAGCCAATTACAGTGCTTCTATTTGCGCATGTATTCCTGAAAATTTTCAATTGTTTGCGATATATTCGTGAAGGATCCGCGTCCCTACATATACTCTTATTTTACCTTCAATACTTCAAAAACTACTGAACGGATTTAGACCAGATAAGCGAAAGCCTAATCTGCATACCGAAAGCTAGCTTTCTGCCAAATTTCATGTCATTCCAGTTCTAGGGAAATTAACATAGGAACTCAACTTTTTTTAACCCCCCCTTTTTCTTGGCGCCCACTTGACGGATCACCCCAAAACTTTCCATGCCCAACAAGAATCACCAAAGCACTTTTTTTGGAAAATTTTGTGAAGATTTGTTAAATGGTGCCAAAGATTTAGGCAAGTCAAGAAAACACTTTCTACATAAAGATGGTCCTAACTATAACTAACTAACTAGCGGTGACCACCACTAGGTAGTTATGTAACTAATATATATATAGAAGATATATATTGCATTGTTGTTTCAAGAAAACAGTAATAGTTCCTTAACTGCCGGAGAACCTTGGTTGTGCACACATATACTTGGTAATGTAAATAGGGTGTTGTCACTGAAACAGGATAATTTCACCATTATTTAAAAGAGTTATATGATACACAAAAGTTGACACATCCATAAACAATGGTCAATTTTTGGCATCATTATATCAGAAGAATAGCACCATAATAGAGCATATGTTAAGGTCCAACTTGTAAAAATGACTTTCTCCCAATGTGTTACCACAGACATTGGGTTGTGCCACAAACATTAGCTTGCCAATGAGCTTGTGAGGACATCCCGTCTCCCTTTTTCTTCCTGTCAAGATGGAACTTAATAAAGTTACCCGCCTCCTCAGGATCTGTGAAGAAATGCAGCTTCCCATAATTGGTATAGTAGGCACGCCACAGCCTACTAAACATCAAAAAAGGCACCTCTGGCTTTCACCCTAGCTAGTCTCCTAACTGTAGTATGTTGCCAATAATTGGAGAATTTTTCAGTAATGTTCCAGTGGTGCACCTCAAGGCAGTCAGGGAATGGGAGCACAATGTGGCCACTTGATTATGCACATATTAGAGAAATTTGATCCGACAAAGATAGCAGTGAACAGCATTTTCAAAGAACGCTTCAGGTTTTCATGCCTTTCGTTTATGATAAGCTAGTAATTCTTATGTTACTGTATCTTGAGAGTGCTTGATGAACTTTGTTTTTTGCCTTTATAAGGGTTATTTTTTTTCGTTCATAGAGGAGTTTCATTAGACGTATCGTTTACATCCTTCAAGACAGATATGCAATTCTTTAACGTATCAATTCTACTGCTCCGTTTGTCTAGCCACATGGTAAGAATATTAGTTTTATCATCTGTGGTTGTATGACTACTCTTCATATCTGTAAATAACAAGCAGCAAATGCAACTGTTTGAGATTGTACGTCCTCTGTGTCCCTATTGCTGGAATTGCACTGTAATTGAGGACACTGATATGCCCTTATGTCATAATCAGGAAAAAAATTGAAGTTATAGCCTCTAACACCACACTGGGTGTCAACCTTGCCAAATAATTCCTTAGTGGTGGGTGGGCTTGCTGAGTTGGTTTGTAAGGCCATTCCAGTCATGTTTGCCACTTGCGATTTAGAGATTTAGCTAGGAAGATGCAAACGCAGACAGCCTAGGCCCTCCTCTTATTCCCCCAATCCCCTTGCACTTAAGTGGTGCTGTGGGTATGTGGTACTTTTCACAGCCAATAACATATTTTTTTATTTCTCTATAGGTATCCGCTATCCCTTCCATTTGCAAGCCCTCTGTCAGTGTCACAGGGCCATCTCCCTACATTTTAGACATTTTCTGTCTCAGTTTCTGTTTAGCCTTCTTTCCATAATGTCAGCAGATTTAAATCACTGGTTCCAACAAGAGGCATACACAGCCTCAATCAGAAGCTGTGACAGCAGGAACATCTACTTATAGCTAAATATTAATGTCCAACAGTCATGGCAGAGTAGTGCGGTCTCAAAATCACCACTGTAACCTGTCTGCCTGCTAGCTGTGCCTCACTATGAGGCCTGACTGGAGCAGCATCTCACAAGTGAAGTCATAACAACGGGAGAACACCACCACATGCAGACTAACAGCAGGCAGTTTTGGCATACTTTTCTCAATTATTTGTACATAGATGTCTGCAGAATGGTAAGGTTAATGATGGATTTCAAATTACAGGAGGACAGGCAACACGACCATGTCTCCCCTATCACTTCTTCCTTTATCTTCTTAAATCTTCACAACTTAGATGGTGCTTGTGGTGGTAAAGTTCATTTCCCTACATCATTTGTGTTTTCAAATGTCTGGATATGTAACCCAATTACACATTCGTTACTTTAGTAAAGAAAATGTTCTATGTTTAAATGTTTCCAAAACACATTTTAATCAGTGGGGGTAGGAGGGATCATCAAACGGCCTCAAAAACTTGGTGTGGCCCTCTGAAAAATCATGATTCACCCAGATCTTTTTTTAATATTAGAACTTGGAAGTAACAAACAGAATCATTATTTGGCTTATGATGGTGAGAAACATCCTGTCACTTCAGCTAATCATAACCTATCATTTGGAATATTGCAACATTGCAGATGCTGTGCTTCAAAGTGAGAAACCCAGAAGCCCATCACATTCCAAAATCGAGTAGAAAAGATTTGCCTGAAACTGGGGAATTGAGGTTACATCATCCAAACCCTAAAAATGTCCTGTTGCTCACTATGAAGCAAAGAATTACTTTCAAAATGTTGGACACAATCTTAAGGGCTTATGAGTGGAAGATCCAGTGTACCTACAAAAGGCATGCTCCTCACAACATCCTTCTGGACATTCCCCAAGATGTGGTAACTTCAAGCAAGTCTTTTACCAGTTTCTGTGTCACAAACAATGGAGAAAAAACATTAACATTGGGGTACAGACCCTTGGAAAAATGTGTTACATTATGTGCACTCTCACCAGCCAGGTATCCTAGTGTGGAGCTGGTGTAAGGGCCTTGCCTTGAATGTCGAGAATGGGTTACTTAAAGAATCATGTCTTCAGCTTCTTACAGAATTCAAGAAGAGAGGGAAAAGAATCTGGGAGGTTGTTCCAGGCTTTAGAAGCGACAAATGAGAAGGCTCGACCTCCGATTGTTTTTGTGTATGTATGAAATGTGTGCGAGTACAAGTCCAGCTGAGCTGTTTGGATGGTTGATAAAAGCAGATGTGACTGTTAATTTAGGCAGGGTACGTGTGGTGGTGTGCCCTCAGTGTGTTGGTGAGGAGACTGAACTGAGCACATTTATGTATTGTGAGGAAGTGAAGCTCCCGGAGGTGTGGTGGGATGAGCGTCCTATCTGGAAGGTTGGGAATGAGTCAGGCCAATGTGTTCTGGACGGTTAGGAGTCTTTTGGTGAGTTGCTTGTGGATTCCAGTGATGAGGGAGTACCCATATTCCAACTTGCTTGTGACAAAGTGGCAGGTGATGGTTTTTCTGGTGTTGTTTGGCAGTCATTTGAGGATCTTCCTCCACATCCTCAGGGTGTGAAAGCAGGATACTGTGACAGCGTTGCTGCGCTGACATGTTTAGCTTGTCAATGATGATGTCCAGGTTCCTAGAGTGGGAGCTGGAGGTGGGTGTGGGCCCAAGGCTGGTCAGCCCACTGGTGCAGTCCCAGGGTGAGGTGTTTTTTTCTGAAGATTACTATTTATGTCTTGTCAGTGTTAAGCTTTATACCATTGAACTTCATTCATGTGGCAACTTCGGGTTTTCTTGTATTGGGTGTTTTGTCCCCTACTTTTGAAAAACTAAACCAGCCGTGGGGCAGATTTTTTATTGTGCTCTTTCCAAACCTTTCATTATCACAATAATCTGTAGATGTGTTTATTTTAATTTGTTACATTATGTGCACTATCACCCATAAGGTATCCTGGTATGGAGCTGGTGTAAGAGCCTTGCCTGGAACGGCGAGAGAGTGTTACTTAAATAATTACGTTTTTAGCTTCTTAAAGAATTCAAGAAGAGAGGAAGAGGATCTGGGAGGTCGTGCTCTTTGCAAACCTCTCCATATCACAAAAATCTGTGTTTTTTTTTTTTTTAAGTGAAAACAGAAAGCAATGACACTGTTGCCATTGATTAAGAGAACAAGTTACAAACAAACAAAAAGTTTCCCCACACCCATTCAAAATGTCAGTTTCTTATACCTTGATGCACGGGATAAGAATTTTGCCAACAAAGAAGATGCAAGAGAAGGTATAATATATTTAGATAGTATATTGTATTTAGATAGGGAACTCCAGGAGGTTGATGCTACTTACAGACTTAGTAGATAGGTACCAATAGATATGATGCACAAGATTAATCAAATCCTAGGATAAAACACACTCACACTTTCCACAAATGTTAAGGTGTTGTATGCTATAGATATGTTGCATTTGGGGTTTTTTAATCAACCGTGGTACTGGTATGTATAGAAAATGGATCATTCCACCCATTCTATGAATTCCTTCCTACACTGCTCGTGCAGTTAAGAATACATATGTCTCCCTGAAATGTCGTTGAATTACAACACGGTTAGGTGGAATTTTATGGGACAGTCAACTTCCTGTGTAATAGGTTACATCGATGGGACCCACATTCTGATGTGTTGTCTATAAAATGATGCAGACGTCTACAAAATAGGAAGGGACAGTATTCCTTTAACATACTGGTAAGGTGTAATTCCATGCAGATGCCTTCTACATTCTCCACGCAGAGCCCTGTGTAAGCAACTTTCAGAAAGAAGTGTGGAGGTGGTTGGTAACTAAGGCCCAGATTTATACTCTGTTTGCGCTGAATTAGCGTACTTTTTTTTTTTTTACACTAATTCAGTGAAAACTTAACTCCATATTTATATTTTGACATAAGGCTAGTCTAACGTCAAAATATTGGAGTTAAAGTCATTGCGTCAATGAGATGCAGGGTGGGCGTGCCCATCCAAAAAATTACTCTAAGGCCCTAGCGCCTTATTTATCCTCCTGTGCAAAAATGGTGCACGGGGAGAGGCAGGCCTAAATAATGGTGCTAAGCCTGCTTAGCACCATTATTTAACGCCTGGGTCAGGGCAGGCGTTAGGGGACCTGTGGACCCATTTCCATGGTTAAACACCATGGAAAGAGCCCACAGGTGCCCTCCCCAAGCCCCATAAACACCCCCACCCACAACAGAGAGACACCACAGGATGGGGGACCCATCCCAAGTAAGTAGAGGTAAGTCTTTTGTTTTTTAAGTGTCATTGGGGGCCCTTAAATGGGCTCCCCTACATGGCACCGGGTGCAATGCCATGCCCAGGGGACCCTTGTCCCCATTGGGGTGGTGGGCATGACTCCTGTCTTTTTTTTTTTTTTTTTTAATAAAACAGGAGTCGTGGTATGGATAGTTTTGCGTCAATAAATGATGCTAGGTTGGTTGGAGTATTTTTTATTTTTTTAACTCTAAACAGCATAACGTATTTTTGGTGCAAAAACCCCCCTTCTCCCATCCCCACCCGGCTAACAGCATTTTCCATGACGTTAGCCCACCCTTTATGCTGGATTGCGCCATTCCATAAATTTGGTGCTTGGCTGGCGTCCTGGAATGGCCCAAGCCGGCGCTATAGTTTTTGACGCAAAACTGCGTAAATGCAGTTTTGCATCAAAAAGTATAAATATGGGCCTAAGTAAGTTTGCACTACCCTTCCCAAAACATATTACTATTGACTATCTGACACCAACCACCTTTTCTCCACACTTAGGTCAGATCACCTCCTCATACTCTATAATAACTTCACAAACAGCAAGACAACGGTGATGTAGCACAGTGCATCTTCTGCCTGGGTCTTTGGAGAAGTAAACTTTTAGTATAATAAAATCAAGATTTAGATGCCTACAAAAAGAAGGAAGGTCAGTGTTGTAGAAGCAAAATACGTGTTGCAAGTAAATCGCAACCTGTACTTTGTGGTGCAACTTGTTGAGCTCTTAATGTTGTACAGTGAAGAGGATGACTTGATGCTGAGCACCCCTGACCTCCACCATCATCAGCTCCCTCCCTGTGTTCAGGATGGAGCAAAACCCCATAAAGCAAGAGCTTGCAAAACTGACGCCACAAACAGCTACTTCTGCGTTTAATTGATCTGCATATTGAAGGACAAGAGTTGTTCGCAAGTACATCTAGTTGACTGCCTGAAAAATCAGCGATGTTCTCTGTCCATAGTCCCCTCTCTAAGACTTGTGAATTTTTTTCTAATACAATTACCAGCCTCCTGAATCGTTGTGGTAAAATAGTGAGATTTAACAACTTTAAAATCTTTCCTATTGTGTTGATGAAGTTCATTAACTACCTCTTCATCTGAGTATAGACTGGATTTCTGCCATTTCATGGAAAGGAGTGAGGCCAATATCTAATTGAATTCACTTCCTTTGTGATTTTTTTGGGGGAGAGACGATGGGGCAGATTTACAAACCCCTAGTGCCTTTTAGTGCCACGTTAGCGTAATTTTTTGATGCTAAGGTGGTGGTAAGTAGGCCATTCTCCAACCATATTTACAAAGTAGCACAATACAGACATTGCACCCGTTTGCAATCCCTTGTGCCACTTTATGCCTGTGCCAGGCATAATGTATGCAAGGGGTAGCTCTCCCCTGCAGGAAGGCCGGGAAAAATAGCACAGTGAAATTTACAAGATTGAACCATTTTTTCTGCCATTTTTAATGCCTGCCCAAGGCAGTCGTTAAAGTGATGCTCCTGTATTGGCCTATGGGCTTCCCTGTGCTTTGTTGCACTATGGCCAAACTTATTGGTGCTAGTGCAGCAAAGTGCCACAATGCTTCAAAAATGTAGACGCTGTTGATGTAACGACCACCATGGTGCACCATATTGAAAATAAGGAACAACCATGATGTAATTTAGGGGGCACAGAGGAAAGCAATAAAGGTGGCACATCAGGACCGATGCACCACTTTCTTGTAAAAATGCCCCAGGGTCTTCCCAGGCTACAGCTGGTTTGGTCAGCGCTAAGTGGTCAGGGACATAATCTCATGGGGAGACAGCCTTATCAAATCACTTATCAGGATTTTAGTTTAGCCTTCCTACAAGGTAGTCTGTTTTCCTTTATAGCTCAGTTGACAGGCTAGGAGGGCATCGTTCACAGTTGATGTAGAATCTGGATGTCATAAGAGGCCAGATCATCAGTGGGATGGAGTCACTCTACATTTTCACCCTTGTCATTGGCAGGCATTTTTGTCCATTACTTGACTGCCAATGCTTCCAAATGCATCAGTAAAGATTTAATATTGTGGTTAACTTTAGGGGTTGGGCGGAAGTCGCAGAGTAACATGAAAACTCTGCGAGATTCCACAGAGTTTCACGAGCTGGCAGAAATTGGCATGTTGCGCTGGCTGCACTGAATTTGAATGCCTGGAGCTTGTTCCTTGATGAAATATTAGCACAAATAGCACCACACAGAGCGCCACAGGTTGCTGCTGCTCAAGTTAGTTTTGCTGCTGCTCGAGCAGACATTTTACTTGAGAGGCAGCTTTCTCAACGCGAACAGTTGTGACCATCTGCGACAGCCTGCATCAATAAAATCTTGCCGGGTGCCGTGCATGAGAAAAAACTCCGCCACATGGAGGTTGGCAGAATTTGGCCAGAACTCTGTGTTATATGTGTGACACGGAGTGGCCAAAACTCTGCAAGCTCTGCCGGCAGAGCGGAATTTATAACCACTCCTAGTTATCTTCTTGGTTTGCCTACAAATTTAAATTACCCTCAGTAACCATAGGCCTTAGATTAGCAAATAGGTAACATTTGCCAAAATTCTGCGGATAACTCATCTGGCCTATTAAGGATGCATAAGAACCTTATACGCTCTAAATAAGATGGATGGAAAATCCTCCACTTTTTGGCGCATGTCCTATATCCATTAAACACTAAAATCTTCCCTATGTTCTGATTGGGGCCCTAACAATGAGCTCAGTAGTTCTAAAATGTCTTCAGCAAAGCAACAGTTATGTTCTAGTCTTCTCTTAAAGTCAGACACACTTGTTGCCACCACCTCAAAATGAATTAAAAATTGCAGAATTAAGCTGCATCACAGAATGATACATAAGCCAAGATTCGGATAGCACAAGTGTTGGACCTGGCCCTTTCTGCCAGGTCATCCCCAAACGTTTTGCCTTTTACCCTCTACTTTTTGAGGAATTTGTTTTTGTTGGCCTTAGGACTCTGTGAACTTTACCACTGATAACCAGTGCTAAAGTGCTTGTGCTCTCTCCCTAAAACATGGTTTTGATTGGCATATACCCAATTGGTATATTTATTTACTTATAAGCACCTAGTAAAGTGCACTACGTTTGCTTCAGGCCTGTAAATTAAATGCTACTAGTGTGCCCGCAGCACTGATTGTGCCACCGACTTAAGTAGCCCTTTAAACATGTCTCAGGCCTGCCTTTACAGAGCCTGTGTGTGTAGTGTAAACTGCCATGTCGACCTGGCAAAATAACCTGCCAGGCCCAAGTATTCCTTTTTTAAACATATTAATCACCCGTGAGGTAGGCCCTAGACAGCCCCAATGGTAGAGTGCAGTGCATTTAAAAGTTGGACATGTACCTTTAAGGTTTAAATATGCTTGTAGTGAAAACCTCTTAAATTTGTTTTTCTTTATTGCAAACCCTGTCTCTCCAAGAGGTTAACATTGGGATTAATGTATTACATCTTATAAGTGGAATTCATAATCTTGAAAAGATACGTTTTTCGAGTTTGGTGTCTGGAATCACAATTTAAAATCACAACTTATGGTGAAGTTAGATTTTTAATTGTAATGCTAAAAATTGCACTTTTAGAAAGTTGGCATTTTCTAACTCTAGCCATTTGGTGCCTGCTGCCTATCTTGTCAGGGGTGGGTGACAACTGGGTTTTGTGTATTCCCTGTAGACAGCCACAAACAATGGGAGCTTAGGTGTGACTTGATGGACCCTGGTCATCCTGAGAGGTTGGGAGGGAGGAGCTGGCCACAGTCTTACTCTTACACCTGAATACAGTGTGTCCTTTCCCCACACAAAGGGCTGCTAATACCACTGTAGTGAGTATGAAGCCAGGACAGGAATTGGATCTCTTTGCACTTCGGAGAATTCTTTGAAGTTTCACTTTTAAGGCAGCACAGGGTATAAGCAATGGACCTCAGACCCCACCACGTTAGTACATTTCGAGACCTGTGGATACCCTGCCAGCAAGAAGGACTGCTGTACTGCTACAAACACTGCCACTCTGTTGGACTGCTGCTCTGGAAGAATTTCTGCCTGACTGTGTGGAACTGCTACCCGCTGCCCTCCGTTCCTTGGTGAGAAGTACTTGATCTGCATCTCCCCATCCCAGAATCCAGAATGACTTTAAGGGCCAGCTGACTGGTCTCCTGATCTGAAGTCTCAGGGCATGGAAGACTTTCAACCAACCCAACACTGCAACTGGGCTCTGTCAGCTGTAAGCCTGACCTGCCAAATGGTGCCACCTCAGTCCTGGGCCCTTGGAAGTAGATCTCAAGGTGCTGTTCCAGCAGAACCACTGCATCTCTGCCATTGTGCGGACAGAATTGGGGCATCACTGCCATTGCATGTGTAAAACTGGCACGTTGCTTTTGAAACCAGAACTCAATGCCAAACTCTGCATCACAGCCACTGCACTCATTGGAATCAGCACAATGTCTAGACGTTGAGGCGGCTGGCACCTGCACTCAAACTCTATTGCATCTCCTCTCCAATATGCATCTTCATCACTGTGAGGGGAACGTTGATGCATCGCCTTGACTGTGTGGGGAAATTTGACACATCTCGTCAGCATGGTTTGGAACCAGCACAACACTCTTGCTCTAGGATTTTTAAGTACTTTTGTTCAGTGGGCCCAACAAGCTCTATTTCACTACCTTACAATGACAAGCAGATAGAATATGTTGATTTTTTTGCATTCCTTAGATAGAGATTAGAAGCTAGAATATTTCTGTGTTTCTACACGTGCCGAGTTACCACAGCCTTTTTTTGTAACTGACTTGTATTGAGCTGTTTCTAACATCTGTTTGCAACAAATTCTCAACAGGTTTTTGATGTGTTTAATTTTGGACTAGACATTTTTTTTTGTATTCTTCATGTTTGCAAACATGCTTGCTCTTTCATATGAAAGTGCACCACACCACGATTTTAAGTGGTTTGTAGCAAAGATGATGGTGTGACCATGTATTACATGGGATAAGCTATCCCCTGACGTACATGATCACGATATTGCAAGTCACCTCAGTGTTCCATAACCATATAAAGGAACTCTGCACAGTCTCGTTCCTCTGTACAGTTATAGAACTCCTCTATGACTTGCAATGCCCTTATAAGGTACGGCACGGGGGCTTTATCCAATATATTCTAGGCTGGTGAAAAATTTGTGAGCCCTGAAACTCTGAGATTTGATTTTTAAAATGCTGCATTTCAAGGACTATAATTGACCCTGTTGTACATGATAGTTTTACAGCGGGTGTCGTCATTTCCGCAGGACGTGGACCCTTCATTCAAAAGTTCATTGTGAGAGACTGCCCTGTATTTAACATTCCCTCTGTGCTTGCCTGTTGCCAAACTCATTCTGTGCAGTTTGCGGTTTATATTTAGCAATGTGTACGGTTTCTGTGCATCGCCGTTTTTTGGCCAATTTACATAGGCTAGTGTGCTCACCTGGCAACTCTTTGGCAATGTGCGAGGTTCCCAAATTTACATTCGGGCATTTTCTCTTCCAATGCTAGACCCCCTTGATTAAATCCGCCTGCCTCCTACTTATATTGCCATCCAGTCACAGGATACTACCGTTTTATTTCGAGTACAATCGTTCCATTTTCAGGCCTGCTAATTCATTCTCAATCCTTCTCTCTTTTTGTTTGCTTTGCTTCCTACTCTCCTGTCACGCCTAGTACTTTAAACAGCCCCGCAAGCAGCGCATGCAATCATACAAACGTGTGCGTGGATGTTGTGTTTTTGTGCATTCACTGCATAATGTCGAACTATTGGCTTTATGAATGGTTGATTAACGTGTAATTTAAAAGACAACTTTATCCATTGTGGTGTACATGAAACTTCAGTTGGCAAATAAAATGCCTTACCAAATATCAACCAGTAGGTGGCACTCGATCATAGTTTTTTTTACACGAGCAAGGTTCCAGTGTTAGAAAGACCTGGCGGTGTTTAAAAATAAGAGGGTTGTTTACCTTTCGGTAGGCATGGATATTTTCACTGCCTTCTCTTAGTCAAAGGTCATGAAAATAAATTCAAATTACAGGGCTGCACCGATCCAGTTTACGGAAGAAGGATGCACTTATGTATGCTACATTGGCCTTTAGGAACATTGTTAGACAAAATGTTCTGCTGTGTAAACGAAAAAGTCAAGGCAAATCGCTATTCAAAAACAAAAGAGCACAACATTTTAGATGAACAGTACAACGTATTTGACGCACTCTTTTTTTTTTTTACTAAGGAAGCTTCAGATAACATCACTACAATTTAGGGAATTTTGTAGAAGGTAATTTTGTGGTTTTTAAGCGTCCTTGCTTCTATTAGCGAATGGGTCTTATAGCTGTGCATTGGACATCTTACTAACAGAGGCAAGGATTCACTGCTGACTGGTGAGAAATAGACTAGTGAGGTATGCTTGTTCTGCAATATCGCCAGTTGGCGATATCCTATGGCTGTATGCATGATCTGCAGTATCACCAGTAGGAGGTATTCAATGGAGGTATGCATGATCTGCAGTACCTCCAGTAGAAGGCATTCTAGGGAGGTATGCATGGTCTGCAGTATCTCCAATAGGAGGCATCCTAAGGCAGTATACCTTCTCTGCATTTTCATGAGATACTCATCCTATAGAGTTATGTGTGATCTGTATCTCCAGTAGTAGATATCCTATGGCGGTATGCATGATCTGATGTTTCTGTAGTAGGAGCGATCATATGGAGGTATGCATGATCTGCAGTGTCACAGTAGGAGACATCCTATGGAGGTATGCATGGTCTGAAGTATCTCCAGAAGGAGGCATCCTAGAGGTATACTTGGTCTGCAGTATCACCAGTAGGATAGATCCTATGTAGGTATGCATGATCTGCTGCATCTCCAGTAGGAAATACCCTAAGGCGGTATACATCCTATAGAGGTATGTATGATCTTCTGTATCTTAATGTAGGAGAAATCCTATGGAGGTATGCATAATCTGCAGTACCTCCAGTAGGAGACATACTAGGGAGGTATGCATGGTCTGCAGCACCACCAGTAGGAGACATCCAATGGAGGTATGCATGATCTGCATTATCACCAGAAGGAGACATCCTAAGGGGACATTCATGGTCTGTAGTATCACCAGTGGGAGATATCCTATGGAGGTATGCATCGCCTACAGTACCATCAGTAGGAGACATTCTAGGAAGGAATGTATGGTCTGCAGTACCACCCAGGGCCTGCTTTAGGGCAGTGCATGTGGTGTCGCCAGAATGGGTGTCAAGGTCAGGGGGTGTCAAAAGTACATTGAGTTGGGCAGTTAATCTTCCCACAAGGTGCGCATGCACCTTGGATTTAATTTTTGTTCGGAAGCTGTGTGGGAGCAGTTGTGGTGCTTCATGCACTAGAGAATGTCTATAAAAACTGGAGCTGCTCAACTTTTGAAAGGACAAACAGCTTGAAATATTGACTCTGTTGGTACGCCGCAGGGAAATCAAGTGGGGATATGAGGACTTGTAGGTCTGTGATGGGATCAGGAGGTCATTGCTAAGGACTTACACTGCACAATAACAATCAGAAAAGTCACTTTGAAACAGATGCAAGTCGGGCCTTATGCTCAGGTAATTAACTTTACAATCCAAAATAACCCTTGATTTCTCATCAATACAGTAATAACCCATAAAGTAATCAATGTCAGTGGCCAGCCCTTGTTTACATTTCAAAAGCTTAATCTTAATTCTACTAAGAATGTTCGCATTTTCCATATGTCCTGTTTCTGCAGTTCTTAATGCTACATATGACTATTGTGTAAAGCTTAAGCTGAACCAACACACTTCTGTGTGATTTTGTGATATGGATGGTGCTCATGATAGGCCACAATGGAGGGCTCTGGAATTGATGCTAAAGGAAGTCAGCGGGTCATAAAGTAATCCAAGTCAGACTACATGCTCATGCCATCATTGGCCTCTCTGCAGAAAAATGTCCATTTAAGACTTCATGAGAAAGCGAATGAAGGAGTTACACAGTTGTGGAAATATGGACTGCTCCAAAGGAAAAGAAAATTCTGTATTTATAGGTGAGTGTGTGTGGGAGGGTGCATGGTGAAAGGGAGGCGACGCAAGGAAATATAAGCAAAAGGTGGGAGCAAAATTACAGTGACAGAGCTGTGTGGGGTATGCAGGTGTAGGATTTCAGAAACATGGGGAGAAAATGGGCATAAAGGGGCTTATTTACAAGCCAGTGTACGCGGCCGAAATGCTACTTTTAATGATGGTCCGGAGATGCACACTGCAGAGCAATATCTACAAGGCCATGTAATGCCAACCTGCATGACTTTTCATGGCCTGATAGGTATGGAGTGAGGTAAAGCAGCAGAAGTCGCTGCGTTGCCTCACACTACGATCGGGAGGCGTGCCATGGGTGTTACGGTGGGTGTATCCACATATCACCCATGGCAGTTGACACATTCAGAGATTTACAACATGCTGTGAACCTGAGAATGGATCAAAAGCCTATGCCTCCCAGGGGAGACGTAAAGGAGGCACAAGAAGAAGAAATAACATTATCTCTACTCTTTTTTTTCCCCTCCTTCTATGTGAGCTGCATTTTGCAGCACGCATAGTAAGAAAAAGCACCTCCATTGATTGTTTTTGTGCAGGAAGGTGTGCCCTCCTGCACAAAAACAATCATACCTACAACGCAGATACCTTTGCACCATGGTGCAAGGGTGCCTGTATTGGCGCATACCAGCCCATTGTGCGCCAGAACTGTGGAAGAGGAAAGGAATGCACTGTATCTTATAGATACAGCACATTCCTACCCTTTTCTTTTGATGCTGGGCAGCGCAGCAAGAAGGATTGTGGTGCTGCCTTGCCCCAGAAAAATGTAAATATGCCCCTAAGTGTACAACACAAATAGAGAATATGGAGGACAAAGATACAGAAGGAAGTACTGGAGTAAATGATTCACTCCGAGACTACCCCTTCCACACAATTTACTAATGTTTAATTCACAAGATTATATTTTCAGAGTTGAAACATTTTCAATTTTAATTATTCACAACACTGTCAATGGTGTGACTCCTTTATCTGACACTGCTAATAATCTGCGGCAAAGCCAATAAGTCTTGCTTGTTTTAGACACATGTTCATTGCTGTGTTACATGACAGGATGCTCTTTCAGAAAACTCAGAGGTACGAAAATACTGATCAGGTGGCACTCTGTCAAAAGAACAGGATTCTAGTTCAAATGTTTTAAGACGCGCCATTAATGAAATAGGCCACGCGTTTTGAAAACAATTCCTAGTTAGGCTTCTTTGGCCATGTCCCTTCCTGTGACCGTCCATCCTTTTCATCTGACTTAAATCACTGAGCGTGGAAGAGAAACAGGACCACATAGATTCATATAAACACGCCTCCAATAGAAGCATTTACTTCACATCTCTGGCTATGCTCGAGTGGCGAAGGGTTCTACTAGTGGTCCGCACCAGTAGTTATTTCAGACTGACATTGAAACACGTCTTTATGGGGCCCTGTAGTCAAGTCTTAACTTTACAAGTGAACAACTCTGATCCGTTTCTCAGCAATGACTGTATCAACCCTTAACGTAATCCAAGTCAATGATGCAGGCTCTTTACATTCCGCTCATTTTAGTTCATGTTGCATATGTGTTCCTAGCCACTAAGAATTCTTCCTTTTCCTCTATGTTGTGTTTCTGTAGTTTTTTATTTTGATGCAACACGAGTCTTGTATAGTGCCTACTGTTCATGAATCAGTTCTGGGTTTCTGTTTTCAGAATGTAGATGAGTGTTGAGAGGTGGATGTTTGAGAGTTCTGGAGGAGAGACTGAAAGCAGTGCATATTTTTCATAGTACCTGTCACTAGGTCAGAAAATATCCAGACTACATGCTCAGCCAATCGGTACCTCTTTGCAGAGAAAGCAATAGCATTGGCCACATATGGTCCAATTCCCCTCCTTTCCGGTGTGTTCACTCCTCATCCTACCCTCCATCATCCATTCCATCTCCACCATTACCTCTGTTGAGAGACAATGTGGTTCATGTGCCAACTGTTCAACTGAGTGCGCTGGAGACAATGATGGTCATATATGGGCCAGCTAAGACTGTAATTATATAAGAAGTGAAGCAGGTTCATAGATGTGGAAGCATGGACAACACCAAAGGAAAAAATGCATAATTTGGCATATGAGGTGGAGGGGGAGCCCAGTAGAAATTGTCACAATTGGTGTCAACAACGCTAAAGCTCGCCCTGGTATAACCAGTATGAGATATTCTAGGGAGGTATGCGAGGTCTGAAGTATCACCACTAGGAGATATTGTATGGAGGTATGCATGATCTTTAGTATAAACAGAATGAAACTTCCAAGGAAGGTATGCAAGGTCTGAGTGTATCAACAGTGATATCATGTGGGGTTATGCATGATCTGCAGTATCATCAAAACGAGACTTCCTGGGAAGGTATCCATGGCCTACAGTATCAGCAGTAGGAGATATCCTATGAAGGTATACATGATCTGCAGGAAGAGGAGAAATCCTATGGAGGTATGCATGATCTGCTGCATCTCCAGTAGGAAATACCCTAAGGCGGTATACATCCTATAGAGGTATGTAAGATCTTCTGTATCTTAATGTAGGAGAAATCCTATGGAGGTATGCATAATCTGCAGTACCTCCAGTAGGAGACATACTAGGGAGGTATGCATGGTCTGCAGCACCACCAGTAGGAGACATCCAATGGAGGTATGCATGATCTGCATTATCACCAGAAGGAGACATCCTAAGGGGACATTCATGGTCTGTAGTATCACCAGTGGGAGATATCCTATGGAGGTATGCATCGCCTACAGTACCATCAGTAGGAGACATCCTAGGAAGGAATGTATGGTCTGCAGTACCACCCAGGGCCTGCTTTAGGGCAGTGCATGTGGTGTCGCCAGAATGGGTGTCAAGGTCAGGGGGTGTCAAAAGTACATTGAGTTGGGCAGTTAATCTTCCCACAAGGTGCGCATGCACCTTGGATTTAATTTTTGTTCGGAAGCTGTGTGGGAGCAGTTGTGGTGCTCCATGCACTAGAGAATGTCTATAAAAACTGGAGCTGCTCAACTTTTGAAAGGACAAACAGCTTGAAATATTGACTCTGTTGGTACGCCACATGGAAATCAAGTGGGGATATGAGGACTTGTAGGTCTGTGATGGGATCAGGAGGTCATTGCTAAGGACTTACACTGCACAATAACAATCAGAAAAGTCACTTTGAAACAGATGCAAGTCGGGCCTTATGCTCAGGTAATTAACTTTACAATCCAAAATAACCCTTGATTTCTCATCAATACAGTAATAACCCATAAAGTAATCAATGTCAGTGGCCAGCCCTTGTTTACATTTCAAAAGCTTAATCTTAATTCTACTAAGAATGTTCGCATTTTCCATATGTCCTGTTTCTGCAGTTCTTAATGCTACATATGACTATTGTGTAAAGCTTAAGCTGAACCAACACACTTCTGTGTGATTTTGTGATATGGATGGTGCTCATGATAGGCCACAATGGAGGGCTCTGGAATTGATGCTAAAGGAAGTCAGTGGGTCATAAAGTAATCCAAGTCAGACTACATGCTCATGCCATCATTGGCCTCTCTGCAGAAAAATGTCCATTTAAGACTTCATGAGAAAGCGAATGAAGGAGTTACACAGTTGTGGAAATATGGACTGTTCCAAAGGAAAAGAAAATTCTGTATTTATAGGTGAGTGTGTGTGGGAGGGTGCATGGTGAAAGGGAGGCGACGCAAGGAAATATAAGCAAAAGGTGGGAGCAAAATTACAGTGACAGAGCTGTGTGGGGTATGCAGGTGTAGGATTTCAGAAACATGGGGAGAAAATGGGCATAAAGGGGCTTATTTACAAGCCAGTGTACGCGGCCGAAATGCTACTTTTAATGATGGTCCGGAGATGCACACTGCAGAGCAATATCTACAAGGCCATGTAATGCCAACCTGCGTGACTTTTCATGGCCTGATAGGTATGGAGTGAGGTAAAGCAGCAGAAGTCGCTGCGTTGCCTCACACTACGATCGGGAGGAGTGCCATGGGTGTTACGGTGGGTGTATCCACATATCACCCATGGCAGTTGACACATTCAGAGATTTTCAACATGCCGTGAACCTGAGAATGGATCAAAAGCCTATGCCTCCCAGGGGAGACGTAAAGGAGGCACAAGAAGAAGAAATAACATTATCTCTACTCTTTTTTTTCCCCTCCTTCTATGTGAGCTGCATTTTGCAGCACACATAGTAAGAAAAAGCACCTCCATTGATTGTTTTTGTGCAGGAAGGTGTGCCCTCCTGCACAAAAACAATCATACCTACAACGCAGATACCTTTGCACCATGGTGCAAGGGTGCCTGTATTGGCGCATACCAGCCCATTGTGCGCCAGAACTGTGGAAGAGGAAAGGAATGCACTGTATCTTATAGATACAGCACATTCCTACCCTTTTCTTTTGATGCTGGGCAGCGCAGCAAGAAGGATTGTGGTGCTGCCTTGCCCCAGAAAAATGTAAATATGCCCCTAAGTGTACAACACAAATAGAGAATATGGAGGACAAAGATACAGAAGGAAGTACTGGAGTAAATGATTCACTCCGAGACTACCCCTTCCACACAATTTACTAATGTTTAATTCACAAGATTATATTTTCAGAGTTGAAACATTTTCAATTTTAATTATTCACAACACTGTCAATGGTGTGACTCCTTTATCTGACACTGCTAATAATCTGCGGCAAAGCCAATAAGTCTTGCTTGTTTTAGACACATGTTCATTGCTGTGTTACATGACAGGATGCTCTTTCAGAAAACTCAGAGGTACGAAAATACTGATCAGGTGGCACTCTGTCAAAAGAACAGGATTCTAGTTCAAATGTTTTAAGACGTGCCATTAATGAAATAGGCCACGCGTTTTGAAAACAATTCCTAGTTAGGCTTCTTTGGCCATGTCCCTTCCTGTGACCGTCCATCCTTTTCATCTGACTTAAATCACTGAGCGTGGAAGAGAAACAGGACCACATAGATTCATATAAACACGCCTCCAATAGAAGCATTTACTTCACATCTCTGGCTATGCTCGAGTGGCGAAGGGTCCTACTAGTGGTCCGCACCAGTAGTTATTTCAGACTGACATTGAAACACGTCTTTATGGGGCCCTGTAGTCAAGTCTTAACTTTACAAGTGAACAACTCTGATCCGTTTCTCAGCAATGACTGTATCAACCCTTAACGTAATCCAAGTCAATGATGCAGGCTCTTTACATTCCGCTCATTTTAGTTCATGTTGCATATGTGTTCCTAGCCACTAAGAATTTTTCCTTTTCCTCTATGTTGTGTTTCTGTAGTTTTTCTTTTGATGCAACACGAGTCTTGTATAGTGCCTACTGTTCATTAATCAGTTCTGGGTTTCTGTTTTCAGAATGTAGATGAGTGTTGAGAGGTGGATGTTTGAGAGTTCTGGAGGAGAGACTGAAAGCAGTGCATATTTTTCATAGTACCTGTCACTAGGTCAGAAAATATCCAGACTACATGCTCAGCCAATCGGTACCTCTTTGCAGAGAAAGCAATAGCATTGGCCACACATGGTCCAATTCCCCTCCTTACCGGTGTGTTCACTCCTCATCCTACCCTCCATCATCCATTCCATCTCCACCATTACCTCTGTTGAGAGACAATGTGGTTCATGTGCCAACTGTTCAACTGAGTGCGCTGGAGACAATGATGGTCATAGATGGGCCAGCTAAGACTGTAATTATATAAGAAGTGAAGCAGGTTCATAGATGTGGAAGCATGGACAACACCAAAGGAAAAAATGCATAATTTGGCATATGAGTTGGAGGGGGAGCCCAGTAGAAATTGTCACAATTGGTGTCAACAACGCTAAAGCTCGCCCTGGTATAACCAGTAGGAGATATTCTAGGGAGGTATGCGAGGTCTGAAGTATCACCACTAGGAGATATTGTATGGAGGTATGCATGATCTGCAGTATCTCCATTAGGAGATAGCCCATGGAAGTATGCAAGTTCTGCAGTACTTCCAGTAAGAGACATCCTAGGGAGGTATGCGTGGTCTACAGTACCACCAGTAGGAAACATCCTATGGAGGTGTACACAATCTGCAGTATCACCAGGGAGACATCACCTGGAGCTATGCAAGGTCTGCAGTATCAGAAGTAGGAGATATCCCATGGAGGTATGCATGGTCTGTAGTATCACCAGTAGGAGACATCCTATTGAGGTATGTATGATGCGCAGTACCACCATCACCGGTAGGAGATATGCTAGGGAGGTATGCATGGTTTACAGTATCGCCAGTAGGGGATATCCTATGGAGGTATGCATGATGTGTGGTATCTCCCGAAGGAAACATCCCAGGGAGGTATGCACAGCCTGCAGTATTACCAGTAGGGGCCATATTACGAAGGTATGCATCATCTGCAGTGTCACCAGTAGGAGATATCCTTAGGAGGTATGCATGATCTGCAATATCAACAGTAGAAGAGATCAAATGGAGGTATGCATGATCTACACTATCAACAGTAGGAGATATCCAATGGAGGTATGCATGATCTGCAGTATCACCATTACTGGTAGGAGATATCCTAGGTAGGTATGCATGGTCTGCATTATCAACAGTAGGAGCCATACTACAAAGGTATGCATCATCTGAGTGTCACCAGTACGAGATATCCTTAGGAGGTAAGCATGATCTGCAGTATCAACAATAGGAGATAACCAATGGAGGTATGCATGATCTGCAGTATCACCAGAAGGAGATTTTCCTAGGAAGGTATGCAAGGCCTACAGTCTCAACAGCAGGACATATCCTATGGAGATATGCATGTTCTGCAGTATCACCAAGAGGAGGCAACCTATGGAGGTATGCATGATCTGCAGTATCATCAGTAGGAGATATCCTAAGGCGGAATACCTGATCAGAAGCATCACCATCAGCAGTAGGAGATATCCTAGGGAGGTATGCATTATCTGCCTTATCTCCAGTACGAGAGATCCTATGGAGGTATGCATGATCTGCATTATCAAAAGTAGGAGATGTCCATGGTCTGCAGTACCACCGGAAGGTAATATCATATTTAGCTATGCATGTTCTTAAGTATCACCATTAGGAGATATCCTATGGCGGTATGCATGGTCTGTAGCACCACTAGTAGAATTATAACGCTCAGATCCCTGGCCTTATCTTCATCAGTTCATTTTTCGCATTTGTAGCTGATTAAGCTTACAAGATAAATAGAGTGATTCTTGTGGAAGTTCTTCTCCTTGAGAGGAGAGCCTTGGTCCTTGTATTGCTGCACATATGCAACCCTAGAATGTACTACACCAGCTGGTGGATTTTCTTATCCTGTGTTGCACGGGTTAAATAAAAGGAACCACAACACTTGCTGGTCACTTTGAATAAGGATATTAATTTGATAACCTGTCTCTCAATGTTCTCTGTTGACACTACATCACGTGACAGTATCTGAGCACTGGCAACGAGGATGGGAGATTCTGATCTTATCTGACCTCACTAAATAACACTGGAGCATTTCCCTCACGTGCACCCTCATGTCCGAGATTATTTCTCTCTGCCACTCTGTTAAGCATCGATGCTGAGTGGCTCACCCACCTCGAAACAGCATACTTGGGTCTGCTGTTCCTGGCCACTTCGAACTGGAGAGTACCATGCTCAGCTGTTAGTCTGCTGGCCTCTGATGTGGAACTGGCCGATTTTCACCAAAGAAGGAAATAGAATGATCAGAGACAAGACTTGGTCCAGAATGGGAAGTGCACCCATGATGATTGTGGATGCTTGCACCGTTACATAACAATCTGCTCTTGCTGACATAAAACCACCGTATAGCACACTCAGCGACATCTTGATGAGCATATCTGGCCATCAATCAACACCATAGAATGAAGTCCAGGATCCAGGGTATGAGCTCTTTTGAATTATTTAGCACCTTATCGCCCCACACCTGGGAATGGCACCTATGGAGGGGTGCAACTTGAAATTGACTTATCTGCTCAGAAAGTCGAAGATGAGATAATTAACGGAGGTTGGAAGCAGTCATCAAGCTATCACAAACACAAATGGAATCTAGTCCTTTTCATATGACAACCCAAACACAGCTTTGAATACTCAGGGCCTCATTTACGAGGCCCGGTGCAGCACAAATGTCTGCCTAGCACCAACACCATGGTGCAAGGGTCCCTGCATTGTGGGGATTATTTTTGTGCAGGAAGAGACACCTTTCTGCACAACACCAATCACAAGAGGTGTTTTCCTCTTTCTATGTGTGCTACAGAATGCACCACACTTAGAAACAGGAAAGAAATGGGGCGAAATATAGATATTTCTCCCCGTTGCATCATTCTTACGTCATCCCTGAGGTGGCGTAGGAATGTGAAGCATTCCCAGACTTGTAAATTTGGGAATGCATCAGATTTCTTCAGGTTCCATGGGTGTTGTGTGGGAACACCCCAATCAACACCCATGGATCGCCCCTTTCCAGCAGTGTTATGCGTGAAAGGGGGACATATTTACAAGGCCATGAAAAGCCATGCAAGATGACTTTGCGTGGCCTTGTTAATATGGGCTGGCACACTGTGCCACCGGAACATCAACAAAAATGATGGTCAAGTGTGCGGTGTGCTGCTAGGGCTTTGGAAATGAGGCCCTCATTTTGTACCATTGGCCAAACCTGTCTACAGATGTTTCTTACTATGAACACATCAAGCCCGACTCATAAGAGCTGATTTTCAATGTTCATGGGCATCTTAAAGACATTGCAAACGTGCAAGTTCACAATCAAGAAGAAGAAAATTGCATATAAACCATCTAAGGATGTGTCTCAGCAAAACCCAGACACCTTGGGGCTTATTTACACTGAATTGACATAGGGCAGTGCCGCAAGTCTTTTTGCTGCCCTGCCTTATACCAATTCGAAAGGGCAGGAATGTACCATATTTCAGTCAGTGCAGTCGCAAAATTTGGTGCCTATCACCAACAAAGGCACCCTTCCACCATGTTGCAAGAGTGTCTGTGTTGTTGGCAGGAGTGTTTTTGTGCAGAAAGGGACACCTATCTGCACAAAAACAATCCATGGAGGTTTGTGTGTTGCATAATACAGCACACATAGCAAAAGGAAAAAATAACGAGAAATAAAGATATTGCTCCTTGTTACACCTCCTCTGGAGATGTGTACAGTTTAGACTCATTCTCAGGTTTTCAGATCCTTGGAAATCTGAGAATGCTTCAAAACCAATGGCTGTTGCATGAGAAAACTCCCCACAGTGGCCATGGAACGTCCCCGTGATGTAGTGTATGGCAACGCAGCGACTTGCGCTGCATTGCCTTACACCATATCTACGAGGCCGTAAGAAGGCACGCAAAGTGGCTTTGCGTGGCCTTGTAGATATGGGTCTGTACTCTGCATTGCAGCAGCGTCATATAAAGTGATGCATCAGATTTCTTCAGGTTCCATGGGTGTTGTGTGGGAACACCCCAAGCAACACCCATGGATCGCCCCTTTCCAGCAGTGTTATGCGTGAAAGGGGGACATATTTACAAGGCCATGAAAAGCCTTGTCTGGTGGCTTAGTTGACTAATGCGTCCACTGTAGGGGCCTGTGTTTGACCTCATGGTCACAGGTTCAAATCCCGGCAGGTTCACTCAGCCTTTCATCCAAAATTCTGAGGTCGATAAAATGAGTACCATTGAGTTGGGTAACAATAAACATCTGTTATTCAGCGCCAAGATGCCTACGGGTGAACGTGCGCTTTACAAATACACATGTTATGTTTTTATGTTGTGATGCACACAGGGCACGAGGGGCTTGTAAATAAGCCCCCCTATTTTTAGGCTACTCGGGATATCACTTTCAAACATTTTAACAACCGGCCACTAATTCAAACTATGGAATTCAAGGGCCTTTGACATCGAGCTACACCCAAGAACCCAGCAGTAGATGTTAAACGAATTAACTGATTCTCAAGATCAACAATGAAAATTACCCTTTTCGCCACCAGACGGTCTATCTGTGTTTATTTCTCTCCAGTGGGTGCCCTACACATAGCAAGATGCGCTTAGAGTGTTGAATACGGACATTTATGCGAACGTTTGTCAGTCAAGCACTCCACGGCCCTCTCAGTCACGGACCACCTCTCTAAATTAGAAGGTTTGTGCAGTTACATCCACACATACACTGCCAGAACTGAAAATTCTTAAGAGCCAGGTGATGAAAAGAAGGTGCTGTGCAAATGGAGTGTGTAATTGGCATGTGTAAAACCCATTGGAGGAAACTGTCAAGATGCTAGGAACACATCTGAGGCCAGCCTGTCACTGCCCTGATGAGTTCCTTCCATGAATGATACTGGGGTTTCCATCAATGCAATGTCAATATCTCATTGCAACACATAGTGCAGAAAAAATACCAACCGTTCATCCTACCATCAATGTCAGTGACGACATCCCTGTTCATGTCAAGACCATCAAAGAATACAACTCTCACCTGAGGGCCATTCTACAGTACCTCCATGACTATGAATTTTTCATATCATGTTCCCTGAAATTACTGAGGGTCACACCCTGTAGATTTCCTACGCCACAAAAGAAAACTGTGAATTTTTCATCGAAAAGGTACAATAGCATTTATAGTTCCTGAATCACTGAGGAAGCTAGTGGCTGCAGAGAGTAAAACAATCACTTCTTCGGGTTCTTAACCTGATCTACAAAAATACATGACAATCTAGTACACAACACTTTAAAAGCTGAAAGAAGGTGTTCAGCATTGCGCATGATATTACTAAACAAGCCTGACTTGTAGGCCTTAAACTATTTTGACTCGCAATTAAGATGTTCGTAGCTTCAATACATAATCAATACACAATAATCAATAAAAAACATCAATCAATAACAGTAATAATCAATGGAGTCAGTAGTTGTCAGGCACCATGACCTCTTGGTCATGCATAACCACACCTTTTATTGAAAGTTAGAATATTTATTTCCCTTAAAAATGCTAAGGGTATGTAGATTAATCTCAAAATCAAATGAAACACATACAGAAACAATACTGGCTGTCAAAAGTGGTGGAAGAAATGTAATCTAATCAAAGCTTGAACTACAACACATTCTAAAGTTATGGTGCAAATCAATAACAAAGTCAACTGCATCGAAGTGATTTCATACATTAAGTTTAGAAGAGAAATTCATCAAGTATTAATCCCTATTAACATGATTTCATTAGTGAGGATCCTTAACTAACACCAGATTAGCATCAGCATGTTGGGCTTCATGCAAAAAGATTTAGTAACACAAATTTGGAAAAAACATCTAACTATGGCTCTATCAAAACAATACAGTAGGTACCTAGAAAGAAAAAGCAAATGTATAACAATCAACAGTCTGGGTTATAATTCCTATCCTCAGTGTGGATCAGCAAGCAGAGTCAGTCTTCGTCCTCAGGACATCAGTTGGTCAGCCAGGCATCAGGAGTCAACATCAAAGTTCAGAAAAAGCAAAATCTGTAAGCATTAAAGTTAAGCACGTCTCTTGTCGAGACGCACAATGAACAAGAATAAGACTTTCGGCCAGCAAGAAAACGGGCAATGACTCTAATGGCAAAATGCAGAATGCTTATGGCAAAAATGCACAGGCAGAGAATATCTGTCTCTTCTCAGTGTAGTCCTGCTAAATCAAAACTGCTAAAACTACTTCCCAAATCCCTATTGATTAGTTAATCGCATGTTCACACTTTGTCTAATAAAACTAAAACTCCAAATCTATGAATTCTATTACTCCGTTCACATGTCATTGATTGGCTTGTCTTGCAATGTCCTCATCATCCGGCTTGTCAGGTAACAATAATGTTGCAGCTTCCACTCTAGTCAGTATCTCCGTTGTCCTTCTCCTGAGAAAGTCAGTCTCACACACATAACAAATAAAATGTTACATTCTAAGGCACAGCATCTTCTAGCAGTTGGTTCTCATGAGAAAGCTTCCATTATGAGCACATTCAAACATTACAATGGAAATCACAATTTAACTTTCTAGGACAGCCATTTTATTAAACGTTAACAAATACATCTTTTACATGAGGCCTGGCAAGCAGGCCATGACACTTGCTAAGTTAAGGTCTACAATTAATAAAGCTAAAGCTTATTGCATACACCTTAATATGACATATTACTACATTAGTCAAACATATATTCAATTTTTTCATATTATTAAATCATTGATTAGTACATTTCGTTAACATTGGTGGCCATTCTTCGTGATCATATTTTCAAATGTGTGCATTATTTTCTACGTTATTATATTTTCTACACAAATCTTTTATTCAGAATACATAAACTCTTATTAATAATTTTTATTAAAACACTTGTGCTAGCACGCTTTACAAACAAAAGTCATGTTAACATGCAGCAGAATATGTGCCACGTGAAACATCACACTTAAATGTAATTAAAACAAAGGCAGACTTTCACTCAAACCCAATGTTGATTTCCTTGGCTACTGCTTCTCTGCAGCAAAATGCAAGATATAAAGGGCCAGATGTACCAAAGGATTTTACCCATTCTGTGTCTATGGGAAAAGCTTTCGTACATATGGCCCAAAGTCCTTTGCCCAACCACCATCAGTATCCGAAATGCACATATTCCTGGAAAAGATAATATATTGTATCAAGTTTTTATTGTACTACTGCTCAAACTTTTCAAATCCATATTAGCCTGGAGTGAACGGGAGAACATTAGCAGGCCTTTCAAACAACAAAAGATGCCCTGTCAGTAGACATCACTCTCGAGTACTTTAATCTTGACTATGAAACAGAACTCACCATGGATGCCAGTCCACCAGAACTGAGAGCTGTCCTCCTTCAAAAGAAAATGTGTGGAGAATTGACCCTAGTAGCCTACACAAGTCAGAAACTCACCACTGAACAGTGGTATTTGCACAACCATAAAGCAGCCACTCTCATTTACTAGAGATGTTGACATTTCCGCGTCTATCTATATGGACACACCTTTGAAGAGTTGACGAACCTCAAAAAGCTGGTTCCCATAGCCCAAAAATCACCATCAGACCACCACCATGAATCAAAAATGGATCCTGCAGTTCAAGATGTATTCACTTACTTGCTGACCAGGATTTTGAAACCCAGCACATTGTGTTGCTGTCTTCAGCCTGTCACTGTTAGTGGCTGAAATCGATGAAGCAGTAAAAAATATGTCTATTTAGTTGTGGAGGGATCACTACCACTTCTGATGTTAATGTTTGACATCCAGTTAGCCACTGTTGTGGATAACCACATCCAATTTGCAATCCAAGCTACTTACCAAGGCTGCTAGAAAACTGTCATCCACAGTCAACCACCCTGACCCAATGAAGCTCAACAGATTTTCACATTTTTGCCACCATATCCTTATGAGATGCAGTGACTGCTAATCAGTACTCCTCGGGGGACAATTGTTTAGTCTAGTGGTTCTTTAACCTGTGGCCTGGGGACCCATGGGGGGCTGCAGATTCTAGACAGGTGGCCCACGTCTGCTTAGAAAATGAATTTAGTTTTAATAAACTGTATTTAATTGAAGCAAATGTAAAGGTGGATAATTTAAAACATTCAGCAAATGTGAAGGGGTTTGAAATTGGAGGTTAAAATTTAGTGTCTGATTTACATGTTGGCAGTAAAGGTTAGTCTCCAGAATAACAGTCAGATTTCTGGTCCACCGCATGGCGGTCCACCAGCCCAATTTAGATGTTGGCGGGACCACAGGTAAAAGACCGCCCGAGTCCCACTCACTCTGCCAAGATTTTTGACAGTGGCAATCGGACCAGGGCTGAAAGATGTACTCTAGCCCCTTTACTGCCAAGCAGATTTGGATGTGCCTTACAGCCACTGTGGCAGTCCAGTCTCCATGGCTGAGTTGGAGGATTGGTGGGAGAAGTGCTCAAATGTCACCTTTTCCTGTGTTTCCGCTTCTGTTTTCAACTGGACATGACTGGACAACACGTTCCATCTCTGCTGCCACTGGACCACAGAGAAAACACGACCCTCCCCCCACTTGCCAACTGACCTCCACTTAGGAACGCACATTGGATGTATACATTGTGTGGGCACCACATATAGGCACAGGACCACTGCAGTCCTAAATCTGTCACAGTAATTTGTTTAATTCCTGTGCCATGCATATGTCTGGGATACATTTGTGTGGGACATGGATGGGGACACACTCATACATGGCACATAGTGCACACATACACAGCTGTCATTGTGGTCTCAGTATTCACTGCCAAAGGAGTCCTGCCACCACAATGAAGGTATTTTCACACCCATCGACTATGTCCATGTGTGCACATTACGAGGGGACGTGTACCTGTGATACTGTTTTACGAGTTGTGTATGTGAGTCATTATGTGTATGTGTGGGAGAAATGCGATTGACTGGTTGAGGCAGATGGAGTGGGTAATGTAGTTGTCTGTATATGTGGGTTCGATGTTGTTGTGTATATTTTGTTGTGTTGTTGTGAGTCACATTCAGGTGAGTGTTGTTGTATGGTTGTCATTGTCGTGATGTGTGTGTGTAGTTGCGCTTGTGTGTTTGTGTCGATGAGTGTGTACTTGTGTTGATTATTGTGGTTGTGTCATGTTTGGGTGTAGTGTCCATAATGTGTGTGTTTTATCATGGGTATATAACGCAGTGTGTGTTTCCTGCATGTCCGTGTTGTGTTGTGGTGGAATGGCAATGGATTACAGTGTGTTTGAGTTGTGTTATGTGTAGTGCAGTGGGACACATATAACTAAGGAACAGTGTGTATATGTAACTTACCTCTATTCCATGGCAAACGCCGTTGTCCAATGTCCATTGGGTCCTGCAATGGCATCTCTCCATCAGCAATCCATTGCCAGTACACCACCTGCAGGACTGTAACATCTAAATAGGGTTGGCAGGAACCCACCAGCCTGACGGCTAGGAAGAGCAATCTGTTGTGGCGGTCTTCGGCTCAGCTGCAATACATCTAAATACAGCGGGTGGAACACCTTCGGCTTGACAGTCTTTCGGGTTCGACACCACGCAGACTGAACAAAACACTGCCAAGATCTAAATCAGGTCCCAAGTTGGTTTCCTTAGATTGATTCGTGGGAGAGTGAAAGAGCATTAGACCGTATATGGTAGGGGCAATGGTTTGTCTTAATTTAATTTAGAAAAGCTACAACCTTCCCATTAAAATTAAGATATTTTTATATTCCTTTGTGAATGAAATACAATATTTAATCATTTGTGTATTGATTTGTGGTTGAAATCATGGTAATTGCTTCCAGTAATGATTCAGTGGGGGTCTCCGGATTCCAATAATTAATAAGCAGGGGTCCCCAGAGTCCAGTAACAGTTAAGTGGGGGTCTACAAAAATCAAAAGGCTAAGAATCACTGATCTAGTCATTCCTACGGTTCTATCTAACTGAATCCTCCAAGTGGCTTAAGCAGTCACCAAGATTAAGTGAAAACCAAAGCGACTGAGAAAGAATGTCTGGTTTCCGCAATAGTATGACATTGTCAAAACGATTGTTAGAGTGTGTAGTCTGCCAAGCCACTGTGCCTCCATACTCAACGGCCTTGGTCATCACAGAAAACATTCCTTTTCACCCCTTGGTCCAGGCGAGCGTGCATCATGGCTGTCTTCCATATTAGAGAGATTCATAGTTATCACTGATGACTACTTTAAATACCCTGAAGTAGAGGTGGTATCAACCACATGGGAAGAGGAAGTTATTCCAAAACCAGAGAAAGTTCTTTCTACTATTGACTGTTGATTGAAGTATACATTGCCAAAGACCCCATTTCCAAAAAAAAAAGATTTTGCAGTGCAGCTCAAATCAAAATATTACACGAGTGTCACTCCCCGATGACACCTATTAATGGTAAAGACAAACGATTTATGCACACACTAGACAAAGTCCTTAGTATCGCCCTGACGCTGTACACAACTAAAGGACTAGCTCTTATTTCTTCAGAGAGTACTGAAAAGCTCCTCAATTAACCACCGATTGCCTTCCTTTCCAGCTCTGAATCAATACGGTGGCTTACACACCATGCATCCCACAACCTTGTTTCCTACTACTGCCACATGGGTACTGTCATGTCGCAATAGCAGTATGGATGGCAAGACCTGTGGCTACGAACTGTTGTCTTTAAAGCTGCTGGAAACCAGATGATCTACAGTGGCAAGTAAACATGGCATGGTGTCCGGAGGCTTACTGACTAGCAGATAGCCTTGATGATTGAGGTACTGGTCTGGCACAGGCCGAGACGTGGGGTAGGGCTCAACTCTAAGCAAATGATTAAGGGAAGAGGCTGATTAAGAGGTGGATGGTAAAGGGACACATGTAGACATCCCAATGGGTCACCTCTGCACCCGATGCCCTTTTTTGCAAATGGAACCTTAGCCGCTCAGCTTTAAAACGGGTTAATGGTAAGACAAGAATGCTAGGCCATGATTAGTTACTCATGTAATCTGACCCTCCTGACAAGGGGATCACTGGATGGGTACTGCTTCAAATGAGCTTGACGCCATCGGACCTAGCAACTGTATGTTTCTATGGATCGCCTCTCACCACTTTTAGTACGCCTTGTAATGGAAAAGTATACAGAGCCTGAGCCCACAAGTTTAGGCACCACGAGTGAACGTGTCTGAACTGCTGTCAGCTCTTTCTTGGAGTCCTCCTCATGCTGATGCCAAAAAGTCTGCAGAGTTGACTAAGGAGAGTGGGTTTTCCCTAGGACTGTGGTGCCAAGGAGCACACTGGGACCACCTTCTCATAGGCCTCGTAGGAGATTGTCTTTGTCCCTATCTAGTGGACGCCATGTCAGCACATCACCTTTACAGCTTGTATCATGCTGCTGATCTTCGAAGAGGCTGTACAAGCTTAACTTTACAGTTACTTATGCCAGAGAGAACTCCGACAAGAATCCACTGTTGTAGCTCATTTGGGAAGGACCATCGGCCCTGGATAGGACAAAACAGTCTGTCTGTACACAAGGGTTGGAAGAGCTGTGATTTACCTCTAGGGCGCACTGCACCAGACTGCATTTAGATTCCTGCTAAGTTTCCGATTTACAACCAGCGAATGGAACCTAACGGTTTCTCACCTGAATCAGAGAAAATCGGGAGGAAAGGAACATATGCTCTTGGTATTAATATCTTCCCCCAGTGAAAACCCTAATCACAAGAACGTACGTAGTTGCCCTTCCTGTTAAGAGTGGGCAGGAGGGTGTATCTGTGTAGGTGAGCGAGAAAGAACCCACATAGTTACACCGGAGCATGTAGGTTTCGGTACAAAGCATATATGTATAGTCATATCACAGTGATGATGATTCCCCCCATAATTCTGTAAGACAATAGACCAGGTTCAGAGCCACCATTTTGTCTTCTCTGCAGCCAGATATTCATAAACCTAGCATTGCACCCCTGCTTCCAAACAGAAACCAGGCCACTGTAAAGGCATAGCGAAAACTCAAGAATGTTTTTGTTGGCTATATATACAAAAAGATGACCAGACTTCAACACACGCTGCAGTCTGTCCAGTAACCAACGGTGGTTGCTTTATCTAAAACAATAACGCAAACAATCTCTGTTTTCAAAACAAACTCAAACCCATATTGTTAGAAATGGGGTCTTTGGTTGGCAGTCAGGTTACCCCCTGTCGGAGCAAGGACCCTCACTCTAGTCAGGGTAAAGGAGAATCACCCTCAGTTAACCCCCGCTCACCCCCTTCGTAGCTTGGCACGAGCAGGCAGGCTTAACTTCCGAAGCAAAGTGTAAAGTATTTATACTAACACACACAGTAACTCAGTGAAAGCACTACAAAATGACACAACACAGGTTTAGAAAAATAGGTAATTATCTAAACAGAACAAGATCAAAACGACAAAAATCCCACATACACAAGTCAAGACATGAATTTTAAAAGAATAAGGGGTAAATTTATACTTTTTGGTGCAAAACTGCACTAACACAGTTTTGCACCAAAAAGTTTAGCACTGGCTTGCGCCATTCCTGAGCACTAGCCTGGCGCCAAATTTATGGAATGGCGCAAGCCAGTGCAAATGGTGGGATTACGTAAAAAAAAAAAATTATGTTAGCCAGGTGGGGCTGGGGGTATGGGAGAAGGGGGTTTTGCACCAAAAAATGACGTTAGGCTGGTTAGAGTAACAAAAGATGACTCTAAACAGCCTAGCGTCATTTTCTGATGCAAAACCATCCATACCACATGCCTCTTGTCTTAGAAAAGACAGGAGTCATGCCCACCACCCCAATGGGCAGCACAGGGGACCAGTCAAAAAAAAAAAATTACTTACCTATACTTACCCAGTTTACCTGGGATGGGGTTCCCCCATCCTCCGGTGTCCCTCTGGTGTGGGTATGGATGTTCCTGGGGATTGAGGAGGGCGAAGTGTTGATTTCTCACCTGCAAGCGAGACCGTGTGTCGTTTCTCCTCCAGTTGGGTTGGCGTGCGTTATTTCTTTCCCGCGTCGATCCAGAAGGGCACCTCGGGTCCGGCCAGGCTTTGCGTTGATTTTTCCGCACCCAGTGAGGTTGCATCAAAATCAGGTCACACGGTTTCAAGAAACCACACTGCGTGGGGGCTTGCGTCGTTAACAGCAGCCGCTGCAGGTGTTGCACATCGTTACGCCAGCCACGTTGCTCCAATCTTCCAGCCACAATGCAGGGGGAGCAGTAATTTTAGTCACGAGGCCAGTGATGCATCGTTTCTCAGCCGCGAGGCTAAAGTTTCCCAGCACTGCAGACTTTGCGTGGATCTCTGTCCTTTTCCACCAGCTGTACTTTTCAAGGGCCCAGAGACATGTTAGGGCACCACTTAGCAGGCAGGACTCTCGGCAGAAAGCCAAGTGCTGGCAGAGAGAAGTCTTTCATGTCCCTAAGACTTCAACAACAGGAGGCAAGCTCAGTTCAAGCCTTTGGAGATTCTTTAGCACTGGGAAGTCACACAAAAGTCAGTCTTTGTCCTCTCTCAGGCAGAAGCAGCTACTGCAGGCCAACCCAGCAAAGCACATTCACAGGCAGTAATCCTCCTCCAGCTCTTCTCCTTACAGAGGTTCCTCTTGGTTCCAGAAGTAATCTGAATTTCAGGGGTTTGGGGTTTTCTTCTTTTACCTTTTTCTGCCTTTGAAGTAGGCCTACTTCAAAGGAAAGTCTGTATTATTCACAAGATCCTGCCTTTCCCAGGCCAGGCCCCAAACAGCCCCCGGGGGTTGGAGACTGCATTGTGTGAGGGCAGGCACAGCCCTTTCAGGTGTAAGTGACCACTCCTCCCTTCCCCTCCCCTCAGTTCAGATGGCCGATCAGGATATGGAGGCTACACCCCAGCTCCCTTTGTGCCACTGTCTAGAGGAGAGTTGCAAACAGCCCAACTGTCAAACTGACCCAGACAGGGAATCCACATGTTTTTTATGGCTTGCAACATCATACTAGTTTGGACCCAGTCATATGTAAATCAGTCTTGACCCTGCTAAGGTGGCATGTTGAGCAGAAGAACAACAATGGGTTTGGATGCTACCCAAGTGATTGCCAGTGGTTAGTCAAATTACAAGCATTCCCTCCATCACCTTTTGTCTGTTTCGTGTATCGCCCTAAGTAGCATGGGAATGCCCAGATGTTGGTCGCATCCTCGCTCTGTTCCTGGAACCAAGCTTTACCCGGCTGATAAGCCCATAACTAGGGTGAAACTGTTCCTAGGTTGCCTATGTTCTGGTTCAAGGAGAATCTGACTTTGGCAGTTTGGGGATGGACTGTTCCCATGAGGAGCAGGGTCAAGGCTGATTTGCATATGGCTGGGTCACAATGGAGGTGGTATGGTAAGCAAAAGAATGATGGATTGGGTTACTACCCCAGCGATTGCCAGTTATTCTAAAAATTGCAAGCATCCCACCCATCACCTTTTGTGTGTCCCAAAGCAAAACAAACATCTAACAAAACCACTGCTCCTAAGAGGACAACCGATAAAGAAATCCAGCACCGTCAAATATCTCAGCGTCACCAACCTAAAATTGAAACCACATATAGAGGTGTACCACGAAGCAGAGGGTGTAGCCATTGTTTGCGTTCAATTGGAGCATTACATCCTCGCCAAGTGTGGAGCTGAGATGTGTCGCCAGTGCATTGACGCCATGACAATGGGAAAGCTAGAACTCCATTTTGGGAAAAGAGCCAGGGCTTCCCTATTCTAATGGCATGTGCATCTTAGAGGATGAATTGGGGTGTTCTGCAATACAGAAAAAAGGGTGTATTGCAGTTCTGTTCTATGCAGTAAGGAGGAACTACAGGGGCACATTTACTGTTAATTCATACAACGCAGTGCAGAAAGGGAACTTGCTGTGCTGTGTTGCTTGAAAGGAAGAGCAGAAATGCTGCAATTTACAAAGATATTCTCCCTCCTTGTGCCGGTGCACTGTGTGCTGCCTAACACCAATGCAGGCACCCTTGCACCACATTAAGAGCAGGATTATTTTTCTGCAGGAAGGAAAACACTGACCCACTTTGTACTTTATGTATGAACTATATGCCAATCAGGAGCAAAACAATTTGGGCCACAACTCAACAATCTGGCACCCAAACAAATACAAATATAATGCTATGTCTACTTGGAAGCTTGTAAACCGAGACAGTGATACAAACAACTCATTTAGTGGGGGAAGCTTGGGGCCCACTGAGCTAAAAAGACAAAATACATAGCAGGAATTGTGGCATTGTGATGATAATGTGATATACAGTCGTCAATGAGAGGCTTCATATAAAAATAAAATGAGGTCTGAATGAAATGATAGTCATAAAGTTCACTCTGGACATGAATAGACTCACTAAGACATCTCTACTCACGGTATGACATTCAACTCAGCTTCACAAATGGAACTTCTGCTAAATTTGCTAAGCTGGCGCACCGTGTCCAGCTACTAGGTTTAACAAACTCCACATCCTGGGACATGTGGCAATGATGCATTTTGCAATTCAAACATATATTTTATTTCCATGTTTGTTAAACTTCCTTGTTTTTATTTCCCCATCTCCAATCCCCAACTCTCTCCTTTCCACATTCTTATATTGTTGGTATAAGAGGGAGCAAATGCCTTCCAACACCAAAGAATTCATTATCAGTGCTTGAGAAGGAAGAAGTGTGGAAGAAAATCTGCTTCTGGTAATAAACTGTCACACTGCACCTGGGTTGTGACAACCCAGGCCTACTGAACAAAGGAGGAACCAACACAGGAGGGGCTCCCCTTTGACGTTTTGAAGGGAAAGTCCCAAGCAGTGATGTCAGCTAGGAGTGGAGCCGAGACTCTCAGAGGAATTCTGCACATAGACAAATTCAAAGCATCATTTTGGATTGTTGCAGAATACTCTCCAGGTGGGTTGGGACAGGGATGGAAGGATGATGTCACATCCTAGGATTGGCCAGTGGTACTTGGCATCTAGGACTTTTCACCTACACCTAAAACCCATGCACCAGGGAGAGACAGCGAGCAAGACCCTGGACATGGACAGTGGCAACACCATGGATAGCTGGAAGGACAAGCCCCTGATGCCCTGTTGGACAAAAGACTCTGTCTGAAGCTGGTTCCCAGGACTAGACGTGTCACTCCAGGGCCATGGACTCTGGCCCTTTTATACCCCCTGAGGACCAGTTGGGCAAAGACTTGGACTTCAGTGCCCTAGCAGGAGTAGGCATGCACCACACACTAGACAAAGTAGAAAGCTGGTGCAGGGAACCAGTGAAACCAGCTCCTCACAGAGTACACCCTTTTGAGGTTAGTAAGCCCCTAATACAGGTAGCTAGTGTTCGTCACCAGGAGCAAAATGAGTCCAAGATCCTTGAAATCAGCCCATCGGGCCTGAGTTATGCAGTTTTAAGGGATTTGACCTTTGACACCCCTGCTCGAGCGAGGAGTGCATGAGGCTCTGGCCTTTCTGACAACTATATCAGAGGTGGGCCACTTGCCTGCTGCAAGATTCATTGATTATTGATGCACAGGGAGGGAACTCGTGTGGGGTCCTTCTTTCCACACTCCTGCTGGGCCCAAGCACACAATCCCCATGAACCTTAAATGAGGCCCGAAATCCAACCTGCAATCAATTAATCAAATAGCTTCATGGGCCCCGCATTTACATTAAGACAAACAATAACAAAATTGGTGGTAGAGGATTGTTCTCACTGAGGCGAGGAAGAGTTAAAAATTTCCAATGAATCATAAATTTGCCTCAGCTCAATCTGTGTTCTCGATTTTCCATGGTCTCATTCAGATTATTGGCAGTGTTTCAGTGTTTCTATAAGCAGTTGCAGTGTCCTAGGAGTGTGTATCTAAGTAAAGTTATGTGATTTTGATTTTGAGTTGGCAAGAGTTGCAGTGTCAAATGTTTTTGATGACTTGTCATTTTTGAGTGTCTTTTTTTGATTTGCAATTTCCAAATTCCAAAGATTTGCACCAAGTCTGGCAAATATCTTTGAAGATGATTTGAAAAACAAATGTATACTCCTAGAGGTCGACATTTATTGCTCCAACATGAAATGTTGGAATGATACACTGATGACATTTTTGTAATTTGGTCAGTCAGATAATACCTTTCAATGTTTTTGGAATATCTGAACTAATCATAAAATGATTTGACATTCACATGTTCTCTCAATAAACAGAGATGTCCTTCCTGGATCTAACCATTAGACAAGAAGATGAGAAGCTATACACCACCATGTTTAGGAAACCGATAGAGAGAAACATTGCTGTCCTACAAGAGCTTCCATCTGAGAGCATTGACAGATGGGCTTCCTTGACAATGATTATTTTAGAGAGGCAAGTATTTTACAAGAAAGACTACTTAGCAGAGCCTACCCTAAACTAAAAAAATAGTGAAATCTTGACTCAAAGAGCTTGGTATAATCCCCAGGAAGAATTGCTCTACGTTAAGAATGAAGTATCCACTGACAAACTAGTGGTTGTCACCACATTCTGCCCCCACCCAAATAGAATCAGGGACCTCATTATAAAACACTGGAACATTATAGAAAACAATGATTCTTCAATTGAACCTCCAATGTTTGCCTTTAAGAGAAGAAAACATATTAAAGACCACCTAGTGCATTTAGCAGTTACGAGTACTGATTCTAACATTAACAAAACATTTGGAACATACTTGCGGGTTACAACCTGTAAAGAGACACTATAAATGTGGCAACTGTGTTGCAGGTAAATACACAAGAAATACAAAAACATTTGAATTTGGCACTAATAAATTGAACTTGAAGCACTTCTCAAACGGTAATTGTAAGAATGTGATTTATTGTATATGGTCTCCATGTGGATTGTTATTAACAGGACAAACTTCGTAACCTGTGAAAGCAAGGATATGCGAGCACCACAGCAGAATAAAATCCAAAGTCATCAGCTCTCCCTGGGTTACACATTTTATGGAACAAAACCACACCGCAGAGGTTATCAATAACAACTCATTGGTATGGCATATATCCCAGAGAGAGGTGGTGATCTCAAACAGATATGGCAAAAAATGGAATGTAAGTGGATTGAGCGCTGTGATTCAATACTCCAAGAACTTAACACTGGGGAAGAGTGGTGCACATATGTGGTTGGACTAAGTATATAACTCTTGATGATAACTATGTATTCCAACTACTAGTGTGGAAGAGTGGCACACACACATATGGTTAGAACGATCATATGAACGGGGACATAGCCCTCCAGGATCTGCTTCCTAAAAACCATGATTTATAATTTCATTTTGTACATATAATTGTTGTATATATTGAGTTCCTTTCAACTTGACTGCTGTTGTGGGTTTCCCTAGAAATTATATAATTATATCTCTACTATGAGTAGTTTCTTTCCAGTTAATCAGTTCTTTGCACCAAAAATCACTCTGTTTCTCTTAATTTTGGCATTTCTCATGGAGGCAAAACAAATGTATGCCCCTCTATGGACTAGATTGTGTTCAGGTGGGAGAATAGGATTATTTTTTGTCCTTTTTCCCTTTTTAAGCTTTATTGTGGAATGAACTCTTCCCAAGCCTAGTTTTGGTCCAGTCAGTGTCTTGAGAAAGCAGGTATCTGAGTCTTCACCCGGACACTGCCTGTGATGCTGTTGTGAGCCGACGGTTGCAGATCATGCAAGTATTGTCTATGCGAAGAAGCTAAAGGTCTTCCAGCCTATATTCCCGATTAATCCAAAACCTCTTTTCGGGCTTTCTTAATAATGTTGACCTGCTCAACACCTCAAGGGTGAGTTTGTTACGTCACATTTAATTACATTCAATGTAAAACCTGTAGGGCCTATAGTTTATATATTTGGGCTCCCTGAGTAAGTAACTTTATTGTTCCTTTCCGCCTAGGGTGTTTTCCATGGATATAGACTCTATGTGCAATATAGAAGGTTTTTTTAGTAAGGTACAGTGTCACTTACTATTCACCATGACACATACTTCTGCCCACATATGACTCTATATTAATTTTATTTAGTCTCTTAGGTGTCCCTATAATTGTTGGTCCTGATGAGACCCTACATTCGCAAAAGTGTTGAAATGTCATTGACATTTAACACTCAAACAAACCAATTTTTAAGCCTCATTCAAGAAAATGAGTTAATTTATCACAGTCCCTGAATTGAATCAATGTACATGACTGATTGTTGTTTATGGAACACAGTTTTCATTGTTTTTTTCTATGTTGTACATGTATGTATGTGCTGTATATTATTCAAACGTATTGGTTTCTTTTTGCACATGGGACACAGTGCACTTGCTTGAGATTTATTATAAAAGTAACAATTATTACATTGGGTGATGGTTCTTTCTTATAATTGGCTTTATTTTTCCTTGGTGAATTTAATTGTGAACATAATACCTGTATACTTCCACTGTTGGGTTTAGAACTATTTGTATTCTTTCAGTAATTGCAAGACTAATGAGAAACTCTGTTCTTTGAAAATGCTTTATGCCCTGGTTCTCATTGAATAGGGTCTGTCCTTGTTTTCTTAAGGAATTGGAGGAACTAAGACTGCTACAAGATGAAGACCCAGAGAGAAGAGAAGAGAAAGGGGATGAGGTTGAGATGCATAAAGGATCAGGTTGAGGTTTGAGTTTCAACAGGTGGAAGGCTTGTTTAATTGCTGCTATGCTTTCACCCATGGCCAGGCACTTCAACAGTCCCAGCCATATGGAGAGAGGAGCTATGATCTGTCTCTTCAAGGCCTGCTGGTATTATCTCAATTACCATGTCACTGCAGAGAGTTTGTGTCACAGGTACATTACTTGCCAGCAGATAAATGCGGGCAGGAGGACAGTTGTGACCATGAGTCACATAGTAATGGCCCCTTTAACCAGATGCAGTTGGATTTCGTATAAATGCCTATCTACAATGTACTACATCTTGGTGGTACTCTATTTTTGTTTCTGTTGAATTGAAGCATACCCATCCTGGAGCTGTGGCAGCCTCAGGGTGGCCAAATTATTACAGAGTGACTAGGGGGCATATTTATACTTGGTTTGCACTGAATTAGCATCAAAATAATGACGCTAATTCAGTACAAACTTAACTCCATGTTTATATTTTGGCACTAGACCCGTTTAGCGCCAAAGGTATGGCGTTAACATCATTTTCTGGACTTGGAAACCTGCCTTGCGTTAATGAGATGCAAGGAAGGACTGAACCGGGGTGGAGCAACATGGTGTCGGCGTAAGCTCCGAGGCTCGCAAGCCCCGTCCGTCAGGAGCCGAGCACACAGCCGCCACCGCGTTCGCGGCGGATTGACAAAGGACTGAAACTGAGGGGGTAGGAGCCCCCCCCCCCGGCTTCCCGATTGCCGCCGAGGGAGAGACAAGGCAGCAGTAGCAGCGCTCAAGTAGAAGATACCGAGCGCCGCGTGAAATTATTTCAGGAGCCAAAGGAACGCGTGCTGGAGCTTCAGGAAGCCCAAAAGGCTTGAGGCTGTGCCGGGAAACTGGAGCAGAGGAGCCCGAAACAGCGAGGGGGTGTGTTTCAGAAGTGGCTGCCCATACCCAGAGGAGAAGACGGTGTGAGGAGACCGGGCTATCCTACTTCAACCAATCTCTTGAGGAAATTTGCAGCAACCAGGTACAGGGAGGAGGGCAAAAATTAAATCAAAGTTTACCGATGATGTGTATTGCAACTTGCTCTCTATTTAAAAGTATCAAACGGGCGGAGAATATTTGTACATCCTTTCAATATTGGTATAGACGTGGAGGATACCTTGACTGCCAACCAAACCCCCATTTCTAACATGGACTATTTGGGTATAGATGTAGAGAACTTCAACAGTCTGATACAGTTTATATAGTTTGATACTATTTGATATTGCCCCTTTTTTCGCCCTTTTTGTCCTTTTTGCGGATGGGAAAAAGAGGAGGGGCATAAAAGGAGAACCAAAAAGACTTGGGGCTCTAATGTTGTTGGATGCACAAACCGATCTATCTAGGCACCCATATACCCCCTCACGGCCTCTGAGGAGTGTGATTAAACAAGCAAAATCTGATGCGCTAGCGATTGCGGCCGATATAACAGGACTTTTAAGGCTGTAATCCCACGTGTTGAAAACAAGTATGGCACCCAAAACTACTCGGAACCCTGGAGACAAGACTGAAGGAGCTAAGATGACACACGTCGGAAGAGATAAAGGAGAGTTAGTGGGAGTAAACAAACGTCTGACGTCCATAGTAGGTAAATCAGCTGGGAAAAGTATGCTGGGATTGGGGAAAGATGCCAAGATGAGTGATAGCACTACCCCCTGCTGGAAGTCAAGGGGAAAGGTAAAAGTCAATCTACTATTTCGACTTTTCTTGCCGGTGGGGCGCAAGACAGCCTCTCTGCACATACAACCCCCCCCTCTGAAATCAATGTGTCAGGGAAAGAGCCTACCCTCCCGGGTACTAGTAGCAAGAAGTTATTTATCGAAAACAATGAGCCCCTTATTAAATCCATACAAGGCACCGAGGACTTGTCAGGGATCGAAGATAGTAATAAGAAGACAAGACAGAAGGAGCTCGGCCCCCCCGCTGGGAACAAGCAGCCTCAAGTACAACAATCAGATCAATTTGAGCAACTGGAGCGTCAGAGTAGGGAAGGAACTGCAAGTGCATCAGATCTGGCAGCGGAAAGGGAGGACCAACATAAGTCTTTAGGAAGCCCTAAAAGGTGGAGTAAAATAACTGGAAAAGACCCCCAGTTTGTGGATTGGGGCAAAGATAGTAGTGATAAATTCTACTCTTTGACAGAAGAGTCTGATTTCAGCAGCGGCGATCATAGCTTTGGTGAGTCTGAAGACATTGAGACATCTGAGGCTGGCAATAAATCATCAAGCAATGAACCTACAGTGCGGTCGCTGCGCCGACAGCGGAAATCCGTAAAAACACGGTCCTGTTCTCAGGAGGCCTTTGAAAACGTGATATCCACGGGTGGTAGGACATTAAAGTGGGACTATTCTGATATTGGAGTAGCAGATACTCCCACCACAAGTAACCAGGGTTCAGTCAATGGTAATATGGAAACAGGCACAGGAGCCCCTGCCTGTAACTCGTCTGTGATGGGCATCGAGGCAGGGATGCTGCAGTCAAGATATAGTTCAATTAAAGAGCTGCAGAGACCAGGATTGAAAGCCGGTGTGCAAGGATCGCTACAAAGAGACTGCAGGGAACGGTTCGTAAGGTTGCAAAATCATGCACAGAAAGCGAAGCTAAGTTATGCTCAATGGAAGAAAGGATAGTGGCAGTCGAGGAGGATGTCGATACTTTTAAAGAGCAGAGCGCTACGAGGGACGAACAATTGACGGATGTAATGTGGAAAGATTTTGAGAACAGACAGAGAAGGAACAATCTTCGATTTCTGGGCATACCGGAAGGGCTAGAAGGAAGTGATATACGGACCTACATGGTCAAGCTCTTGCGCGGGGCCTTCCTGGAACTGGGGAACTGGGACTGGGAGAACGAACTGCAGCGGGTTCACAGGTTTCCGGTAACCCAGCAGGAGGGGGGCCAACGGGCAGATTCTAAATACCCCCGAGCTATTCTAGTTTATTTTGGAAATTACTTACTACGACAGGAGATACCTGATAAAGCTCGTCCTAATACCCCACGTACTGTGGATGGGGTTACCTTCTTCACTCACCCTGATTTCTGTCATGCCACCGTCGAGCGGAGATGGCGGCTCCGACAGCTCATTAAACCATTTTCAGATAAAGGAGGGGAGGCTTACCTGTTGGCCCCTGCTCGACCTAAAACAGTAATGAATGGAAAAGTAAAAGTATTCACTTCAGAAATTAAAGCAAAAGAATATCTGATGGGGGTCAAGTAGTAGAGCGCAGAGATATATGGAAGGCAAAGGTGCTCAGGAGGCTGGTGGGTGGGTGGGCCCACACATACACGGCTCCAATATTCAGGCCCTTGGTGGTCTGATTGCTCAACAGGATGGGGGGCCAGCCCCGGGGAGGGAGGAAGCTTGGGAGGGGGTTGGAGTAGACTGGTCTGGGGGGGAGGATGGGGGGAGGAGAGGGATGGGGAGAAGGGTAGGATAAGGGGGAAGGGACCGAAAAGTGGGGGAATAAAATGGAAAGGAGAGGTCTAAGGGAAGCAATAGAAATGGGAAAAAATAAGAATAAGGGAGCAAAGAGAGAAGAGAATTCAAGAGAGTGTGCGTCAGATAGGAAGATTTGGAGGGTAGAAAGAGAAAAAAAAAAAAAGTAGTAAATGGGTAGACTTGGAATTGCTTCAATTAATATATGCGGATTAAACGACCCTCGTAAAAGAAGGAGAGTGGTTGAAGAGTTAAAGACCTTTAAGGCAGATATTTATTGTCTACTGGAGACACATGTGGAATATAAAAACCCTGGAATTCTTGGCTACCTCGGTATGAGAGTGATCGTTCGGTCAGAACAAGAGGTTAGAACTAAAGGGGTGGCAATATTAGATCGGACTAATAAATTAAATTTTATCAGGCAGAAGGCGGACGGGGTGGGAGATGGGTAATTGTAGAGTGCAGCTATGGGCAGGGTAGCTTTACATTATGCTCTTTATATGGAGTAGTCACAGACGACCCAGTAGTTTTAGATACCCTCGCTATTGAATTAACGGGATGGGCCCCTCCCTATATTCTATGTGGAGACTTCAATTTCAAAGGCTCTTGGGAGGGACTACAGGATTTATTAGTGCCCACAACTAAGAAGTACCAGGGCCGTAAACCTTGGGTATATAAAGCAATGGTTGCCATTCAGAAAGAATTAGGACTAGTGGACGCTTGGGCGAAACTATGTAAGCCAGACCCTGGATATACCTATTATTCGGCCCCCCATGCGAAACTAGCACGACTCGATTATTTTTTTATATCTCCTGTATTATTAAAGCAGGGTAGGATGGAGTCATATCCACGGACTATATCAGATCATAATCCCTTAGTATTCGATCTGGAATTGGATGGGCTTGAATCGAAGGGTAGAAGATGGACATTTGAAAGAGGACTCCTTAAGGACCCGGAATACTGTGAGTATATGACAAAGTGGATAGTTGAATTCTTGGGGTTTAACCAGGGGTCAGCTCCAGTAGAGATAGTCTGGGATGCCTTAAAGGCAGGAATTCGAGGTGAAACGTTGAATTTCAGTCTTAAAAGACAGAAAAACTCCCAAGGCAGAATAAAAGATTTGCATATGAAGCTGAGGGCAGCAAAAAGACAACTGATCATAGCTATAGACACTGGGGTGGATATAAACAGGGCTCAGGAGGACGTCGCTATAGCTAAAGCAGCATTTAATGAGGTTATGGCCCAAAGAATAGCGGAGAAATATTTAGCACAGCGCTCACAAGGGTATTGAGTATGGAGAAAAATCTGGGCGCTTGCTGGCAATAAGGGCAAGTCAGAAAATAGCATCCGGGGTTATTAGAGAGATTAGAGATTGGCAAGGACAGATTGTATAAGACATGGTTGGAATTAGGAAGGTGTTTCACAGATACTACATGGAATAATATAATGATACATCTGTATATCTGGAGGAAGAAATGCTGGAATTTTTATACCCCATTAAGGTTGATAAGCTGGCCGAGAGTGATCATTAATATATGGGAGAACAGATAGAGATCTCGGAAATCGCTAAGGCAATGAGCGATCTTGCTACGGGAAAAGCCACAGGCCCTGACTCGATCCCCTTAGAGTTTTAACAAACATTTAAAGTATTATTACTTCCGGTGATGATAGAGCTATTTATTCAGGTACAGAACGGAGGACAAACCCCCCCATCATGGGATATGGCCAACATAGTAATGTTTTTGAAGAAAGGGAAAGCCCCATTAAACCCGGCTTCATATCGGCCGATTACATTAATCAACAGTGATGCTAAAATATATTCAAAAATATTGCCCGCTCGATTATCTCTGGTGATTAAGAAGCTAGTTTCCCCTAGGCAACATAGGTTTGTCCCGGGAAGGGATACTACCGATCATATTCAAAGAGTCCTCGCACTCTTTGATGCTACGGACGTAGCAGAGGAACCTATGGCAGTCGCATTATTAGATGCAGAGAAGGCGTTTGACCGGGTGAACTGGAACTACCTGTGGTATGTAATGGACTATTATGGGCTAGGGAAGAAATTTATTGTAGCAGTAACGGCTCTATGTAGATCACCGGCAGTGAAAATTCAACTAATGGGAGGACAATCCGAGGGTATCCAGGTCAGGAGAGGTACTAGGCAGGGATGCCCATGCTCTCCGCTTCTGTTTGCTTTATATATAGACCCCTTGCTTAGACATTTGGAAGAGAATAGCAAGATTCCACCGATATGCAGGCAGGGATGGGATACAAAAGTCCTAGCATACGCAGATGACATAGCAATTTTAACCCCCTCCCCCGATTCGGCATTGAGAGAGGTTGAAGAGGTGACGTGGAAACTTGGAAGATTTTCCAGATATCTGTTAAACAGAGCTAAAACGCAATTACTGGCTAATCAATATATAAGCACCCAGGATACTCGGAGGGTGGATCACGCAGTATATCTGGGTATAAATATTACACCAAAAGTAGGAGAAATTGTTAATCTGAATTTGGATCCCATACTCGCGAAAGCCAGAAAAGATATGTGCAGATGGAATAATTTACATCTGACTATTATGGGGAGGTGTAATATGGTGAAAATGATCTTCCTCCCTAAGCTGTTGTATCTGTTTTGTGCAGTACCATTGAGCTTTACAAATCTTAGATTCAAGGAGATAGAGAGGTTATGAGATTTATCTGGGCATATGGTAAGTGTAGAAGAGCAAGTAAATTTATGTCTCTTCCTCGAGAAAGGGAAGGGTGGTCCTTACCGAATATAAAATTATACCAAATGGCAGCAGCTTTTCAGTATATGCGCCCATTATGGGGTCCTAAGAAAGAAGGGACTGCGGAAGAGGATTGCCCTAATATATACGAGTTGTAGATAAGAGCAGCAGCCAATGGGTGTTTGGTAACTTTTCATTAGCTGGGACATTATAAGAAAACTCAATATAAGGTACTGGAGGTGGCCTGTAAGTGTTGGCGATCATGGTATAAAAAGAAAGGACTTGGCAGATACAATTACTATACCATGATTGAGAAGAATCCATTGCTCCCCGAAATATTTAAGGACAGGTGTATGGCAAGTTGGGCCTCTTTAGGTATAGTGAGGTTAGGGGATTTTTTGACAATTTTGGGATCAAGGAGTTCGGGGATCTACAGGAGCAGTATGGCTTAGAGCGAAGGGACTTCTTTAAGTACCTACAGATAGGAGATTTCCTCGCAAAGAAAACAGGGGGTGTGCAGGGATTTAGAAGTAATCAATTGCTGAATGACATTTTGGCCAACCCCAATATAGCAATCAGGTCGATTTACCCATTATTGCTGGCAGAACAGCCCGACGATTTAGAGAAGAATAGGGAGAGGTGGAGAGAGAAGCTAGTGGATGGGAGTAATAACTTTATAAGGTCACTGGAGCTGGGATACACTATTTTACTCTCCTCTTCCCTGCAAGCACAACATTATAAGACCATGTTTGACCTGTATCATACTCCAGCTCATCTTGTCAAATGGGGGAGCTTGCTGGGAATAAACAGTCCAAGATGTGGGATGTATGGAACAGACATTGTACACATGATGGCTACATGTGGGGAACTAATGGCTCTGAAGGAGGGTATTCAATCTGTCTTGAAAGGGGTTCTGGGCTCACCCCCGAGATCATGGTCCTAGGGGTCGCTGGAGAAGCGGGTGGTCCACATGGAGCATTTACCTTTGTGGCCATGGCAGTGTATCGAATATGTATATCATCTGCGTGGTTGAATGTGCGACCTTTGTCTTGGCAGCAATGGTTGGCTAGATTGCTGTCTGTATATCATTTGGAGATGGTACTGTATGAACGCAAGGGGAAACGCCGTAGGAGGAAAGGGAAGGCAATATGGGGGTCATTCCAGGTCTGGATCCTGGCTCATAACAATTAATGTTCAAATTAAATCCTGACTGTCCTCTCACAATTTAATTTAAATATCTGGAAATCTCTCCCCGTTTGGATTGGCTGGACTGCAGAGTTTCCCATTATTTAGGCAGTACTTTTCCTCTAATGTTCTTTTTCTTCGGTTTGAATCTCTTGGTGTAAAGTGATGTAAGAGTACATTCGCTGTATGATTCCTTTCCAATAAAAAAAAAAAAAAAAGAGATGCACGTTAGGTGTTCCCGTGCAGAAAATGATGATATGGCTTTATTGCCATATTTATCCCCTGTGCTAAAATCAAGCACATTGTGATGGGGGCCTTAAATAATGGCTCTAAGCCATTATATGTGTATTGTAGCTTCACTTAGCCTTAACATATGCCCTGTCCAGTAGTGTAATTATAAGATGTATAAGATCTGTTTTTATCAAGGATATTTTTTTTCTGTCTTTGACTTGCTTTTAGATGAAGTGCCTATGTTTAAACATTTGAGCCTAATTCTAGAGCCAAATCTGTGGAGTGGAGGAGCCATTAGTTAAAGCAAATCACAGCAATTAAAGTTACTGCTAAGGCTACATGTAAATTGAGTAGGGCTGACAAGGACTTTATAGAGGAATTGGATGAAAGGAGGGCTTAGACATAAAGGAGGTTAAAGAAAGGAGTAATGGTGGATTGGTGAAAGGCAGAAGAAATGATGAAAGAGTCAGGATATATGCAAAGCTAAATTTGGACTTCCAGAAGAAGGGAAATATGTGTTTCATGGGACAGAAACAGCAGGTTCATACATCATAAATGGTGGGTTGGAGTGATTGTGTACGAAGACTAGGACTTACAGGTGAGAAAATATTTTCAGGAAGGTATCGTATTACTACAGCAGTTTATCATGTGAGTAGGAAAAATGCTTATTTTTCACTTCTGTGGAATTGGATTGGTAGCTGTTATTTAGCTTTAGTGTTTCTTGAATTGTATCATGTTGGCATCATAGTCAATAAGGGAACAGTGACTCATGAAATAGCTAGATGTAGTGCTTCGTAAGCTGTGATTGATATATTTGGTTCTTTGATTCCTTCTGCAGGCATAGTTGTAAATAATTTGAAGAACAGAAATCTGTTTACCTGGGTAGATTGTTTGGCTTCTAATACAGCTGGCGGTTAAACCACAGTTAATGCGCAACTTAAACCTAATAAAAAGGCAATGGTTTTGCAGCGCGGGCTTGCTGACATGTGAAAGAGGGTGGAGTCTACCACAGGGGACGCATCCAATATTGATGTAATTCCTGAAACAAGCAACAAAATCAACACATTTGTAACTAAAATTACTGAAATTTCTAGTGAGGTGAACGATTTGGGAAAGACAGGTGCCCAGGGAGCAATAGAGAAAGGATTTTCTAAAATTTGGCTAATGGAATACTAAAGCAAATATTAACCCCAGTGCAAATCTTTGTAATTTGTATGAAAGGCATATTTCTCTTTGAAAAACAATTAAAAATGATTACTACAAAGGATGGGTCGAGGTGCCATTGAGAAAAGCAGCTGCCTGAATCAACAGGATTAAAAGGAAGAGGAAGAAATGGAACTTGAAGACCTTCAAAGTAAAATTTACAATGAGCTAATGGATCTAGAGAAATCTAGATGCAAGGTGCAACAGTCAACAAGTTTTATGTAAGTAGTGATTGTGATGCAATATGGGTGTAATTTGTGGTGACTCCCTGCATCACCAGAGGAAAGGTTGATAAGGTTTTTCATATTCGTTTTTTTTTAATGATATCAACATTAACACGTCAACATGCAATGCAAATGCTATTAACTGTGTATTATTCATAGTTGGTTTGACCATAGCTAATGTAGGCCCACATTTTAAAATGGCTAATGCCTAGGTGCCATCTTGTTTCATAAAAGCGTACAATGTTATTTTTACGAGAAGCTGAAGTCTAAATGAACAAACCGGATTTGTCTTTGCTTCCTTTCCCATGTTAAATGTTTTCTTTTACGTGATAACTGTAGTATGTCCCAATTACTTGCAATAGTACACCTGCAGAGAGCAGGCTCATCCAATGCATCTCATTTGTTGAGGATACTTTGAAGGACACTTAGAGAAGCTGCATTGTAAAGAATCTTAAAGATACCAATTCAAGCTCTTGACTCACGCATACAACGCCCTACACAACTGTGGCCCTGCCTACATGAACCAACGCCTGAACTTCCATCAGCCCACCAGACACTCAGCTGTGATTCCCTTTCTCTAACCCTTACCCCCTGCATCTAACGTTTAAGATGCAGAGATAGCTCCTTCTCCTATGTAGCAACGAAGACATGGAAAGAGCTACCCTTTCATTTCCGGACCTCCGCATCCCTTCTAGAATTCTGAAAGTTCCTGAAGAGCTGGCTATTTGGCTAATCAACTGGATCCTACCAGCACCTGGATACGCTCACAAGTGACAAGAAGCACTCTACAAATCTACTGATTGATTGATTGATCGATTGATTGATTCTGAGAAATTAGTAAACCTTAGATTGAATCTGTATGCTTTAACCTGATTGGAGCATTTTGTGGGAACTATGTGCAAGTGTAGCAAATGTTGAAATTGCATGCTTAAAGCAATCGCAATGTGGAGAAGAGTTCAGAACTTTTCCAACCGGCTTGCAGAACCTTTCTCGAGATAGCTTACAGCAGAGTAGAGTGCTCTCTTTATCGGAGAACTGATATTACTTAACTGTTCATTTTGGGACAACTTTATAGTGAATTGTCCTCTTACTTATATGACTTGATTGATATGCACTTCATAAATACTAAATACATTAATGAATTGAATGTTGATTGATAATAATATGATTTTGAATTTATCAGCCTTTTTCATCTTTTAATAAGCCGTTATGGTTTGAAAACTTAACCACTCTGTCTTCATTGCAGAGCTTTATGTGCTTCACATTGTTTAATGCATAGATCTGATGATTAGCCTCAAGTCGTGGATTTCGATTCATTAGCTAGTGCTTTATGAAACTTGAATTTGCACGAATAAAAGCTCTAACAGATCTATGCAGACGGGGAAGCTTGAGATATCTTGGACAGGGAGACTTAATTGCTTCAAGATTAATTTTATACCCAGATTGTTAGACTTGACCTTTCAATCTAAGACTTTCAGAGAAGAATCTGGAAATTCATAAACAACAATAAGACATAAGACAAATAGCACTATCATTAACATGGTGCTCGAGAGAAAAAGAAAAAGTCTCTGTCCAATGGAAGGAGGAAGCAACATGGCTTGTGTCCTCCCCCACACCACAAAACAATAGGCAACTGGGTGCCATATTGGTTTCTACCAAAATAACCTAGGTAAACTGGTTAAATAATGAACTTCCCTGCCCCCCTTGTCTCCAGCCTTAGAGAACCTGGTTTTTAAATCTAGAATGTTACATATAAGTTACCTGAGCTGTACTCAGGGGAGGCATTTCCAGCTAAGGGCCTTTGCTTAAGGGACGGAACCTTAAAGGTAGAGAACAATGTGCTAATAACTTCCAGTTGAGACCGACCAATGTTTTTCTATTACACTGGGCACTGCAGCAACCTGTGACAGAGAGCGGGAGTAAGGAATCCACTAGCAAGAAGATATAGCTAAAGAGAGAAGAACACCAAGAGTAGTCTCTTGTTTATATAGGGCTTTGGCTATAAGCCTTGCCCTAAAGCAATTAACGTATAATGTCAAATGGTCAGAGGACCTCGAACAGGACATATTTGAAAGTACAGGGATTTTAATTTGGCAGAGCACACGTAAGTCCTCCATTTGCACCCAGTATAAAGCAAGTGCATATAAATAATTCTACAATGGTACTTAACGCTGATACATGTGAAGGAGACCTACGGAGGGTTGGATGAATGTTGGCAAGGTTGTAGCAAGAGGAACTCCTAAGTGCATATGTGGTGGGAGCAATGCTTAATTTGAAAAATAATAAGTGTTTCTTAGAAGCCTGAGCTAGAGTTAACAACTGTCGAGATTGCTAAATTTCAAGGCTGTGTAGTCTGGTTTCCACTTCATGCCTCTTTCTCTCCCCACCATACACTACCTATCTCTTTATTTTACTCTTGAAGGCTCATTTTCACTCCTATGTTTTCCATTTGCCACTGTTTTTGTTTGTCTTCCTCCTCCTTTCTTTCAGTTGTGTTTTTCTCTTTGTTGCCCTGGGTAAAAGTCTGATGATGGAAAGTAGGTGCTGGTCCCCAGAAATGAGTGCCAGTGGGCCCCACCTGCAACCACTAGCACAACGTAAGCACTGGGTGGGAGTATAATTGTCTAAGGAACTTTTGGGCTGAGATTCTTTCATGGATCAACGGCAAAACAGTGTGAGGTGTCTACTTTCTACATTGTAATGCTGAGACAGTGATAAATGTTTGGCTTCCCCACAGAGTAGGTTTAAATAAAGTTGTTTAAAAAATTGAAATTGGATGCTGAACTGCTATGTCATCCCCAGGGTAGTGTAAATAAGCAATATTTACCATTGGGGCAACATGACTGTCACAAACCTAAATCAGACATTCATGACTTATGACTGGGCACAGTATGCAAACTCCATATAGTCATTGTGTTACTCAAAAGTCATTCAGCCAGGAGGTGTATTACACCATTGCAGGCCATTACGCATGCAAAATGAGAAAGGAATGGATCAGTTGTGGAGGAAACTAAGGTGAGCATTGAGGAGAGTGATGGTTCAGCGCCTTATCAGGGGTATAAAGCTCTATATACATGCAACTACATAACAATACAAAACAAAGACATCTTGGGAGGAGTCCTGATTTAGTCCCACAAAAAAGTGAGGGCATATTAATGAGAGGGTTGCGTCACATTTGCACCACTGAACGTGGTTCATGCAAAGCCAATTTGCATGGCTTTGAGTGGCTCCAAAAATCTGGAGTAACGCAATGCAGTACAAATCGCTGCATTGCATTATTCTGCCCTGCAAAGGCATTTCATGGGCATTGCATGGGTGCGATGCAACTACCATGGTTTTTGACCTTATAAACCTGGGATGCACCAAAAGGATATGCCTCTCCAAGAGAGGCATAACGAGAAGAAATATATTCATTTCTCCTTGTTCCTTCCTCTTTCTATGTGTGCTGCATCCTGCAGCACACATAGATAAGAGTATTAAGCCTCTCAGGATTGTTTTTTTGCAGGAAGATGTCCCTTCCTGCCCAAAAACAATCCTTCATGCAAAATAGGAACCCTTGCACCATTGTTCAAGGGTGCCTCTGGTGGCGCTAGGCTGCCCATTGTACGCCAGAGCAGGGGAAAAAAATCACAAATGCGCAGCATGCCTCAAATACGGCGCATTCCTGCCCTTTCCCAATGATGCAGTGCAGCGCAGCAATGTGACTTGCTATGCTGCACTGCGACACTATCTCATAAATATGCCCCTGGATATTTTGAAACTGTGACCTAGATTTATTATCCTTGAATCACGAAAGTGCATAGTGAAAAACTGCTACACTCATTTCTGCAAAGGATAATGCACAATTCCAGATTTACAAAGCAACGCTAATCAGTGGCGCCATGTGCAGCACAGGCATAAAAAAGACATCCTCTTTTGTGTGACGCTCAACTTTGCGCTGTGGTATAAAGGCTAGACAGTGGTCTCTAGCATGGGATCTGTACTCGAGATACACCCTCAAACACAATTTCTGATGCTCAGACAAAGATCCTCGCAGACCCCGGGGTTTAGGGAGGCCCCCTAAGCACAGCACCAGGTCTACGTGAGTTCGAATGGCGGGGTCCTCCCTCTTCTTTGCAGGGGGCCCCCTTCCATCTTCGTTACGCCACTGGCGCATGTCTCCATAGTGATGGCCCAACCAAGAGTACGCTGAACTCAATCAAATGCAGTGTTATTAATAGCGCAAACATTCTTGCCTTTCCATCCCTTAAGAAAATAGCAGAAATGTAGTACACAACATCTGAGTTTGAAAAAATAACCAGTTTGAAAACAAACAATTTTTTCCTTTTGAACATATTTGCAAATATTTCTACTGTCTGGCTGCAAAACCCTTTGGGCGATCTCACAAGTAACAGTGTTTGTGTTCTTGAAACCATAAACAAAAAGGAATCATAAGCAATAGCATGTGCCTTTTTTAAAAAATCACATGCAACAACATGTGACTTCTTGAAAAAATAGTACCAGGAACTAGAAGCAAAAATCTGGATGAGCAAACAGAGGCGTTAATCAGGAATGGCTCCAGTATTGTGATTCTGGGGGCAGAAATGTAATAAACAAGGTGAACTAGGACAAGGTTCTCTGCAAGTCATATAGGATATCAGGCGAGTCCTAGAGCTTCCCAACCAAGGCCCAGTTTACTATGATTTTGTGTTTGGGTTGCCTCACTTTTGTGAGAAAGGAACAACAAGGAGATATATCTTTCTTTCTTCTCATTACTTTCTCTTTCCATGCGTGCTGCATTCTGCAGTGCACATAGAAAGAGGAATATGCCTCAAGGATTGTTTTTGTGCAGAGAGGTGTCCCGTCAAAAGTGGAATTGAAATTGGGTGCTGAACTGCTGTCAGTCACTGCCACTTTATGACAATACTAGTTACCAATACTGGGCATGGAGTCTGCAGACTGGTACGTGGACGTCCTCACAAACTGGCACTTGGACACCCTCCAATTACTCATGAATGTAAAAACTAAATACAACGAAGACTTCAGGGTCATCAATAAGTCCATGTGACCACCTTGAGAAAAGAGGCAGTGCATCCACCAATCAGCTATAAGAGCAACAGAGGCAGGAAGGCACCATGCTTTTGATAGTGACTTCCCTAGGTACCCATATGTCGAAAACAGCCCTGGTAATGACGCTTAGGGTTTCAGAATTATATATAGCTTTACTAATCGGGCTAACAGTTGTTGCACATAAGACGTATGTCACTGGAACATTCTTTTACCGTGACACATGACGGCGTCATTGGGAATTCTGCAGGAAATCAGATATTTGGAGCAAACTGTTTGCACCCAAAGTTGGATTTGACTAGACTAGAGCCAAACTACTGCTCTCCGTATGTTCTTACCACCATAAATTTCTCCAGGAATAACGTGGAGAAATCTGTGCAGGGAAAACAGGTTGGTAATGGTAAAATGAATGCATTTTGGGTGTGACGAAAGGATACCTGCACATTATTCACTATTGTGATCAGTAAACTGGAAATGGGGCGGATAATCATCCAAAAGAAAAACTGCAAGATGCGGTAACATGCAAGAAATCTCTCCATTATTGATCCCATTCCAGGGTCATCAACATTTGAATTACAGACTTGTATCTCTGCAGAAATTCTGGCCATTCTGAGTTTTACCTCTGAAATGAAACATAAAGTGAGATATAATTACAATTCCTAACTATATTGTCACTTTAACCTTTACTTTTTCAGTGAAATTCTAGGGTTTATTCTAATGTAAATTAATGTTTTATTACCAGACATAACGTTGTATTGTTTCTTTAGTGTTTTATGTATACATGATAGCTAAAGGATAGACAAAAATACTCTAAACAGATAAAATTTTGCGAATGTTTGCATGTCTGACAATGACAAAAAACATTGCTTTGTTGTATATTAACCAAGAAATTGTTACATCAAGCCTCAAGGCACTGTAATCAATATTATGAGCTAATTATGCCCAGCCACAAATGTCACTAATAACTGGAGGGAGTGCGACTCTCTTAAAATTTATGAAAATTGCTAACCAGATATCCAATTAGTAAATACCTTCCGAGCTATGGGCCAGATGTTTCAAGCTATTTTGAATTCGCAAACAGTGCGAATCGCAAAATTTGGCTGTTTGCGAATGCAAAAATGCCTTTCAAGATGTATGAAAGGCATTTGCTGAGCAATTTTAAGGAATCGCAAAAATAGCGATTCCCTAAAATTGCGATCCCAATTAGAGAATCGCAAATAGCCAACTCTAAATAGAAAATAACAAATAGGGAATTCCTATTTGCAATTTCCAAAGCACGTGTATCAAGCATTTCCTAAATGCGAATTGGGCATTTAGGAAATGCAATTACCACCAAATCCAATTTGGTGGTAAGCATGTGCAATTTTAAAAAATGCATTATAAATGCATTTTTTTAAATGACCTGAAGCGCACACATGCCCCTAGGGCATGTGTGTGATTCACAAGTCCGCAAATATTTTTTTGGGGTGTATCAGAGGGGGCCTAGGCCCCCAGCACCCTGGGGTTTGCATTACCTAATTTGTGAATTCCTAACTGGAATTCGCAAATTGGGAAATGCAAAACCATTCACACCTATGAATGGAGACGCATTCTCTAATTGTGATTTGGTAATAGCGATTCCGAATTTTAAGAAATCGCTATTACCAAATGGCAAATTTCATACATCCCATTTTGCATTTCTTAAATAGCGATTTCTTAAAACTAGCTATTTAAGAAATGCAAAACTGATCTTTGATACATCTGGCCCTATATCTTTGTAATCCCTTGATGATGCAGAATGCCACCTAGTAGCGTCCTGTTGTTGTATGGCCTTCTAATTCAGCAACGATAGGCTGCAAAGCACCACCTAAAATTACTTTGTGGTAGTGCACCCTGGCTCATCCATTGATGGTGCCTAAAAGTTGCATATCGTGCTCAGTCAAAACTAGTACATGAAAGATTATGCTTTTGATTCCCTGAAAACGTGGGGCAGAAGTGTTTCTTCTGAAATATTTAATTTAGAGACACGTGATCATATACTTAAAAAATGAAACTGACATGACCTTTTGTTTTTGCAACCAGGGAGGATAATGACCAACATGTTTCATGCAGTTGTCAAACTGTTAAAGAAAGTGAGGTGAAACTCATAAGGGGGCCTAATGCAGGCCCGGTTCTAGTGGGTGGGCCATGTGGGCCAGGCCCACCCAAACATGACCTTTGGCCCTCCTAGTAAGAGCAAAAGAGGCCACAGAGAAAGCACCTGTTAAGTGCTTCCTCCATGTAGGCAAATGTGATTTTTTGTTTCACTTTTGTTTACTTTAATTATCAGTCAGGGGTCAATGAGAACTCTCTAGAATACATTTTATAGTGCATTGTTTTAATAGCAGTTTTACTTGTGTACTGATAGGAAGAAACATATACGGACATATTTATACCCCATTTGCACCTTTTTTAAACGTGAATTTGATGCAAAACTAACTTAATGTTTATATTTTGATGTTAAACCCGTCTAACGTCAAAATATTAGCGTTTGCACCATTTTTTAGATGCGTGAACTTACCTTGTGTCAATGAGATGCAAGGTAGGTGCTCCCATCTAAAAAATGGTGCTAACCCCATATTTATCCACCATGCTAAAATGACGCACTGGTGGGAGGAGGGGCTAATAATGATGCAAAGCTTGCTTTGCACCATTATTTAACGCCTGGCTCAGACCAGCCGCTAAGGGCCCTGCGTACCCATTTCCATGGTTAAACACCATGGAATGGGTCCACAGGTGCCCTCCTCAAGCCCCAGGGACACCCCCACGCACACCAGAGGGACAACGGAGGATGGGATCCAAGGTAAGTATAGGTAAGTATTTTATTTTATTTTTTTTAAGTGCCATCAGGGACCCAACTTGGGGTCTCCTGCATGGCACAAGGTGCAATTGCCATGCCCAGGGGACACTGGTCCCCTAGGCTGGCCATTGGGGTGGTGGGCATGACTCCTGTCTTTTCTAAGACAGGATTCATGAGGTATGGATGGTTTTGCGTCAGAAAATGACGCTAGGCTGGTTAGAGTAATCTTTTTTTACTCTAACCAGTCTAACGTCATTTTTTGGTACAAGACCCCCTTCTCTCATTAGGCAGCCGCACCCGGCTAATGTCTTTTTTTTTTACGCTAGCCCACCCTTTGCACCGGCTTGCACCATTCCATAAATATGGCACCCGGTTGGTGCTCAGGAATGGCGCAAGCCAGTGCTAAACTTTTTGGTGCAGACTACAGTCTGAGACAAAACTTTGGGCATGCCCATAAAAAGAAAACAGCCCGGTGGCGAGCTTAGCTCATGTTTGAGACAAGCTGCTGTGGGGAGGTTTGTTTTGGGGAAGAGGAGACAGGGGGTTTGTTTACCTGCCAATGATGCAGAAGGTGCAGTGCCACCAGAGCCCAGGTTGTAGGCTACCTCTAGAACTGTCGAAAATTGGGCAAATGTTGGCCCACTCAAACACACCCTTGGCCCAACCAGATATAAATTCAAGGAACAGGGGCCTGGCCTAATGGGGCAGAAAAGGTTTTTTGGGGTGGTCTAGAAAGACAATTCTTTTCGTATGACATGCAATCCTCACTCTGGTAAAACACATGGAAACGATTTGGCTGGAAAGTGCAAATTGATTAATTTCAGGGAAGTGAAGATCTGTGCTGGATCAGTTCAATGGTACAAGTGTGCACTTCGTATGCTAGCGAGAACAATTAATTGATATTTTCGCTCTTTTTTTATTTTTGTTTGTGCATCTTTTACATTATCCCTACTTTTGATATAGGTGTGAACCTTCCCACAAATTAGTGGTGGCTAACCACACGAGGAGGTGTCATGTACGCCACCTTTGAGGGCTGGCTTCCTTGTCAAATTCAACAGCGTTTCCAGCTAGTACACTACCTCGTTGCAGCCTATCGTAATGCACCAATGTCATTCAGCAATAATGACAGGCTTCACCACCTAGTATTAGCTTGTGGTAGAGCATCCTGCTTGATTCAGTGATGATTGATTATGCATGGACTGTCGTATAACTATCAAAAGAGGCATACAATTCATAATCCCACAGTGCATCCCCACCCTCCTTGAAGTTACAGATGTTCTCAGCACTGGTAATCGCTTATGGGAAGGGATTTGATGCCAGACTGTTTTATGTCACACTTGTACTGAGACAGGCTTCTGTCTAGAATGGCACAGTTGGCGATAAAAGAAGGGTTGGAATGCAACCCAGAGTGAATGCATGTGGTTTCGAATATTTGCGAGCATTCTTCACCTTTTGTGTGTTTAATGAGCTGAAGGTCAAAGAACTGGCGTTGGAGGTCATCCTTCATATGTGCCAAAGCTATCCAGGTCTCTTGAACAGAAAACGTATGTGTACGCCAAGACTAAAGATAGTCTTAGTACCGACACCATCACACACCAAAAACATAGGGAATGACTTCAGAAAAGCAATGTCCTGATAGGCTCTGGAGGGTATTGAAAAAGTGACAGCCCACAAGTGACTTTCGCAAAGAGGGAGCCACCACTGAAGAGCACCTCATAGCACTGTGGGATGACTAAAAAATTCATTGGGTTTCTCTGGCATCCTCCCCTTCATGTTACACTCAGGGGCATATTTATACTCTGTTTGTGCCAGATTTGCGCCATTTTTTTTTTTTACACAAATCCGGCACAAGGTCAACTCCATATTTATATTTTGATGCTAGACCCGTCTGGAGTAAAAAATTTGGAGTTTGTGTCATTTTAAGGATGCGTTAAACTGCCTTGTGTCAATGAGATGCAAGGTAGGCATTCACGTCCAAAAAATGACTCAAACACCCTAGCGCCATATTTATCCAACAGGGCAAAAATGACGCACTGGTGGGATGCGGACTGAAAAAATGACACAAAGCCCGATTTGCATCAAATTTTTATGCCTGGGTCAGGGCAGGCGTTAAAATGGGGCAAACACACCACTACTTAAGGAAAACACACAGAAGCAACATCATTTCTCAAGAAGGACAACATGGAGGTGCTTCTGATGCAGCATGCCAGACGACGCAGAGCATAGGACCAACAGCAGCAGCCACCACCACCCCAACGTGGACCCCAAAGGCAACGTTGAAGGCAGGAGACGGTCTTCAGAGCCAGGACAACCATCCAGGGCCTCAGGGAACAGGATATCATCCGAAGGTATAGACTGGCAAGCCATCCAGCCGCTGCTGCACCCAATTGAGCCACAGATAAAAGCCAGCCTGCAGACACCACACAATATACCACCAGTGACCAAGCTGCTAGCTGTCCTGCACATGTTGGCGAGTGGCTCCTTCCAAACAACGGCTGCCCTGGTTGCTGCGGTATCACAGCCCTCATTCTCCGCCTTCCTTCCCAAGGTCCTAGATGCCATCATCTCCCTCACACCCCACCACATCAGCTTCCCCAACTCACAGCAGAAGCAGCAGGAGACCAAACAGGGGTTTTACCAAATATATGACTTCCCACATGTGCTTGGCGCTATTGTCTGCACCCATGTCCGGATTGTACCACCTGCTGCAACAGAGCATCTATACCGGAACAGAAAGCACACCCACTCCATAAATGTGCAGGCCATAATTGACCACCAGGGATTGTTTACCACCATCTTGGCCAAGTATCCTGGGAGTGTACATGATTCCTTCATCTTCCGCTACAGCACTATAAATCTACACTTCCAGGACAGACGATATGGCAATGGCCTTCTTGTCTGTAAGTCCAAAAACCTAGCTATATACACACGGCACAGCAACCCTGTAGGACACACAAAACATACACCACGACATTGATATGTGGGCAGGAAGACACTTGTAGTTATGTTGTACACCCTGACACAATGGGATACACACCTATGGACAAATGACGGCTGGCAATAACAATAGATGCCACTCTAGAGCTACAAGGGACCAATTTCAACCACACAGTGACAATGACATGGCCTGCCCTGGAAGTACAATTTGGAAGACAAACCATTTACTATTACATTAGGCCACATAGCCAATCCCACACCCGCCCAAGCAATAAGTACTGTGGAAGGGGTGTGCAATGTGTGTTGCTGCAGGTCAAACACCATGAGATACATAGCATGATGATGATGACTCTCATGTAGGTGACATGGAAATACTGAGGCAGTCCCAACATCACACATCACTTCTGGGGTGACGTTGTCAGGTACCAATAAGGAAGAGGACTTTGCTATGAACATATATTGATGTGCCACTAATGCAAACTGCACACTGCTGCACACACTGAAAGAGCCAATTGTCCATCAAAATAACAGATGTACAGGGAGATGGCCCTTCCTACACGGATACATCCACGTCCACAAGGCAGTTAGCCAGGTTACCTGGAGCAAGTTCCGTAGTGTAGGTGCACGGTTGCACATGAGCCACTGGCAGAGGGAACCACAAGGTCTACATAGAACCAAGTCACACATGGGACAATTGTGCATTGTCAATACTGAACACCTCTGTATTGCCAACTTAGGGAGATGTGTTGGGCATTGTCACCAAGCCTAATCAAAGGGCCTCACTTCTAGATTTCATCAGCAATGACATATGTCTAAGTGGATGGGATGTCCAAGCCATGTAGTGCAGCCACCACATCAGAATCTATTGTGTGTGTGGAAGTATCATGTCCCCTCCAGTGAAAGCACACTAAAACATGTTGCTCAATACACAACGCATGGTACATACATACTGACCAGCAGTTTGGAAACTAAACCATGGATACAAGGTCAATGAGCCAAACACAAGTTGTCAAGTCAAACAACCAAATGCAGGAAGAACCTCCCAGAAGCCCAGGATCTCACACAATGCCACAAACACATATGAGTCACAGGCGACATAAGATATCAACTGCCATGCTACATGACATTCCTGGTGCAGACCCCCACAAAATACTTACTCCTGTTTTGTTTTTCAGCTGATCAAGTTTACGGGATCCAGCCATTGATCATGACCCCATTCCCCAACCCAAGCACAGCAGCAGAGCATGCCTTTAATGAGGCACATCGGAGGACACGCACCATTGTGGAATGGACCTTTGGCATCCTGAAGTCCATATTCAGGTGCCTGGACATCACAGGAGGCAGCCTCCTATATTCCCCAGAAATGGTCTGCAAGATCATATTGACTTTTGTGTTAGGAGGAACATCCCCCTATATGAACCCGAACAGGAACTGCCTGAGGAGGAGGAGGCAGATGGTGCCATGGAAAATGAGGGGAAACATCCAAACACAGCTGCAGGAATGTGTCACAGACAACAGATTGTCCAAAACATTTTCACCAATAGTCACTCTAAACACATTGTTAGGATATGTAATTAAACACCTCACTTTATCACACAATCCTGCTCTGGTTACTTATTTTTCCATCACATGTTCTTTAGGAATGTGAGCATTACCTCAGGGAGCATGTCACAAAGACAAATCTGACTACTTCTGATGCAACATCACATGTGATGTGTATGTTGTACAGCAAACATCACACCCAGTTAAAAAAATATCTTTTCAATTTCACATATGAAGGACGAAATCATAGAACCACTGCATATGACACACATCCACGTTGCCAACATGGTCTACTGTAGCACATGACACACAACTATGACTTCTCCAATTATAAGGTAAATAAGCACCTCATACATGAGGCAATGGATGGGAAATCACAGTGGTAACAGGAATGTATGAACAGACCCCTGACATTAGTAAGTGTGGCATTTGCTATCTCTGCAAGGAGCGTGTGTGACAAGATGTGCATCAATCCCGAAAATGGATAGCATGAGTGTCCCAGGTATGACAAGCAATGGCCACAACACATGCCCAGCGCAGACCATCCCTGGTAAGAAGTCCTGCCACTGCCATGTGTTAAGTCACTGCCCTCCCTTCTTAAGGGGGTGCTGTAAATGGAATATCTGTACCCTGGGAATCATCATTAACACTCACCCAGACTCCCATTCTGACTCCAGTTTACTTCCCTTTTCCATGTGACACGCTACAGAAGAACTACATTAGCCTGCATTGAATTAAGGTCCCATAATGCACTGCCTGGTAGTCAGAGAGACCTATAATCTTCTGTCTATAGCTTCCTATGGGAAAAGTCCGGTTGTCCCCTTTTACTGGATTCTCTCCTCCAGGACTTGTGAGAGACTGAAGCTGCACACACCTGTGAGATCTCTCGTGCAGCCAAACCATGGCCTTGATGCTGATTGGAACTGCTTAGAAGCTGTCATTCCCTGAAGCCCCTCGTTGTGTATTGGAGTACAATTCATTTGTGTACCAGAGCCCTTGTTGGATTGTGTTACAGTCCTGATTACCCCTGAAAATGCTCCCTGTTTACACAGTGCTGTTCCTGCTTGTTCCAGTCAGACTCTGCTCCCTGTTTTTCAACCTTGTTCATGTTTGTTTCTGTCAGAGCCTGCTTTCTGGTATCCAGACCTGTTCCAGTCTTTGCGTCAACCAGAGCCTGTTCCCTGTGCCTGCCTTTGCCTCCTAGTTTGTTCCCTTGCCATCTGTTTCCTATTGTGTATGGTAAGTGTACTATCAGTCCTCAACTGTCTGGAATTGTTTAACTTTGTATTTGTTCTGGCCCCTGGTTTCCAAGAGGCTAATCCAGCCCCCATCCTTTGTCTAGTTTTGCATGTAGTCATTAGTGCCTAACAGTGACAGTGTGCTATGGCTGTATTCCAAGATTTGTTACTGTGTCTCCAGCCCGACAAACAAGGCCTAGTCTCTTGTGTGTAAGGACAATCCATGTTTGTGCCCTGAGTGTCCAGACACAGATTCACTTCTGCTGCCACCTTTCTATGGGGCTTGCATGGTGACTAGCTGTGAGATTAATCTGCACAGATGCACTGATGTTCCCTGTTGCTGTGGGAAGTTATGAGCCCTACCCTGTGTACAATCTTAATGATGAGCCCTGCATGTTTGTCCATTACTGACCAGTTACATATTTGTCCACACTAAGGTTGCTCTGTATTCACTCTTCTGTATTATCTGCCATACCATTGCTGCCCTATCCCTTTGTATGCCTTTAGCTGATCTTCTGCTTTAAGACAAATCTGCCTTTCAAGATACTCTGTGAACTCAAGGGTGGCCCCAACACACTCCTGACTAGACCTGCACAAAACCGTAATACCATGGAGCCCAATACTGACACAGGGTACACATGCCCACACACTTGAACTGGACACTTTTGTGCAATGCACCTCTGAAAATATGTGAACACATGCAGCCAGGGCTGCATGTCTACCACAGCAACATGAGTAACACAGGTAATTTTCATTAGTCAAACTGACGTGTACATAACAATTTTATGATTGGAATTGAGGCTCAGTGTCGCAAACACTGTACCTACCAAACATGTACAAAAGGCCGACATACGGGTAGTTTACACACAAGTCACCATGAAGTCGTAGCCGACAATTAATGACATGTGAGGGGTAACATATCCGACATAGCCCTCATCAGCCATCTTTGATCATCCTTTTGTATTGTTTGTCATGGGAAATGTAATGACCCCAAAGTCAAACAACTACATTCATCAAATGAGTCAACACATATTACAAACACATTTCATGACTGTTGTACATCATTGATTGCCATCTGATGTTGATACCCATTTGTAACACATTCATACATGACCATTATGCCAAATGTATTGCATGCCGTTCCATCAGAAGCACACATATAGTTGTAACAGTTAATTCACTCACAAAAAACATAACCCATGATTTATACTTTTGTAGTACAGTCTTGCCGTCTTTAAGTGTTGCAAAATCAGCGCAAACGTGCAAAATCCAATAGAATTTTGTAACTTTGCGCCACTTTTGCGTCAGAAAAAAAGGAAATGCTGCACAAAGATAGTATAAATGTGGGCCGTAGTTGCATGGTCTACCACATGTGGCCAAACACTATAAAACACACTGCAGGCCATACCATCCTATCTTCATCTAGATACAGACTGCATGCATGATAAATATTTTAAATTCATGCAAACACAGTTTGAGTCAGAAATGTTGATGCAAATGTGTTGAAAAAACACGCAAATGCATACTAAACATCAATGGGCCCCTAGCGTTAATTTCACCAGTGCACCCAACGCATGCGGATATCCATAAAAATTTTAGTTTCCCAGTAATGCGTGGTGTTTTGCCGCACATGTAGGTTATGCGTCAAATCTATTCATGCAAACTACGTATGCGTAAAAAACATTACACGAAAGATGGGAAACAGGGCGCAAAGGGGACAGGAAGTGATGTAATAGGAAATCCTATTTACAGACATGGTACAGTGGGTGTACTTTCACTTTCACTTTACAGTCTGCTTTTTCTGTGTGGCTGTGTCATGGTGTTGCTCTTGTTTGGATTGCATATATTGTATCTTGTGGTGTCTATCTTTTGTCTTTTTGTGTATTCTATTTGTATATTGTACCTGGTTAAAGTGTTTTTGTGTATTTTAGTGTTGTCTGACTTGTATTTGTACTGTCAGGTGTCTGTTTGGGGGTTATATTTGTTGGGTTAGTTGGGGTTTGTAATTTGGGTTGTAAGTTTCCTTTTTTCTGTTTTTTTTTCCTTAATTTTTCCCTTTTATTATTGAAATGTTGTACTATAACAAGTCGGGAAGGGTGAGGCTGAGCCGCATGGGTGAGGAGGAGCCTGTGGCCTTTGTGTGACTGGTGTGCCACTTTCTTCCAATGATGCTAGAGTTGGGGGGCCGTGTGGTACAGTAGTACCCCACGGAGGCAAGGCGGCTGCATTGGGCCAAGGTGCTCTTCCACCTGAAACGTGTGTTCAACCCCTCAAGGAATGAGCACCAGCTGAAGCATCACTGGGCTGACCTGGTGGCCCGAGAACAGAACCTCTGAACCACCTTGGGGTGGTGATCGGTGGCCGTGTTGGTGAGAATCACATTGACAAATGTGTACAGTAGAATGCTCCTGAGTGACAGTAGCAGATGTCTTGACGTGCTGCATGCAATGTTTGTGGCCATGTGGCATGCAAGTAGAACAAACTGTTAGTGTACCAGTACTGAGATGTATTACACATGTTTATATATGTTAACAATGCAGTCCAGAGTTTCGTTGAGCCATGTCCGACTGTTACTTAGGGCCATGTGTACCAAGCTATTTATAATTTTCAAAAATGGCCTAGTTTTCTGAATGTTTGTGTTTACGTCAGGACAAATATTCTTTCAAATGCACAACCCAAATTTTGTCATTCAACTATCACATTGCACAATCACAAAATAGTGTTTCCTAGTGGCATTTAGGAATGGGCGTTCCTATCCTATTATCGAGTCGCAGACCGCTGATAGTTTTTTTCTTGGGCACAAATACTGACATTAAGCAATTGCAGTTACCATCTGTTTCAAGTTGGTGCTAACCCATTTGCAAAAGGGGAGGGGTTCCCATGGGATCCCTTCCCCTTTGTGAATGCATGGGCCAAAATGTATCCTGAGCAGGAAGTTGTGCCACAGACCATTGACTGCTTCCAAAAATATTTTTCAGTCATAAAATAGGTTTTTGAAATATTTTTTGTTTACCCCTGCTGAAATAAGGCTGCAATTAAACGAACATTTACATCCCTATTTGAAAGCAGTCACAGACATGGTGCTCTGCTGAGCCCAGCCCACTAGCATCCCTGTGAGTGCCGCCATTCCCAAGGGGTTTGCAAAATGTGACCTACCTCATCATTATTCATGAGGTAGGTCCTTTGCTACCCCATTTTTGAATTGCAAACAGTGTCATTGAGAGTGTTCTACCACAGATCATCCAACTTGCTAATTGCTAAGTCTCACAATATGTGACTCACAAAACCTGATCTTGGCACATATCGCCCTGAGTAACACATTTTTCGGGTGCAATGACAACACCTGTGCCTATGCATTCTGTCAATGATGATCAGCTAAGACAATGTCAGCATACCATATTTCACTGTTTTGGGACAGCAAAGTGGGCTATCTATGTTTAGCGCTATATTGTCATCATTACACACACATGATCCCTGCCATTGTGTTGGCAAAGGGGGCATATACGGCTTAGGGGACACTGCCGATGGGGCATTTGTTGCCTACATACAACTGAGCCACATCTGTTATGCACGATAATTGCTAACTGAAAATTGACCCACATGTCCATCACACAGTTAATCATTGTCCCTTACTGCACACGCCACAATACCTGAGTCACTTGCATTGCAGTGCACCTGGGAAGCGCCATTGCATTTGTCACCCAATTACAAATCATGACATGGAGTAGCATCTGAAAAGGATTAGTGACATATCTTTGCAGTCAGGTTTAGCACCACTTGATTGCTAGGCCCAGTGCACGTGTGCATATGTGTGTCTATCACTCACTCGAGTGTCAGTGTCAACGCAAGTTTGCAGTGTTATATCTGTTGGAGTGTCTACATGCAGGATGAGCAGCTCACTCATATCAAATGTCACACACTGTGATACGTTGTCCACACGTTTGTACAGTGATCAGACATTAGGCATATATTTGCTTTCCATGTCTTACAGGTGGACCGGCCCCCATACCATCGGGGAAGTGGCTCGATTTGCGGACCCACACGTATCCAGTAAGTGTGAAAATGTCTGTCCTGTGTAGTGATTGCAGCTGTAACCACATGTAGGCCCACATTTGATTTGGAAGTGCTCCAGTGTCAGAATATTGTGAGCAATTCATACCCTCATTTTAACAAGACAGTAATGCATCAGTTTTCAACAAAACATTGTGCATCCCTGTATTGTAATGTACATGCACGACTGTATGGGTAACTGTCCCCCAGCATCTAGCCCCAAATGTTGTACTCCATTTACGTGACACTTATGTGTTATGTAATAGCCATGCATGCAGGTCAAGGCCAGACGTGTGCTGGGATCAATGTGGGTGATGTTGGAAATGTGTTGGCAGACCAGCTGTTGATAATTGTCCACAAATGGAGACATGAATGTAGATGTGATTGACCAATGGATACCTCACTTCTAGTTGGCAGGCCTTCCCACATGTGTTCCACTCACTAAATCCATGTACAGGTGGACATGCTTCATGGTTGTCCTTGACAGTTGTGATGATGTATTGCATAGCCATCCCCGAGGCACAGGGGTAGGGGGAGAACATATATGTAGGTAGGTGTGATAGTCACAGTGTAGATGACAGTCATCTAATTCAAGCATGCATGTGTCCCAAACAACACTGACCCCTTATGATTGGCAACAGCATACCATCCTGCCAATTACATCTACAAATCACTGGTCTTGGGTGCCTTGAAGTTGATCCAGATGATAGGGATTAGTCGGCCTGTTACATGTTAAGTACTTGCTGCTTTTGCATTGTGACACATTGCACTACATAAATGCACAGATCACTTTATTTGGTACACCCCTTGTTGTGCTTTGCTGTGCTGTTAAATACTTGATGGTTAGGCAGCGTTGCCATATCATTCCTCAGGGACAATATCTCATCTGCACTGTGATTCAGACTGCATGTGTAATTTGAGGGAGAGTGTTAGATTATCATCTATACATGCATCACACAATGATGACACTAATGGTTGTCTGTCTCATTTTTTCAGCTGCCAACATGAATGCCGCGGAGATAAGACATTTCCAGAGGTGGGCAGTGAGGTACTGGCACATCTTGGATGTGGAGTCTGGGTTCCGGATGAAGGCAAGACGCTATCGGAGGGAGAGAGCCACAGGAGCATGGCGGGCTTTCAGCCAAGGAGGACTGGCATTGGCCAGAACAGGTGGAGCCACCACCACGACTGCAGGCAGTAGCACAACGGCCACCAGTTCATCAACACCACCTGCTGCACCTTCAATCTCAGGACCAACACACACAACACCTGCTGCACCATCTTTTCCAGCACCCCCGACCACAACACTTGCAGGAGCAACTATGTCAGGGACACAGACCACCACAGCAGCTGCTTTGGACATGGCCTTAATATCACAGCTACAGAGGGACACGAGGAAAGTACTAAAGAAGCTTGACACTCTCCAGCAGGACATGGACAGGAATAGCCGGGGGCTAAAGTCAATCAGAAAAACTCTGAAGAGGGCAAACCTCTGAACTCCTGCCTTACCTCACCCCTAATTCCATCCCCTCCCTCCTCTTTCCTTATCCAGTTTTTTAGTGGGTTTTAGGGGTTTAGTGATAGGTTAGAGTAGGCTAGTAGTTTAGATAGGATAAGTAGGTTGGGGGGTTTCATATTATTACATGTTCATTTGTGGGTGGGTGTTAATGTTGGGGCTTTTGTGTATTCTAATAAAAACAAATATATATATATATTAAAACATGTAAAAACATACAAAAAAATATATATTTGTTTAGTATTAGTTAGTATCTGTATAGGTTAGTATATGTTGTCCTACATGTGTCTCTTCATAAAAGGGTGCTGGAGGGGTAAATGTTTAGAGTGTTTTAGTTAAATGTGGTAAGTAAGTTTAGCATGGGGTAGTTAGGACCAGTTGTGAGTAATATATAGTTAGGATAGGTTAGGTTAGTATAGGTTTCTGACACAGTTTTAAGTTCTCTTTTATACATAGTTATTAAAGTTTTAAGTACTAATTTATGGCATGTGCCATATGCTTGGGGATATGGGTCTTTGCATGAGTGTACATGGCCAATTTTCTGTTGGCCTGTGTATTCCGCCCTGCATCCACATCCCACTCTTGACATGTTAATTCCCACTTCCAACTGAGCTGTCACATTTGTTGCTACAAGAAAGCTGAATCTCCATGCATCTGGCATCCATTGTACCCACCACTCATGGTGACCATGGTTCCCATGTAGTGGACAGGTAGATTTGATTTTAAAACTGTCATCGTTTGGGTCCTGTGTTGGAATCGCGGGCACTGTGGGACGTCTGCCTGCAGCTTGATGTTCATGTGAACACTGCTAAACTGAGTAGTGTCAATTTCTGAAGAGGTCAAATATACAAAGTTCACGCCTAGGTGTTTTAATTGTACTCCCAGCTGACATTATTGGCCAAACACTCTTACACAGCCATTCCTTCTGTATATTGTTGGTGTGGCATGTATGTTTTGAGGCAAATATCACATACACAATGACTGTCTTGTAGGGGATGTGCCCAGCATTGAGTTTCATCTTGTAGATACCTTGGGCCTGAAATATACCATTATCACACTGCATTTGCCTGATTTGTAAACGCAACAGCAGCGCAAACTTACAAATTACAATTAATTTTGTACATTTGTGCTGCTTTTACTTCAGAAATGAGGCTCGGGCAGCACAGAAGATTTAGAAATTCTGGCCCTTGTGCATAAATATCTGCCCACATTATTTCTGCACTCTTGTATTGACATTCTGTGACCATTGACATGTTACATGCATTACAAATCTCCAGCAAAGTAGATGTGTCACATTACATAGAGACAAAGTGGTTGTGTAGGTGCTATTTATTTTAAAGTGCTGTAGTGCAATATTTACATAGTCCATGTTTGTGAGCCCATTAGTGTAAAGCATTATATTGTGAAGCAACAGAAGTGCAAGGTTGAGGGACATGTCATTGGACATGCTGAGATGAACTGTCTTTCAGTGCTGAGGAACATGAATTGCCAATTGGGTAGTGAGAGACAATTGCAGTCCATAGTCATAAGGTTAACAGTGTGTCGGTGAAGAGTGCATGTCACCAACTGTAGCAACACTGTCATGCTGTCAACTCAGGACAGAGCAAAAACAGTGCCCATGTGACATGGGCTGGTGCTACCGGTACTCCTACGGGTGAAGTTGATCTGTTCCACATCCTCATCCTCTGATGTGTGTGTCATCTCTTCTGCCCTTGATGGTGGTGGGTTTGAGGAGGCAACACACACTTCAGTGGTTGGAGAAGTTGACTCCAAATTCCCGGCAGCTGCCATCTGTGGAACTAGATAAGGTATAACTGCAGAAAGGAGGAGCTGCTGATTATTGAGTATGGCAGAAACATCCCTGTGGTAGGCAGCCATGTCTGCCCTGAGGGAGTACAGCTTGCTGTCATGCATGCAGCTGCACGATTGGGAGGGCAGGTGTTGTGGCAACTCCCTCACAGCAGTGGTGTGGTCCCTCACACCCTGTTGGATTCCTTGCAGCAGTGATTGGGTGACTTGTATGGCTGCTGACTGTTCTGTGGATGTCATCATGCACATGCACATCCCCTCAAGGCTGGCTGCCATAATTTGCAACCCCACTCACACCTCCTTAGCCAGCTCCCGCTGTGCTCCCACAACTGTCCTTTCAAAGGTGGTCCCATTGTCATCAGAGTCCTCAGCTGTGTTTGAGCAGGCAGGTCGTACTAATTAGAGTGGTGGGTGGTTCCTATGGGATGGCTGCTACATGTGTGCTCCTCCTTGAGACTGGAGGTGGTGTCTGGAGGGTTCCCAGGACATCTTGGAGGGTTTCCTGGCTGATGGCTGTCAGCTGGTCATCCATGTCATCAGGATAGTCCAAGACAGGCAGATCCACAGGATCGTCCTCTGCAATGAGATAGTGTACAACTAGTGTGTCTGTGTTGTGACAGTTGTAATGTGACGTCACTGACTTCCTATTGGTGGTACGTTGTAATCTGGCTTCCCATGCATTGTTCCTGTCATTAATGTTTGCAGTCTCTCAGGCCTATGCCCCACCTGCATGTCACATGTAGTGTGGGCAGTTGGGGGATTTGTCCGTGTCACATCTTCTAGGTGGGGTTTCTGTCCAAATTGTGGCTTGCCATCTTCTTGTCCTAATCAACTCTCCCTCTTCTACCATTAGCATGGTGAGGCCTTGCACTGCTTGTTGGTGTGCTGCTGCCACATGCACCCCACAAAAAATTTGGCCCCGTCCCAGTCTATTTTTCACATACACCTCTACGGTGCTGAGATCTAGCACCATACCATGTGTTGCATTTCCATGAAACAATACAGGTGTCACCATTGGTAGTTTCTCATGTTGATGTCTGCGTATGTGTGCTACGTTGCATTGCACTGATGGGCCATGGCAGAGTTCCATTTCCTCTTATGACTGTGTGGGTGTGTTTGCCTACATAAACACATATGTCCTCCTCCTCAATGCAGTTGTATAAGCACTATGACACTTGAGATGTTGCATGGTGGCATTGCAGCTATTGTGACACAGGCACAGGGGTAGACCCTGGAATGGGCAGCATGGGTATGAGATTACTACTGTGTACTTCATAATGTATGTGACAGTGCCTGATGTTTATTGAGTCTATGGACATGAGCATTTGACAGGATTTGCACTTGGATAGGGATTGATGGGGATTGATCACGTAGTCATACTGATCCCTCATTTTGAGTGTGTCATGGGCACCTAACTGCCATTTCCTAATTGATCAGCAAACACAGTACAGGTAGTAGTGGCAAGTGTTTTCAATGGTAAATGCCGCTTGAGCCAATGGCCTGAGTCTGGGCATTGTCCTCTAGCTTACATTCTGACAATACCAGCTGTCCTGTGACAGCAGCCCAGTTTTACATTCTTCCCTACCCTCCTGGTCTGCTTCAGCATTTCCAACAGCCTTGGCATGGCGGTGTACCCCCATACAAAGGTTGTTGGTGTTGTGTTGTGCTGTGTCCCTGGATGCCCCTGCACAGTCCATGCACCCGTACTGTGCCCCGTGCCCTTTCCACTGCCTGATTTTCAGGGCTGACATGCATTGTGTAGTAGGTAAGTGCCTCCCCCTTCTTGCACTTGACATTTAGGCATGTTGGTCCCCCATGCAACTTACCCTGCATATATGTTGTTTCCTGATAATCTGAGCTGTCCTGCGATTGCTATGATGATTTCCTCCGGGATGATGGCTGCAACCATCTCATCTATCTCGTCCAGGTCCTCTTGCGGTGCTGGACTCCCACCTCCGGTCTGCAGTGCTGTCTTCCTGTTCCTTGCCATTTTCTCCTTTGTCCTGCGCTTGCAGTCATGCCAGCGTTTCTTACACTCATTGATAGTTCTCCTGACCTCTGCCACACTATTAATCCTGTCCACAATTTGTTGCCAAATTGCCTCTCTCCTTCCAATTGGCAATTTAGAGGTGATGAATAATTGATGCTGGTGCTCCATCACCTCTCTGACCAGGATTTCATGCTCCTCTGCGCTGAAGCAACACTTCCTCTTCTTCTTGTCTCTCCCCTGGGTCTTGTCTGTGTCCTCCTGGCTGGTTCCTGGTTGATTGAGGTCTCTCTGGGGTCTCTCCTGGCTTCTGGGATCCATTGTGGGGCTCCTTAGCAATGTTTGCTGCGTTTGCATCGCTTTTTGACGCTATTGCAGAGAAAAATGGCGCATATCCGTTTTGTGACTTTTTCCATGTCGCAAACCAGATTAGAGTAATTTTTCCTGCGTTAACGTCATTTTGCTTTACGACACGGCGACAATGGTTAGCGTCAGAAAAAAATGACTCTAACCTGTTCTTAGTGCCATTGTGCGTCAAAGTTTAAATTTGACGCACGGTTGGCATTAAGAAATGGCGTCAGCCAGAACTAAAATGTTTGATGCAAAACTGCGTTAGCGCAGTTTTGCATTAAAAAGTATAAATCTGGGCCTATGTTTCATCACCAGGACTATACATCATTTGCGCTGAATTTGCGTCATTTTTTTTATCCAAATTTGGCGCAAAACTAACTCCATATTTATATTTTGACATTAGATCCATCTAACGTCTAAATATTGGAGTTTGCACCATTTTTTAGATGTGTGAACCTACCTTGCGGCAATGAGATGCAAGGTAGGCGTTCCCATCTAAAAAATGGTGCTAACCCCATAGCCACATATTTATCCCCCAATGCTAAAATGACACACAGGTGGGAGGAGAGGCTAAATAATGGTGCAAGGCTTGCTTTGCACCTTTATTTAACGCCTGGGTCAGACCAGATGTTAAGGGACCTGTGGACCCATTTCCATGGTTATACACCATGGAATGGGTCCACTGGTGCCCTTCTCAAGCCCCAAGAACACCCCCACCCACACCAGAGGGACACTGGAGGATGGGGGACCCCATCCCAGGTAAGTATAGGTAAGTAATTTTTTCATTTTTAATTAAAGTGCCATCGGGGGCCCAACTCAGGGCCCCCTGCATGGCACAGGGTGCAATGGCCTTGCCCAGGGGACACTGGTCCCCTCTGCTGGCCATTGGGGTGGTGGGCATGACTCCTGTCTTTTTTAAGACAGGAGTCATGTGGTATGGATGGTTTTGTGTCAGAAAATAATGCTAGGCTGGTTAGAGTCATCCTTTTTTTACTCTAACCAGCCTAATGTCAATATTTGGTGCAAAATCCACTTCTCCCATACCGCCAGCCCTACCCGGCTAACGTCATTTTTTTTTTTTTACACTAGCCCACCCTTTGCACCGGCTTGCACCATTCCATAAATATGGTGCACGGCTGGTGCTCAGGAATGGCACAAGCAGGTGCAAAACTTTTTGGTGCAAAACTTTGTTAGTGCAGTTTTGCACCAAAAAGTATGAATATGCCCCAAAGTGAGCAGGCTCTTCATACTTTCACATATATCTAAGCACCCATCCTTTCTCCCTTCCATTTGTTCATTTTCAGCTATTCACCCATCCATATACCAACTCTCCATCAACCCAACCATGCCTTCTTTCATCCTCTAACCCAGCTATTCATTAATTTACCATTTCATATATACATCCTTTCTTTCACCAACCAAGCCATGAACATAACCATTAATCAATCCAGCCTTTCACTCTTCCTTCCTGCCATCTGCCCATTCTTCCGTCCATCCTTCCATTCATCCTTTCATCTATTGATTCTTTTACTCTTCTATCCTTTCACCTTTCATTTCAATTATTCTTATATTCACCTTTTCACCTTTCCACTACAGCTTTAACCTTCCCTTTCTTCTTTCCTTCCATCCTTTGCTCCTGTTCTTTCCCCATTTTTTTTCTGTCATGCATAGTTTTCACATTTTGCCTGCACATCGCTTGTACTTGCAAAGTCTTATGTTACAAAGAAAAGTTCTTTAAAGGGACTTAGAACCCACCCCTACTTTGGCCCTTACTTAACTAAATTTCCTGTTTGTGCATTCAAACATTGCTCCAACATCGCTTGAATTTACTTGTTTTCTATTGCCTAGCAATGTTACTTCCTGCTCTTATGCTCTTCTTTTCTGCTTTTGCCATTGCGTGGAGCACGGCTGAAGTAAACCTTCCAGAGTTTGGTAATAGGTTACTTGTTTGCATTTGTACGTGAAAAGATTAACTAAATGCAAGTCAATTCGTATTGAAATGTGTGTAAACATGTCAGCTATCTTGCAATGGAGTATCGAGTGCAGATGTAAATCAAGCAGCGATTGGGCTCATTATGTCGTGTTTTTTTTACTTAATAATTACATTTCTGATGAATAACAGTTGAAAATATTAAAATTATTTGTGTGTTCGTTTCTTAAATTACCACTCATTTTTAAAGAAAAGTAATTTGTGTCATTGGGTGCCATTTTACGTCAAATTTATATTCTCTCAATGACTTATTAACAGGCAGCCATAAGTGCTGTTACTTTGCAGGCATTAGGGTCATGATTTGAATGGTGCAGCAGGTGCAGTGGCACTGGGGCCACAGGGTTTCAGACCCCCTCTAATCACAGATTATTGCTATATTGTACTACTAAAGAGCTGACGTGCAGTTATTTAAAAGGCACTAGGACCATGATTTCAATAGTGCAGCGGGTGCTGTGGTACGGAGAACAAAAGCTCTAGGAACCCCTCTAAACATCAAATATTGCCATATTTTACTACTAAACAGGCGTTCACAAGCGCAGTTACTTTGCAGGCTATAGGGACATGATTTGAATGGTGCAGTAGGTGCAGTGACACTGGATATCAACACTAAAGAGGAGTCAGAAGTTTTTATGGGTTAGGCCCTCAGCTTCCCAAACTGTGGACAGACATACACACAAAGGAGGCTTAACCTGGCTCTCTTAAATCCCAACTTATATTTAGCTATGTACCGGACCTCACACATATCACAAGTGAGTAAGTGAGTGAACAGCACCCAGATGAAGGCCACTTTTCTTGGATTTATTAGTAGGCTCCTCACCCACAGGTCCCCCCTGCAGCCTGCTTCATCACTGGACCCACACCCATAACACCTAGTGTGAGTGGGTGGGGCTATGCATTTGTAAGCGAAACTCCTAGAAATAGAAAGCAAGGAATTTAGGGCCATATGTACCAACGCATTTTCCCATAGACACAGAATGGGTAAAACCCTTTGATACATCTGGCCCTTAGTGAATTAAAATTGCCTCATAGATCCTAGAGCTGTGATTTAATAAGTAAGGTCTTGGGTAAGATTTAAAAACTGTGAGATGTCATAAGGATTCTTTGTCCTTGATATCCCCAGTCATTTCGAGACACAGTGTTCTCGTTATCGTTCAGAGGAGCAGGAACAGGGACTACACATCTCAGCCTACCCCGCTCTGATGTTCGTCTGACGTGTTCTCGCACGGCCATCGTCAGAGAGAGAGAGGTGCTGGGATTACACAATCCAGCCCCTCTGCTCTAATGTACGGCTGACGTGTTTTCATGAGGCTGACATCAGAGAGGGCAGTGGCAAGAGCAATAACACCACCACGAGACATGGGAAGTCAACCCATTGTCGGCCTGGTGTCACTGTGGTGAAACGGGCAGAATGGTCATGGAGGCAGGCACCACAACTCCTAGTCTTGGGAGCACGGCTGACACGTTTGGCATTACTGTCACCAGAAAGGGCTGCATCATGTAACAAAAAATGCGATCACGTAACGTGAGCTGCCGATCCTTTCAAAATGCCACTGCAAGTTAACATGCAGGGTTGCAGGGGATAGACATAGGTCATGACATGGATGTGATCCCTTGAAGAAGTAAGTGTCTAACAACTTTGATCGCCACTCAATTAGTAGGACAAATTAACTGAGTTCTTTAATCCAAACTATTTGTTGTCCTCTGCAGTGTTTGAATACAGGGACCATCCCCCCTGCAAAAACCTAGGATGCAGTACTACTAGCTAAGCCATTCCAACAAGGAATGTCTGATAATTTGATGACCTTAACGTTCATGTATATTCTCTCTTTCCTGCTATGACCATACCAGGGAAAGGGTCTTAAGGATGGCCTGTAGATTTACGAGCATGCCTATTTAATTGATTATGAAAATAAGCGAATCAGGTTGGAAAATTCACCCATATCGGGCTGAGATTGAACATAATTTGGTCCTGAAGAAAGCCAGTGACCCCTAGGGGCAGTTACACTGCTGAAACATGTCAAACTTTGGATGTCAAGGACCAAGAATCCTTGCGACTTCTCAAAGTTTTTTAATCTTACCCAAGACCTTACTTATTAATTCACAGGTCTAAGATCAATGAGGCAACTTTAATTCACTACATCTCTTGCTTTTTATTTCTAAGTGCTCCACTTACAAACACGTAGCCCACCCACTCACACGAGGTGTTGTGGGTCGAATGATGAAGCAGGCCGCAGGCGGGACCTGTATGTGAAGCCCCTACTAATATATCTAAGAAATGTGGCGAGAGCACTAATTCATCTGGGTGCTGTTCGCTCACTCAGTTGGGATATGTGTGAGGTCAGGCACATAGCTGAATATTAGTTGGGATTTAAGAGCCAGAGTAATGCTCCTTTGTGTGGAATGCATTTGCACTGGAGCCAAAAGTTGGCATAACACCCCTAAACCCAAAATATTGCAGTATTTTACTACTAAACAGGCAGGCACAAGTGCAGTTATCTTGCAGGCACTAGGGTCATGAAAAGAATGGTACAGCAGGCACAGTGGCACCAGGCCCAAAAGTTGTCAGAACACCTCTAAACACCAAATACTTTTATATTTTACTACTAAACAGGCAGTCACAAGTGCAGTTATCTTGTGGGTACTAAGGTCATGGTTTTAATGGAGCAGCAGGTGCAGTGACACCGGTGCCACAAGGTGTCAGAACCCCTCTAAACACAGATTATTGCTACATTTTACACCTAAAAAGGCTAACACAAGTACAGTTACCTAGCAGGCACTGGGATCATGATTTCAATGGTGGAGCAGGTGCAGTAGCACCAGGAACAAAAGCTCTAGGCACCCCACTAAACATTTATTATTGATATATTTTACAACCAATCTGGCTGTCACAAGTGCAGTTATCTCGCAGGCACTAGGGTCATGATTTTAGTGGTGACGCAGGTGCAGTGACACTGGGGACAAAAGCTCTAGGAACCCCTCTAAACACCAAATATTGCTATATTTTACTACTAAACAGGCAGTCACAACTGTAGTTACATTGCAGGTAAGAGGGTCATAATTTGAATAGTGCAGCAGGTGCAGTGGCACAGGAGCCAAAAGTTGTCATAACTCCTTCAAGCACCAACAATTGCAATATTTTACTACTAAACAGACAGTAACAAATGCAGTTACCTTGCAGACAATAGGGTCATGGTTTGAATTGTGCAACAGGTGCAGTGGCACCAGGCCATAAATTTGTCAGAACACCTCAAAATACCAAGGGCCATATTTATACTTTTGCATGTAAAAGTATAGTGCCAGCGGGCCCCATTCCTGGACGCTGGCCGGGCGCCACATTTATGGAATGGCCCTAGCCAGCACTAATGCCCTGTTAGGATCATTGTAAAGGACGCTAACCAGGTGGGGGAGGCGTAGGGGAAACCAGACCTTGTGTGCTGAATTATGGCGCTACAATTTTTAGAGGGAAAAAAATTGCCTTTAAGCAGTGTAACGCCATTTCCTGGTGCACAACCCCCATGGACATGGCTCTTGTCTTAGTAAAGACAGGAGCCATGCCCACCACCCCAATGGCCATGTCCGAGGGGACGAATGTCCCCAGGGCATAGCCATTGGGGCCACTGCCATGCAGGGGGCCCAAAGTCAGGGCCTCAAGCGGGGAAAAAGAATTATACTTACTGTGACTTACATGGGATGGGTCCTCCATCCTGTGGTGTTTCTTTGGTGTGGGTGGGGGGTGTCGCTGGGGCCCCGGAAGGGCACCTGTGGGCTCTTTCCATGGTTTCTGACCATGGAAAAAATGCATGGTGCAAAAATCACACACGGGGTGGAGGAGGGGGTCAGAAAATGGTGCAAAGCAAGCTTTGCACCATTTTTTAATGCTTTGGTTCAGGGCTGGTGTTAGGGGACCTGTGGGGAACACCATGGAATAAGTCCCCAACTTCCCTCCCCAGGCCCCAGGGACACCCCCACCCACATCAGAGGGACAGCCGAGGATGGGGGACCCCAGCCCAGGTAAGTACAGGTAAGTATTTTTTTTTAAGTGCCATTGGGAGCCCTGAAAAGGGACCCCCTACATGGCAGTGTGTGCTTTGGCCATGCACAGGGGTATCCTAGTTCCCTGTGCTGGCCATTGGGGTGGTAGGCATGACTCCTTTCTTTTCTAAGACAGAAGTCATGTGATATGGATGGTTTTGCATCAGAAAATGACTCTAGGCAGGTGAGAGTCATTTTTATTTACTCTAACCTGCCTAATGTCACTTTTTGGTGTAGAACCTCCTTCTTCCATACCGCCAGCCTCACCTAGCTAATGTCATTTTTTTTATGCTAGCCTACCCTTTGCACCGGCTTGTACCATTCCATAAATATGGTGCCCGGCTGGTGCTCAGAAATGGTGCAAGCCGGTGCTAAACTTTTGGTGCTAAAATCAGGACCTTAGTATTGCTATATTTTACTACAAAGCAGGCAGTCACAGGTGCAGTTACATTGCAGGCAATTGGGTCCTGATTTGAATGGTGCAGTAGGTGCAGTGGCACCAGAGCCAAAAGCTGTCATAACTCCTCTAAGAACCAAATACTGCAATATTTACTACTAAACAGACAGCCACAAGTGACGTTATCTTGCAGACAGTAGGGTCGTGATTTGAATGGTGCAGCAGGTGCACTGGCACCAAGCCCAAACGTTGTCAGAACTCCTCTAAACACCAAAAAATATTGTTATATTTTACTACTAAATAGGCAGTCACAAGTGCAGTTACATTGCAGGCCTTAGGGTCATGATTTGAATGGTGCAGCAGGTGCAGTGGAACCGTGTCCAAAAGCTCTAGTGACCCCACTAAACACAAATTAAAACTACTGTTTACTTCTAAACTGGCAGTCAGAAGTGCAGTTATTTTGCAGGCATGGCCATGGTTTCAGTGGTGCAGCAGATTCAGTGGCACCAGGACCAAAAGTTGTCATGGCTCCTTTAAACACCAAATATTGCTATTTTACTACTAAACAACCAGTCACAATTATGGTTCCCTTACAGTTAAAATGGGCATGATTTGAATTGTGCAGCAGGTGCAGAGGCACTTTACTAACTACACATTACTAAAGTGTAATACAATGACATATTAAATAAGGTACAAATTACGAGTTTGGAACCCTGGGATATTAATTCAACATACATCACATAAACAACTATTAACAGTTTAGCAAATTTAAAACAAACATTATAGCCTTTTCCTAATATTCATAATACAGTTAGAATATAAAAGAAAAAGAAAAAAGGTGAACCCTATTGGCTTTGCCAGTGCTTGTTCCTTTCTAACCTTTCCCGAAGCCTACTTTGTCACCATTAATAATTCTGTGTTTTCTTTTACTATGCATATCTGCTCACAGCATTCACAACCCATAATCAGCCCATAAATAGCGAATTATTTAAGTGGGAACCAGTTCACGAGGCCGAGAGGCAAGCTCGCTTAAGCTGCTGAAATGTGTGTGCGGTGGGGGGTGGGCAGGATTCACTACGCCACTGTCTGTACTCCCACAACCGGGGCATGTAACTTACAGCTGATGAGCATGTTTCCATCTGCGTGGGTTAATAAATAAACGAATAAACGAGTGGTGTTTGACTGGCTGTGATGAGAAGCTTTCTTCTAAAGGCCAGATTCTGCCATAGGCTATGCTTCCGTGTGTGCAAGTAATAGCATCATTAGGGGCCTGATGTGTGATGTGATCCTGTGCACTCATTAAAAATTGTGGGAAGAGGTGGGGCAGATACTACAGGGAGTGAGTGGTAGACTGGGCCAGCTACCAATTCATTACTGTTAGCTGGGATTGTGCAGAGGCGGAACTGCTATGCGCTGGTTACAGAATGAACAACCACTTTAAGGCAGTACCAGTGGATTGTGCAATTCTGCTGCGTCTTCTGCATAATTATGGATTTGCTGCATTTATCACTTTATTCGTAATCTTGTGTAGAGTATGCAGATTTTAACAATAAAACAGTTTTGTTTCCAGCTCAATTGGCTCAAACATTACTATAAATGTAGCACCAATTGTTCCCACACATTGGAAGACCCTTCACAAAAGTTGACTGCTCATTTTTCAGTTGTTTATTGCTGTACTTGGTTGTCAAACTGACACTAAAGAGGTGAAATATTTTCCCATACATCCGTGCAATGTTTAAAAATGACAAAATAATGAAGCAATTCCGTGACAAAATGTGGCGCATTATGTCGCATGATTTGCTTTCTGCTACATGATTTCGTCCCCACTCACCCTCAGTCGCAAGATTTGAGTAGCCCTTTTTCTAGGTATATAGGGGCATATTTATATTCTGTTTGTGCTGAAATAGCATCATTTTTTAACGCTATTTCAGCGCAAACTTAACCCATATTTATATTTTGACACTAGACCCGTCTAGCGTAAAAATATTGGAGTTAAAGTCATTTTTTCCCTGTGGAAAACTACCTTGTGTCAATGAGATGCAAGGGAGGCGTTCCCGGGCAAAAAATTACTCTAAGGCCCTTGCGCCTTATTTATACTCCTGGGCAAAAATTGTGCATGGGAGGGAGGCGGGCCTAAATAATGGCGCTAAGCTATGAGCCCCCATATAGGGCACAGGGTGCAATGGCCATGCCCAGGGGACCCTTGTCCCCTGGGCTGGCCATTGGGGTGGTGGGCATGACCGAGTCATGTGGCATGGTAAGTTTCGTGCCATTAAATGACGCTAATCTGGTTACTCAACTTTTTTTACTCTAAATAGCCTAGCGTCATTTTTTGGTGCTAAACACCCATCTCCCATACTGCCATCACCACCTGGCTAACATACATTTTTCTGACACTAGCCTACCCTTTGCGCCGGATTGCATCATTCCATTAATATGGCGCCTGGCTGGTGTCCTGGAATGGCACGAGCTGGCACTATACTTTTTGACGCAAACCTGCGTTAGCACAGGTTTGCGTCAAAAGGTATTAATCAGGGCCAAAGTGTAAGTATGTCCTTGAATTGACATAGGTAGATGAACTGCAGCTCTAGAAAGTCAACTTAGCAATCAAAAAGCAGAAGAGAATATCTATATGTGGAGAGACATATCAGGTCTGTAGTGAGAAGTCCAGTCGATTTACGCCAGTAAAATGTTTATGGATTAGAAGGTTTTAGAAGAAAATATATATGAATTCACTGATAAATAAAAATTCAAGAGGTTTAGTTAGAAATGGGGTATTTGGTTGGCAGTCAGGTTACCCCCTGTCCAAGCAAGGACCCTCACTCTAGTAAGGGTAAAGGAGAATCACCCTCAGCTAACCCCCCGCTAACTCCCTTGGTAGCTTGGCACAAACAAGCAGGCTTAACTTCAGAGTGCTAGGTGTAAAGTTTTTGCACCAACAAACACAGTAACTTAATGAAAACACTACAAAATGACACAACACAAGTTTAGAAAAATAGAAAATATTTATCTAAACAAAACAAGACCAAAACAACAAAAATCCAACATACACAAGTCAAGTTATTAATTAAAAAGCAAAAAGAGTCTTAGATCCCTGAGAAAATAGGTAAAAACTGTTAGCATTGAAAAGTACCTGGGTAGCGTCAAAATAACACACACATGGGTAAGTGTGCGTCAAAAAAGGTAAGCGGTGCGTCGATTTCTCACCCGCAAGCGAGACCGTGCGTCATTTCTCCTTCTCCGGTCGGGTCGGCGTGCGTCGTTTTTCCTCCCCACTGGTGAGCAATGCGTCGATCCGGGCAGCACTCAGGTTTGGGCAGGCGTTGCGTCGTTCTTCCGCACCAAGCAAGGTTTGCGTCAAAAATCCTGGCACACGGTCTCAGCGAAACCGCGCAATGTGGGTTGCGACGTTAACAGTCTCCGTCAGCGGGAGTTCTTCCAGCTCCATGCGTTGATTTTCCAGCCGCGATGCCGGAGGAGCATCGATTTCTGCCGCGAAGGCGGCGGCACATCGTTTTTCAGCCGCGTTTTGGAAGGTGCGTCAAATTCTTCCCTGCACGGCGGTCTGTGAGTGGATTTTCAGTCTTGGTCTGCCAGCTTCACCTTCCAAGGCCCCAGGAACTGGATAGGGCACCACTTGGCAGGGCAGGAGTCTCAGCAGAGAGTCCAGGTGCTGGCAGGAAAAGTCTTTGATGGCCCTGAGACTTCAACAGGAGGCAAGCTCAGGACAAGCCTTTGGAGATTTCTTTACAAGCGGGAAGGCACACAAAGTCCAGTCTTTGTCCTCTTGCACAGGCAGAAGCAGCAACTGCAGGATATCTCCACAAAGCACAGTTTAAGGCAGGGCAGCAGTTCTCCTCAGCTCTTCAGCTCTTCTCCTGGCAGAGGTTCCTCTTGATGTCCAGAAGTGATCTAAAGTATGTGGTTTTGGCTGCCCTTCTTATACCCATTTTGGCCTTTTTGAAGTAGGCTTACTTCAAAGGAAAGTCTTTCTTGTTTGTGAAATCCTGCCTTGCCCAGGCCAGGCGCCAGACACACACCAGGGGGTTGGAGACTGCCTTGTGTTAGGGCAGGGACAGCCCTTTCAGGTGTAAGTGACCACTCTTCCCCTCCCTCCTAGCACAGATGGCTCATCCGGATATGCAGGCTACACCCCAGCTCCCTTTGTGTCACTGTCTAGAAAGAGGTGCAAACAGCCCAACTGTCAAACTGACCCAGACAGGGAATCCACAAACAGGCAGAGTCACAGAATGGTTAAAGCAAGAAAATGCTCACTTTCTAAAAGTGGCATTTTCAAACACACAATCTTAAAACCAACTTTACTGAAAGATGTATTTTTAAATTGTGAGCTCAGAGACCCCAAACTCCACATGTGAAAAACGAATTTGGCAGTACTTCACTGGCTGCACACATAAAACACATTAGTATATGTCCTACCTTAAACATACACTGCACCCTGCCCATGGGGCTACCTAGGGCCTACCTTAGGGGTGTCGTACATGTAAGAAAAGGGAAGGTTTAGGCCTGGCAAGTGGGACACTTGCCATGTCGAATTGGCAGTTTGAAAATGCACACACAGACACTGCAGTGGCAGGTCTGAGCCGTGTTTACAGGGCTACTAATCTGGGTGGGACAACCAGTGCTTCAGGCCCCCCACTAGTAGCATTTGATTTACAGGCCCTGGGCACCTCTAGTGCACTGTACTGGGGACTTACCAGTAAATCAAATATGCCAATCATGGAAAGCCAATTACATACACATTTTATACAGTAGCACTTGCACTTTAGCACTGGATAGCAGTGGTAAAGTGCCCAGAGTAACAAAAACAGCAAATACAGAGTCCAGCACACATCAACAACCTGGGAAACAGAGGCAAAAAGTTAGGGGAGACCACGCCAAGGATGAAAAGTCTAACACGTGTCCTGCCCAGCTGAAAGTGGGGAGCAACTACCCAACCTCATGGGAGGTCTCATCACTAAGGTGGAAGAATCTGGACAGACCATTAGCACTGGCGTATTCTGTACCAGAGCGGTGTTCCACCGTAAAGTCGATCCCCTGTAGGGAAATGGACCACCTCAACAGTTTTGGATTCTCACCCCTCATCTGCATTAAACATCTGAGGGGCCTATGGTCGGTCTGAACCCAGAAGTGAGTCCCAAACAAGTAGGGTCTTAGCTTCTTCAGTGCCCAGACCACAGCAAAAGCTTCACGTTCTATGGCACTTCACCTACGTTCCCTGGGAAGTAACCTCCTGCTAATTAAGGCTACAGGTTGATCTAGGCCCTCTTCATTAAGCTGTGAGAGTACTACTCCAATACCATGCTCTGAGGTGTCTGTTTGCACAACAAACTTCTTGGAGTAGTCAGGTGCCTTCAGCACACGTGCTGTGCACATGGAACTTTTCAGGGCATCAAAAGCAGCCTGGCAAGACTCAGTCCAGATCACCTTTCTGGCCTGCTTTCTGGAGGTCAACTCAGTCAAGGGAGTACCAATTGAGCCATACCCCTTGACAAGCCTCCTATAGTATCCTGTGAGTCCTAAAAAGGCTCTCACTTCAGTCTGGGTCTTGGGAGGCTCCCAAGCCAGAATGGTATCAATCTTTGGCTGTAGGGATGCCACCTGGCCACTCCCCACCTGGTGCCCCAAGTACACCACAGAACCCTGCCCTATCTGGCACTTGCTTCCCTTAATAGTGAGTCCTGCCTTTTGCAGGGCCTCCAACACTTTGCAGAGGTCTTGCAAGTGTTCCTCCGATGTGGAATTGAAGACAGCAATGTCATACAGGTAGGCGGCAGAAAAACTCATCCAGCCCAGTCAACACCTGGTTGACAAACCTCTGAAAGATGGCAGGGGCATTTGTCATCCCAAATGGCATCACCTTAAACCAAAAGTGTCCATCTGGGGTAGAAAGTGCAGACCTCTCCTTGGCCCCCTCAGTCAGGGCGATCTGCCAGTACCCAGAGGCAATGTCAAACGTACTTAGGTACTTGGCAGCTCCCAACTGGTCAATGAGCTCATCAGCTCAGGGGATGGGGTGTGCGTCAGTTTTAGTGACTGCATTGAGACCCCAGTAGTCCGCGCAGAACCGGGGTTCTGAGTTGGCACCAGTAGCAGCAGCCTTAGGGACCAAAACCACAGGGCTGGCCCAGGGACTGCTGGAATGCTCAATAATCCCTAGGGTTAACATCTTAGATACCTCATCCTTGATGCTTGACCTGACCTTGTCAGTCACCCTATAAAACTTTTGTTCAATGGGTATACTGTCCCCAGTGTCCACATCATGTGTGCACAAGTGTGTGACCCCTAGAATCAAGGAAAACAGGGAGGCGAACTGACCCAACACCTGGCAACAGTCCCTCTGCTGCTCTGCAGTCAGGGAGGGGGAGAGGTTCACTCCCTCCACAGACCCATCTTTCTCTCCTAGAGACAGGAGGTCAGGAAGAGGCTCACTCTCCTCCTCTACCCTGTCATATGTCGCTACGAGCATGGACAACTCTGTCCACTCAAAGTGTGGCTTGAGCCGGTTAACATGTAGGACCCTTAAAGGGTTCCTGGGAGTCTGCAAGTTCACCAGGTAGGTGACTTCACTGTTGCGCTCCACCACCTCAAATGGCCCAGTCCACTCATCCTGGAGCACCCTAGGCTCCACTGGTGCCATCACCCACACTTTTTGTCCAGGTTGAAACTCAACTAGAGTGGCATTCTGGTCATACCAGCGTTTCATATCCTCCTGGCTTGCTTCTAGGTTCTCCTGTGCGAGTTCTTGAAGCGGGCAGTCTGGTTTCTGAGAGTCAGCATGTAACTAAATACATCCTGGGGGGGTTTAATAGGAGCTTTTTCCAAAGCCTCCTTGACCAGACTTAAAGGTTCCCTCACAGGGTGGCCATAAATCAGCTCAAAAGGACTAAAGCCATGCCCCTTTTGAGGCACCTCCCTGTAAGCAAACAGAATGCATGGCAAGAGAATGCCCCACTTCAGCCTCAAGGGCCCTGACAGGCCCATAATCATGCCTTTCAAGGTGCGGCTGAATCTCTCAACCAGACCATTACTTTGGGGGTGGTAAGGAGTGGTGAACTTATACGTTACCCCACACACCTTCCACAGAGACTTCATATGAGTAGATATGAAGTTGGTACCCCTATCAGATACCACTTTCTTGGGGAACCCCATGCAGGTTAAAACTCCTGTCAAGGAAAGGCTCACCACAGGGATTGATCTTAAAGGAATGGCTTCTGGGTACCGGGTGGCATGGTCCACCATGACCAGGATAAACCTGTTGCCAATGGCTGTCTTGGGATCCAGAGGCCCCACAATGTCAATGCCAACCCTTTCAAAGGGGGTACTGACAAAAGGAAGAGGCTGGAGGGGAGCCTTACATTTCCCCCCACTCTTGCCACTTGCCTGACAAGTTGGGCAAGACCTACAGTGAGCATCCGAGTGCCTGTGCATTTGGGGCCAATAGAAGTGGGTGACAAGCTGCTGAAAGGTCTTGTCCTGCCCCAAGTGACCAACTAAAGGCACATCATGAGCCAGACCCAGTAGGAAGGCTCTGAAGTACTGTGGTCCCACCAGCACACGGGCTGACCCAGGAACCTTAGGCTCGCTATATAGGAGGCCATCCTCCCAGTAAATCAAGTGTGATCCAGGCTCCTTGCCAGACGCCTGGTCTGCAGCCTGCTGCCGCAAACCCTCCATAGTAGGGCATGACTTCTGTGCCTCACAGAACGTTTCCCTGGTGGGCCCCCCTTCCTGTTGCCACTTTGACAACTCAGGGACCTCACCCAGTTCAGCCACCTGTTCCCCTGTAGGCTCCCGGGCCTTCCCCTCAGGTTCAGCCTCCTCCTGGACCGTGAGAACTTCTGGGGCTGGTTTCCTGTGCCCCTTGCCCTTTTTCCTTCTGGCAGACACCTGGGCCATTCTTTCAGGCTCCAGGGTCTCCTGATCACCCTGACGGCCTGCCATAGACCTGGTGGATAGGCATACCCACCCAGGCAGACCCAACATCTCCAGGTGTGATCTGTGTTCCACCTCCTTCCAAGGGGAATCCTCCAGGTCATTGCCAAGCAAACAATCTACAGGCTTGGTTGGACTCACAGCTACCTTCAAGGAACCTGAGATCCTCCCCCATTCAAAGGGAACTTGCGCCACTCTGCACAGGCACTCTGAGTTGTCTCCTGCAACTACTTGGTGAAGTAGCAGGAGATCTATCTGCTCTTCAGACACCAGGTGACTCCTCACTGTAGTCACACTGGCTCCTGTGCCTCTTAGAGCCTCTACCCTCTGTCCATTGATGGTCACCCACTGCCTGTACATTTTAGTGTTCTCAGGCACTAGGGTTCTCTGGACCATCTCACTGTCCCCTAGTGAGACAAGGGTAATCTCAGCTGGCTGCCACCCACCTGGAACCAACTCCTCCCCAAGCGCTACACTAGCCAAACCCTGGGACTGCGCACCAGTGGGTGCCGGTGTACTCTTGGGGTATTTGGGGTCCCCCTCACATGACCCACCTGGTCACATGCATAGCACTTACGTGGGGGACCCCATGCCACAGGTTTCACTTTGGAGAATCATGGCTTCTTCTCACCTGGGGCTGGGAATCCTTACCCTGGGAATCAGATTGGGGACCATTAGAGAACTCTTTCTGTTTACCCTTACCCCCCTTTCTTCTGAGAGGGACCCTGCACACCCTTAGCGTGGTCTTCCCCATACCTCTTTTGGACCATGGTGCTCTCCCATTGGTCTGCTTCCTGCACAAGCTTCCTGGGGTCAGTCAGCTTGCTGTCAACCAGGTGCTGGCGCAGCTCTGGAAAACATAAACTGTACAAGTGCTCCCAAGCAATCAGATTGTAAAGCTCCTCATATGTTGTCACCTTACTGCCCTTCACCCAACCATCAAGTGACCTGCAGAATGAATCTACACATTCCAACCATGTTTGGGATTCCTTCTTCTTATAGGACTTAAACCTGTCCTTATACTGATCAGGGGTGAGACCATACCTAGTGATCAGGGCATCCTTCATGTTAGGGTAAGTGAGCCCCTGGGGATCCCCTAAGGATGTCAGAGTATCCCTTCCCTCAAAGTGCTTCCACAGACCCGCCCCCCAATCAGCTTCAGGGACCAGATTAATATGGAGAGCAGACTCATACCCCTTAAACCACAGTAGTATGTCATCCTCCCTTTTGTAATCTTTCACAAGATCCTTAGGAATGTGCACCCTCCTCTCAGGCTGCACTGTGATGTTGCTGCCACCATCCCTACTAGACTGACTCCTCTGATCCAGCTCCCTCAAGCTGATTTCATGAGCCAACAACAACTTTTTCTCCTCTATGGCCATCCTCATTTTCTCCAACTCCAACTGGTGAGCCCTCTCTGCCCGTCTGTCCTGCAACTCTTCAGGAGTCAGACCCTTAGATGAGACACTGCTACCGGCCCTGGAGACCTTCCCCCATACAGGACAGGACCACCCACAATACCACTGTGAATACTCTGCACCTCCTCCTCCTTATCCTCATCCTCATCTTCTGTGTTCCCCTCTGCATCCTTTGCTGCCATCCAAGTACTCAGTGCATTTTGCAGCTCCTCCTTCCTGGTGGAGCGCTTAATGGGGCAGGTAAGATCCTTACAGAACTGTTTCAATTGGGCCACTGTGTAACCCTCCAGTTTCCCTAAACCAAAAGCAGCTCCAGCTGATGCATCTCCAGACTTAGACATGATGGAGAGTTAAAAGTGCAAAGCTCCAAATGCAGAAAACAAGTTCCCAATGAAGTTCAAAAGTCAATCAAGGATTACCACAAAATGGAAGTAGGGAAAAATCCAAAAAAGAGAAAAAAAAAACATCACAAGACAAGTAGTATGTGGTCACGTAGTGGTCTGCACTGAAAACAGTAGTGTACACTTAATCACTGTATGTCAGTACAAATACAAGTCCAATCCCAACCGATGATCACCAATGTTAGAAATGGGGTCTTTGGTTGGCAGTCAGGTTACCCCCCTGTCCAAGCAAGGACCCTCTCTCTAGTCAGGGTAAAGGAGAATCAGCCTCAGCTAACACCCTGCTCTCCCCCTTGGAAGCGTGGCACGAGCAGGTAGGTTTAACTTCAGAGTGCTAGGTGTAAAGTATTTGTACCAACACACACAATAACTTAATAAAAACACTACAAAATGAAACAACACTGGTTTAGAAAAATATAAAATATTTATCTAAACAAAACAAGACCAAAGTGACAAAAATCCAACATACACAAGTCAAGTTATTAATTAAAAATCAAAAAGAGTCTTAAAACCTTGAGAAAACAGGTAAAACACTGTTAGCGGTGAGAAGTACCTGGGTAGCGTCAAAGTATCACACACAGGCGAGTGCGTCGAAAAAGGTAAGCGGTGCGTCGATTTCTCACCTGCAAGCAAGACCGTGTGTCGTTTCTTCTATTTGGGTCGGCGTGTGTCGTTTTTCCTCCCACAGGGGAGCGATGCGTCGATCCGGGCAGCACTCAGGTCTGGGCAGGCATTGCGTTGTTTTTCCGTGCCCAGCAAGGTTTGGGACGAAAATTCTACTGCACGGTCTCAGCGAAACCGCGCAATGTGGGTTGTAACATTAACAGCCTCTGTCAGTGGGTGTGAGCGTCATTTTTCCAGCTCCGTGCCCACTTTTTCAACTGTGATGCCGGTGGAGCATCGATTGCGTGTCGGCAGCGTGTCGTTTTTTCAGCCACGTCTCGGAAGGTGCGTCAAATTTTTCCCCGTACGGCGGTCTGTGTATGGATTTTCAGTCTTGGTCTGCCAGCTTGACCTTCCAAGGCCCCAGGAACTGCGTAGGGCCTCACTTGGCAGGGCAGGAGTCTCAGCAGAGAGTCTAGGTGCTGGCAGGAGAAGTCTTTGATGACCGTGAGACTGCAACAAAAGGAGGCAAGCTCAGGGCAAGCCCTTGGATATTTCTTCACAAGCAGGAAGGCTCACAAAGTCCAGTCTTTGTCCTCTTGCACAGGCAGAAGCAGCATGTGCAGGATAGCTAAAAAAGCACAGTCTCAGGCAGGGCAGCACTTCTCCTCCACTCTTCAGCTCTTCTCCAGGCAGAGGTTCCTCTTGATGTCCAGAAGTGATCTAAAGTCTGTGGTTTTGGGTGCCCTTGTTATACCAATTTTGGCCTTTGAAGTAGGCTTACGTCAAAGGAAAGTCTTTCTTGTTTGTGAAATCCTGTCTTGCCCAGGCCAGGCCCCAGACACACACCACGGGGTTGGAGACTGCATTGTGTGAGGGCAGGCACAGCCCTTTCAGGTGTAATTGACCACTCTTCCCCTCCCTCCTAGCACAGATGGCTCATCAGGATATGCAGGCTACACCCCAGCTCCCTTTGTGTCACTGTCTAGAGAGAGGTGCAAACAGCCCAACTGTCAAACTGACCCAAACAGGGAATCCACAAAAAGGCAGTCACACAAAATCTTAAAACCAACTTTACTAAAAGATGTATTTTTAAATTGTAAGCTCAGAGACCCCAAACTCCACATGTCTATCTGCTCCCAAAGGGAATCTCCGCTTTAATCATTTTGAAAGGTACCCCCCATGTTAACCTATGAGAGAGATAGGCCTTGCAACAGTGAAAACCGAATTTGGCAGTATTTCACTGTCAGCACGTATAAAACACATTGGTATATGTCCTACCTTAAACATTCACTGCACCCTGCCCATGGGGCTACCTAGGGCCTACCTTAGGGGTGTCTTACATGTAAGAAAAGGGAAGGTTTAGGCCTGGCATGAGGGACACTTGCCAAGTCGAATTGGCAGTTTGAAAATGCAAACACAGACACTGCAGTGGCAGGTCTGAGCCATGTTTACAGGGCTACTAATCTGGGTGGCACAACCAGTACTGCAAGCCCACTAGTTGCATTTGATTTACAGGTCATGGGCACCTTTAGTGCACTGAACTAGGGACTCACCAGTAAATCAAATGTGCCAATCATGGAAAGCCAATTACATACACATTTTATACAGGAGCACTTGCACTTTAGCACTGGATAGCAGTGGTTAAGTGCCCAGAGTAATAAAAACAGCAAAACAGAGTCCAGCATACATCAACAACCTGGAAAACAGAGACAAAAAGTTAGGGGATACCACGTCAAGGATGAAAAGTCTACCAGTTTAGAATAATGTGTATATTGTTAACTGGTTAATTGTGTGGGTTCTGTGGATCTTACTGGATAAATATCCATGCTAATTAAGAAGGACAGTGTTGGGGCGTGGCTTCGGGCGTCAAGATGGCGGTCGCACTGAGAGTGCTCTGGACCCCTCCGTCATCCGCCCATAGCTAACGCGGTTTTGCCGAGCGAGGGATGCCGCTTCGACTCTCCCCGTGATCCCTGGATCCCGAGGAGCCGGTGGAGGTGAGCGGTGGCGAAAGGCAGGCTCCGATCTGCCGCCGCGGCCCGACCGGCTCCGAGGGGAAAGAAAAAAACAAAAATGGCGGCTGGGACGGGGTCTCCGTGGCTGATTCGGCTCCGACGCTGTTGCCCTTACTGACGCCGCGGCGCCGGGCTGGGGGCGCCCCGCGGGCCCTGGAGAGTGCTGGGTCGTGCTCCGCGTGTGGAGCCCCGTGGACGGAAGAGACGGCCCTGTCCCGGCCCGAGAAAAAGGCCCTACGTTAGCGGGGCCGCCCCTGGGTGACCGCGCGGAGGCGCCGGAGTGGGGGACCCGCAGGGCCCCGCCGGACCGGAAGTGCGCCAGGGGTCCGGGAGGGCATTGGGACCGCGCCCCACACGCGGAACCACGCGGACTGAGGGGACGACGACGGCTCGGGGGAGAGGCCCTGCGCCGAGAGGGCGGCCCCGGGGTGCCCACACAGAGACGATCGACGGGGAGGCTCCGCGGTGACCCGCCGGACGGGGGACGCACCGGGAACCCTGGAGAGCACTGGGGCGCGAAGTCCCACGGATTGGAGGAGGTAACGCCGCCCCGGCCCAAGAAGAGGGGCCCTGCTCCGACGGGACTGCCTCCGGACGCCCAGCTGAACTGTCGGTGGAGAGGACCCACGGAACCCCACTGAAGGGAGGCGGGATGCTGTTGGCACGAGGAGGTACAGCGTGACAGTGGTATGGAGGATGCCCACCCGCGGCTCCCATTCCCTCCCACCACCCTGGTGCCTTGATTGTCTTGGGGTGGGGGCCGGGAGCGTGTGGCATGCCTGAGTCGTTCGGGGGATCAGAGGTGACCCCACATATTCTTCAAGCAGCTATCGACAAGCGGGCCGGCGGGCCAATCTCACCCTCCCCGACGAGGCCGCTGACCTGAATGGCCCGACCACCAACGCAACAAAAAACAGGCCGTGAACCTGGGACACTGCGACATCCAGGGAGACTGGATCCGAGCCACCCCGTGGATACCCAATCATAACAAGTGAACCAAGGCCCAAGATTTAAATCAAAACACGGCAAGACTTAACCTGTCCGACTCCCCCCCCCTGCGCCACGATGGGGAGAGACAAGGCGAACAAACAACCTCCACCCTCTCAGCAAAAGATCGACCAGTTCACGACGCCGACAGGACAGCGGGGAGAGGGGGACACGGCTAGTGGGGGCCCGGCGCCGGACGGAGTGAGCGCCATCCTCCAGGCCATCCAAACTTCGCAATCCGCTGTAGAGACCAAAATCGGGGAAGTACGGGAGGATGTGGGCCTTGTTAGGCAGGACCTCAGAAACGCAGTGAACCGGATCACTGAGGTCGAGGCCAGAGTCTCCCAGACTGAAAGCGACCTATCCGACCTTAAAGCCAAGGTAACCCAGCTGATGACTCGATCCGGAGAGTTGCACCGCCGCGCTGAGGACGCGGAGAACCGGTCAAGACGCAACAACCTGCGCTTCATTGGTTTTCCAGAGGGCATAGAGGACGGCGGGGCCTCCGAATTCCTAGAAAATTGGATCAAGACCTGGATGCCGGAACAGTCCCTCTCGCCCTGGTTTGTGGTTGAGCGAGCCCACAGGGCACTTGCCCCTCGTCCCCCTCCGGGCGGCCCAAAACGCCTGATGATTGCTCGCTTCCTCAACTTTAAAGACAGAGATAGCATCCTCAAGGAGGCTAGGCGTCTGGAAGACCTCCACTGGGAAAACCACAGGATCCTAATCTTCCCGGACTACACCCGTGAGGTCCAGACTCGCCGTCGTTCGTATGAGCAGGTTAAACAAAAACTTAGAGCAATGCAGCTCTCTTACATGCTCCTCTTCCACGCAAGACTCAAAGTCCTCTTGGCCGGGAAAGCTCATTTTTTTGAAACACCTGAAGAGGCATGGGACTGGCTGACAGAGGAGGGCGTCGGAGCTCGGAGGGGCCCCCCCGGGTCCTACTGAAAAGATCTCCAGGATGGGACCACCCCTCCCGGAGGGGCCCCGGAGGAGCCGGAGACGTACCAGGTCCCGGAGGGGGGGGGATAAAAGGAAAAGATCCAGACACTCTGGTGGACAATGAGACGGCCCGGAACTTAGACTCACAGACCGAGGGAAGTGCGGACCCTCCCGAGCCTCGGGCCTCGGCCCAGGCGATGGACGACGGACGCTTGAGCCAGTCCCCGGCACTTGATTAATACTGACAATGAAACATACTTGACCCCTGCTGGGGGACCCCCGGGGGCGACCCTGGTTGTTCAACCTTTAAGACGCGGGCCCCTAGGGGACCGTCGTTGGTCACGCTGTGCCCCTCTGACGTACAGCACCTTACCTCGGCACACGGCCGCTAATTGCAGTTGATCCGGTTAAATGGAGGGGTCCACCACTCCACCCCAATGATAGTCACTCTGGCTATCTGGTTCTGGTTGGGTATGTGGGCGACAGATGCTTCCGGGGTGGGAGTATGGGGAGGGGGGCAGTTAGGGGGGGGTTTTGAAACCAGTTTAAAGCGTAACGAGTCGCTTAATCTCGTTTGTTATTTTAATATCTCACTGTTAAGTTCAAAACAGCCATCCCTAGATCCACAACCAGACACTCAATTTGGTACAATACTCATGCAATCCACGATTGGCATGCACTGACACAGGTCCTCTCATGGAACGTAAATGGCCTGCTAGACAAGATCAAAAGGTCAGCAGTATTTAGCACTCTTTGCAGATATTCACCCTCGGTGGGTTTTTTGCAAGAAACTCACCTCCTCGGGACTAGGTGCCCCATGCTTATGCGCGGAGGTTATGATAGAATATACCATGCGGGCTTCTCTAGAGGCTCCAGGGGTGTGGCCATCCTACTCCACCGCTCCCTACCCATGGTGATTACAGGCACACAATCCGATCCACAGGGCAGATTCGTAGTGGCCACGGGGACGCTCCATGGGTCGCCAATAAACCTTGTCTGTGTGTACGCCCCTCCGGCGGGACTGGACCCCTTCCTACTCTCGCTCCGACGCGTGGCGGCGGAGCTCCCCCAGGGGGCCACCCTGTTGGGAGGAGACTTCAATGCCGTTCTCGACCCCACCCTGGATGTGTCTGGCGGGGCCACTGCCAGTAGATCCAATAGGGCTTCGGCCCTCAACAGCTGGACCGAGAGCCTAGGCCTATTTGACGTATGGAGAACCTGGCACCCCAGGGAGCGGCAATACACGCACACATCAGCTGCCCACCAAACGCAATCCAGAATAGATCTTATATTCATGCCCGCCACGGACCTCCCGAGCGTTACGGGGGCAGAGATACTCCCTCGTGGAGTCTCAGATCATGCTCCAGTACGTGTTCGTTTGGGCGGAACAGACCCCTCCAGGCGCCCGGTGTGGCGACTGAATGCCTGGTATTTGCAGGACGAAGACTATGCCCACGAGGTCACGACTCACCTTACCCAATACTTCGATCTGAATACGGGATCAGTCCAGTCTCCGGGAACACTATGGGCAGCATGTAAGGCCACCCTTAGAGGGCAAGCTAAATACCTCCTCCGTTCCCGCGAAAGGGATCGAAATTCTCAGGTCTCCAAGCTGGAGGCCAAGGCCTTAAGGCTAGAGTGCCAACAAGCGACCTTGCCGTCTGCCTCTACCTTGAGACAACTGATCTTAGTCAGAGGCGAAATCAAACACATAATACTAGAATCGGCTAAACATATCTGGAGAGCTTCCACTGCCCGAATATATGGCTGGGGAGACAAAAATGGGAAGCTCTTGCATTGGTTGGCCACCCGTCCACTGGCCAACAGAGTTATCCCAGAGATTTACGTGCCTCGGGCACCCTCACCAAAACACCTATTGATATTGCGCAGAGTTTTGCCTCATATTATGCCAGCCTATATGCGAGGCACCCCCGCCCGATCATTGAGAGAGATGCTCCCCTTCTAAATGACATTACCCTTCCTAGGGTCCCCTCGGAGACAAGAGACAGGCTGGACGAAACTATTAGCCTCGAAGAAATCACCAACGCGATCTCCAGCCTGGCATCGGGTAAGACCCCTGGCCCTGACGGGTTCCCAGCAGAGTTATACAAGAAATGCAGTGACATTCTGGGTCCACACCTTCTTAACATGTACGAGGAGGCTGAGAGGCTGGGCCGCTTCCCTGTTGGGATCGATCAAGCCACGATTGTAGTGATCCCCAAAACCCAACCACCATCACGACACTGTTCGGCGTACCGGCCCATCTCACTCTTAAACACTGAGGTCAAGGTGCTCTCTTCGATCCTTGCCTCTAGATTGAAAACAGTAATGCCCACTCTGGTGCATCCTGACCAATGTGGCTTTATGCCCACCCGCAGCACCAGACACTGCATCAGGCGGCTACATCTGGCCCTGGCCCACCACAAGACCCTGTCACACAAACCCTTGGCACTACTCCTACTCGATTTCGAGGAAGCCTTTGATACGGTGGACTGGTCTTACCTCGAACAGGTTCTGCAAAGAAACGGGCTCGGCCCCAAATTTCGAAGCCTAGTGAGACTCCTATATTCCAGGCCGACAGCCCGAGTTCAGGTGAACGGGGTGGTTTCCGATCCATTCCCCATTGGCCGTGGAACCCGACAGGGATGCCCACTATCTCCCCTGCTCTTCGCATTGATAATAGAACCCTTAGCGATAATACTCCGAGGAGACCCATTGATGGAGGGCTGGTCCTGGCCCACCTGCTTAGAGGATCGCGTGGCGTTATACGCAGATGATGTCCTCCTATATATTTCCAACCCGGCCAAAAGCGGCCCCCGCGTACTGGAAATCCTAGGCCTCTTTGCGGAGGCCTCGGGATTGATCCTAAATCCCACCAAGTCCCTATTGGTCCCCCTGCACAGCTCTAGGGACTGTGTGGACTGGCAGCGAAACATCCCAGTACGAAGAAACAGTTTTAAGTACTTGGGAATACACATCTCACTCCTCCCCGAATTGTCATGGGAACTCAACATTACGCCGTTAACTAGGAAAATCAAGATTGATCTTCTGCGCTGGAAGACCCTCCCCCTTAATTTGCTCGGCAAAATAGCGCTCTACAAGATGATGATCCTCCCTAGGCTCCTCTACTTATTGCAAAATTTTCCATTCCCTATACCCATAAAATGGTTTAGGGAAATGGATTCACTGGCGCGCCAATTTATATGGATACTGGCGCTCAAAACTTGCCAAAGAGATGTACACGAGGGGGGCTTAGGCATGTCCAATGTCCACTTTTACTATCTTGCGACGCAGCTGCTTGTAATTAACGACTTGGGTGGGGGGTGGGTGGTCAGACCCGGCATACCGGTTGGAACTTCAGTCCATGGGCTACCCTCGGATCTTTGGCACCCTCTACGGAGATCCAATCTCTCAAGACGTCCCGGACGTAACTAAGGTGATTTTACAGGGATGGCGGACTGCTCAGAGGTTGACGGGGTGGCAGGGGCGTCTCACCCAACAGACCCCGCTATGGCATGGGAGATACTTGGCGCAGGTGGCGGGCTTGGAGGGTTTTCGAAACTGGGACAATATAGGTATCTCTACTCTGGGGGACGTCTGGAGAGGGTCGTATATGCGATCCTTTGAGGATCTCCCAAAAAATTTCTCCCTGAATAAGACACAGTTCCACAGATATCTCCAGCTCCGACACGCCCTACTAGCACATGTCCAAATGGGAGAAGACATACCCGAGCATAGTCCTATGGAGGCCAGGGTGCTGATGGGGGACCTGGGTAAGGGAGGTGTTTCCCAGATATACCGTGCCCTGGTCGCCGGCACCCCGGGTTCTCTGGGGGAGCTCCGCCGAAGGTGGGAGGGATGGGCGGGCCCCATGGAGGGGATGGACTGGGACGAAGAATTGATGGCCCCACGCGCCCTAGCGATGGCCACACGCCTTCGATTGATACAAGCATATTACCTTCACACAGCCTATCTCACTCCCATCAAACTACACAGAGCGGGCTTACGCCCCACAGCGGAATGCCCTCGCTGCAGAAACCCCACAGCCGACTTTTTCCACATGGTATGGACCTGTCCAGTCATAGTGACATACTGGGAAGCTGTTTTGCAGGAAATCTCCGAGGTCCTACAGGAAGACATAGAGAGGAGACCTCTGCCCCTCCTTCTGGGGATCATGGGCGACACTGGGTTGAGGAGACCGGACCGAGTTTTCCTTGGGGTGGCGTGCCTGGTAGCCAAGAGGGATATTGTGGCGGGCTGGAAGGCTATAGGTGCCCCAACACTTACTAAATGGAGAAGAGGGGTAGACTGGTGTGCGCAGAATGAAAAACTTGTATATGAGGCCAGAGGCTGTCCAAACAAATATGATAAGATATGGGGGAAGTGGGAGGCTGCCGCAGGTCCTTAGATTAAACAAAGTATAGCCACCAATCATATTGTACTGTCTGGGAGCATGGGCTCGGCTGTTGTTAGATGCACGTTGGCATCTTGTTCTATGTTTGTACCATTGTATTTACCCTTTTCTTTTCTCTTTGCAAAATAAAAAAAAGTCTTTATAAAAAAAAAAGGACAGTGTTGTATCTGTTTATTGCTGAAATTCAGTAAAAGAGTAATAAAAACAAAAAATGTGAAAAAAGAACAAAAGAGGGAGGAGGGGCAACAGTGTTGCCAACAAAAGAACATTTGAAGACCCTCGGCAATATAAGAAGATATAGGTATGTAAACAGAATCAACTGCAGGCAAAACCCAGTAGATTACGTAATAAATTACAAGAATTCATTCATGTTGCCTCCCTGGCTTTTTTGGAAGATAAAGAAGCTCAAGGGATTAAATTCATTTTACCCACAGTGCAGAACATTTCCTTGTTATTACAGCAATAGTCTTTTCTTTTTCAAACATGCATTGCTTTCTGCAGTGGTAGACTTTCTGAAATTAATCCACCTGTTTTTGGGTGTGACGTTTTAGTTTTTTCACACACACACAATTCACTTGTCTTTTACTCCTACAAGTGTGCTTTACACAGTATAGGTGAATGCACTCCCTCTTTAATTGGGTTTTTCAGGGGTGGCGTTAGAGTGGCGCAACAAGGAGAAATACTTGTATTACTCCTTGTTATTGCTTTTTCTATCTGTGCTGAATTCTGCAGCACACATAGAAAGAGCAAAATGCCATTATTGAATGTTTATGTGCAGGAAGGAACACCATCCTGCACATAAACAATTATTCCCTGCAACTAAGGCACCCTTGCACTTCGGTGCAAGAGTGCCTGTGTTGGCGCTAGTTTTAGCACCAGCGCTAGGAAAAACACAGGGGTGCGCCATATTGTAGTAAATATGGAGCTTCCCTGCATTTCTGAAATGACACAGGGCTCCATAATTTGCTGCAGTGCCGTGCTGCGCCACTTCTCTCTAAATAAGGCCCACAGAGTGATGAAAACCAGCACAAACTCTTGACATGGTATTTACTTTCCACCTCCACACTGTTTCTGCACTGAAAAAGGTCACATTTTGTATCTGCTTTGTGCTTCTTTGAATCAAGTGGGAGTTCCATGGATAGTACTTGGGCATTCCAGGGCAATCACCCATGATTTCTGATGCAAACCCTTATCTACTAAATGTGATAGGACCTTGCTTTGCATCAAACAATAACACTCACGTGAAGCATGTCCAAATTAGGAGAAATGTTTTTGATCTCCTTACGTTTCACACATCACATCTGTGCTGAACTGTACAGCAGACATCCAATGTATGAAATGTTTCAACAAAATATGCAGGCATACGATTTTGCACTGGAGGGGATCCTTCCACTACAAAACCTATACTAGACACAACACACACACCTTTGCACCATAGCGCATAGGTGAGTGCATGGTACTAGGTGACCTTAAAGAGCACCAGCAAAGGAAAAAGAGCAACAGTGGGCCATAGTTAGTAAGCAGTTGCTGCACTGAGCTGCACTATTTTTTCTACAGTATATCTGTCCCTCTCGTTCTCTGTGCAATTGTCATGTTGTTTGCACCGAGCCAGGGACTGGACATGTGTAAGAACATTGCATTCATGGTATCTTGAAAGTGACATGAACCTCATCCCTCAATAACTGAACAACACGACTGCCCATGGTCACAGGCAGCAGGGTGTATTCATCTGAATGATATAGACAAGTTTGTTGGCATGACTAGTACATGGATCCTAGGAGTGGGTGCAAGACGTCTCATCACAGTTTGCAAGACCTAGTAAGGCCACAAAACTGTTACTAAAAGTGTATGTTATGTTATTTACATTTGTAAATCATGCAATCTACCTTTGGCAGGCATGGCACCGCTTTTGATAGTCCAAAGGTGGCTTTCCAATTAGTTCTGAGGTTTTCATCGTAGTGCGGTGTGTGATTCAGCTTCTGATGATGTTCCCTAATTAATGTAACTGGTTATTTTCTAGTGTTAGGTTAATGTGTTAACTACAATGAGTAGTGGGTCAACGTTCTTGGTTTTGATGAGTGTGAAGTACTCATGCATCGTATACAATGATAGACAAGTCAATTGCCCAGCAGAAATATGACTGCTAGGCCATTGGTAGTACCAAGCGCTGTTGGGTGCAACAATAGCCAACTAGTGGCATATTATGCTGTCTTGAGAGTATGTCAGGAGTTCTGGCTTTATGTGTGTGCTCTATGCACAGATACCCTTTTTTCATCCATGTACGTTTTATGGTACTCCAGCAGATACGGCCTGTTTTGAATTCCCAACAGGAAAGACACCTGTGCCTGCAGAATGGAAGTTAAGCAGAGCAATACCACACTGTAGAGACTATAGTGCAAAGGAGGTTTCTTTGTAGTGTGTTTTTCAGTATGCTGGGACTTTAGGGCAATAGAGTAATCAACGAAGGATACACACATGGTCTGGGACGCAATCCCAGACCCCGGACAAAAACAAGTAACTCTGAACAGTGTTTAAACTAATGAACCAGTATATACAAAAAAAGGCCTCTCTCCACCCGGAGTACTAAAAGAGGGTGGGGGGGGCATCAAAATTAGGAACTAATAACTCTGGGTCTTGCTCATTAGCACCTTTCAGGAACCCCTTGTGGGCCCTAGTACAAGTCCCATGGCAACACCATTCCCTAGTTGCTTTTGCCAAAGGTCGCATGTAAAGGCAGTGATATGTTCTGTTATAGATGGATCCCTGTGTCTGGAATACCTCTCCCACCCAACATTCACGTGAATCCTAACTTCTGTGAAGAGAAGCCATCTATACTTTTTCAGAGACACAGACACCTTGGGTTCTGAACTGTCCATAGCACCTGTGTCCTAATGCCTCAGCTTCTGTGAACTGATACACACTCTATAGGCCTGTTGCTGCTAGTAGAAGATACATAAGATCTGGCACTCTGAATTTCCCATATGCTTGCTACACAGTTCCTATTCGGTGTCTTGCAATTTCCAGCGTTTTCTGCGTCCAGGCCTGCTGGGGCTCCAGGTGAGCAAGTGAGATGTCAGGAGTCACCTCTGGCTGTTTCAGCGTCGTTCCAGTTCCTGGGGTGTGTTGGGGCTTGGAATTTTTGTAAGCTCCATCTTTATTGGGGATGCCATAGCGTCATGTCTGGGCATGATGTTCCCTTTCTATCAATGTACTTGATGAATTCTGTAATCTACAATGCTAAGTGACTCCTCCCAGAGTTTCACTTGCCTGATTCAGGGGGTTGGAAAAGTCTAGGAGGCCAAGTGGGACGCCCACGGGCTTCTTCCTCAGGAGATCCCACCCCTCTCTACCTGTGTCAGAAGTGCTGAGAGAATCCCTGCCAATGGACAGCATTTCCAGACCACTGAGTTCAGACTTTTGAAAAGTTCCTCCTGTTCGCTGCACTAGCCGCTCACAGGATAACTACTTTCCCTGGTCCCCATATATAATCAGATAGAATGCTGGGAATGAGGGGAGTCTAACTCTTTCTGTGCTATTACTCTTGGTTGTAGTAGGCTAGGAGAATCTGCAGAGTTAAAAACTTGACTACATAGCCATCCACAAAAGAGCTTGGAGCAAAGAAATTCTAATTGCAACCTTCATCGTTGTTCTGATCAAGCTAAGCCCTGTCTATGCGTGCTCTCAGGGTAGCGTTCTCATCTCGTTGTTCATCAGGGTGTGGGATATATTCCTGTTCCAACTAGTGAAGAAGCACAACTAAGGGGTAGACCATTGATTCCCAAACTGTGGTTCGTGACCCACCAGCGGGTCAAAAGCTGATTTTTGTAGGGTTTCGAAAGTCAGGCACTAATTAAAGGTGCCTTTATATTCTGTATTTAGCTTGTCACATTTGCTGTGCTTTAGAGACACGGTTCATGCTATGTCTTATGACAAATTGCTGCTTATTTTTTTTTACATGGAGATTGGTGTTTACAAATTCCTCTCACTATGCAGTCAGTGAAAGAAAAGTGAAGTGGATTATGTGACTATTTTGCTGGGGTACAGGGAGGGTGAAAGGAAAGACTGTAGGATGCCATTTTTTCGTAACACAATAAAATGTAAATATCTATATCCATTGAGCAGTTAGGAAAGCACATTTTTTGTAACCCTGAAGTGTGATGGAAACATTTGTGTGTAATATAGTTTTATCAGTAAACTGTCTGTGTAAATTTCGAGCCATTTCAATACAATGACAGTGCATTACCACCCGATGTTTCAATTACATTGAAAAAATCGCCCTCCTCATATATTATAAAGCTAGGTGGGTGGCAAAAGCTTGTTGTTCTAAAATCCGTGTTGTAGGTCTAAAAAATTAGGAAGCACTAGTGTAGGCAAATCTCCCAGATGCTCTGAATGCTGCCCAGTTCTTAGAACCAATTAATGCTCTCATTAACTAGCTTCATTTTATGATTCGTGGGTTCAGTATGGGTGCACTGTAGGAATATCCTATGCAAAAAAATCACAGTAACTATAAAAACAACAAACCACTTACTTTTTAATTAGCTCAAAGCTCAGTTATGAAGCTGGATATCAAAATATAGGAAATAACCCTCCTCGACATCCAACAGGCTTATCTGTTCAGAATGTAATAAAGTCATTGTAGGTGCCCCTGACCTGTCATAACTGAGTATACGGGGACCCTCCATTGTTAGACCAGGTCCTATGCAGGAGAATGACTTCTCACCATCTCAGAAAAGGTCAATCCTCAGAACACTAAAAAACCCTTCATAAATTCACCTAAGTGGACGTTCATGTGTCACAGTGTCAAGCCCCACTATGTGCCTATGAAGAAAGGGGTGTCGACAGGGGAGTGAATGTGCTTCAGGGACCCTCAGAACCTAATTTCCTCCGCTAAGAGCCATTGGACATGCTCAACGATAGAGTCATCAACCCGGTTGAGAATCATTTCTTTAAAGTGAGTGAGATAATAAGCATGAAGTCCCTGCTCGCTTCGTTCTTCTGCCTCCCATCTTGTCCTCTAAATGGAGGGTGGGTTTGGGGCTCAAAGTGTGGGATATGAGGAAAGACAGAAGGGTAATTGGAATGGAGTAAAGAAAGACTGATTCATTTGGGCAAACAGAAGTCCGGCGAGCCAGCTGCTCACACTCTTTAGGCCATTCACTTGCATGATGCATCTCTTATTTGGCATGGGGTACATTCTGTACATTTCACTAGACTTTTCCTGATGTGGACTGTATAAATATTTATTTGTACATATATTTGCCCGTATTTTTGTTGCTTACCTGATGTTTGCCTTCAAAGTTGATTCTATGCATTAAGGTCTCCCTCTCAAGATTCAGCGATGTTGTTGACGGGATATGGTTCAAATTTATCAACAGCGTCTCAGCTCCAACTAGAAGTATACCGGGAGGTTTCTGGTGGAAGCATGCACGTGGAATCGCTGCTAGTCACTGAATGCCATTTCAACAAAATTGGCCATGGGGTACTTTGGGTAGGGAGCATGGGGTTCAGGTCTGGACTGAGAGCTCAACGCAATGGTGGAACTTCGGGGAAACAAGGGTGGTAAATGCTCACGGTTATGGGATTTTGGGGAATAACACTGGGTAATTGGTGTTTCTAGACCAGTGGTTCCCAACCTTTTGACTTCTGTGGACCCCACTTTATCATTACTGGAGCCCGGGGACCCCCACTGAATCTTTACTAGAATCAGGGGACCCCCACCTATTCATTACTGAAAGCTGGGGACCTAATCTGTTCATAATAATTAATTTTCTAAGCAGTCGCGGACCCCCTGAGGCGGCTCCGTTGAACCCCAGGGTCCCTGGACCACAAGTTGGGAACCACTGTTCTAGACTAATTCCAACATGCTTTTCTGGTGCTTCATCCCAGATCTTGACTATTTTAGCAGCCAAACTCTACATTAAACACTCCATATTTTAAGGCGTATTATCGTGGATGTGTTTCTCTGGGGCCAGTAACTCGCATTACCGGCTCTATTGGTATAAGGGCCGATTCTAATGGGTCCCGAATGGAGTGCCTGGAAGAAATACGTGTGCAAATATCAGAACACACCCCCTGAAAAACAGCGCACATCTGCCAGCCAATCAAAGGGTGTTCCTGTGCTCCGAACACCCAGCCAAGCCTTTCAGGTATGCAGAACAACATGGCTGCGTTCTGACCTCCATGCTGACTAATCAAAAATATATGTTGAGTGCGCGCTAATGTGTTAAATTTCAAAACACGAAATTGATGCATAAGAATTCAAATAACAGAGCTACAGCCATGTGTTCAGGGGAAGAAACAACACCATATGGAGAGCACCTACATGGCTGCTCATACTTAAACTCTGGGAACTTGGCACTGCTTCACCTTAGATTACACCTACACATGCTCCCTTACAAACAGTTGCCAGGTTACCTTAGGTTGTGAAAATAGGCTCTTAGCTTTCTGTTTGCAAACCTATTGTTTACTGACTATCCTACTGCATCATAATGCCAATTCGAGAGGCAACATTTTGTCCTACCTGTAGTGCAACCTGGGAAATGCAAAAAAGAGGGATTACTCTTTTCTATAAACGAAACTCATTTGAGGTTGTGAGTATCAAATATCTTAATCCAGAGGACTGACAAGCAAGAACTCAATCTATTGTAAACCTCAGGCGTGGATGGAAAGCATGAAATTCAAACCATCCTGTGTTTGGTAACAGTGTACAATTTGTCAACAGTTACTGTTTTTACCTTAGTATACTTTCGTGTCCATCCGATACCGTGACGTCATCTGGGATAGTAAGAACTGAAACATATTTAATAAATGTGGCAAACATCTCTTCACATAACACGCCCCCCTAAAGAAATACTCACGGCCTTGTGACCAGATTCTAAACAGCATTTCACCGCATGCCATGTTTGGAACCCATTTTCTATCTCGCACACAGATGGTGCAGCAAGGGGTGTGGAGCTTTGGCATGCCACTGGGCAGAGATAGCTATTCCAGGGGCACCTGGTGGCAGGTCAGGTCCCTCACATCCTCTCTGTTGGCGACGATGTAGGCATCATTCAACTTCGATAGGCCTGATTTAGAACTTGGTGGAGAGGGTTACTCAGTCACAATCATGACGGATATCCCGTTCGCCATATTGCGATCCCATTATATTCATGCGAATAGTAATATGGTCGGACGGATATTTGTCACGTTTGTGGCCAAGTTCTAATTCAGACCCTTAGTCCGCAACTGGATCCAGTGAAAACCTGTGTACAAATTGAGCGTACTACGGTGTAATCTCCCAGAGGACAGCCACACGATACCAGAAGAGACAAAGTTCCAGTTCACAGTTGCAGGAGGGACAGATGCACTATATCTAGGTAAAGCTGATCCTCTCTACCCTGTGTTTCACCACCAGTTGCAACAAGCGGCTCACTTACCCCCCTGTAAGGTCGTAGAGGAATGAGGTTTCCCAAACCAAGGCTTAAGTCTTCTCTGAGAACTGCCCACAAACCTTTGTCCTAACTGAATTTTGGTGAGGGGTGACGACAGAGAAGGGTGTTACTGGGGTGTGCCACAGACAGCCATCTTTGCCATGGTGTGGGTACGCGGCTGTGAGGACGGTTGTGCAGTCTGCATCCCTGCGATAATCGGTGGTTCACCTGTGCTCTACTGATACAGGCCAATTGACACAGCCATCAGTGGTCACAGGTGGGGATGCAAGACCAGGATGTAGTGCAGCCATATTAAAGGATCTAGTTTTGGGCAGCTATTGTGTGTTGTTTGAACACAACAGCTTTGATAGCAACAAGAGATATTGCCTTCCTGGTTTCCTCTTGGTGTGCGTTAGCCTGAAACACTAGACTGCACATGCAACCCCTCCTTAAGGAAACCTAGCTTTGTCATTTGATAAACAAGGACAGCCAGCTTGAGTGAGGAGACTGTTAGCTCCCTGTTCGCTAAACTGTGTAAGCTGTTCAGTCTAATGGTATTCGTACACCTTCAAAAACACATTTTCAGGGGAATTATTATTTTTTAAGTCAATAATTACAGCTAGATAGCGTTGTGCGAATGTATTCACTCCTCATTAAACAACAAACGAGAATGTTTCAAAACTAAGGAAATGTGTCTTTCCTCCTTATTCGCAGAGCACCTGAGGACCATTAGCAATATTGCTAATATGCAGCAGGCGTTATTGAAAAGCCAGACAGAGGGGCAAGGCCATATGAAAGACGTGCTTGTCAGTGGGGTGACGAGAAGTGCTCTGGGCACACCATGGCATGCACTGGAGGAATATGCACAAGCAGGTTCCTTCAGGTACACAACATGGAGGGCAGCTTGAGAGGCAGGAGACATTGCGCTATCTCACCAGAGAGGCATTCCTTTTCTTCTTGTGCCTACTCAGACTTCCTTGTGCCTACCCAGGCAAGTAATGGGAAAAAATGCCATCAGTCATGACGACTAAAATTTCCAGCACTCAATAGCCATCCTGTGGGCTGAATGGAAAAGTGAACACCACTTCCGACAAGGTAATGGCAGAAGGGGATGGCCCATTGCTCCTCTCTATGCTGAAATCAAAGTTGGCCCAAAAAGTGGCAGACATTTCCAACAAACAATGGCTTTAAGAAACTGACTCAAAACCCTCTCTAAGTATTTTTCTCCTTTCTCGAGCTTTGGCAGACAGCTAGTACTAAGGATCACCAGGAACCTCCATTAGTTGCATCCGCTTGTTCAGACCCAGCACTCATACTCTGTGTAGGTAGGCTTAACCCACAGTTACTCCATACTACTGCTCTCCTTTGTCTTTACAAACTTTTTAAAATTAAATTACTATTGTTGTGTTCCCAACTTCTTCAGCAAGATTATTTTTGCCATTCTTTGTATACCCTTCTTAATTATGTTAACTGTTAGGAGGCTGTTCCACGCATTTACTATCATTTTTCAGTCTCCTCTGCTGACAAAGCATGCGCTGACGCTACAAGGTGTATTATTTAGTATAAGCGGCTCAGAGCATGCCCATTGCTTACCATTCACTTGCTTCATTGTCACTCTCCTTTGCTGTCTTCTAATTGGCCAGCACATGCCAGCTTGACTTCCTCTTCTTTCCTGTGGAGCCTAGACCAACTACTGATTGATTTAGCTTGAATACTGTCCTGCTGTTGACATTGTGATTCAAGTACTATTTTCTTTATTTACTTCTACCCTTATCACCCCAACCCATTATCCCTTTTGCTTCTTTTCCTTCCACCACCACCACTCTGTGTTGCTTTTCCCACTCCCTTCCTTTCTTTATTGCTTTGTCCCCTCCCACCCACCGCTCCATGTTGCTTATTCCCCTCCCACCCCAGTGCTGTGTTGCTTCTTCCCTTCCCAACCCCTGCGCCTGTTGCTTCTTGTCCTCCCACTCAACTGTGATTGTGTTGCTTCTTCTTCTCTTTCTCCCCATGCTGCTGTTGTTTCTTTTCCTCGGACACCCCCACAATCCTGTTGTCTGTGTTGCTGCATCCCTTCCACAGAAAAAAAGTAAGTTATGCTACCAGCCTGGACAGAAAAGAGTGCCATATAGGCGAAGGTGAGCACCAGTACAGCACTGCCCACTCCTGCTTCCTGCGCAGGAGCCTGGAAACACATACATGTGTGCAGTAGGCGACATGCCCAAATCCTTCGTCAGTATCACTTTTCGAAAGTGACCCTCATTTGAAGTGTATCTCTATTTCTAGTCAATTACAGTCATCTTACGCTCACTTTGCTGCAGTCATCATTAGATATATGCATTTCAACTAGCCCTGTGTAAAATTGCCCCATCGCTTTGTAATATTGGACGAACACTGCGTGATCTTGGTCAATGGATATGAGATCCAGAATGAGTGCTGTGATCCTGGTCCAGTTCTGTGTAATATTAGCAAAGCTGTGTACAAATTGTTCTAGCGCTCTGTTATATTGGGCTGCCACTGGGTGACACTGGGCAGCGCTGCTCTCACCTTGTAGAGAGTGATCTTGGCAGTTCACTGGGTGACCTTGGCCCAGTTCTGTAAGGGTTGTCTACTGCGGTGTGATTGTAGCACAGTCCTGTGTGATACTGGCCGAGCACTGGTGAAACTGGTTTAACAATGTGGTTTATTGGCCCAGCGCTATGTGATATTGGTCTGCAGTTTGTATCCTATTGCAGCTCTAGGTGATGTTGGCACGTCAGCGCTCTATGATCTATGCCTCACATCGCATGACCTCTACCCAGTACTGTGGAACCTGGCCATGCACTCTAAATTGAGAAGTTACTATACTGCTCTATTAAAAGTATTCTGCTCATGTAAAGAAGCACTTTTCTCAATTTTTACGCATTATAGACATATGTGTAGAGAACAAACGCTCTTTTGTGGTCTCCCGCCAAGTAAAAATATTTTACTTGTGAATATTTCAAATCCATGCTCATTCCGGGAGTAGCCACATGTCAGTGAAAGGTAATATTAACAGGTGAATGAGTGCCTGCTTCCAGGAAAGAATCTCCAATATTCGGGAAAAGCCGGAGGCAGAAAATTCCCTCACAAGAAATAAAATAAAACTGAGGGCCTTATTTACAAAAACTGTCTTACAACAATGTGTCAGTTTTCTTTGCGCTGTGTCGCAAAAGCTTATGACGTGATGAATGGGCTGTATTTACAATACGGAGCTCCATGGCGCAAAGTCTCAAGGATGCGCAAGGCATCTGGCCCAAAAGTGGCAATTTGCTATAGTTGTGCAGAAAACTGACACAACTACAGCAATGCTCCAAAATATATAGGTAATGCATTGGTTTTGACCGATGCATAGCCTACTGCATGGGGCCCAATGTAATAGTGTGTGCAGTGTAGTGTGACATGTACTGTGTTAACTACCTTATGTGTGCACTTACTTGTTGGGGGGATGTGATTTCCTCGCAAATTCCAGCATTGGAAGTGACTTCAGCTGGTCAGATTCCTCTGCCAGTCAATGCGTCATTCCTACGCCTGGGTTTTTGAGGCGTAGAAATTTTGACGCATTGCTAGTGCAGCGGGCCACTTCCCAATGCTCTGTCATTTTTTTAAAATGTCATAAATATCACTGCTTTAGTTTTACGGGGGATTTTCAAATGGAACACCTACCTTGCATATATTAAAAATAACGCAACACAGACGATTGCGATGCATGAAAAAAAAGACACATCCTGAAGAAAAGTGACGCATCTGCCCAGAAGAGACATTTTGTAAATATGGAGCAAAGAATGCGCCACGGGTGCATCAAAAAAAGTGATGCACTGGTGTCGCAAGCTCCTTGCAAATGAAACCCAGAGTACCTAACCTGGACCTAGAGTAATGTTGGATCATCCTGTGGAAACAACAGGAACTCAGCAACTGATTTGTTGCTGAAATACAGAGTCCCCTGCAGCAGCAATTGGAGAGCACTGGAGCTCTTACTTACTTGGACCCACCTCCATGGCTGGTGGAGAGCTGCAGACTTTTCTTGATTTATTAAACATCTTCCTGGTTGAAGAGCCTCCATCTTATGGATGTTGGCCCGTCAGATATTGCAGTGCCAGTCTGGCGAGGAGTCAGCCCGATGATGATGCTTAGCATCCTAATGTGATGCTTGAGGGCACTCCTACAAATTCTTGATTGCAGTCTATTTTTCGTCCCCTGTGACAATTTATCCTGGAACAGTGTACTCACTTTGATTATAGGTTCATGCATAGGGAGATAGTACACTGGACCATTAATCTCCCAGTCCCTCTTGTGTTTAGAAATGCCTGGTGTAGGACTGCAATCCCTATCATGGCATGTGAGTGCCTTTGCATATGAAGGCCTCGCAATGTCTGCTTATATATGGTGATGTGAGATTGGCTTAATAACGTGAAAATTGATCTTCTGTGGCAATCGTGGAACTGACAGGAAAATGTGTGCTGGAGTGGGAAAATTTGAAATTTGCAAGTCAATATGAAAAAAGGCAGGTAGATTTTTTAGGGAAAAAGTAGACTCACACGGCAATGTGTTTTTAACTGAGACGAAGTGAAACTACCATGTCAAAGTGGATCTTTACATGCAGTGATGTGCACCTTTATCTTTTGGACCAGTTTTTCCTACTTACATATATTGGATCTCCAGACGAATGTTGAGTTTTAAAGATTGGTTTAATAAAACGACTGCATTTTAGATAACAAGGAGTGAGCCGCAATAACCAGAACCATACAACACAGTAGGATTGAAATAGTAACGAGGAGAGTAAAACATAAGAATAGCGCTATCATAATGAAACTAGATTACGTTCTCTCTCCTAAGTTCTATTTTGAGCACAGCATGTTAAGCTCTAAGCCTGCCTTTTAGGTTCCCCCAGGAGGACATCGACCCTCATAACTGAGCAAAGGTCTGTGATCGGCATCAGCATCTGCAACAGGGCAGTCAGCGTCTACTTTTGGGTTCCTGGTCGGAATCTCCCTCTTACGTGTACTGGGACTAGAAAGTTTTTTTAAACTATTGATGTGAATTAACACCCCGATGTTCCTACGTAAGAATGTGTACCGTCTACGAACCACAAAGACTAAACTTCTACCACGTCTATCGGCAATGTACCAGACTGTATCCTTGACTGAAGCACAGAGTGAGAAAGAATGTATTGTTTGCGAACTCAGTGCTGAAGTAAGCTAAACAGTGTGATAGAATGAAATAAAACAAGGCCTTGAAACTGGTTATAGTAGAATAACAGTGTGAGGCTAAATAAAATGCATCTAGGGCAAAATGTACAGAGGCCTAACACGTTAAGCAAACGCGCATAAAGCTACATTAAAAATGGCTACACTACAGTATCAGCCACTTCGTAAGTGGTGTGGGATGAATATGCCTTCTGAACATCCTGTGTTTCACTGGGCGTGCAACACTGGGGTGGACATCGCCTTGATTGCTGCTTTGGAGATGTTCCTTTGCACTATCTCAATCCTAAAGTACTGGAATATTTCACGAGTTTCCATTCAGAGCGGTCTTTGAAGATCTGGGGGGTAGAATTCAGCATCAAGTTTCACTACTTTCCCCAACAGCTCTAACAGAAACAGGTATTTCCAATGCCAATGGTTTTCGCTCTAATATTGGATTCTATCAAGCATGGCTAATACGTAAAGTGGCACAGAATGGTCAGCAGCAGTACGGCTGGTAAAGGGCATGTGGCAGCCTTGCATGCTTCTACACACACACACAGAAGAAAGAAAGATTCAGCATCTGCAGCATGAGTACTCGCTTCACTCCGAGAGAAAGAGTGTGTGGAGGGCATGTTATAGTCTGATGTGAGAGCATGAAGGTGTGGATTGATGTGAGTTGATATGAGGGGAGAGTAAAGAGGAGAGTGTGGTGGAGAAGACTAATGTTAACAGCCATGGTCCTCCTTTGCACCTATTTGCCCTGTGGAAGTGATTGAATGAAACACTGGCCAAGGTTCTTGATCACCTACACTCTGGTGCCCCCAAGCCTAGCGGTGATGTTGCTGTATTATGCTATGAATGCTAGCCCAATTTAGGGGAGAACAAGGATCACTTAACTCCCTTGAATTCTCACTCTCCTTGGAATGTCGGAGGGTTCTTCGAATTCTTACCATCCTCCTAGCAAAGTAAATATCCGTCAGAGAAATCCAATCTTGCTTTTTGAAAAAATATGTTTTTGAGATGCCCCTGAGTGAGCCTCAGAGTTCTTTCAATTGGTGTAGTCTGGAAAATCCTCATGCTCCTACGTCTAGGGCTCTGTGCCTGACTTCAAGCGAGTTGGGAGGAGGGTCTAAAACACAGACTAATGACATACTTTCTTCTCAAAAGGAATGGTGATTATAAAATATATCTGTTTCACTCGATGGAGAAACCAAATAAAACAATTGACTCCTTCCTCATTAGGCTCATGGAACAACACAGCCACTTCCATAATTGCAACAGTGGAGAAGCTCTTAGGTCACAAATAATTGCAGGTTGTGAATCTTATGTTTTCAGACAGAAAATAGTGCAAAAATTACGGAAACAAGACAATTGTCTTTCAATTGCCAGATCCTCCTACATGATTGAATGCCTAGTTGAAGTCATGAGTTAACACAAAATGAAAAACGCACATGGTCCAACTCTGGTTTTCGCTTCCGACATTCTTGGGCCAGCCCTGCAACGCAGAGCACATCACAGCTGTGGAAAAATTGGACATTTTCAGATGGTCTGCAAAAGTTTCAGTGGATGCAAAACAAGAGTAAATTACCTGGTGAGCGCCAAAACCACATCCTCATCTCCCAGAAAATCGAGGAGTGCCAGATATCCTCAAAAAAGGGTGAGAGAAGTGACCCAGTTCTTCATTATCTTCTAACTTGATGTCAGTGGACTCTCAACACTCTTGCAAAGCCAAGGTGCTCCTCATCCGAAGCTGTATATTGACTGAAGACGACGAGGAAGTGTCAGAACTTATATTAAACATAAAGGCCCATAGTGTCACGGCTTATGTGCTGCTTTACCCTGGAGACCGCAGAGCGAGTGGCGTGGATCCTGTTCTTGAAGGTTTGGCCTTGGCCCAAGTAGGGGCGACTCTTTTTGGTAGCCACGGTGCTGCAGGCAATGGGTAGGCCAAGAGCAGGCCGTGCCCCTCAGAAGTAGCGCCAGATGGAAAAAAAACCTGAAAGGGGAAAAAACCTCCACAAAGAATGTTCCTAAAACAGGAACAAAAATGAAGAGATATCAACAAGAGCAAATACAGGAAAAAGTATTCTGAACTGACGAGAACCAGCACAGGAATACGAGGAAGCAGGAGCGAAGACACCATCCAAACAGAAAGTGTTGCAGCGCAAGGAGAGAAAGAATCACAGCCCTTAAATACCAACAAACAGGAAATGACCAACAGGAAGTAAAAGGACACCATCTTAGATAGGGAAAAGCACATAGAACAGAATGGACTAGGAACCATAGAGAATAGGGAACAAAAAATGCTTGGAAGAGAAAGGGAACATGGGAAGGAGTAAAAAACATAAAGGAAGGCACAACCAGATGTCCAAGAAAAGAAGAAAAGAAGAAAAGAACAGGTGAGTGAGGGGCCAGACATACCTAAAAACGCGGTGCACAGCAAAAGAACGAGGCCCCATGCCCAATTTGGGGCCTCTACAAGCACACAGAAAATGGGGGCGCTTCGCGTCAGAGAAACGCGTGCTGCGTCCTGACACATAGTTATACTTTTTGACGCAAACCAGCGCCGGCAAAAGTAGCCCCCCATGCCACTTTAAAAAATAAAATAAAAATACTTACCTCAACTTACCTGGGTGTCCTCCAGGGATGGGAGAGGGTGGCAGGGGGTGTCCCTGGGGGCAGGGGATGGCACCTCTGGGCTCCTTCCATGGTCAGAGACCATGGAAGTGAGCACACAGGTCCCTTAACGCCTGCCCTGACCCAGGCGTTAAAAAACGGTACACATCAGGCTGTGTGCCGTTTTTTAAGGCCCACCCCCTCCTGTGCGTCAAAATGACGCTGGAGTATAAATAAGGCGCACAAGCCTTAAAGTCATTTTTTGGGTGGGAACGCCTACCTTGCATGTCATTAACGCAAGGCAGTTTCCCGCATCCAAAAAATGACGCACACGGAGGAATTTTGACGTCCGCGGGCTCAGGCATCAAAGTTTAAATATGATGCACGGTTTGCGCCGAATGTGCGTAAAAATTTGTGACGCACAGTCGGCGCAAACAGAGTATAAATATGACCCAAAGGGCGCTGGAGCTTCCATTCCTTTTCCAGTGGACACAGATGCTACCAGAAATGTGTTGACTGACACGAATTTTGCTAAACTGTCATGCAAGCGAAGTCCCTTATGTCCTTAACATAGACTTTTACGTTGTGGAGGCCACAGCAGGCACTGTGTTTTGTGTTTAAATCAAACTATTGTTTCTGAAAGTCCTGTGTCAAATATTTGACAAGACGTCTGCTGAGGAACAACTCAGTGTTGGAAAGCTCTTGCCTGCTCTGTTTCAAGGCATTGGTAAATTGAAAAATTGTCAAATTCAACTTCACATGCATGAGACTGACTTTCAAGTCAGTTGCCTAGCACTTTTGAAATTCCTTCCTGCAGACAAACGCAGGTTGAAGAAGAACTCCAAATCTTTATAGAAAAAGCATCATTAAACTAGTAAAAGGACCCACCCCTTTGGTGTCACTAATTGTTGTGTTGTCAAAATACAAGCAGGAGGCAAAATGAGCATGTGCATAGATATGCCCTAACACAGCCAAGCAATTCAACGTAAGAGACACCTGGTACAAAGCTTTCAAGATATGATCCATCACCTCAATGCAGCTTGCATGCTTTCTAGTCTTGACCTCAAAAAAGAAAATCACCACTTACAACTCACAGAGGAATTAAGGCTACATAACAATCTTTGTCAGCCAGGGAGCGGAGTTGTCCAGCTAAGATGACAGCTGCTTAATCAGTGGGCTCCGGATTGGCCCAACATACATCCTGTGATAATAGCTGCGTAATCTGCCTTATCGCTGTGGGAGAGGTGTCAGTGGTTGCGGAGGCATAATGTGGTGGGCCGGACAGACTGCGGGCCCCCCTGTCACTGAGGGAGATGAGGCGACCCGTGAGGCAACAGCGAGCAGCCCCAAAAAATGGCGACAAGGCGTGGAACTCTAACCAGCCTGTGAGTGAGGGGGAGGGACGGCGGAGCACCTGGAGGCTCAACTACCTACCACTGTGAACGAAGTAGAGGTAGGGGATAGGCTGTGGAGCGGTGTGGCCTCCTATCGCAGTGTTTGAACGCTGCCCTGAGAGACACCCATGGTGCTGTGGCACCCAAGGGGGAAGATAAGGCGAAGTGCCACCCCGGGTGCTGACGGGCCCCTCGGTGAAAATGTGCTGCAGCCCCCCTCTGTACCTGAACACATCGCTGGGTGACTGGGAGACACCCGCAGAGCAGCGGCACGGGGGGTAAGAGAAAACCTGGGGGGGTGAGAAAAAAGGAAAGCAAAGCCTAGCAATCTCCCTGGGCCTGCAAGGCGCCTCTGACACAGACACGCTACAGCCACTTCCTGCTGAGCCTGTATGCTCCACTGAGAGGAACCTGAAGAGAGATGGTAACTGAGGAGGTATACGAGGGCCAAGGGTGGAAGGACCAAAAACAAAGGGAAAGCAAGATCTGGATACCCCCTTGGGCACTGCTAGCCCCCTGTGACACAGATACACTGCAGCAACTCAGCGGGTATCCCAGTGCCCCAGGACCCTTGCTCTGCAATAAAGGTGATCTAACAAGATTGAGTCATGAGAGGGGAAAAGGCTGGGGTGCTTTGCCCCCCCTACAGAGACAAAGGAATGGCACAATCTGTGCAGGCACAGCGGTCCGCCTTGATATTCCCTAAATACACCTGAAAACTAGCACCATTGTTCTTTCAGCAGGGAGAACTCCTGCTACTCTGCGGCGACACCAAAGGGACAGTGCACCCGACCTAGCGGAGGCCGCCACAGACTCTGCCATAGCCCTACTGAACTGCAGCATAACTCGACATAGTGTCTCTTGAGCTCTTCAGCCGGGGGTGACCAACATAAGTGGCAAGAGGTCACGTCTGGTGGGTGTGTGGAAAACCTTGAACTGTCCTATAGTGAAACTGTCCCACACACGTGGTGCCTCCACAACATGGGCAAACAATGCTCCAAAGCACAAGGGGTGCACATGACCAGCTCAGATGCTGAGCGACCCCCTCATGAAGGGGTAACATGAAAGGCACTCTCCCAAGCGACAATGCAAAATACATTGGAGAAGATCCTGGTGGCAATTGAAAACTCTACGAACACTTCAAAGGCAGGAAATAGGGAAGGTCTCGGTTGAACTGAGTTTACTGCGTACAGATCATCAAAAATTATGAGATAGGGTGAAAAGCACCAAAGCCACTCTGGCTGATCTGTAACCCTCTCATCAGACCCATCAAACCCAGGTTACACACCTCCTTGAATGCGTACAATGGCTCAAGAACCGAGCTGAAGATGCCGAGGGGTGCAGTAGGGGAAATAACATACAGAAAGTGAAGACATGGTGGCCTTCCTGGAAAGCTGGCTTAAATTGCTCATGGATACAAGCAACTCACCCTTTTTTACACAATGGAGAGGGCACATCGAGTCCTGACCCGGCATTGGGAAGACCACCTAGACTGGTGGTGGCAAAGCTGCTACACTACCGGGTCCAAAACCTGCTCCTGTAGAGAGCATGAGAAGCCAGCCCCTTTGTGTTCAGGAATGGACATGTCACCTTAGTCCCTGACTTTACAGCAGCAGTGCAAGTGAAATGTGTGTCCTTCACAGCAGTGAAGCGAACAATGCGCGAAGAAGGGATCCAATGCTCCCGGTTGTTTCCCTCCAAACTGAAGATCATGCTAGATGGCCAAACCCACTTTTGTCAGGATCCGGATGAACTGTGGACCTGGCTGGAGAGTTACAAGGCAGGGACTAACAGACCTCGGACCAGAGTGCCTAAACATCGCAGAAATAGACGATGATTAGGAGACCAGCCACAAGGCAGTCCAGTGATGAAACCTACTAAGTTGCAAGCTCATCAGGGGAAGAAGGCAGCTCTGCAATGGAGATCAAGATGATCACACAGACCCCCCTAACGATGATGCAACGTCCGACTCAGACTTCGCTTCCAGTCTATTGGGGGGGCTCCCCCACGAGACCCCGAAAACGGCGAGCGAGATTATCTGATCACCATCACCCCCTATACAAGCCAAGAAACAGTTCCTTTTTGGAAAGGCCACCTAGCAATGGTCATGGGCCGATCTGGCCCCACTGGGTGCAACAATGAAAGATACTGATCGAACTAGCCCCTCAATTATCCACTGGGAGCACCGGTAGGATGATTACACTGGACATCCGACTTGCGTGTGTTGCTGTTTTGGTGGCCAGCTGTTGCTGGGCTGCCCTAGGGAAGGGGAGTTGGAGTTTGCTTGTTGTTGCTTGTTGTGTTTGCTGTTACTGGCCTTGTCTTCCTTGGGGATCTTACTATAATGGGACAGTGCTCTTGGGGAAGAGGAGATGTGGAGGGTCAAAACACACATGGGAAGGTGATTTCGGCTTCTATGGTGGATGCATATAATACTCTTAAATTGATAACCTGGAATGTTCAGGGTTGGGCTCCATGTCTAAATGACACACAATCCTGACTTACATACAATGGAGGGGGATTCACATGGCCCTACTCCAAGAGTCACACCTCACCTCCACAGAAACAGATTGCCTCCACAGGCACTGGCAAGTGCGACTGTATGCCACCACACATTCTGCATATGTGCGGGATGCAATGATTTGTGTGAGGGCCGAAGTGCCCTTTGAGGCATCCTCGGTTGATGTGGACAGGGAGAGTCGATATGTGTTGGTGAAAGGGTGCCTTAAGGATAAACCAGCAGTCCTAGGGAGTCTATATGCCCCCAACGAAGACCAGATCCAATTTCTTCACACAGTGTCCACCAGATTGGCCTGATTTCCTGGTAGCCCTTTCCTCATAGGGGGAGATTTCAATAGTGTTCTCAACCCTGTTCCAGACCATTCCCTCCCATCAGTGCGAGGAGCAGAAACTCATAGAGTGGCAGCTGTGTTGGCGAGCTGGGTGTCCCAATGGGACATGGAAGACAGATGGCGCACACAGCACCCACATGATAAGAACTACTCATATTACTCGCACCTTAACCAGGTACCCGCTAGAATAGATATTATAGTATGCCCCATGTCCCTCAGTAGCTCAAGATGTAGTAAGCTGGGTTCTGAATGTAGTAACCCCCACTTTTTGCATGGTGTCAATATGTATTGGACTGTAGTGGATTGGGATCCTGCCAACCAGGGCCCCAGGGCCAGTGCCCTCTCCCCAAAATTTGGTTGGTTGGTAATTTTTTACCCCTACAATTGGCATACAGTTGCTCCCATGTAAGTCCCTAGCATATAGTATTTAGGTACCCAGGGCACTGGTATACCATGGGTCCCCCATGGGCTGCAGCATATATTGTGCCACCCATGGGAGCCTATGCAAACTGTGCCTGCAGGCCTGCCATTGCAGTCTGTGTGAAATGGTGCATGCACCCTTTCACCACCAAACCTGGTCACTGCACTTAGACACTACTAGTAGGCCCTTTGGCCCAAGGGCAGGGTGCATGTCCCTAAGTGTGAGGGTACCCCTGCATAAGCAGGGCCCCCCTTAAGACCCCAGGCCAATTGCTGGACTCTGTATGTAAGTGTGGGGAAGCCATCTTAAGGTATATAGTGGACACTGGTCAACATGAGTGGTCCAACTACATAACGGCTTCTCAAAACCTAGGCATGTTTGGTATCAAACATGTTGAAATCATGCAATTCCAGTGTTAGATACATGATACTATGTACTCTGGGAGTTCCTTAGAAGATCCCCCAGTTTGGCCTGTGCAGCCTTATGGGGATTAACTGCCAGCCCGCGCTGCTGCTGAACCCAGACCATGTTCTGCCCTCCTGCTGGTGCCCTGGCTCAGGCTGTGGAGGCAGAACAAAGGATTTCCTGCAAGAGAGATGCATTATCACCTCCCCCTGTGTATTAGGTGTCTAGGGGGTGGGGTAGGATGGCCTCTGAGAGCCACCAGAATGCTTTGAAGGGCACATTTGGTGCCCTCCTTACATAATCCGGTTTGCACCAGTTCAGGAACTCCCGATTTCCGCTTTGGGGCCAAACTATACAAAGAACATGGGAGTGACCACCCCCTGTCCAGCTCCTCTCCTAAGGAGGTGCACGAAGCTCTGTCAGGTGGCCACTTGATTCTGACATCTTGGAAACAAGATGGGCAGAGGCCCACAGAAGCATCTGACTGGTTAGGCAAGGTAGATGATGTCCCTGCCCCTCTATGATAGATAGGTCACTTCAGAGAGTGACCAACCCCCTTTCAGAGTTACTTAAGAGCTCCCTCACGGGTGTGTCCTCAGATTCGTCGAGCCAGAATCTCTAAGGAACTCTCTGCAAGACAACTTCTGCTCCTGGCCTCTGGAACTGCTGCTGGTCTGCTTTGGAACCGAACAAGTCTGCTTCTGGCGAGGTGGCTCCCATTGCAACAGTGTTTCTCTGGATCCTGTAATAATTCTGCAACATCCAAGGCTGTGCATCCCCCAGGGTCACAAGGACTCTGTTTCCACCAGGAAGCATGAAGGATTCTCCATTGGAGTGAAAGAGTCACTACCCTGCAACCACAGGCACCTCAAGACAACATTGACTGGCTGGTGGGGTCTGCTGTCCCCTGGACATCCAACAACCTTGAAACACAGGTGGTGAGTCTGTGGCCTCCGCTGGGTCCTGCTTGTCTTCTAACCAACGTGGGAGACTTTAGGCCCCTGCTTCTGCACTGGACTGGAACCCCTCTGCACCACAACTGTGGCACTTGCCAAGGCTTGTTGACTCTTCTTCTGGGAGATCTTCAGGCTCCAAGAAGCCCTGGCCTCCAGAACTCTGCAACATGAAGATTAGTACATGTCCTGCAACTCCTGTGACGTTGGACTTCTGATTTGCTGTGCTGGTGAGGCCTCATGGTGACTCCCTGTGTCCATTGCCCGTGGGTCACTCGTGGGGACTCTAAAGACTACTGCTGACCTTCCTGCATGCTGAGGGCCAGTTCTGACTCCCCCTCCCGGGTAGAGTCTCCTGGATCTTGCTGGTTTCCAAAACTTTGCAAACACTTCTCCAGCTCCTGCTTTCATTTGCCAGTCCTTGTTGGTGACCTGGCTGGTCTCCACCCATCCTGCAATCCGGCAAATGTCGAGGGACAGCACATAGGTGACTCCTGGGATCTTCTGCAGCTCCTGGGCTTCTTCTTCCACTGACTTGCAGGAACTTCACCTTCAGGAGGGAGAGCACTGCTGTTGAAGTAAGCCTCAGCAAGGCCTACTAGTGCAAGGGGTTCACCCTTCTCTGCACAAAGTCCTCAGACCACATAGGAAGAAGTTGGCACAGAAACTGAAACAAAAGTTTATTAAACCTCATGAGGTGGTACTACGGTTCAAACAGCACCCTTCGGTAATGTTTGAAGTAACACACTGAACTGAGAGAGCATGGTCCTTTTATACCCACGCAGGGACTAAAAGGAGGTGGTACACTTATAGAAGCAAGACTTCTATACATATAAGGTCATGTGGAAATGCACTGTCGACAGGTAGGAGGGGCTAATAGTTTTCAAGGACTAAATATAACTTGTCACTAGGCAGATTTTCAAGAGTAGTTAACAGAAAGGTAGGACAGAGCACATGGTGAGCACATGGCAGCATGTGGAAGAGAAAATGGCTGTCATGAATACAAAATGTTTCCGCAAAATGTTCACAATAGTTGCTAAATACAAGATGTCTTCTGCTAATGCTTAATCTAATCGCTGCTAAACTACAACAGACGATCCTTTCAGCATTAGCTGAAGACATTAGTCTTTCTGGGTTAATCTAAATATTCATCTTGTATATTTATGCTCATCATTTCAGCTATTTCCTTATCTAACATGTGTTCTGCTTTCATTTCTGTAAAATTTCTTTTGGTAGGCATACAAGCAGTAATACACATGAAGCAGAACATTGGACCACAATGAATACAGATATACCATGTGAAAAATATTGCAATCATTACACACACCTGACCACCCAAAAGGTAGTTGGTAATATCCATAGTTACCACCAACAAAATATGTATTATGTAAAGCTGTAAAACTACTATTATTTACACCCTCAATAGTTAAAATCAAGGTACAATCGCTTATCCCCACTGGAATTCGCCCATTGCTTCGTATACATAAATCTGCTTTAGTTTTTGTAACAGAAATCACAAATTGTTCTTTCTTGTCAGAGTCTCTTATATTTGTGAAGACATATGGTATTGAAACATTGTACGGTTGATACTCTTCCCATTCCCATTTAGTTCCTGTGGCTTGGGGATACCCATCTTTGTCTTGGTAGCATACTTCATTAAGGCGAAAAAAAAAAGTCTGCCCTCTGTACGTTTTCCAGATGCAAACAAAAGGGTGTACCAAGCTTGACAAGAACCATTGTGTGAAAAAGAAAGAGGAATGAAAGGTGTTCCTCCTTTCTTTTGATGCGCAGGTATCATTCCACATACCCAACAGTTAGTAGTATTTGTAGCATTATGAGTATGATGCAACATCTGAATTAAAGTATTATTGAAGTACGATTGACGGTGCTTCTGCTACTGATAGGGAAGCGTAAAGTAATAGTGATCCTCTGGTACTGGAGTAGTGGCAAGAAAAAACTCACGAGCAGGAGACTTCTTTTCAACAAAACAGGTGATTATTGCTATAACCACCCAAACAACAACAAACCCCATACTACTAATGATCCGTTTGTTATTCATTTTAGCAACAGTGATAATCGACCCTTTCAGAAATTAATTAAAAACAATCGTTGGAGCTCCTATCCCTGGGCAGCCGCTGATTTCTTCACCACGGGCCAAGACGGGTGTCACTAATCTAATGCATGGCTGATCCCCCCCCCCTTGCCACATTGGCTCTCCGTTTCACTAACCTAGGGCAGTAGCTCAACCAGTTTTAAAAAAAACAAATTTAGATTCTTTCCTCGGTTTCAAATTATATTGCAACACTCCAGAAGTCGTATAGTCCGGGAAGAACTCTGCAGATTCATCAGATGATATTGCACGGCCTTTCTCCGTAGTCAAAATCTCTCGATTATCGGTCAGCACAGCAGGTTCCACCAAGGTAGGTAGTACTCTCTTGCAGTGAGTACTATGGAGCCAATTCTTTTGGTTTGTCACTCGAACTGCTGTCCTTGTCGCAAGGAGCACCTGTTCTGGGCTTTGCCACCTTGGTTCCAAGCTGCTTGATCTTTCAAAGGACTTAATCATCACCTGGTCACCAGGTCGGAGTTCATGGCCTTCACCTGTAGATCTGTCAGGAAGTGCTTCTCGAACCTGTTGATGAATACAAACCAAATTGTCGGTTAACTGTGCCAAATAATCATTCATCAGGACACAAGTTACATCATATACAGAATTTGGCTTAGGAACTCCCCAAATGTTCATTGGCCTTCCAAAAACTATTTCTTAGGGAGTAAGGCCAATTCGAGAGTATGGCACTGACCTAACAGACAATAATGCTAACGGTAATGCATCCGTCCAAGTTAAGGATGTGGAAGCCTGTATCTTCGCTAACTTCAGCTTCAAAGTAGCATTATACCTTTCCACCAACCATGCTGATTGTGGGTGGAAAACCGCATGGAACTTCTGTTTGATCCCTAATCCTTTCAGGACATACTTAATAACTTCCCCAACAAAATGAGGTCCGTTATCATTCCATAAAAGTCTGCAAACACCAAACCAAGGGAAAAATTCTTTCAAAAGCACCTTCGCTGTGGTAATGGCAGTATTGTCCTTTGTGGGGCACGCCTCTATCCATTTACTGAAGGCACATACCACCACCAAGACATACTTTAAATTGTTGCAGTGTTCAAGCTGAATATAATCCATTTGTAGAACTTCAAAAGGTGCAGTTGGTGTAGTAAACCCTCCCGCAGGAGTTTGTGTCCCTTTTCCAGGATTGTATTGTAAACAGATCAAACAAGACTGTACTACTCTCTTAGCTGTACTGGAAATTTCTGGATGCTCCCAAACTTGCGTAAGCAACTTCGTTATTGTTGAAGCTCTAACATGTGCCAGCCCATGTGCCATCTGAACCACAGGTTGTACAAATGCTATAGGCAATTTCCATTTATCCATCTGCTTATTCCGCCAACAGCCCTCATCATCCAATTCTCCTTCTTCAGACCATTGCGCATGTTCTTTCACAGAAGCAGATTTCTGTATATTTAATACGTCTTGTCTAGCATTATGCCAACGTTCAGCTTGTGACTTCACTACATACATAGAAGTAGTACTTCGCTGCATCGCAGTCTCACGTGCTATGCGGTCCGCAAGGGCATTACCTTGCCCCATCTTATCGGTAACTTTTTTGTGTGCACTGCATTTCACAATAGCTATTTTCTTTGGATATGTCAATGCGGTCAAGAGGTTATGCACAAATTCTCTGTGCATTATCTGCATCCCGTGGGATGTGAGAAAGCCTCTCTCCTTCCAAAGCAAACCAAAATCATGAGCCACTCCAAAAGCATAGCGGCTGTCTGTATAAATGTTCACACATAAGTCAGTACTAAGCTCACATGCTCGTGTCAAAGCTATTAGTTCAGCTGCTTGAGCTGACTTCTGTGGTATATGAGCTGTCTCCACTACAGTGTGTATTGTGGTGATTGCATATGCAGTGGAGGTCGTACCGTCTGGCAACTTCAAACAAGACCCATCAACCCACAATTCCCCGTCTACATCTGGAAGGGGTGTATCTTGTAAATCAATACGACCCTTTGTCTGTTCTTCGGTAAGGAATATACAATCATGTGTTTCTTGTGACTGAGGCTGAGTCACCGGATATGGCAACAAAGTGGCTGGATTTAATGTTGCACATCTCTTCAGTGTATTGTGAGGAGCCAGCAATGTCAATTCATATCCTATCAGGCGAGCGCTAGTTAAATGTTGCGTCTTTGTTTGATTTAAAAGAGCATCAACTGCATAGGGTATTAACACCAACAGCTTATGTGACAAAACTATCCCTTCACTCTGACGTATTGACACAGCTGTTGCCGCAACTGAACGAAAACACCCAGGCAACACTCGACCGACAGGATCAAGTACTGCTGAAAAATATGCACAGGGACGCTGCTTATCGCCATGTGCCTGCACTAAAACTGACAATGCACATCCATTTTTCTCATGTAGCTAAAGTGCAAAAGGCTTCATGTAATCTGGAGTACCTAACACTGGTGCTGAACAAAGGGCTTGTTGTAGCTGCCGGAAAGCAGTCTCACATTCATCTGTCCATGGGAGGGGCATTGGAGTATCTTTAGTCAAAAGTGCTAGCAAAGGTTTGACAATGTGTGAAAACCCTAATATCCATTGCCTACAAAAAGAAGTAAGACCAAGGAATGCAGGAACATCTTTCTGATTAGAGGGTACTGGTGTGCCTAAGATTGCTTGAATATGATCTGATGTAAGTACACGGCCCTCCTTAGACAAAAGGTGACCTAAATAGGTTACCCTTGGTCTATAATATTGCAATTTCTTTCGTGACACTTTATGATGGTGTGAAGCAGGAAAAGAAAGTAAGGACAAAGTGCACTTTTCACATTGCTCAGGGGTATCATCTGACAACAAAATATCATCGACATATTGTATGAGAGCCACACCTTCAGGCAAAACAAAAGAATCAAGTTGTCCAAAGTCATAGTATAAGAACTAATTGCTCCATCAACTTCCTCATAAAAGGCAGCTGTATTTTTCCGCGGGTCAGGTAATGCTGTTTTAAGTGCCATTACATCTGCCCTATTCCAAGGAGTATACACCCAATTATAAATAAAATAACCCTTAGCATCAACAGAAGTTTTATCATCACTTGTACCGATCCTTTAGGAGGAACATACAAAGGAGCGGCCTCCCGCATTGGTTTCGCGTGAACTATCATAATCTTATCTGTTCCAAAGATGGAAGCTTGCACCCCACGGCCCTTTTCTTCTCTCGCAAACGGTCTGCTGCAACACATAATTTCACCAAACGCCTGATTGCATCAGCCACCTGGGAGAAAACAAAAAGATCATCACGCATTTGCTTATGATTAGCTGCAACATCATCGGGCTCTAACTCATCAGAATATTTCCGAAATAGTTCAATAACTTCTGTGCCAAATGCCTCAGTAAAATATAGCTGCTCCTTTTCCGTCCACCCTTTCATGTTATCTAAAAGTTCAGAAGCAGAGATATCGCTACGAATTGTTTTACGAGCAATAGATCTAAGCTCAGACGCATGGTCAGCAGGCAACATAGAGCGACTGTCTCGTATCTTCTGTTGCTCTGAACTGGAGACCTCAGCTAACTCATGAGGGGCAGAAGGAACGACATACGGAGGTGAAGGGCGATCTAGTAATAAAAAATCATTGTGCGGTTTATTAAGGATAGGATAGAGAGGTTGCCTAACAGTGTATTGGCCAGTTACCTGTAATTTACGTTCTTTCTCTTCTATCGCCTTTAAGTCATTTCTTTCTTTCTCTCTCATTTCCAATGCTTTCACATATACATTCTTCCGTTGCTCTTTCTCAAGCAAGGCTAGCTCACGCTTCACTCGTCCACGCACTTCTTTCTCCCACATTCGTACACAGTCAAACATATCTTGCCTAGAACTTCGCTTACACATACATTGTTCCACATACTCAATCTTTTGCAAATCAAATGACCCATGCATAGGCCAACATAACTCAGGATCCGCACGAGTGTATTTTTTCCATAATGTGCTGTACATTATAGAAGAAAAACCATATTTAACATACATATCTCTATTGGGCGTCCCCTCTGGGGGTGCCGGTTGCGATTCTTCCAGTCTCAAATTGGTACCATTACAAAAGCAACACATCCTACGAAGTGCGCTAAAAATAGGCATGCCAAAAATAGTGCAGAATATGCAGTATTATAATCAAAGTAGCACTTAAGGTGCCTTTCAAATCAAAATTAAATTGGAGAAAATTCTCCTCATTACCTGCCAATATAAATTGCAATTTATAAATCAATTCAAAGGACACAAATTGACTAGTCACCTAAAACACGAGAGCCACAGTAAGTAGTGCTAAACTTCATTACCAAACAAAGGCATCAAAACCCACAGCAAGTGCTGTAAAACAGCTTTTACCAATCACAGGGTGTCCAGGTTCCAACTGCCAAGTTCTAAAATCGACCAAATGGTCACTGCATGACGAATGAACAAAAAGGATCTCAGCCGAGGACCGGCGCCACCTGGATGGTCAAGTCAGAAGGAAGGGAAAAACGCTGTGGTTGCCAAGACTCGGGTCTCCTCAGGCATTGATCATCCGCAGCGAGATCCCAATCCTTCGTCACGACCAATCCGTTGGGCGTCCGAGTCACCGATGAGTCCCTGTTCGGGCGCCAATTTGTTGAAGTAAGCCTCAGCAAGGCCTACTAGTGCAAGGGGTTCACCCTTCTCTGCACAAAGTCCTCAGACCACATAGGAAGATTTTGGCACAGAAACTGAAATAAAAGACAAAAGTTTATTAAACCTCATGTGGTGGTACTACAGTTCAAACAGCACCCTTCGGTAATGTTTGAAGTAGCACACTGAACTGAGAGAGCATGGTCATTTTATACCCACGCAGGGGCTAAAAGGAGGTGGTACACTTATAGAAGCAAGACTTCTATACATATAAGGTCATGTGGAAATGCACAGTCGACAGGTAGGAGGGGCTAACAGTTTTCAAGGACTAACAGCTGCAGACCTTACTGGGCATGTGCGAAAGTGGGAGATGCTAAATATAACTTGCCACTAAGCAGATTTTCAAGAGTAGTTAACAGAAAGGTAGTACAGAGCACATGGTGAGCACATGGCAGCATGTGGAAGAGAAAATGGCTGCCATGAATACAAAATGGTTTCTGCGAAATGTTCACAATAGTTGCTAAATACAAGATGTCTTCTGCTAATGCTTAATCTAATCGCTCCTAAACTACAACAGATGACCCTTTCAGCATTAGCTGAAGACATTAGTCTTTCTGGGATAATCTAAATATTCATCTTGTATATTTATGCTCATCATTTCAGCTATTTCCTTATCTAACATGTGTTGTGCTTTCATTTCTGTAGTATTTCTTTTGGTAGGCATACAAGCAGTAATACACATGAAGCAGAACATTGGACCACAATGAATACAGATATAGCATGTGAAAAATATTGCAATCATTACACACACCTGACCACCCAACAGGTAGTTGGTAATTGTAACCGGGCGCCTCCGGACGCCGGTTCTCCGTCGGAGCGAACGACCGCCGGCGGATACCCCGGGGTCACCCGAGGGATTCCTGACGTGATGACGTCCAACGTCATCCGTCAGACGAAAACAGAAAGGACGGCCGACGAAGAAAAAACGCCGCGCGACCCAGAGAGAGACGCCGACGTCCGGGAGAGCCGGAGAGACGAACGCCACGGACCGCCAAGAGAGAAGGGAAACCCCGCCGTGGACGAGGAACAACAGACGGAGAGCGAAAACCCCTGGGCGCCTCCTGCCCCTGCCGAGACGAAGTCGGGAGATCCCCTACAAGCCGGCCGTGTCCCTGGAGGGGCGTGGCCAAGTCAGGTACGAGCGTACCGGGGCTGGGACTGGGGTTCTGGGTGGTTGGCTGGGTTTCAGGGGGCTAAGAAGGGAGGGCTGAGGTCGTGTAAAGAAGGGGAGCCAATTTGAACAGGACCACAGTTAACAAAAGAATAACCACACCAGGACCGTACCCAGACCAGTGAATAAAAGTGTAAGGGGGTCACAGAAAGGGCACAACGAAAGGAAGTCACAAGAGAAAAGTAACCCCCACACATTCCTCCACCTCCACAGAACCCCCCCCTCTCCCACTCCTTACTAACCCCAATTAACCGTGTATAAATAATTTTCCCAACTTACCTGTTCCTTTCTCCTTCTTTGTTTTGGGAAATCCTGGGCCATGAGAACCGGGTGAACAAGACCTCTCCCTCCGAACCGGACCAGGCCGTCCCGGGAACACCAAGGAACCCTGAAAAGAAAAGGGATTTCTATTAGTTTTGGACTTGGAATATAACAGTTTGGCGGAAAAGCTAGTGCTATAATCCCAAACGAACAAGAAAATAAACGTACTACACCCTTAAGTGCCGCGTCTGTCACCTTCTTCCAATATCCCCTCGACTCGGGGAAAAAGACCCCGCCACAGTGGTGTCAGAAGTGGGATATTGGAATAGGCGACAGAGACTTCCCAACCATGGAGGAGAAGTGTACCATATCCGATATGATGCAACAGTTGGCCTCCGGACAAAGACACCTGCAATTAGTGTGGGAAGAGCAACAAAAAGAGGCCAAATTGGAAAGAGAGGCACTACAAAATGCCCTTAAGAGTCAGGCCACCATAATGGCCAACAATCAGTTGGTTCATGAAACCGCCATTAAGAATCTCACAGATACCATCGCTGCTACCCGCGTACACCCGAATGTGCCCAGTTCGGTCTTACAACGATATCAAGAAGGTGAAGACCCCGATGCCTTTTTCACCAATTTTGAACGAGTTGCTACTTCCGCTAATTGGCCTCAGGAGCGATGGGGCCAATATATCGCCCCCTTATTGACGGGGACTCTCCAAGCCGCCTATCAAGCGGTAAACCCCGGTGGAATAACCCCCTATAAGGATATTAAAAAGAGCATCTTAGAACGGGTGGGTTTTGATTCTGAACATTATCGCGTCCGGTTTAGAAAGGCTAAGTGGGGGCCCAACGAAAATCCCCGGGCCCTATATTTTAGGATCAAAGATCTGGGTCTCAAATGGTTGGGTCCCATAGGGACAAATCGGGAACACATTATTGAGATCGTGCTCTTAGAGCAATACCTGGACGCGCTGCCTCCGTCTACACGCAACTGGATCAAACAACATCCAAACCCGGATACCAATGCTACCATCGAGTTGGCCTGCGCCTTTCATCGCTCCCTGGAGCTCAAAGTAACCCCCCCCGATCAACACCTAGTCCCCTGCGTCTGGGTTCGGGAACATCCTCAACAGGGGGACGAAGAATCAATGAGGACATAGGGAAAACCCGGGGACTGGATAGGCCCTATATACAACAACCTCAGTGTTTCAGTTGCGGGGAATGGGGCCACATAGCTCGAGGTTGCCCCCTGAAAACAGAAAAACCGGAACCCATGGAAATAGGGGTCACTAGGGGAAGAGTCTTTTATACAGGGAGAAGAGACACCCCTTATAAAAAGAGACTGATTATCAATGGGAAAAGCACAGTGGCCCTCATCGATTCAGGGTGTAGCCAATCTGTGGTCAGGGCCGGGTTGTTCGACGCACATTACTACACTTCGGGACTCACGGTATCAATCTGTTGTATCCATGGAGAAACCAGAGAATATCCCCTAATCTGGACAACCCTCACCTGGGGAGGAAAAGAAATACCCATAAGAGTGGGTTTAGTAGAGCAACTGGTTGAAGAAGCTATTATAGGAACTGACTTTTCGGAATTCCCACAACTCCTAGACAGCCTCAGACAGCTCGAAGAAACTAACAACTGGTGGAAAGACGCTCCTTTCTCCAATATGCCTCTATCACCTCCGAGGGTACGACCTAAACTCTCCCGGAAGGAGAAAAGAATAATTAAGAAAGCCTATACCCAAGACCACTCCAACACGCCCCGGGTAATTACAAAGGTCCTCGCCCTCACTGCTCTTCCCAGCTTCCGGACTTCTCAAAGAGAAGACCCCAGTTTAATTCATGCATGGAAAAGTGCACGGCCACGGAACCCCCAGGATAAGGGTCCCTCGTTCACCATAGTTAAGGACCTATTATACCGAGTCACGTACAAAGACCAAGACGAAAAGAAACAGTTGATAGTTCCAGAACCTTATAGACAACAAGTTCTACACTTAGCACACAGCCAGCCAGGGGGTGGACACTATGGGAGGGAGTATTTGTTGAGGAAATTCTACTGGCCAGGGGTATTTTCCCAGATTAGGAGGTTCTGTCAACAATGTCCAAAATGCCAATTGATTGACCCAGGCTCACGGAGAAAAGCCCCTTTACAACCCCTCCCCATCATTGATGTCCCCTTCTCCAGAATAGGGATGGACCTCGTTGGCCCTCTTCTGCCCTCGTCGAGAGTCTATCGTTATATATTGGTATTAGTGGATTACGCCACGAGATACCCTGAGGCTATTCCCCTCTCTAGTATTAACACCAAGAGTGTCGCACACGCCATGATAGGGTTCTTTTCCCGAATTGGGTTTCCTCGAGAAATCCTAACGGACCAAGGGACCCAATTTATGTCCAACCTAATGACACAAATATGTCAGCTATTGGGGATTAAACAGTTACGGACGTCGGTCTATCATCCACAAACCGATGGTTTGGTGGAGAGATACAACCGTACCCTCAAAACACTACTAAAGAAATCTATCTCGGAGACAGGTAAGGACTTGGATAGGAAACTCCCCTTAGTATTATACGCAATCAGGACACACGAACAAGCCTCTACGGGCCATAGTCCGTTTGAGCTGTTGTTTGGGCGACAACCACGGACCCTACTAGATATGGCCGCTGGGATGTGGGAAGAAGAAGACGGGGAAAAAACCATTCTAAAATACACACGTGAGTTAAAAACCCACCTGCATACAGTATGGGAAAGCGTAAGGGAACACATGGAGAGGGCCCAAGACAAGCAGAAAAGGAATTATGATCGGAATACCCAATTGAGGTCCTTTTCCCTAGGAAATAAAGTGCTAGTTCTTCTTCCCAGTTCAGATAACAAATTGTTGGGCAAGTGGCAGGGACCCTACACCGTAACAGGACTAGTAACTCCCGTAACTTATAAAATTCAGCTTAACGATACTCCCCCTAGGTCACAAATCTTCCATGTTAACTTATTAAAAAGATGGGAAGAACCTCCGAACGACCCAAGGCACGGCTGCCTAATTAATACCGTTAAGGAACTAGAGATAGAGTGGTGCCCCACTGATCCCCCTGGCGAGAGGGAGGTTCCTACCATCAATACAGAGATCTCGATTCAGCAAAATAGACAATTGAAGAATCTCTTCGATAAACACGTTCGGGTGTTCTCCTCGATACCCGGTAGGACACGATTGGTACATCATCAAATCCTCACACCACCTGGGAAGACCGTGCGACTAAAACCTTATCGTATCCCTGAAGCTAGGAAAACCCTCGTAGAAAACGAAATCGAGAAGATGTTAGATCTAGACATCATAGAACCTTCCCACAGCCCCTGGTGTTCGCCCGTGGTATTGGTGCCCAAACCTGATGGGTCTATACGTTTTTGTATTGACTTTAGACAGGTCAATTCCATATCACAATTTGACACATATCCCCTTCCAAGGATAGATGAGCTCTTAGAAAGATTGGGGAAAGCGAAATACATGTCTACCCTTGACTTGACCAAGGGATATTGGCAGATCCCGTTGGGTCCCGAAGACAAGGAAAAGACGGCTTTCGCTACTCCCTCCGGATTGTATCACTTTAAGGTTCTCCCTTTCGGGTTACATGGCGCCCCCGCCACCTTCCAACGTCTCATGGACACCATATTACGACCTCATACCAGATACGCGGCGGCCTATCTGGATGACATCGTTATTTTCAGTGAGACCTGGGAAGACCATGTGGTCCACATAGACCACATCTTCTCGGCTTTAGGGAAGGCTGGACTGACAGCCAACCCCGCCAAGAGCCGACTGGCTTTTAGTGAGATCTCCTACCTGGGTTATCACATTAGCAACGGTATACTTCGACCCCAAAAGAATAAAATCGAAGCCATCCTACACACCAATGCTCCCACCACGAAGAAGGGAGTTCGTTCCTTTTTAGGTCTAGTGGGGTACTATCGAAGGTTCATTCCCCACTATTCCAGTTTGGCTGCCCCCCTAACCAATCTTTTGAGAAAAGGACAGCCCAACAACATCCCACAACTAGACCCGACTCAACTTCATAGTTATCATACCTTGCAAAGGTGTCTCACCACTCAACCGATATTGAAATGTCCTGAGTTTGACAAACCCTTTCATCTCCAAACGGATGCCTCCGATGTGGGGGTAGGGGCCGTTCTTTTTCAAAAGGATGAAGACGGAGTGAACCATCCCGTCGTCTTTATTAGCCGTAAGCTATTTCCCAGGGAGCAAAGATACCCCATTATAGAGCGGGAATGTCTTGCCATTACGTGGGCTATCGAAAGTCTCCAATACTATCTTTTGGGCAGACCTTTCCTACTGTATACAGACCATGCACCCCTTACGTGGCTCTCAAGATACAAGAATACCAACAATCGTATATTGAGATGGTTCATAGAACTCCAACCTTTCTCCTTCCAGGTTTGCCACCTCCCTGGTGACCTTATGGGTCAGGCTGACTATTTGTCCCGGTTTCCGGATCTGGTGGGGCTCGATCAGCCCCATTCATGTGAGGGGATGTGTAACCGGGCGCCTCCGGACGCCGGTTCTCCGTCGGAGCGAACGACCGCCGGCGGATACCCCGGGGGCACCCGAGGGATTCCTGACGTGATGACGTCCAACGTCATCCGTCAGACGAAAACAGGAAGGACGGCCGACGAAGAAAAAACGCCGCGCGACCCAGAGAGAGACGCCGACGTCCGGGAGAGCCGGAGAGACGAACGCCACAGACCGCCAAGAGAGAAGGGAAACCCCGCCGTGGACGAGGAACAACGGACGGAGAGCGAAAACCCCTGGGCGCCTCCTGCCCCTGCCGAGACGAAGTCGGGAGATCCCCTACAAGCCGGCCGCGTCCCTGGAGGGGCGTGGCCAAGTCAGGTACGAGCGTACCGGGGCTGGGACTGGGGTTCTGGGTGGTTGGCTGGGTTTCAGGGGGCTAAGAAGGGAGGGCTGAGGTCGTGTAAAGAAGGGGAGCCAATTTGAACAGGACCACAGTTAACAAAAGAATAACCACACCAGGACCGTACCCAGACCAGTGAATAAAAGTGTAAGGGGGTCACAGAAAGGGCCCAACGAAAGGAAGTCACAAGAGAAAAGTAACCCCCACACATTCCTCCACCTCCACAGAACCCCCCCCTCCCACTCCTTACTAACCCCAATTAACCGTGTATAAATAATTTTCCCCACTTACCTGTTCCTTTCTCCTTCTTTGTTTTGGGAAATCCTGGGCCATGAGAACCGGGTGAACAAGACCTCTCCCTCCGAACCGGACCAGGCCGTCCCGGGAACACCAAGGAACCCTGAAAAGAAAAGGGATTTCTATTAGTTTTGGACTTGGAATATAACAGTTTGGCGGAAAAGCTAGTGCTATAATCCCAAACGAACAAGAAAATAAACGTACTACACCCTTAAGTGCCGCGTCTGTCACCTTCTTCCAATATCCCCTCGACTCGGGGAAAAAGACCCCGCCACAGTAATATCCATAGTTACCACAAACAAAATATGTATTATGTAAAGCTGTAAAACTACTATTATTTACACCCTCAATAGTTAAAATCAAGGTACAATCGCTTATCCCCACTGGAATTCGCCCAATGCTTCGTATACATAAATCTGCTTTAGTTTTTGTAACAGAAATCACAAAGTGATCTTTCTTGTCAGAGTCTCTTATATTTGTGAAGACATATGGTATTGAAACATTGTACGGTTGATACTCTTCCCATTCCCATTTAGTTCCTTTGGCTTGGGGATACCCATCTTTGTCTTGGTAGCATACTTTATTAAGGCAAAAAAAAAAAGTCCGCCCTCTGTACGTTTTCCAGATGCAAACAAAAGCGTGTACCAAGCTTGACAAGAACCATTGTGTGAAAAAGAAAGAGGAATGAAAGGTGTTCCTCCTTTCTTTTGATGCGCAGGTATCATTCCACATACCCAACAGTTAGTAGTATTTGTAGCATTATGAGTATGATGCAACATCTGAATTAAAGTATTATTGAAGTACGATTGACGGTGCTTCTGCTACTGATAGGGAAGCGTAAAGTAATAGTGATCCTCTGGTACTGGAGTAGTGGCAAGAAAAAACTCACGAGCAGGAGACTTCTTTTCAACAAACCAGGTGATTATTGCTATAACCACCCAAACAACAACAAACCCCATAGTACTAATGATCAGTTTGTTATTCATTTTAGCAACTGTGATAATCAACCCTTTCAGAAATTAATTAAAAACAATCGTTGGAGCTCTTAACCCTGGGCAGCCGCTGATTTCTTCACCACGGGCCAAGACGGGTGTCACTACTCTAATGCATGGCTGATCCCCCCCCCTTGCCACATTGGCTCTCAGTTTCACTAACCCAGGGCAGTAGCTCAACCAGTTTAAAAAAAAAAAAAAAAGATTCTTTCCTCGGTCTCAAATTATATCGCGACACTCCAGAAGTCGTATGGTCCAGGAAGAACTCCGCAGATTCATCAGGTGATATAGCACGGCCTTTCTCCGTAGTCAAAATCTCTCGATGATCGGTCAGCACAGCAGGTTCCACCAAGGTAGGTAGCACTCTCTTGCAGTGAGTACTATGGAGCCAATTCTTTCGGTTTGTCACTCAAACTGCTGTCCTTGTCGCAAGGAGCACCTGTTATGGGCTTTGCCACCTTGGTTCCAAGCTGCTTGATCTTTCAAAGGACTTAATCATCACCTGGTCACCAGGTCGGAGTTCATGGCCTTCACCTGTAGATCTGTCAGGAAGTGCTTCTTGAACCTGTTGATGAATAGAAACCAAATTGTCGGTTAACTGTGCCAAATAATCATTCATTAGGACACAAGGTACATCATATACAGAATTTGGCTTAGGAACTCCCCAAATGTTCATTGGCCTTCCAAACACTATTTCTTAGGGAGTAAGGCCAATTCGAGAGTATGGCACTGACCTAATGGACAATAATGCCAACGGTAATGCATCCGTCCAAGTTAAGGATGTGGAAGCCTGTATCTTCGCTAACTTCAGCTTCAAAGTAGCATTATACCTTTCCACCAACCCTGCTGATTGTGGGTGGAAAACCGCATGGAACTTCTGTTTGATCCCTAATCCTTTCACGACATACTTAATAACTTCCCCAACAAAATGAGGTCTGTTATCATTCCATAAAAGTCTGCAAACACCAAACCAAGGGAAAAATTCTTTCAAAAGCACCTTCGCTGTGGTAATGGCAGTATTATCCTTTGTGGGGCACGCCTCTATCCATTTACTGAAGGCACATACCACCACCAAGACATACTTTAAATTGTTGCAGTGTTCAAGCTGAATATAATCCATTTGTAGAACTTCAAAAGGTGCAGTTGGTGTAGCAAACCCTCCCGCAGGAGTTTGTGTCCCTTTTCCAGGATTGTATTGTAAACAGATCAAACAAGACTGTACTACTCTCTTAGCTGTACTGGAAATTTCTGGAGGCTCCCAAACTTGCGTAAGCAACTTTGTTATTGTTGAAGCTCTAACATGTGCCAGCCCATGTGCCATCTGAACCACAGGTTGTACAAAAGCTATAGGCAATTTCCATTTATCCATTTGCTTATTCCACCAACAGGCCTAATCATCCAATTCTCCTTCTTCAGATCATTGCTCACGTTCTTTCACAGAAGCAGATTTCTGTATATCTAATACGTCTTGTCTAGCATTATGCCAATGTTCAGCTTGTGACTTCACTACATACATAGAAGTAGTACTTCGCTGCATCGCAGTCTCTCGTGCTACGCGGTCCGCAAGGCCATTACCTTGCCCCATCTTATCGGTCACTTTCTTGTGTGCACTACATTTCACAATAGCTATTTTCTTTGGATATGTCAATGCAGTCAAGAGGTTATGCACTAATTCTCTGTGCATTATCTGCATCCCGTGGGATGTGAGAAAGCCTCTCTCCTTCCAAAGCAAACCAAAATCATGAGCCACTCCAAAAGCATAGCGGCTGTCTGTATAAATGTTCAAACATAAGTCAGTACTAAGCTCACATGCTTGTGTCAAAGCTATTAGTTCAGCTGCTTGAGCTGACTTCTGTGGTATACGAGCTGTCTCCACTACCGTGTGTATTGTGGTGATTGCATATGCAGTGGAGGTCGTACCGTCTGGCAACTTCAAACAAGACCCATCAACCCACAATTCCCCATCTACATCAGGAAGGGGTGTATCTTGTAAATCAATACAACCCTTTGTCTGTTCTTCGGTAAGGAATATACAATCATGTGTTTCTTGTGACTGAGGCTGAGTCACCGGATATGGCAACAAAGTGGCTGGATTTAATGTTGCACATCTCTTCAGTGTATTGTGAGGAGCCAGCAATGTCAATTCATATCCTATCAGGCGAGCGCTAGTTAAATGTTGCGTCTTTGTTTGATTTAAAAGAGAATTAACTGCACAGGGTATTAACACCAACAGCTAATGTGACAAAACTATCCCTTCACTCTGACGTATTGACACAGCTCTTGCCGCAACTGAACGAAAACACCCAGGCAACACTCGAGTGACAGGATCAAGTACTGCTGAAAAATATGCACAGGGACGCTGCTTATCGCCATGTGCCTGCACTAAAACTGACAATGCACATCCATTTTTCTCATGTACGTAAAGTGCAAAAGGCTTCATGTAATCTGGAGTACCTAACACTGGTGCTGAACAAAGGGCTTGTCGTAGCTGCCGGAAAGCAGTCTCACATTCATCTGTCCATGGGAGGGGCATTGGAGTATCTTTAGTCAAAAGTGCTAGCAAAGGTTTGAAAATGTGTGAAAACCCTAATATCCATTGCCTACAAAAAGAAGTAAAACCAAGGAATGCATGAACATCTTTCTGAGTAGAGGGTACTGGTGTGCCTAAAATTGCTTGAATATGATCTGATGTAAGTGCACGGCCCTCCTTAGACAAAAGGTGACCTAAATAGGTTACCCTTGGTCTATAATATTGCAATTTCTTTCGTGACACTTTATGATGGTGTGAAGCAAGAAAAGAAAGTAAGGACAAAGTGCACTTTTCACATTGCTCAGGGGTATCATCTGCCAACAAAATATCATCGACATATTGTATGAGAGCCACACCTTCAGGCAAAACAAAAGAATCAAGTTGTCCAAAGTCATAGTATAAGAACTAATTGCTCCATCAACTTCCTCATAAAAGGCAGCTGTATTTTTCCGCGGGTCAAGTAATGCTGTTTTAAGTGCCATTACATCTGCCCTATTCCAAGGAGTATACACCCAATTATAAATAAAATAACCCTTAGCATCAACAGAAGTTTTATCATCACTTGTACCGATCCTTTAGGAGGAACATACAAAGGAGCGGCCTCCCGCATTGGTTTCGCGTGAACTATCATAATCTTATCTGTTCCAAAGATGGAAGCTTGCACCCCACGGCCCTTTTCTCCTCTCGCAAACGGTCTGCTGCAACACATAATTTCACCAAATGCCTGATTGCATCAGCCACCTGGGAGAAAACAAAAAGACCATCACGCATTTGCTTATGATCAGCTGCAACATCATCGGGCTCTAACTCATCAGAATATTTTCGAAATAGTTCAATAACTTCTGTGCCAAATGCCTCAGTAAAATATAGCTGCTCCTTTTCCGTCCACCCTTTCATGTTATCTAAAAGTTCAGAAGCAGAGATATCGCTACGAATTGTTTTACGAGCAATAGATCTAAGCTCAGACGCACGGTCAGCAGGCAACATAGAGCGACTGTCTCGTATCTTCTGTTGCTCTGAACTGGAGACCTCAGCTAACTCATGAGGGGCAGAAGGAACGACATACGGAGGTGAAGGGCGATCTAGTAATAAAAAATCATTGTGCGGTTTATTAAGGATAGGATAGAGAGGTTGCCTAACAGTGTATTGGCCAGTTACCTGTAATTTACGTTCTTTCTCTTCTATCGCCTTTAAGTCATTTCTTTCTTTCTCTCTCATTTCCAATGCTTTCACATATACATTCTTCCGTTGCTCTTTCTCAAGCAAGGCTAGCTCACGCTTCACTCGTCCACGCACTTCTTTCTCCCACATTCGTACACAGTCAAACATATCTTGCCTAGAACTTCGCTTACACATACATTGTTCCACATACTCAATCTTTTGCAAATCAAATGACCCATGCATAGGCCAACATAACTCAGGATCCGCACAAGTGTATTTATTCCATAATGTGCTGTACATTATAGAAGAAAAAACATATTTAACATACATATCTCTATTGGGCGTCCCCTCTGGGGGTGCCGGTTGCGATTCTTCCAGTCTCAAATTGGTACCATTACAAAAGCAACACATCCTACGAAGTGCGCTAAAAACAGGCATGCCAAAAATAGTGCAGAATATGCAGTATTATAATCAAAGTAGCACTTAAGGTGCCTTTCAAATCAAAATAAAATTGGAGAAAATTCTCCTCATTACCTGACAATATAAATTGCAATTTATAAATCAATTCAAAGGACACAAATTGACTAGTCAGCTAAAACACGAGAGCCACAGTAAGTAGTGCTAAACTTCATTACCAAACAAAGGCATCAAAACCCACAGCAAGTGCCGTAAAACAGCTCTTACCAATCACAGGGTGTCCAGTTCCAACTGCCAAGTTCTAAAATCGACCAACTGGTCACTGCATGACGAATGAACAAAAAGGATCTCAGTCGAGGACCGGCGCCACCTAGATGGTCAAGTCAGAAGGAAGGGAAAAACGCTGTGGTTGCCAAGACTCGGGTCTCCTCAGGCATTGATCATCCGCAGCGAGATCCCAATCCTTCGTCGCGACCAATCCGTTGGGCGTCCGAGTCACCGATGAGTCCCTGTTCGGGCGCCAATTTGTTGAAGTAAGCCTCAGCAAGGCCTACTAGTGCAAGGGGTTCACCCTTCTCTGCACAAAGTCCTCAGACCACATAGGAAGAAGTTGGCACAGAAACTGAAATAAAAGACAAAAGTTTATTAAACCTCATGTGGTGGTACTACAGTTCAAACAGCACCCTTCGGTAATGTTTGAAGTAGCACACTGAACTGAGAGAGCATGGTCATTTTATACCCACGCAGGGGCTAAAAGGAGGTGGTACACTTATAGAAGCAAGACTTCTATACATATAAGGTCATGTAAAAATGCACAGTCGACAGGTAGGAGGGGCTAACAGTTTTCAAGGACTAACAGCTGCAGACCTTACTGGGCATGTGCGAAAGTGGGAGATGCTAAATATAACTTGCCACTAGGCAGATTTTCAAGAGTAGTTAACAGAAAGGTAGTACAGAGCACATGGTGAGCACATGGCAGCATGTGGAAGAGAAAATGGCTGCCATGAATACAAAAGGGTTTCTGCGAAATGTTCACAATAGTTGCTAAATACAAGATGTCTTCTGATAATGCTTAATCTAATCGCTGCTAAACTACAACAGATGACCCTTTCAGCATTAGCTGAAGACATTAGTCTTTCTGGGATAATCTAAATATTCATCTTGTATATTTATGCTCATCATTTCAGCTATTTCCTTATCTAACATGTGTTGTGCTTTCATTTCTGTAATATTTCTTTTGGTAGGCATACAAGCAGGAATACACATGAAGCAGAACATTGGACCACAATGAATACAGATATAGCATGTGAAAAATATTGCAATCATTACACACACCTGACCACCCAACAGGTAGTTGGTAATATCCATAGTTACCACAAACAAAATATGTATTATGTAAAGCTGTAAAACTACTATTATTTACACCCTCAATAGTTAAAATCAAGGTACAATCGCTTATCCCCACTGGAATTCGCCCAATGCTTCGTATACATAAATCTGCTTTAGTTTTTGTAACAGAAATCACAAATTGTTCTTTCTTGTCAGAGTCTCTTATATTTGTGAAGACATATGGTATTGAAACATTGTACGGTTGATACTCTTCCCATTCCCATTTAGTTCCTTTGGCTTGGCGATACCCATCTTTGTCTTGGTAGCATACTTTATTAAGGCGAAAAAAAAAAGTCCGCCCTCTGTACGTTTTCCAGATGCAAACAAAAGCGTGTACCAAGCTTGACTAGAACCATTGTGTGAAAAAGAAAGAGGAATGAAAGGTGTTCCTCCTTTCTTTTGATGCGCAGGTATCATTCCACATACCCAACAGTTAGTAGTATTTGTAGCATTATGAGTATGATGCAACATCTGAATTAAAGTATTATTGAAGTACGATTGACGGTGCTTCTGCTACTGATAGGGAAGCGTAAAGTAATAGTGATCCTCTGGTACTGGAGTAGTGGCAAGAAAAAACTCACGAGCAGGAGACTTCTTTTCAACAAACCAGGTGATTATTGCTATAACCACCCAAACAACAACAAACCCCATAGTACTAATGATCAGTTTGTTATTCATTTTAGCAACAGTGATAATCGACCCTTTCAGAAATTAATTAAAAACAATCGTTGGAGCTCTTATCCCTGGGCAGCCGCTGATTTCTTCACCACGGGCCAAGACGGGTGTCACTACTCTAATGCATGGCTGATCCCCCCCCTTGCCACATTGGCTCTCTGTTTCACTAACCCAGGGCAGTAGCTCAACCAGGTTTTTTCAAAACAATTTCAGATTCTTTCCTCGGTCTCAAATTATATCGCAACACTCCAGAAGTCGTATGGTCCGGGAAGAACTCTGCAGATTCATCAGGTGATATAGCACGGCCTTTCTCCGTAGTCAAAATCTCTCAATGATCGGTCAGCACAGCAGGTTCCACCAAGGTAGGTAGCACTCTCTTGCAGTGAGTACTATGGAGCCAATTCTTTCGGTTTGTCACTCGAACTGCTGTCCTTGTCGCAAGGAGCACCTGTTCTGGGCTTTGCCACCTTGGTTCTAAGCTGCTTGATCTTTCAAAGGACTTAATCATCACCTGGTCACCAGGTCGGAGTTCATGGCCTTCACCTGTAGATCTGTCAGGAAGTGCTTCTCGAACCTGTTGATGAATACAAACCAAATTGTCGGTTAACTGTGCCAAATAATCATTCATCAGGACACAAGGTACATCATATACAGAATTTGGCTTAGGAACTCCCCAAATGTTTATTGGCCTTCCAAACACTATTTCTTAGGGAGGAAGGTAAATTCGAGAGTATGGCACTGACCTAATAGACAATAATGCCAACGGTAATGCATCCGTCCAAGTTAAGGATGTGGAAGCCTGTATCTTCGCTAACTTGAGCTTCAAAGTAGCATTATACCTTTCCACCAACCCTGCTGATTGTGGGTGGAAAACCGCATGGAACTTCTGTTTGATCCCTAATCCTTTCAGGACATACTTAATAACTTCCCCAACAAAATGAGGTCCGTTATCATTCCATAAAAGTCTGCAAACACCAAACCAAGGGAAAAATTCTTTCAAAAGCACCTTCGCTGTGGTAATGGCAGTATTATCCTTTGTGGGGTACGCCTCTATCCATTTACTGAAGGCACATACCACCACCAAGACATACTTTAAATTGTTGCAATGTTCAAGCTGAATATAATCCATTTGTAGAACTTCAAAAGGTGCAGTTGGTGTAGCAAACCCTCCCGCAGGAGTTTGTGTCCCTTTTCCAGGATTGTATTGTAAACAGATCAAACAAGACTGTACTACTCTCTTAGCTGTACTGGAAATTTCTGGATGATCCCAAACTTGCGTAAGCAACTTCGTTATTGTTGAAGCTCTAACATGTGCCAGCCCATGTGCCATCTGAACCACAGGTTGTACAAAAGCTATAGGCAATTTCCATTTATCCATCTGCTTATTCTGCCAACAGCCCTCATCATCCAATTCTCCTTCTTCAGACCATTGCTCACGTTCTTTCACAGAAGCAGATTTCTGTATATCTGATACGTCTTGTCTAGCATTATACCAACGTTCAGCTTGTGACTTCACTACATACATAGAAGTAGTACTTCGCTGCATCGCAGTCTCACGTGCTACGCGGTCCGCAAGGGCATTACCATGCCCCATCTTATCGGTCACTTTCTTGTGTGCACTACATTTCACAATAGCTATTTTCTTTGGATATGTCAATGCAGTCAAGAGGTTATGCACTAATTCTCTGTGCATTATCTGCATCCCGTGGAATGTGAGAAAGCCTCTCTCCTTCCAAAGCAAACCAAAATCATGAGCCACTCCAAAAGCATAGCGGCTGTCTGTATAAATGTTCACACATAACTCAGTACTAAGCTCACATGCTCGTGTCAAAGCTATTAGTTCAGCTGCTTGAGCTGACTTCTGTGGTATACGAGCTGTCTCCACTACCGTGTGTATTGTGGTGATTGCATATGCAGTGGAGGTCGTACCGTCTGGCAACTTCAAACAAGACCCATCAACCCACAATTCCCCGTCTACATCTGGAAGGGGTGTATCTTGTAAATCAATACGACCCTTTGTCTGTTCTTCGGTAAGGAATATACAATCATGTGTTTCTTGTGACTGAGGCTGAGTCACCGGATATGGCAACAAAGTGGCTGGATTTAATGTTGCACATCTCTTCAGTGTATTGTGAGGAGCCAGCAATGTCAATTCATATCCTATCAGGCGAGCGCTAGTTAAATGTTGCGTCTTTGTTTGATTTAAAAGAGCATCAACTGCATAGGGTATTAACACCAACAGCTTATGTGACAAAACTATCCCTTCACTCTGACGTATTGACACAGTTGTTGCCGCAACTGAACGAAAACACCCAGGCAACACTCGAGCGACAGGATCAAGTACTGCTGAAAAATATGCACAGGGACGCTGCTTATCACCATGTGCCTGCACTAAAACTGACAATGCACATCCATTTTTCTCATGTACGTAAAGTGCAAAAGGCTTCATGTAATCTGGAGTACCTAACACTGGTGCTGAACAAAGGGCTTGTTGTAGCTGCCGGAAAGCAGTCTCACATTCATCTGTCCATGGGAGGGGCATTGGAGTATCTTTAGTCAAAAGTGCTAGCAAATGTTTGACAATGTGTGAAAACCCTAATATCCATTGCCTACAAAAAGAAGTAAGACCAAGGAATGCATGAACATCTTTCTGAGTAGAGGGTACTGGTGTGCCTAAAATTGCTTGAATATGATCTGATGTAAGTGCACGGCCCTCCTTAGACAAAAGGTGACCTAAATAGGTTACCCTTGGTCTATAATATTGCAATTTCTTTCGTGACACTTTATGATGGTGTGAAGCAGGAAAAGAAAGTAAGGACAAAGTGCACTTTTCACATTGCTCAGGGGTATCATCTGACAACAAAATATCATCGACATATTGTATGGGAGCCACACCTTCAGGCAAAACAAAAGAATCAAGTTGTCCAAAGTCATAGTACAAGAACTAATTGATCCCTCAACTTCCTCATAAAAGGCAGCTGTATTTTTCCGCGGGTCAGGTAATGCTGTTTTAAATGCCATTACATCTGCCCTATTCCAAGGAGTATACACCCAATTATAAATAAAATAACCCTTAGCATCAACAGAAGTTTAATCATCACTTGTACCGATCCTTTAGGAGGAATATACAAAGGAGCGGCCTCCCGCATTGGTTTCGCGTGAACTATCATAATCTTATCTGTTCCAAAGATGGAAGCTTGCACCCCACGGCCCTTTTCTCCTCTCGCAAACGGTCTGCTGCAACACATAATTTCACCAAACGCCTGATTGCATCAGCCACCTGGGAGAAAACAAAAAGACCATCACGCATTTGCTTATGATCAGCTGCAACATCATCGGGCTCTAACTCATCAGAATATTTCTGAAATAGTTCAATAACTTCTGTGCCAAATGCCTCAGTAAAATATAGCTGCTCCTTTTCCGTCCACCCTTTAATGTTTTCTAAAAGTTCAGAAGCAGACATATCGCTACGAATTGTTTTACGAGCAATAGATCTAAGCTCAGACGCACGGTCAGCAGGCAACATATACCGACTGTCTTGTATCTTCTGTTGCTCTGAACCGGAGACCTCAGCTAACTCATGAGGGGCAGAAGGAACGGCATACGGAGGTGGAGGGCGATCTAGTAATAAAAAATCATTGTGCGGTTTATTAAGGATAGGATAGAGAGGTTGCCTAACAGTGTATTGGCCAGTTACCTGTAATTTACGTTCTTTCCCTTCTATCGCCTTTAAGTAATTTCTTTCTTTCTCTCTCATTTCCAATGCTTTCACATATACATTCTTCCGTTGCTCTTTCTCAAGCAACGCTAGCTCACGCTTCACTCGTCCACGCACTTCTTTCTCCCACATTCGTACACAGTCAAACATATCTTGCCTAGAACTTCGCTTACACATACATTGTTCCACATACTCAATCTTTTGCAAATCAAATGACCCATGCATAGGCCAACATAACTCAGGATCCGCACGAGTGTATTTATTCCATAATGTGCTGTACATTATAGAAGAAAAACCATATTTAACATACATATCTCTATTGGGCGTCCCCTCTGGGGGTGCCGGTTGCGATTCTTCCAGTCTCAAATTGGTACCATTACAAAAGCAACACATCCTACAAAGTGCGCTAAAAACAGGCATGCCAAAAATAGTGCAGAATATGCAGTATTATAATCAAAGTAGCACTTAAGGTGCCGTTCAAATAAAAATTAAATTGGAGAAAATTCTCCTCATTACCTGCCTATATAAATTGCAATTTATATATCAATTCAAAGGACACAAATTGACTAGTCACCCAAAACACGAGAGCCACAGTAAGTAGTGCTAAACTTCATTACCAAACAAAGGCATCAAAACCCACTGCAAGTGCCGTAAAACAGCTCTTACCAATCACAGGGTGTCCAGGTTCCAACTGTCAAGTTCTAAAATCGACCAAATGGTCACTGCATGACGAATGAACAAAAAGGATCTCAGTCGAGGACCGGCGCCACCTGGATGGTCAAGTCAGAAGGAAGGGAAAAACGCTGTGGTTGCCAAGACTCGGGTTTCCTCAGGCATTGCTCATCCGCAGCGAGATCCCAATCCTTCGTCGCGACCAATCCGTTGGGCGTCCGAGTCGCCGATGAGTCCCTGTTCGGGCGCCGATTTGTTGAAGTAAGCCTCAGCAAGACCTACTAGTGCAAGGGGTTCACCCTTCTCTGCACAAAGTCCTCAGACCACATAGGAAGAAGTTGGCACAGAAACTGAAATAAAAGACAAAAGTTTATTAAACCTCATGAGGTTCAAACAGTTCAAACAGCACCCTTCGGTAATGTTTGAAGTAGCACACTGAACTGAGAGAGCATGGTCCTTTTATACCCACGCAGGGGCTAAAAGGAGGTGGTACACTTATAGAAGCAAGACTTCTATACATATAAGGTAATGTGGAAATGCACAGTCGACAGGTAGGAGGGGCTAACAGTTTTCAAGGACTAACAGCTGCAGACCTTACTGGGCATGTAAGAAAGTGGGAGATGCTAAATATAACTTGTCACTAGGCAGATTTTTCAAGAGTAGTTAACAGAAAGGTAGGACAGAGCACATGGTGAGCACATGGCAGCATGTGGAAGAGAAAATGGATGCCATGAATACAAAATGGTTTCTGCGAAATGTTCACAATAGTTGCTAAATACAAGATGTCTTCTGCTAATGCTTAATCTAATCGCTGCTAAACTACAACAGATGACCCTTTCAGCATTAGCTGAAGACAATAGTCTTTCTGGGATAATCTAAATATTCATCTTGTATATTTATGCTCATCATTTCAGCTATTTCCTTATCTGACGTGTTGTGCTTTCATTTCTGTAATATTTCTTTTGGTAGGCATACAAGCAGTAATACACATGAAGCAGAACAATGGACCACAATGAATACATATATAGCATGTGAAAAATATTGCAATCATTACACACACCTGACCACCCAACAGGTAGTTGGTAATATCCATAGTTACCACAAACAAAATATGTATTATGTAAAGCTGTAAAACTACTAATATTTACACCCTCAATAGTTAAAATCAAGGTACAATCGCTTATCCCCACTGGAATCCGCCCAATGCTTCGTATACATAAATCTGCTTTAGTTTTTGTAACAGAAATCACAAATTGTTCTTTCTTGTCAGAGTCTCTTATATTTGTGAAGACATATGATATTGAAACATTGTACGGTTGATACTCTTCCCATTCCCATTTAGTTCCTTTGGCTTGGGGATACCCATCTTTGTCTTGGTAGCATACTTTATTAAGGCGGAAAAAAAAAGTCCGCCCTCTGTACGTTTTCCAGATGCAAACAAAAGCGTGTACCAAGCTTGACAAGAACCATTGTGTGAAAAAGAAAGAGGAATGAAAGGTGTTCCTCCTTTCTTTTGATGCGCAGGTATCATTCCACATACCCAACAGTTAGGAGTATTTGTAGCATTATGAGTATAATGCAACATCTGAATTAAAGTATTATTGAAGTACGATTGACGGTGCTTCTGCTACTGAAAGGGAAGCGTAAAGTAATAGTGATCCTCAGGTACTGGAGTAGTGGCAACAAAAAACTCACGAGCAGCAGACTTCTTTTCAACAAACCAGGTGATTATTGCTATAACCACCCAAACAACAACAAACCCCATAGTACTAATGATCAGTTTGTTATTCATTTTAGCAACAGTGATAATCGACCCTTTCAGAAATTAATTAAAAACGATTGTTGGAGCTCTTATCCCTGGGCAGCCGCTGATTTCTTCACCACGGGCCAAGACGGGTGTCACTACTCTAATGCATGGCTGATCCCCCCCCCCCTTGCCACATTGGCTCTCTCTTTCACTAACCCAGGGCAGTAGCTCAACCAGTTTAAAAAAAATAAAAAATCTGATTCTTTCCTCGACACTCCAGAAGTCGTATGGTCCGGGAAGAACTCCGCAGATTCATCAGGTGATATAGCACGGCCTTTCTCCGTAGTCAAAATCTCTCGATGATCGGTCAGCACAGCAGGTTCCACCAAGGTAGGTAGCACTCTCTTGCAGTGAGTACTATGGAGCCAATTCTTTCGGTTTGTCACTCGAACTGCTGTCCTTGTCGCAAGGAGCACCTGTTCTGGGCTTTGCCACCTTGGTTCCAAGCTGCTTGATCTTTCAAAGGACTTAATCATCACCTGGTCAACAGGTCGGAGTTCATGGCTTTCACCTGTAGATCTGTCAGGAAGTGCTTCTCGAACCTGTTGATGAATACAAACCAAATTGTCGGTTAGCTATGCCAAATAATCATTCATCAGGACACAAGGTACATCATATACAGAATTTGGCTTAGGAACTCCCCAAATGTTTATTGGCCTTCCAAACACTATTTCTTAGGGAGTAAGGTCAATTCGAGAGTATGGCACTGACCTAATAGACAATAATGCCAACGGTAATGCATCCGTCCAAGTTAAGGATGTGGAAGCCTGTATCTTCGCTAACTTCAGCTTCAAAGTAGCATTATACCTTTCCACCAACCCTGCTGATTGTGGGTGGAAAACCGCATGGAACTTCTGTTTGATCCCTAATCCTTTCAGGACATACTTAATAACTTCCCCAACAAAATGAGGTCCATTACCATTCCATAAAAGTCTGCAAACACCAAACCAAGGGAAAAATTCTTTCAAAAGCACCTTCGCTGTGGTAATGGCAGTATTATCCTTTGTGGGGTACGCCTCTATCCATTTACTGAAGGCACATACCACCACCAAGACATACTTTAAATTGTTGCAGTGTTCAAGCTGAATATAATCCATTTGTAGAACTTCAAAAGGTGCAGTTGGTGTAGCAAACCCTCCCGCAGGAGTTTGTGTCCCATTTCCAGGATTGTATTGTAAACAGATCAAACAAGACTGTACTACTCTCTTAGCTGTACTGGAAATTTCTGGATGATCCCAAACTTGCGTAAGCAACTTCGTTATTGTTGAAGCTCTAACATGTGCCAGCCCATGTGCCATCTGAACCACAGGTTGTACAAAAGCTATAGGCAATTTCCATTTATCCATCTGCTTATTCTGCCAACAGCCCTCATCATCCAATTCTCCTTCTTCAGACCATTGCTCACGTTCTTTCACAGAAGCAGATTTCTGTATATCTGATACGTCTTGTCTAGCATTATGCCAACGTTCAGCTTGTGACTTCACTACATACATAGAAGTAGTACTTCGCTGCATCGCAGTCTCACGTGCTACGCGGTCCGCAAGGGCATTACCATGCCCCATCTTATCGGTCATTTTCTTGTGTGCACTACATTTCACAATAGCTATTTTCTTTGGATATGTCAATGCAGTCAAGAGGTTATGCACTAATTCTCTGTGCATTATCTGCATCCCGTGGAATGTGAGAAAGCCTCTCTCCTTCCAAAGCAAACCAAAATCATGAGCCACTCCAAAAGCATAGCGGCTGTCTGTATAAATGTTCACACATAACTCAGTACTAAGCTCACATGCTTGTGTCAAAGCTATTAGTTCAGCTGCTTGAGCTGACTTCTGTGGTATACGAGCTGTCTCCACTACCGTGTGTATTGTGGTGATTGCATATGCAGTGGAGGTCGTACCGTCTGGCAACTTCAAACAAGACCCATCAACCCACAATTCCCCGTCTACATCTGGAAGGGGTGTATCTTGTAAATCAATACGACCCTTTGTCTGTTCTTCGGTAAGGAATATACAATCATGTGTTTCTTGTGACTGAGGCTGAGTCACCGGATATGGCAACAAAGTGGCTGGATTTAATGTTGCACATCTCTTCAGTGTATTGTGAGGAGCCAGCAATGTCAATTCATATCCTATCAGGCGAGCCCTAGTTAAATGTTGCGTCTTTGTTTGATTTAAAAGATCATCAACTGCATAGGGTATTAACACCAACAGCTTATGTGACAAAACTATCCCTTCACTCTGACGTATTGACACAGCTGTTGCCGCAACTGAACGAAAACACCCAGGCAACACTCGAGCGACAGGATCAAGTACTGCTGAAAAATATGCACAGGGACGCTGCTTATCGCCATGTGCCTGCACTAAAACTGACAATGCACATCCATTTTTCTCATGTACGTAAAGTGCAAAAGGCTTCATGTAATCTGGAGTACCTAACACTGGTGCTGAACAAAGGGCTTGTTGTAGCTGCCGGAAAGCAGTCTCACATTCATCTGTCCATGGGAGGGGCATTGGAGTATCTTTAGTCAAAAGTGCTAGCAAAGGTTTGACAATGTGTGAAAACCCTAATATCCATTGCCTACAAAAAGAAGTAAGACCAAGGAATGCAGGAACATCTTTCTGAGTAGAGGGTACTGGTGTGCCTAAAATTGCTTGAATATGATCTGATGTAAGTGCACGGCCCTCCTTAGACAAAAGGTGACCTAAATAGGTTACCCTTGGTCAATAATATTGCAATTTCTTTCGTGACACTTTATGATGGTGTGAAGCAGGAAAAGAAAGTAAGGACAAAGTGCACTTTTCACATTGCTCAGGGGTATCATCTGACAACAAAATATCATCGACATATTGTATGAGAGCCACACCTTCAGGCAAAACAAAAGAATCAAGTTGTCCAAAGTCATAGTATAAGAACTAATTGCTCCATCAACTTCCTCATAAAAGGCAGCTGTATTTTTCCGCGGGTCAAGTAATGCTGTTTTAAGTGCCATTACATCTGCCCTATTCCAAGGAGTATACACCCAATTATAAATAAAATAACCCTTAGCATCAACAGAAGTTTTATCATCACTTGTACCGATCCTTTAGGAGGAACATACAAAGGAGCGGCCTCCCGCATTGGTTTCGCGTGAACTATCATAATCTTATCTGTTCCAAAGATGGAAGCTTGCACCCCACGGCCCTTTTCTCCTCTCGCAAACGGTCTGCTGCAACACATAATTTCACCAAACGCCTGATTGTATCAGCCACCTGGGAGAAAACAAAAAGACCATCACGCATTTGCTTATGATCAGCTGCAACATCATCGGGCTCTAACTCATCAGAATATTTCCGAAATAGTTCAATAACTTCTGTGCCAAATGCCTCAGTAAAATATAGCTGCTCCTTTTCCGTCCACCCTTTCATGTTATCTAAAAGTTCAGAAGCAGAGATATCGCTACGAATTGTTTTACGAGCAATAGATCTAAGCTCAGACGCACGGTCAGCAGGCAACATAGAGCGACTGTCTCGTATCTTCTGTTGCTCTGAACTGGAGACCTCAGCTAACTCATGAGGGGCAGAAGGAACGACATACGGAGGTGAAGGGCGATCTAGTAATAAAAAATCATTGTGCGGTTTATTAAGGATAGGATAGAGAGGTTGCCTAACAGTGTATTGGCCAGTTACCTGTAATTTACGTTCTTTCTCTTCTATCGCCTTTAAGTCATTTCTTTCTTTCTCTCTCATTTCCAATGCTTTCACATATACATTCTTCCGTTGCTCTTTCTCAAGCAAGGCTAGCTCACGCTTCACTCGTCCACGCACTTCTTTCTCCCACATTCGTACACAGTCAAACATATCTTGCCTAGAACTTCGCTTACACATACATTGTTCCACATACTCAATCTTTTGCAAATCAAATGACCCATGCATAGGCCAACATAACTCAGGATCCGCACGAGTGTATTTATTCCATAATGTGCTGTACATTATAGAAGAAAAAACATATTTAACATACATATCTCTATTGGGCGTCCCCCCTCTGGGGGTGCCGGTTGCGATTCTTCCAGTCTCAAATTGGTACCATTACAAAAGCAACACATCCTACAAAGTGCGCTAAAAACAGGCATGCCAAAAATAGTGCAGAATATGCAGTATTATAATCAAAGTAGCACTTAAGGTGCCGTTCAAATCAAAATTAAATTGGGGAAAATTCTCCTCATTACCTGCCTATATAAATTGCAATTTATATATCAATTCAAAGGACACAAATTGACGAGTCACCCAAAACACGATAGCCACAGTAAGTAGTGCTAAACTTCATTACCAAACAAAGGCATCAAAACCCACAGCAAGTGCCTTAAAACGGCTCTTACCAATCACAGGGTGTCCAGGTTCCAACTGCCAAGTTCTAAAATCGACCAAATGGTCACTGCATGACGAATGAACAAAAAGGATCTCAGTCGAGGACCGGCGCAACCTGGATAGTCAAGTCAGAAGGAAGGGAAAAACGCCGTGGTTGCCAAGACTCGGGTCTCCTCAGGCATTGATCATCCGCAGCGAGATCCCAATCCTTCGTCGCGACCAATCCGTTGGGCGTCCGAGTCGCCGATGAGTCCCTGTTCGGGCGCCAATTTGTTGAAGTAAACCTCAGCAAGGCCTACTAGTGCAAGGGGTTCACCCTTCTCTGCACAAAGTCCTCAGACCACATAGGAAGAAGTTGGCGCAGAAACTGAAATAAAAGACAAAACTTTATTAAACCTCATGAGGTGGTACTACAGTTCAAACAGCACCCTTCGGTAATGTTTGAAGTAGCACACTGAACTGAGAGAGCATGGTCCTTTTATACCCACGCAGGGGCTAAAAGGAGGTGGTACAATTATAGAAGCAAGACTTCTATACATATAAGGTCATGTGGAAATGCACAGTCGACAGGTAGGAGGGGCTAACAGTTTTCAAGGACTAACAGCTGCAGACCTTACTGGGCATGTGCGAAAGTGGGAGATGCTAAATATAACTTGTCACTAGGCAGATTTTCAAGAGTAGTTAACAGAAAGGTAGGACAAAGCACATGGTGAGCACATGGCAGCATGTGGCAGAGAAAATGGCTGCCATGAATACAAAATGGTTTCCGCGAAGTGTTCACAATAGTTGCTAAATATAAGATGTCTTCTGCTAATGCTTAATCTAATCGCTGCTAAACTACAACACTGCCACGTGCACCACCTGGGCACCTCAATGGGTGGTAGACTCTGTCCCCTTCCTTTTCAGCTCCTTTACTTCTGGAATCCGTCCATGGGTTCCACCGGCTGGTCCACGGATTGTCACAGCAGCTGGACAATCCGAGGCATCCACTGACTTCAGAGAGAGTCCCCTCTGCATCTGGGTCCCTGGTGAAGGTACTCCTGTCTTCTGGGTATCTTGGGAGTAGTGGCACTCTTCATCCTTCCTTGTCTGCTGGTTTCCTGAAGGGTACTGAATTCCACAAACTCCAACCACTACTGTCTGTGTTAGCCCTTGGGACAACCGGGTGGGTAACTACCTTGCACTTGGTTGCTTGGGACACTTACTGTACTTACCTCTGGTGTTTCTATCTGCCCCCAGTCCCTAGCTAACTACCACACGTACCTTGGTTGGGGTCACTACTTTCACATTCCACTTTTTTAGTATATGAATTGGCCTTCCCATAAGGCCCTGTGCATGTTTATGCTATTTCTGCTGGTTATTTTGTGTGCATACTGTATGTAGAATTCTCCAAAGGTAGATATAACAATGCTAGTCTAGTAGTAGTGCTGTTATAAAGTAACCCTTATTTTTGCAACACTTGTATGGTTCTTTCTTGTGAGTGAGTTGCTGCTTGACTACTGTGGTATTGCAAGCGCTTTACATTCCTCTTGGATAAGCTTTAGCTGCTCGCCTTAGCTACCCTTAGAGAGCTTTGGCTATCTGGACACCTATTCACTATCGATAAGGGTTGCCTGGAATCAATATAGGGTGCCACACCATAGGTGTAAACCACAAACTGAGCTAGCCTCCTACACATCACACACACTGAGGGCCATATTTATACTTTTTGACGCACAACTGCGCCAACGCAGTTGTGCGTCAAAAATTTTAACGCCGGCTAACGCCATTCCAAAGCGGCATGTGGGCGCCTTATTTATTGAATGACGTTAGCCGGCGCAGCTGACTGGTGTGCGTAAAAAAAAATGACCCACACCAGGCAGCGCCGGCGTAGGGGAAAATGGAGCTTGGGCGTCAAAAAATGGGGCAAATCAGGTCTGAGGCAAAATATTGGCCTCAACCCGATTTGCGCCATTTTTTGTTTACTCCCAACCCCCATTGAAATGACTCCTGTCTTAGCACAGACAGGAGTCATGCCCCCTTGCCCAATGACCATGCCCAGGGGACATATGTCCCCTGGGCATGGTCGTTGGGCATAGTGGCATGTAGGGGGGCACAAATCAGGCCCCCCTATGCCACAAAAAAAAATATATATATATACTTACCTGAACTTACCTTAAGTTCCCTGGGATGGGTCCCTCCATCCTTGGGCGTCCTCCTGGGGTGGGCAAGGGTGGCAGGGGGCGTCCCTGGGGGCATGGGAGGGCACCTCTGGGCTCCTTCCGAGCCCACAGGTCCCTTAACACCTGCCCTGACCAGGCGTTAAAAAATGCTGCAAAAGCGGCTGGATGTCATTTTTTCAGGCCCGCCCACTCCCGTGCGTCATTTTTGCACAGGAGTTTAAATAAGGCGCACATGCCTTAGAGTAATTTTTTAGAAGGGAACGCCTACCTTGCATATCATTAACGCAAGGTAGGTGTCCACGCTAAAAAATGACGCAAACTCCAAGATCTTTGGCGCTAGATGGGTCTAACGCCAAAGTATAAATATGGAGTTAGCTTTGCGTCAGATTTGCGTTAAAAAAAACGACGCAAATCCGGCGCAAACAGAGTATAAATATGCCCCTGAGTACCTGGGCCAAACAGTGTCTGATCATGGCCCATTAACACTGCTGATGCAGATGACGGGCCTACCCTAACCTGGCGCTTGTACTACACGGCGCTGGAGGATGTAGTCTTTCGGGATGCACTGGTGACTAGAGTGTCAGAATACTTGTAGATGAACCTGGGGACAGCCTCCAATCAGGGAATCGTGTGGGAAACCCTAAAAGTAGTAAAACGGGGGCATTGCCTGGGGCAAACAGTGGGGATCTGATGAGACCAAGAGACAGACGTTAGACGCCTCCACAGGCGGGGCAACGAATTAGGCACTAGCCCAGGTGCCCTACTGAGACTGCTAGAAGCACAAGAACTGTACAGTACAGCATTAGAGCGACTCAGCAGTCATGATAATAAAGCTTACATGAATAAAGTACATGAGGAGAAGGGCAGGGCAGGGAGGCTGCAGATGGTGCAATGCTTTTTTCACCTACACACATCAATGATGCATTCTAGAACTATTACATGTCCTCATAATGCGCACCACGGGCGGAACTCTCAGCAACACTGAGAGATTTTCTTACTGACATACCCCTGAGATACCTTATGGGATGGAACAGGAGAGCTTTGGGGCACCGGTGACCGAACAGGGAAGGGAAAGCTGCCATTAAATCACTGGCGACAAGCAAGACACCGGGAACAGACGGGATCCCACCTGAATTTTACAAACCGTTCCTGGGGGAACTGTCACCGAAACTTACAGAGACATATGCTGAAGCATACAACAATGGGATTTTACCGGCAACAACTAGGAAAGCCTTGGTGATCCCACTGCCTAAAACAGCACAGGCTGATGCAGCAGTCTCTGATTTTCACCCACTCTCCATGTTAAATACAGACTTTAAAGTGCTCAGCAAAGTACTGGTCACCAGATTGTTGCCCCACATGCAAGCCCTGATACATGACCATCAAAATGGATTTATAACCACTTGTAGCACTTCACATAACCTCCATAGACTCTACTCAATACTCTACGACATAACTCTCCCCTGGGCCCAACAGCGATGATAGTGTTGGTTGACGTGGAAAAGGCATTCAACACTGTGCGCTAGGATTACCTAGAGGCCACTAAGTTGCAAATGGGACTGGGGACCGCCTGGTAGAATTGGGTTGGACTGCTATATACAGACCCCATAGCAAAAGTCAAAACTTGACATATGATTTCAGAGAGTTAGGAAATCCAAGGGGGGACCTGGCAGGGGTGCCCGCTGTTACCTTTATTGTTTGCCATAGCCATTGACCCATTGGCAGAATAATGCAGATGACCTCCTCATTTATCTGTGAATCAGGGAAGGGACTCTCCCACAAGTGCTACCCAGTTGGGCGACTATGGCCGCTGCTCCAGGCTCCATCCGACCATCGGAAGTCATGTGTATTTCCAATGGTGAGCGGCGTTGCCTGCCCTCTTACCTGCCCCGATGACGTGACCTGGGCATCCCAAAAGTTTTGCTACTTGGGAATCCAGATCTACCATGAGCTGCTGGACCTTCAAGAGGGCAACCTGGGGAGAGCCTGCCAGTCGCTGAAATCCACTGTTGTCTTCTGGCAATCACTCAAACTCCCCATCATGACATGAATCTCCCTTTCAAAGATGGTAATGCTGCCTAGGCTCCTTTACTACTTTGACAACTTACCAGTGTCCCTCCCAGCATCGTGGTTTAAGGCGTTGGATGTGCTCCTACTGTGGGACCAAGGCTGTTAGAAAGAGGCCCTGACCACGCTTCAACTACTCCTTGGTGAGGGTGGACTGGGATTGCTCGACTTCAAGCTCTATTATCTCGTGGCTCAGCTTCAATGGGCGGCACAATGGCTCAATGACTTGAATCTCTCAGAACTGGGCCAGAACGACAATGGCCAGAGTCAGAACAGGCTGTTAGCTAAACTACTTAAACCGAACCTTAAAGTCACCAGGCTGGGCATACTACTGTCGACAGCTTTTACTGCTTGGCGAAGGACCCTTAAGAAGACAGCTACCACATCCTCTTATGCCATGGTGGACCCACTGGTAGGGCTCCCTCATGGAGACCAGCGTACCTACATTACGAAAGGACAACTAAGGCACTGGACAAAAACAGGGCTACAGACCTCAGGGGACTATTTTAAACAGGGAATGCTGATCCCTTTTGATGACCCAGTAAAACAGACCAGACTGCCCTATGGCCAGTTTCTGACACACAAGGCCATTGTGAGAGTCATAAAGGAGAATTGGGTGGGTGCTGACAAGAAAACCCTGACCCACACTGTCCTACAAACAATGGTAACAATAGGGAGAGGTTCTCAATTACGTGGCTATACAAGGAACTGAAAGGGATGATGGACAGACCCCTGGACACCCTCAGAAACAAGTGGGAAAGGGATCTGGGAAGAGAGTTGGCAGATGCAGAGTGGGCCAAAATATTGGCTTATGTGCATAAGATTTCCCAGAATACATGCCTTAAATACATGCAATACAACTACATACACAGTACTTATCTTACCCCCCAGGATCAACCTCATCTATGGAGGAGAAACAGTAGGGTCCCCCCGCTGCCATCTTCTAGATGCAGATTTCTGCCACATGACCTAGGGATGCTTGGGATTTACAAGCTTCTGGGATGAAGTCATCTCAAGAATTAATGGCACACTAAATAGAACGCTAGACAATACACCAGAGGTTTGCCTTCTAGGCCTTTTCAGTAGACCGGGTCCAAAAAAGGTGGGAAACAGGTTTATAGATCTGGCCCTAACACGAGAAGAGTGGTAATGGCTTGGAAAAGAAGGGCAGGGCCCAGCCAGATGGCATGGAGGGCAGATGTCACCCTAAGGGCTACAGTGGAGAAAAGGGCACTACAAAGGAAAGAGGCATAGGGAATTAGGTGATTGGGAAACACTAGACGCAGACGCCAGGTCTGACGTTGATACTGATGCGGACTGAGAAGGGGAGGTGAGAGAAGCTACTGGGGGAGCAGTCAACCAGAACTGGAGGACACAAGAAGCCCTTACTAACCCCATTGTGCTTGACAAGGACCCATAATGGATAACCATACCCCCCGAGAGCACCCCACAGATGCGCTTACAATAAAACATACGACAATGAACCACAAGACCCAAGGGTAGAAGAGGTTAAGGGCAAGTTTAATGGTTCACTGGATTGCCCTGTTCAGTAAAGTTAGGCACTTAGGCCCTCATTATGACATTGGCGGTAAATCCCACTTACCGCCATGCTGACTGCCGCCAACATATCGCCACCACAGCGGATTACCGCCACCCATATTATGATCCACACATAGCAATCCGTCACTATACAGCCACACACACAAGTCCACCAGCCCAAAGGTCAGTGATAAATTGGCGGTAGCAAAACCCACACCGTTACGCCAACAGAACTACGCCCACGGCATTATGACCCACGAATCATACTCACACACTAACAAAACAGCACCACATTAGACAATTCAAACTACACACACCTGACACCATACACACACCACACACCAACACCACTATAAAAAACACACACACAGACATTACCCACAACCCTTTACCATTACAAACAAGTGCCACAAGAGAGAGAACAAGACCACAGACAAGACAACAGACACACACCACTATCACCTATGCACCATCCACGCACACTACATCACACACCCCAACACAGTACCCCCACACACCCTCACCCCCACCACTCACAATACACACATGGCACCTCAATGACTCCCTAGGTTCTCTGAGGAGGAGCTAAGGTTCATCGTGGAGGAAATCATCCGGGTAGAGTCACAGCTATTCGGATCACAGGTGCAGCAGACGTCCATTGCTAGGAAGATGGAGCTATGGCAGAGAATCGTGGACAGGGTCAACGCCGTGAGACCGCACCCCAGAACAAGGGATGACATCAGGAAGAGGTGGAATGACGTACGGGGGAAGGTACGTTCCACAGCAGCAAGACACCAACTAGCTGTACAGGACTGGCGGTGGACCCCCACCTCCTCCCCCACAACTAACAACATGGGAGGAGCAAGTCTTGGCAATCATGCATCCTGAGGGCCTGGCAGGAGTAGGAGGAGGACTGGTCTCTGGTAAGTCAACTCTCTATTACTATCACCCCCCCACCTGCATGCCATCACAAAACCCCACTGTTGCCCTCACTCCCATCACTCCACCACCTCCCACATACCCCACCATCACAACCCACTCATCCCAATACCAAGTTCTGCATTCAACACCAATGCATGGACAGCCCTCACAGACCTGCATGGACACCCATCACTAAAGCATGCACATTAGAGAGAATCACCTAGCCCACAAAATCACTACTCACACAAGGCAAAGCTGGCAGGGCAATAACAACCATACAGGGCAACACACCCATGCACAATATGACACACACAGAAACAATAACACTGCATTTACATCCCCACAGGTCCCCCACCCAACACCACCGGAGAGGAGGTGCCAACAACTTCCAGTCCACCCCCAGAAGAGGTCCACAGTGATGACAGCAGCTCTGGACACCTGGATCTGGATGACCAAATTTGCCCATCAGGGATCTCTGGACAGTCGGTAACCCAGGCATTGTCCCATACCACCACAGAGCCTCCCCCCTCGGGAAACACCACCACAGTACCCACCCAGCGGGCCCATACTGCTGTCCTCAGGACATGTCAATCAGCAGTGTGTCCACCACTACAGGGACCCGAGGCCACCCCACAAACACAGGACGATCAGGGACCTGGGGCCCGTAGCAGTGGGCACATGGTTCCGGGCCCAGAGGCACAGGACAGGGAAGCTGGGAGGACTGCTGTGCCACAGGGGGAGGACAGGCCCCGGGAACCGACTCTCCAGGAAGCACTCACCAACATCCTGGGAGCATACCACCATTCCCAGGAGACGATGGGCCAGATACTGGACAAGTTGCAGGAGACCCAGCGGCTGGAGGAGGGACAGTACCTGGGGATCAGGGAGGACTTGAAGGACATCCACACCACCCTGGTCACCATTGCAGGGGTGCTGGCAGACATGGCCAACACCATGAGGGAGGCAGTGGCATACCAGAGGGCCCCTGACAGTAGCCAAACCGATAAACAGCCTTCCACCTCCGCTGCCGCTAGTGGACAGGAGGCACTGCCACAGGAACATCAGGCCACCAGCACCCCAACACCCTGCAGATGAAGAACCACCCCACAAACGGTCCCTGCGATCCAGGCAGAAGCCAGAGAACATTGCCAAGACCCTGGCCAGGAAATAAGACTCTCCTGAATGTCACCCTTGTGTCCCACTCTATCACCCTGTCCACCTTGAACTGCCATTGCTCCCCTTCCTATGCCCCCTTGGCAATGCACCTATTCATTAGCACTTAAATAAACATCAGTTGAATAAATACAAGTATGGAGTCTGTCAAATCATTTAACCATGTATTTGTTTAACAAGCTTTAAACACTGCAATATAACTGTACAGTAATGTATACATAGGAATGACCTGTAGTTGGCTGCAGTCAACACACCAGGAAGGAAAGGAGGGAAAAAACACAGACATGGACAAAAGAGAGGGTGTGACTACACGCTCAGTTACCAAGAATCAAAGATCATGAGTGCTAATTCCATAACACACAACAACACTATAAATAATGACAATATACAGGTCATCAATCTTTCTACCCATGTTCTCTCTTGTGATTAAATAAACGTTTTGAGAAAAGGCTTGGGGTTTTGTCCTGTTTCCAAACCTGATTTCAACAATATCCACATTGACTTATTTAAGTTCATCCGTCGACTCAAACTCAAAAACAATTTCTTGGACAAACCAATGTTTGAAAAAAAAACAGCTACACCCATTCCCTGCTGCAATAGAACTATCAGGGACATCTAAGACATACAAAGGATTATGCACCTCGACACCCCTTCTTCCTCCACTCCCAATCTCAAATCACTTCTAGAAAATCTCAACATACAACCCAATGTTGACCTCAACAGTGGACTTAGACCTACTTCCACCTTTGTGCCTAATCTGCCACCAGATAATAACATCAACATCTTCTACAGAGCTGTTAACACGGATATACTGAACCTTGAGGACAAACACAGAATTAAGGGTCTCAGCTATAGGAATAACTTGAGCTCCACTGAACGCAGGGCTCTCAACCTACTTTCCGCCCAAACTGACCTTGTAATAAGGGAGGCTGACAAGGGAGGGAATGTGGTAGTTATGAACAGGACCGACTACATTGCAGAAATAAACAGACAGTTGGAAGACACACGTGCGTATACACAACTCACGGACAATCCCCTGGCCGACATAACCAGAGTTATAGGTGACAGCCTCTCAAATTGAAACATCTTTGTCTCATCTCAGACCTCGAATACAGATACTTGTACAATACAACACCTAGGGCACCCTGCATCTATGTACTTCCTAAAGTCCACAAACCAGGTTTGTTCCCTCCTGGTAGACCTATTATCTCTGGTATTGACTCACCCACTGAACACATCTCAGAATACATTGATCATTTCCTTCAACCTCTGGTATGTAATTTACCCTCCTTTATCCAGGACACCAAGGATTTGTTATGCCAATTACAAGACTTAGATTGGACTGAGGATTGTTGCTTTGTTACCCTAGATGTCAACTCTCTCTATACATCCATTCAATTAGAACGGGGTTTGGAGTCCTTATCCATAGCACTGTCCAACAGGGATGCCACTCTCTATGAACATACCAAGATGCTCTTAGACCTTACAAGATTAATTCTTGAAAACAATGTGTTCTTACACAATGGACACTGGTACAAACAGTCCCAGGGGGTAGTAATGGGTCCCAAATTTTCACCATCCTATGCCAACCTCTACATGGGTCAATTTGAGAAACGCCATCTGTGGCTTAATTGCCTGACAATATTACTCATTACATCCTCTTCTGGGGTAGATACATTGGCGATATTCCGACCATTTGGACGGGTAACAGGCAGGACCTGAGCAAACTCATCGAACATTTGAACACTAATGATTACAACCTGATTTTCACTCACAAGATTGACAACGATCACATTGAGTTCCTTGATCTGTGCTTATGCATTACAAACAACAAAATCTCCTCCAAAATTTTCAGAAAACCCACTGCATGTAACTCCATCCTACATGCTCACAGTGGACACCCCAACGCTCAGATTAAGGCCATTCCCTATGGTGAAATGATTAGGACTAGGCGTAACTGTAGTGACAACAAGATCTTCACACAAGAAATTAATCTACTGACCAAGCGCTTTCTCAACAGAGGCTACTCAAAAACAACTATCGACATAGCTAGGAAACGCATACTTTCCAAACAGCGGGACACACTTCTTATAAGGGGTCAAAAGAAACCCAAAAAGAACCTGAAAAGGACTATCTCCTTTATCACCAAATATAGTCCAGTTAGTGGGGTTCTGTTCCGTATACTGAGAAAACATTGGCATTTACTACTTCTGGACTCCAAATTGGGAGGGATCATTGGACAGACACCATCAGGGGGCGCACCCTGAGAAATATTCTCTGTCCTAGTTTTCTGACACCCCTCTCCCCGGCCAACTCCCATATGTGGCTACCTAACAAACCATGTGTTTTTTTCAAATGTGGCTGTTGCATTTCCTGCCAATTTGCACTAGATAAAACTTTTTACTTTACATTCAATACAATGACCACCTTCCATATTAGGGAATTCATCAATTGCAACACCAAGTACACTGTCTATGTTATCGTCTGTGTATGTGGATTAATCTATGTGGGCAGCACTATACGCCCCCTCAAAGAACGCATGCAGGAATACATCAGGGCCATTAGAAACTGCACCCCAAGCTATCGGTTGGCTGTTTATTTCAACTCTTCACATGATGAAGCAGACATTCCTAAAATCAGATTCTTTGGAATAACACACATTACTCCTTCTCCCAGAGGGGGAGATAGGACCAAAAAATTACGTAAATGTGAGGCCAGATGGATACTTCAGTTACGAGCGGTTGAGAGGGGCCTTGATACTGATAAGGAGCTTCACGTTTTCCTTTTGTGAAGTGACTTCACCTTTTCAATGTATTCTAACTGTTGTTGGTTTAATCTGGTCACATATTGTACTGACCGGATTTTTTACTGTTCGATGCTTATGATACACATATACGTCCAAGTATGCTCTCTTTATGACTATCTGACATTATGCTCAAACCTTATCTACTCTCTTAACCATTTGTACTTGTACAATATTTTCCAGTGGATTACTTACATATTATTTACTGACCAGATAAATGTATATCACTTAGCAACTATGATCTCCTCTTTGCTGCTCAAATTCTTTTCCATTAACTCCACTGGTGCTTTATTACTATATGCAATAGTAGGGGTTACTCTGTGGGTTCAACTGTATTGGTTGTATAACATATCTGTTTTATTATTTCTGTTGTCAATTTTATTTTCCTTTACATGTTGTAACTACCGATTTTACGTAGTGTGTTTCACACCATAGACTCATTCTGTAAGATGACCACTTTTCTCACTTGGGGCCCTTCATTTTCAAACGTTTTTCACCTCTTTACACCGGATTCTTCCACATACTCTTTATCCACATACGTTCTTCCAACATGGCTACCGTTTTTGGCCCTTCTTCGGCCTCCCGGACTTACGGTCGACATACGATGCCTGTTTCAAGACGTTCGCGATGCCATTTTTATTTAAATACCGCCCGATCCACTCACTGCAGCTTCGCCCATCTTACCACTAAGAAACTCACTTTGGAGCTAACGGTAAGTTACTTCTAGCTCGATGGCTGTACTACGCCCCAAGCACTAGCACTCTTGCCATTCACACCCTAAGCCCCAGCACTGGGATTCTCTGCACCAGTGCTATCTACCGCGCAGCGCTGCTTCTCTGACACTGATTCCTAAATGTTACTGAGTATTCGCAGCAGCCGTGCAGTGACCTTTTAGCTTTTTGGCCCTTACGCCAGTAGACCGTTATTTTAGTTGTCTTGATACAGTTCTGACTGCTGTGCTGCCTTTAAACCTATGAAGTTCTCCATTTCGGGATATTGTATGGCAACACGCTGACTTCTGCACTTTTAGCGCGTTATCCTTACCCTTCTGTCCCTCAGTTAGTTGTTTCATGCCTCGTGTCCACTGGGCCTTTCAACTTTTCATATCGTATATCCAGTCCTGGGACACAGCTGCTTTTGAGTTTTGATTATCATACTCACCTACATCACTTGTTGACCTCACCGCACGTACCTTTTACCCACTCTTTTACGGCTTACCAAGGTCCTTACATCCTATGGCGTACTAAGATGTACCTACCTGTTCATGATGGACAAGAACATATCTAACTAATACTGTGTACAAGCTGGGATCAACATACGGAATCAGATCCCCACCACTATTTCTTTTAATACAGGTAGCCTTGTTCTCTTTTTCTCTTACGCACTACTTTTTCCCCTATTACGTTACAGCCAATCACTTACCTCTCTTTTCCTTTCATCTCTATTGCCCTTTTCTCCCGTCTTCTACTTCCTTCCTTCTTTACCCCAGGTGCCTCTTTTACATGCAACACTCAAGGTACTCCTACCTCATACTGTCAAATTAGGTAGGCGTTTCTACCCTCTTATATCACTACTGTTGAATATTTTATCGTAATCAGTGTAGTTCTCCACTGGGTATCCAAGTTTTATTGGGACCATGGACATATAGCTTATAGTGCTTTAAGTCATTTGAAACTAATTTCTTGATTTAATATACGTTTAGCCTTGTACATCTGTTGCTATTGGGTTCCACATTCATTTTGTCATTTTTTAACGATTATTCTTCAGATATAGTTACTACACACTTTTTCTCACTGGTGTTGTTTGCCGTGTCTATACACATACGTTCTTTCTCTTTTCTAACAAAAGGTTAAAGAAATGTACATTTCGGTTTTCTATTCCAGTCTACATGTACACTTTTTCAAACTTGCTACTGTATGTTTTCTACAGCCTTGATGAAGTCACAGTCATGACGAAATACATGTTGGCTGTACCTGTTACATTATACCTTGGGATCTATGAACAATAATCCAAATAAAAGACCTACTGGAACACTGAGTTGAAGACTGACTCATTCTGTCACCAAATAGCTACATATAAGCTTACTCTCATACTTCTCTCCCTCCTTTTACTTTTTTTCTTTTTTTGTTCACCCGTTGAGTGCTGTGGTCATTTCCTGTTCATTATATGCTGTGTATTTTATACACTAACCTGTGCCTTTTGGCAGTAGGGCACTCGGCCACGTGCACCTTTTCATAATATAAATCACCACTGTGGACACTTTAGGATGTGCATTTGTCTACCATTTACTGCCCATGTTCTTGTTTAACACCAGGAGCGATAGTGGGGCACAAATATCTGCAAATAGAGATGCCACAGGGTACAATAAGTGGCCATAGACGTGGGAAAATAAGCCTGCCAGTGACAATGTCAAATACAAAACTCTCAATGTAAAGTGTAATTACAGTGTCTTACCTGTGTGTCATTGGAAGTACTGTCGTATTATAGCATTCTGTTGTCCTCATCCTTTGCCTCCTCATCTTCACTGTCCACAGGGTCCACTGCTGCCACAAGCCCATCTCCAGGCTCATCCTCCTGCAGAAAAAGCACCTGGTGACGTAAGGCAAGATTGTGCAACATACAGCATGCCACGATGATCTGGAACACCTTCTTGGGTGAGTAGTACAGGAATCCACCTGTTAGATGGAGGCAACGAGACATGTCCTTCAGGATGCCGAATGTCCTTTCTATTATTATTCTTGTTCGCTCATGTGCCTCATTGGAACGTTCCTATGCCCTTGACCTGGGATTCCTCACAGGGGTCAGTAGCCATGAGAGGTTGGAGTAGCCAGAGACACCTGAAAATATCGAGAAACAACTGTTGGACACACACTAACCCATAGGGCCCACACTATAACCATACACCAACAACCCCTGGGTGGGAACAATGGCTCACTGATTAGCCACACCCGGTGCCTCTGGAGTTGAGCCATCACATATGGGATGCTGCTATTTCTCAGGATAAAGGCATCATGCACAGACCCAGGATACTTTGCATTGACATGGGAGATGTACTGGTCCCCCAGGCACACTATCTGCACATTCATGGAGTGAAAGTTTTTTCGATTTCTGAACACCTGTTAATTTCTCCAGGGGGATGGGGGTGGGCAGACAATACTCCGGTCAGCACTATTGAGAACATTGGCTGAGACATTCCTGCTGGCAAGCCCACTGTCACTTGGAAGGAGCCTGTTGCCCGGAAATGGAGCACAGATATGACTTGCACAAGAGGGGGGATCCCGGTGGGGTGACGGATAGCAGATATCAGGTCAGGTTCCAACTGGGTACACAGCTCTGTGATTGTGGCCCTGTCCAGTCTATAGGTGAGGATAATGTGCCTGTCCTCCATTGTTGCCAAGTCCACCAGGGGCATGTACAAGGGGATGTCTCCATCTCCTATTCATCCTCGGCGGTTGCAATCTAGGTGGCAAATGGTGAGTAGCTGGTCAGTATTCCATATTTCTAAACAGTACACTGCATTGCATGTTGTGACTGTAACAAAATATTGTTGTATAGGCCCAAATGGTGCCTATGTGTACTGTGACGCAGGTTGGTGCCATAGCCTTCCCACCCCCCCCTGAAATGGCGTCCGCCTGTCCTGTATGGAGGGACATTTGGAAATGAGGTAATACTGCTGACGTTCTGCGCCGTTGCGGGAGGTGGTCGAAAACCGCTGTGCAACTCCTCATTGGATCCTATTGGGCCCTGTGGGTTAGTCGGCAATGGTGATGTACGCCGGTGGTGACGGTACGCACCGCCGCGGACGTGACCGCCATTTTCTATCTGTTTACTCACTTGCTACCTGACCTTCAACAGGAGAGGACCTACACTGCAAGTGCTGCTGTGACCTGTGTCTGGAACCAACCATGGCTCGTGTCACTGGAGAAAGGGCCCCTGCCTTCACGGCTGCGGAGTTGGAGAGACTGATGGATGGGGTCCTACCCCAGTACCTAATGCTGTATGGATCTCCAGACCAACAGGTGAGTACACTGTGAGCACGATGAATGGGGCATGAATGCATGGAGTGCTGTGTGTGAGGGACTTGTGTAGGGGGGGCGGGTTGGGGTGAGGGCCCTTGGCAGTGTGCTGCATGCATGGTGGGCAATATCTGTGCATAAGGGGATGCGAGGGCTATGATGGGCCATGAGTGTAACAGGCAGGACGGTCTGACTGATACCTTTTCCTATGTGTATTTCTCTGCCGGTCAGCGCCCATCAAAAAAGGGTATGTGGCGTGCCATCGCCATGGACGTGCGGACCCTGGGGGTCTACGGCAGGCAGAGCACCCACTGTTGCAAACGGTGGAAGGACCTGAGATGCTGGGCACAGAAGACGGCAGAGGCCCAGCTGGGGATGGCCTCCCAACGAGGAAGGGGTGCCCGTCGAACCCTGACCCCCCTAATGGCCCGCATACTGGCGGTGGCCTATCCGGAGCTGGATGGGCACTTGGGGGCATCACAGCAGCCACAAGAGGGTGAGTACAGTACCCCAATATACTACCTGCGTGTGGTGGGGTGGCATCCGGGTGGGGATGTGGGCCTGTTGGTGCTCCTAGGCCAGGCCGGCCAGTACAGGGTAGGGCCCATGTTGGGCAGGGTCTGATGTCAACCTCCTCCAAACAAGCTAGTAGGCCTCCACTACTGGGCAGGAGTATGTGGGTCTCAGCTATGCTACAATTGGCGTTAGGTATTCCTGTCCATGGGCTGGTGACTAGCATTGTGACAGGTAGTGCATTGCCTAGTGTGTAGGGCTGTTCCCTGTGTGTGAGTGTGTTGTGTACGCCAACGGTGGTGTTGTTGCAGCCATTGACCAAGGGTATCCTTTGTCTTATCCCCCCCCCTTTTTGTTTTGTCACCCTGTCCTTATGTGCATTAGCATCATCTTGGGGAGGAGCAGAGGTACCGGCGACGGGGAGAGCTGCATCCCACAGGGCCCAGGAGGCCGAATCCACCGACAGTGAGGGCACCAGTGGGACGGAGGGCGAGGGGAGCACCACTGGGGAGACTGAAGGGGACAGTTCTGACAGTGATACCTCCTCCAATGGAAGCTCCCTGGTGGTGTCAGACACCTCTGTGCCCACCCCAACTACAGGTACAGCTGCCACCCCGTACCAGCACCGCCGTCCCAGCAGCCCCTCATCGAGTTTCCCGTGCCCACTCTCCCAGGAGGGTGGGCATCTCCTTTGCCCCAGGCACCTCAGGCCCTGCCCCAGTTAGCCCTGCTGCCCTGAGTGAGGAGGCTATTGACCTCCTGCGATCGATCTCTGTTGGACAGTCAACCATTGTAAATGCCATCCAGGGGCTGGCAGCCCATTTGCAACAAACAAATGCATTCCTAGAGGGCATTCACTCTGGCTTGGTGGCCCAACAGAGATCAATCCAGGCTCTGGCCTCCTCCCTGATGGCAGTCATTGTCCCTGTTTCTAGCGTCCCTCCTCCAAACTCCTCTGCCCAATCCCATTCCCCTCAACCCCAACCTATCCCAAGCACACAGGCAGACCAGCATCCACCCAGGACAACACACAGGAGTGCTTCAGGCAAACACAAGCACCACACATCATCCCACAGGCACTCACACAAACACCATCCAGATGCAGAAATACCAACATCCACTGCCTCCACTGTGTCCCCCTCCTCCTCCTCATCCACCTCCATCCCAGTAGCATCTACACTCACACCTGCATGCACTACATCCTCGTCCACTACCACCATCACGCCTATCACTACACTCGCATCACTGGCAGTCACCACCCCCACTTCCATGCACACATCCCCTGTGTCCTCTCCCACTGTGTTGGTGCCCACAAACGCAAACACTCAGACATCCAACAGCCCTCCACCTCACAACAGCATTCAGCCCATGCACCTGCACCCAAACAAAGCAGACACCTCCTACAACCACTTTCTCTTCCTCCACTCACAAACCTTCATCCTCTTCCCGCCCCAATGTCCCTAAGAAGCTTTTCCTCTCCACCATTGACCTCTTCCCTACCTCTCCTCCCCCCGTCCTTCATGTCAGGCCAGGGTGAAGAAAACCCAGGCAACCTCAGGGGCACAGTAGTGTTGACTGCTACTGCAGGTGGGAGAGGATCCCGGGCACCAGGCAGCAACACTGACAGGGTGCCTGCACCAGGTGCATCAAGGAAGGGGAAGGAGGCACCACCAGCTGCGACAGGGAAGGGCTAGGAGGCACCACCAGCTGTGACAGGGAAGAGCAAGGAGAAATCCCAGGCTGCTGACAGGAAGGACAAGACACCTGCACCAGCAGGCAGGAAGGACAGGAGGCCTGGTGCTGGGACTCACTCAGAGCCCCCACCACCAACCATGGTGGTTCAGCCGTCTGAGGCTGCAGGGGAAGGGCTGGAGCCTCCCCCCACCAATGCCAGCACCGCCACCAGCACCACTGCCAGCAGCAGCAGACCCAGTGGGCAGCTGTCAGAGGCTGCAGTGGATAGCCTGGAGCCTCCCCCCACCACTACCAGCAGCACCGTCACCAGCACCACTGACAGCAGCAGCAGCCCCAGTGGGCAGCCGTCCAAGGCTGCAGGGGATGGGCTGGAGCCTCCCACCACCACTGCCAGCAACACCACCACCACCACTGCCACCACTGAGCAGCCGTCACCACCGGCTGACAGTGTGTAGTCCTGCCTCTATCGGCTGTTGTGCATCCTGGCCCCTGCAAATCCATTGGGTCTGACACCCAGGTGAGAGACTGTGGCCTTGCACTCGCCAGGAGCAAGCAGTGGGCAAACTACCCACTAGAGAGACTGTGGCCTTGCACTCCCCAGGACCAAGCAGTGGGCAAACCACCCACTAGAGAGACTGTGGCCTTGCACTCCCCAGGACCAAGCACTGGGGAGAGACTGTGGCCTTGCACTCCCCAGGACCAAGCAGGGGGCAAACCACCCACTAGAGAGACTGTGGCCGTGCACTCCCCAGGACCAAGCAGTGGGCAAACCACCCACTAGAGAGACTGTGGCCTTGCACTCCCCAGGACCAAGCAGTGGGCAAACCATCCACTGGAGAGACTGGCCTTGCTCTACCAGGACCAGGCAGTGGGCGAACCACCCACTTCAGAGACAGTGGCCTTGCACTCCCCAGGAGCAAGCAGTGGGCAAAGCACCCGCTTGAGAGACTGTGGCCTTGCATTCCCAAGGACATCGCACAGGGCATGTAGGCCCCTCCAGGACCAGTGGTGTTGTACCATCTTCTGGCTGAGGTGCCCCCCCATTCCCTGTTCCCCTGAGGTGCCTGTGTATTTTCGACCTGATGCCCCTACAGTGTTCTCTCCAGGTTGTTGCAGGAGTGAGGTAGGGCCTTGGCCTATGTGTTGTGGCCCTGTGGCCTACGGACATTGAGGACTGGGCAGTGTCCCTCCATTTGTAAATATGTATATACGTTTGTAATTTAATGCACTTATTCATGTTTTTTAATCGTATGACACTCACTTTCTCCCAATCATTTTGTCCTTGCATTATTCCTTTGGGGGCACGGGGTGGATATGTAATGTTACTCCATCTGATTGTGTGTATGGTGTTGGGGGTGGGGGTGTTGCGTGTTGCGTGTTGCGTATGTGTGTCACTCTCTTTTTCCTCCCCCTCCCTTGTGTGCTAGGCGGCAGTACTCACTTTTGTCATCTTCGCTGGCATTGGTGTTCGTAATGCAGGAAATGTCGAAGAACATGGGAAATATGTGCAACTCGGGCTCCATGGCATCGTGGTTGTTCCCTGCGTCTCCGGAGGTGAGTCCTTTGACTTCTGTGTTCTGTTTCCACCGTGTTTTTGATGTGCTTCGTACCACCCCGGAAAAAGTGGCAGATAGGCTGGTCATAATGCAGTGGGCGGTACATTGTCTTCCTCCTGGCTGTTGGCGGTTAACGCCATGGTGCTTGTTGCTACCGCTGTGGCGGTCAGTGAGTTAAAGTGGCTGTCTGTCTAAGTGGTTTCTGCTGTGGTCATAATTCCATTTTTGTTACTGCCAGCCTGTTGGCGGTATTACCGCCACTTTATCACCAACCGCCAGGGTTGTAATGAGGGCCTTAATGTGGTACTGTGTGAAGATATCCTTAGCGGACTCCAACACCTCAGCCCAGACAGGGGTTATGCTATCACTGACACAAGAACTTGTACAACATCCAGGACTACACATACCATGGTCACATGTTCACATGTAAGGAGGAACAACCTAGCCCTAGGCAACTATGATATTATTGTAACATAACCATATAAGTGATTAAAAGGTGTGAAATAACAGGTTGACGTACTTTGCTGAGAAATTAAACATTTAATTAACCATCTGAAATACCAATAAAATAAAAGTGTTAAAAAAACAATCTTTGTCAGCCATTGTGGGTTGTACTGGTACAAATGCCTCAGCTTTGGTGTCTCCTCCATCCCTGAGGTGTTTCATGAGAAAATCAGAAGGATGGTACAAAGCATAATCAACTGTCTGAATTATGGTGATGACAATCTGGTGTTTGGGAAATTTCAAGTGGAACACAATCACACACTGATGAATGTATGTGACACTCTCCTAGATCTCACACTCGATAAAGAGAAGTTTCAATTCAGGACAACATCAATTAACTTTTATGGCTAAATATTATGTGCAGATGACATGTGTCTTGATCCTTAGAAAGTTTCCGAACTAACCTAGGCACCACCTCCAGAAAACATAGCTTCTCTTCGCTCATTGGGTTAGCAAGCTATTGTTCCAGGTACATTTCTGATTTTGCATCAGTGAGTGTGCCACTGAGAGACCTCATCAAGAAAGGACCTGTGTTCAAAAGGTCGATGAAGTGTCAGAAGGCTTTTCAGGCGTTTGCACATGGATCACAAATCCAGACAGCCTTGTATATTTTGATCATTTCCAACACACAGAATTGGTGGTTGATGTCAGCCCCATTTGTCTGGCAGTCATTCTGGCTCAGGGATACTGATCTGAAAGGCTGATGTCAAATAATTGCCTATTCCAGACATAGATCAGAAAACCTAAATTAGCATACCTGCAAGCAGAAAAATTAAGTCTTGCCATGGTGCGGGCCTGTGAGCCCGTCTTTCTTTCCATACATGGCAAATCTTTTACTGTCACAATTGACCATCAAGCACTACTCACAACAAATGGGAACCCCCCCAAAGCCAAGATACCACCCCGAATCAGCCGTTGAAGTATATTTTAGATATATCATCAGACAATCATGTTCTTGGGTAATGAAGAAACAAGATATAATTTGAGCTTCAAAACATGAACCTCATTGAGTGGCAAGACTGGAGGGGACTGGAACAAGCTCATAAAGCATACCCACTAAGCAAGATAAATGACCTACAGGCTTTTTAACAGATTTATGCTATGTTATGTTATGTTACGTAATGTTATGTTATGTTAAAACGTTAAAACAACTTATATTGCACACAGCTACTCAGAGAGTGTCCAAGCGCACAAGCCAGTAATCCAGATTACTCCAGAGGGATCACTTATTAAAAATGCAGGTTTTCAGTTGTTTCTTAAAAGCCGATTGACATGACACAGTACATAATTACAGAAGTAGCTTGTTCCAGGAAACAACCCCCAAAAAGATGCAGAACTGCCTCCAATCCTGGTCTTCCGTACTCTAGGGATCATTGGCAAGGCTTTGTTTGCTGATCTCAGACTGCGGACGGATTGATTAAAACAGAATCTTGGTCTTAGGTAACCAAAGGTTCGGAAAACGCTGAGAAAACACCATAAAATTCACAAAAAATAAAAACTGAAAACAGCACAGCCTACACATAATAAATTCCTCTAAATATTGGTTCTTCACCAATCAAAAACTCACCATTAACAACATAACTCCTTTCACACTCACTCTATCCAACAAACTCCACAGATCTAGTTTATCTTAGACCCCATTGACCCTCATACACAATTCTCCTCTCCTTTTGTTCTCCATTATTAATCTCGGATGCACATTTAATTTCCATATTTCTCTTCACCTTCACTTCCTTCTCTAATCTCACTCATGTCTTTCAATATATTCACTCTCCTCTCATTATATTCCCCTAACAAACTCTTTCTCTTCTTCACTCAAACTTCGTAATGCCCCTTTTAGTCTTGTTATCTTTCACACTAATTTGAGCAATATTTAAATACTTAGAAGAAGTCATGAATTTTTAGAAAATGGAAGTTATTCTGGCTTTGACATCTGATAGCTATGGCGACAGAAACTGTTGCTTATGAAAATTACTAACAAAAGCATTGCTGGATAGACTATAAGACATCGGTAACTGTACTTCCCTCAATGGGAATTCATTACTTACTCTTGTTTTGGGCTCACTTACTCTCATGTCTTCTTCTCCATCCTTTGCTGTCTGTTTCTTTTCCACTTTTCCCCCTTCCTTCCTTCTTGGCCCATTAATCCATGATTTTGTAAAAAAAAATCCTCCATTTTCTGATGCCATTTAGTAATTCTGTAATATGCACCCTTAACCTTAGCAATCTTATCTCCTTTATTTCTTCATCACCCTTTACCATAGTGAAATTCGTCCGTAAATCTTTCCTCCTATTTAAGTCAATCCCATTCTCTTGAGGCAAACTTTTCAATGTACAATGAGCTTTGTGGGCCTGTCTGACTGATTCTTTACTTACATAGCTCAACTCAGCCTAATCATATGCATTCAGTTTCTCACTGCCAATTGTGTTCATCAAAATCTCTTCAAAATCCATCTTTAAACTCAGTATGTCAATTTCTTTGGCCACTGTCTCTCCAGAGTGAGGCTGAGTTTCGGGGACTGTAACAACAGTAACAGCAGGTTTGATGGCTGCATCTGGAGATGTTTCTGGTTTGACAGAAAGTCTTCCCCCTTCCAATGCGCTCAGCGGAATGAATACACTTGCACTCTCAGTCGCAGCTGGGCTTAATCCTCTGGACTTCTGCCCCTGTGGTGGTCGGGGGCATAGGAGCCACTACATTTCTGGGGGGAATAAGGACAGCCTTGGGGAATTTTCATTGACCCTATAGAAAGTGCCTGTCGTCTGAGAGTCGCAGGCTTCTATGAATGTATACAGCTGTATAATTGTGACGTCAAATAGCAAGAAAGGACTGAATGTCATCACAATATGTAATTATGCTTTATTGTTAGTTACATTCTAGAAAGTAATTAGAAAATATGTGAGCAAACGTGAACCTTGCATCTTCATGCACCAAGCATACAGAGTGACATTCATAAACCTCAAAATGCAACTGAACTAACTAATTAGAAACCATTCTTTTTGCTGCAGTTAGTTATAATAAAATCCTGAACTTTTGTTTGAAAAAACAAATATTTTCTTCTGCTGTTAAGTGTGGGGAACAAATTCATTTGCTACTGTCTGTATGTCAAATGATTGCATCATCTCTTTATGTATGTTGCATATGGCATGATTTAGGGCCAGATGTATGAATCTGGCCCAGTGCGATTCGGTAATTGCGATTTTGAAGAAATCGCAATTACCGAATCGCAAAGGGCCATGTATCACATTTGCGATTCGTAATTGCGATTACTTAAAAATCGCAAATGCAATTACCAAATCGCAAATTGCGATACAGGCCCCATTCGCAGCTATGGGCCTGTTGGCCCATAGCTGCGAATTTTTTGCATTTTCGCAAATTGCGATTTCTGAAACAGAAATCGCAATTTGGGAAAAGCAAAGGGCCAGGGTGCTGGGGGCCTAAGGCCCCCTCTCCTGCACCCCATTTTATTTTTCCACATGTAAAGTACACACATGCCAAAAGGGCATGTGTGCTTTGCATATCAAATTTAAAAATGCAGTTTTACTGCATTTTAAAATTTTGCACCAGGTTACCACCTGGTTGCAGGTCATGGTATTTTGCACTTGCAAAATACCATTCTGTGAAATTTCGCAATTTGCGATTTTTTGCAGAATTGCATTGCGACCTGGATTTTGCGAATCGCAAACTGCGATTCGCAAAATCCAGGTCGCAACGCAGAAAATCGCGATTTTTTTTCCGCTGTTTGCGAGTGTAAAATCAGATGATACATCTGGCCCTTAGGTGCAAGTCAGGTCTAAGGCAAAATTCAGGCCTCAAACCGGATTTGCGCCATTTTTCTTGATGCCCAACCTCCATTGACATGACTCCTGTCATAGCAAAGACAGGAGTCATGCCCCCTTGCCCAGTGGCCATGCCCAGGGGACTTTTGTCCCCTGGCCATGGCCATTGGGCATAGTGGCATGTAGGGGGGCCCAAATCTGGCCCCCCTATGACACTTAAAAAAAATGGAAAAAAATACTTACCCCAACTTACCTCAACTTCCCTGGGATGGGTCCCTCCATCCTTGGGTGTCCTCCTGGGGTGGGCAAGGGTGGCAGGGGGTGTCCCTGGGGGCAGGGGAGGGCACCTCTGGGCTCCTTCCGAGCCCACAGGTCCCTTAACGCCTGCCCCGACCCAGGCGTTAAAAAACGGCGCCATCAGGCTGTGCGCCGTTTTTTAAAGCCTGCCCCCTCCTGTGCGTCAAAATGACGTCAGAGTATAAATAAGGGGCACAGGCCTTAAAGTCATTTTTTGGAAGGGAACGCCTACCTTGCATATAATTAACGCAAGGCTGGTTCCCCCTTCCAAAAAATGACGCACATGGTGGAATTTTGACGCCCGCGGGGTCGGACGTCAAAGTATAAATATGGGGCAGGGTTTGCGCTGATTGTGCGTCAAAAATTTTGACGCACATTCGGCGCAAACAGAGTATAAATATGCCCCTTAGTGTTTTCTGGGACATATTTAACCGTAACCAATTTTTTAATTGGTGGAGACCAATGAAGTTTTTGCTCAGTATCAAAGAAGATAGTGGAATAACTCAGACAATATATTGCAGTCTGTCAACCCATGTAAAAAATGCTCTCTCTGTTGGAAGCATTTATTAAATATATAACAGCAAGTTCTGGCTCTGAAGAGTTCTTAAGCATACTTGATAATATAGTTAACTGAGGTGAGGGTAGCAAAGGAAGTCACCATCCCTCTATAACCTCGACTAAACTTTGACTGCCCACTTTTTCTACTCTTGGAGAGTTAGTTGAATAAAGGCTTATTGAATTGGAATTTAAGTCTATCTTAGGCAATGGGACACCAATAATAAAAAACAGTATGTGTTGGACTTGGCCCTCTCTGCAGGGTTCTCCTAAATGTTTTGCCTTCTCCCCTCCTGTTGTAAGTCAACATGTTTTTGTTGGCTTGTAGTACTTGGTGCATTTTACCACAGCTAACTAGTGGTAAAGTGCTTGGGCTCTCTCTTTTAAACATGGTAACAATAGCTTACATTCAATTGGCACATTAAATTTACTTGTAAATCCCTAGTAAAGTGGCACTACATGCTCCCAGGGTCTGTGAGTTAAATGCTACTAGTGGGCCTGCATTACTTATTGTACTAATCCCATGAAAAGGCACTTTGAAATATCTCACACCTGCTAATGCAGCCTGTAGTGCAATTTTTTAAATACATAATTCCTTTGCCTGCCCTAAACCTATATTTTTTTGTGAAACAGTTTTTATTGACATTTATCATTTAAGAAACAATGAAAATAATAGATCAGATCTCACAGATTCTCCAGCAAGATGCCAAATGTGCTCTGCCCCCTCACAAAAGGGGGTAGGCTGCTCCATACTCATGGGGAACTAAATTACAATGCAGTTAAAGCTTCCAAGACCTCCCAGAATATACCCCACATCACTGACTGCTGAAGGCACCTTGCAGAAAAAGAGAATACATACTAGCCTGGACAAAAAAAAAAAGAAAAAAACGGCAATAACATAAAACTAACAACAAAACTCTATGTCCCATATTCCTACCATGTACGTTATACAAGCGGGGGTTGGGGTCCAGAAGGAAAGGCACGCAGAGGGCCCCAGAACACATCTCCCCCACTCCTCCCTGAATTAACCCAGCTGGCCTGAGCCCTATACATGGAAAAGGTGTAGCGCCCTAAGACGTGGACTACTGGTAGTAAGCAGAACGCCCCTGGACAGAAACCTCACCAGGGGGTCCCAAATATAGTCAATGCTTCTTCTAAAGATATCCAGTTTGTCAGCTAAACATTCCATAGCAAACCCACGCCAGAGTCTGGCATACCACAACGTTATTGGGGGTGGATCCTTTTTCTTCCAATATGATGCTAGGACAGTCTTAGCTGCCCCCAATGCCAGCCAAAGGATAGAGCGATCACCCTGTGTTTGATGATGCAGCTCAGGAGGGCGCAGACCCAACAGAACATGGCCGGTGATGTGGGAATAGGGAATCCCAGGGTAAAGATACCAGTTATAAAGAAGTTTATAATGAGCTGCCCTAGTCCCCATGGAATGGTTATATTTGACAATATCCTGAAACAGACGTGACCAAAGTCCCTCCTCCACTGGGCCCTCTAACATCCGTTTCCAAAGTTGACAAGGAGTATATTGACGTTGTGCTGATAACAATTATTTGTATAGTGTGGAAATGCTGCCCCGCTTCAGTCCCCCCTGTTGAACAAATCTCTCAATAGGAAGAAGCTCCCTGGTGGCCGCCACTCTTATATGAGGTTGAGTAACCCAATGGAGTAACTGATTATAATGGAAACGCTCAGAGTTGGGGAGATGGAAATCCCTACAGCAATTTTTGAAGGTGCGCACCTAATCCCCATGGACGAGATCAGCAATCGTGAGACATCCCCCCTCCCTCCACCTATCAAAGGGTCCTGGTGTGGCTCCATGAGGGAAGTCCGCGTTATAATGGATTGGGGTATGTGGTGAGGGGAAAGTCGTAAGTCGGAGGGCACTTGTCACCGTGTCCCACACCTTAAGGGTAGTACCTCTGGGGGTGCTAAGATACACATTTTTCGGGCGGTCACTCCTAGGTTTCCACAATACATCCCACAATGTCCGCCCCGTCACCGCCCTATCCATATGCAGCCAAAGTTTATCTGATTCTCGAAGAGACCACTCCGCGATAACCCGGGGCTGTGATGCTCTATAATATAGAAGAACGTCTGGAAGAGCGAACCCTCCCTTATCCCTGGGACGTGTTAGTAATTTGTTAGAGAGCTGAGCTCTCGTGTTCTGCCAGATAAACTGAGTACACAACTTGCGCAGTTCAGTAGAATAATCTTGGGGAATATCAATAGGTAGACTTTGGAACAAATATATCAACCGTGGGAGAACCGTCATCTTAAAAATGTTAATGAGGCCTAGCCAAGAGTGCCACAGGATGGAGCATCTCTTAAAATCAGTTTGCAATGTCTTAAGGAAGGGCGGATAATTTGCCGTAAGGAGGTCTGTCACCCTAAGAATGAGCTGAACTCCCAGGTACAAGATGTCTTTTTTAGCCAGGGCAAATGGAGCCGCGGAGGCCACCACATTCATTTCTGCAGCAGGAACCGTTAGGTTAAGAATATAGGATTTCCCTTTATTCACTTTAAAGCTTGCTACCTGCTCAAAAAGACTCAGCTCCTCCAACACAGCTCGAAGAGTTTGGCATGGATTAGTGATAAGAAGTAGAATATCATCGGCAAACAGAGAAATCTAGTGTTGATCGGAGCCAAATTGAATGCCTTGAACGCTTAGATCTGCCCTTATCCGGGCCGCTAGAAGTTCCATGCTTAGCGCAAATAGCAACGGAGAAAGCGGGCAACCTTGCCTGGACCCCTCGACAAGTCAAAAAATTGGGTTGTCTGAGGTATACAAGTGGGTATAGAAGTTCCTGAACCCTCGCGCTTTCTCCTCTTCTGAATGGTATTCCCCTGTGTCATCCCATACTTGCGCAATATAACCCTTGGATTGCTTAACCCGCGATTGCCTAGCCAAGAGGGAACCAATTTTGTTCCCCCCATCACAGTGAGACCTCTGGAGACCTAGTAGTGCCATCTCTGCCCTATTCATATAAATAGACTGTAGTTTACCCTTTATGGATGTTACATTCCTCTGACTCTGCCAAGTGGAAGAAAGCTTGTGTACCCACTCAGCCTCCCGCAATGCCTCCTCCAAACCCAATCGCTCTTCAGCCTTTAACCAATACAATGACGTCGCTAAGGAGATACAAGTGCCCCGAATGACAGCTTTGAATGCATCCCAAATGATAGGAAGAGGGGCATCCTCTTGGTAATTATTCTGAAAAAAACTCCTTAATAGCTCACCGCAGTGCATCTCTAAGGCCACCCCACAGTGTTTTGTTATCGCGGACGCCGTAAAAATCTGCGGGTAGTATTTATGCTGCAACCTGTGGCTGTCATCTTTCTTGAGATGTGTTTCCTGCAATGCCACTATGTCGTATTGGTGATCATCAAAGAATTTCTGTAATTGTGATCGCTTATTGGGCGAGTTCAACCCCTTAACATTCCAGTTTAAAAAGTGTACCATTACACCAAATTAGCTAGGAGGTGCTCGCCTATGTGTACTTCTAACTGATCACGTCCTCTTGAGACCAAAGTACTCCATCTCCCTCCCTCACCCCTTCTTCTCCTCCCCCCTCCTCCCACCATTCTAACAAAAGGAATAGGGACAAAAAACAATAATCAAACAACAACCTGAAGAACTCTAAACATGATATCAGAACGCCTAAAAGTCTCTCACAGGGTCACAGAAAACTCTGCAAAGTCTTCATGATCTGGAGAGGGTATCCATTCGTTTCCACCCCCCTACAGACCCCTGAGAGAAGCTCACATGATGTGTGGAACAAATTTTCCCTTCATTGCCCTAGAAGGAGCAACAAGAGAACCGTCCCAAAAAAGTTCGGACCACCAGCAGATTGCCAGCCTATCTAGTACCAACATGCCCCCCCCATGACAGAATAGACCAACACTGCCTATCGCAGAAAACAGATAATGTCTCACCCCCGAAACCCCCCAAGCGGTTAAGAGGATCACAAACTACTCCTTAGAAGCCCTCCACCGCAGCAGCAGGAGTCTCCAATCGTCTCTTTCCGGAAACATGACAGATGGTTCAGGACGGTACGCCTCCTCCTGCCTCGCAATGCCATTATCTACACCTTTCTCCTGGAGACCCAACACGGCCGCCGCCTCTCCGCATTTCACAATGTGATACGGCTTGTTGTTAAGTTCAAAAGCAATGCCAAATGGAAATGTCCACCGAATGTTCAGCGCATTCAACTCATCGGTAATCACACGAAAGCGCTTTCGTCGTAGCAGTGTGGTTGGAGCAATGTCCTGAAACAACCTACATTGAGCACCTTGAAAAGACACAGCGTCTTGACGCCTTGCCTTCTGGAGTATGCGCTCTTTAACCTTAAAGGAGCTCAATTTCACCAGAATATCCCAGGGTCTCTTATTTCCAATGGTGGGACGATTCCTCACCCTGTGCACCCTTTCGATCTGGACTTTGGGATGATCAGTGCCCAAAAGCCGCAAGAAGAGACCCACCACAAATGCCTCCAAGTCTGGGCCCTCACTGCCCTCCTCCAGCCCCTGCACTCTAATGTTGTCTCGTCGAGAGCGATTTTTCCAAGTTCTCGCATTTAAGAATTAATAGCTGGAGTTGCAATTTAAGTTGCGAAACCTCCTGCTCCAACGGGCTTGTTTTATCTCTTGGACCTAGGTTTCAAGGTCTAACATGCAGGTCCCCACCGAGTCCACATCTGCCTGGAGAGAGGTCATGTGACTAGTTACGTCGGATTGAAGCGCCTCAGTGCTGACTTCAAGTCCGCCGTGAGCTCCTCTCGCAATTCCGCCTTAAAGGTGCGGAGGGAGGCCAAAAGATCATCCATAGTGAGCGCCATTTTGCTGGGTCTCTGCGGCACAGGAGTCTCCCCTTTGGCCGGAGTGAAAAAATCAGAGACCCTAGTAGATTGTAGTTTCTTCCGAGGCATAAGCACCCTGCAGATCTCACTCCCCGCAGTGCTCTTTGTGCCTATAATAAATGTAGCTCCTTTTGTTAGCTCCCAGCTGCCAATCGCTAGGACATATCTCTCACTGTAAAAAAAGAGCCAGTGGACATACAAAACCAAAAACCAAATCCCAGGGTAGAGACCGGTGCATCAATCCTCCTACACGTGCTCATGGCTGGCCTGCTTCAGGAAAGTTCCATGTAGATGGTCACCAGGCACCATCTTAGGGTCAGGCATCTAGGACAGGCAGGCCCCAAGAAGAGCAACCTAGCCCCTCCGCCTCCACCCCGCGTGTCCATGTGGGGGGGTGTTCAGCCCACCCAACAGAGGTCCTCCTCACGGCTCATGGCCGATGCGCTGCGCCGGGGCAGCCCAAAATGCTCCACAATGAAAATGCGGCTGCGCTTCTCCACTCGTGTGACTGCTTGTATAAACCAAGGTGGCCCTCCACCCCCGGCCACATCTCCGCCATCTCCCACTGCACCACACACTTGGGGGGGCTCCCTCACCTCATCCGGGGACTCCCCCCGGTACGCGGTTGGCCAGCTTTCCACCCACAGCTCGCTCCAGGCTGTCCGCAGAAGCACAGACACCAACCAACTTCCAGGGCGCTGCAGCAAGCCCGATTGACTCCCTGGGCTCACTGCATCTTCGGGGAGCCCGTTTGGCCCACGGCTCCCCCCAGACTGCATCGAAAGGGGGTCCGTAGGCGCGGGTGGTCACGGACCCTCCGGGCTTCACGACCTGTCGGCCATGTTGGCTGGCCCCACCTCCTCTAAGCCTATATTTTTAATACATATACTTCACCCTTAGGGTAGACCCTAAGCAACCCATGGGGCAGGTTGCAGTGTATTTAAAATGTTGCCCATGTGCCTTTAAGTTTTACATGTCCTGGCAGTGAAAAACACTTACATTCATCTTTCACTACTGCAAGGCCTGCCTCTCCCTGTCTCTGAGTTACATTATTACATTTAATAACTGATAACTTTCATTTGGGAACAGGTAGGAAGATCAAATTTGGTATCTAAAGAGTTTAAAACTCTTTAATGGTAAAGTTGGAGTTTAAGTCACAATTCTGAAAATGACATTTTTAGAAAGCTGGTATTTTCTTGTCCTAGCCGTTGGTGCCTGTGCCCTGGGTCATATAACTGGGTATAATTGGCAGTTGGACTTTGTGTATTCTTCCCAGATAGTGAGGCAAATGAGGATTAGGTGTTGGCAAGATGGGAGGAGCAGAGCTGTTCCCTGGCCCTTTTACATTTCAAAGAGGCTGCCTCAGGACACTCACAAAGAACTTGACACCAGTTGATTATCACCCCTTGCAGCCTGGGCAGGGCAAGGAAGGAAATTCCAGAAGCTCATGTGGGAGATGTCTATAAGTTTCTCCCATTTCAAAGGTTGGCACCAAATATAAATATTGAATCCTCAGTCCAACTCTTCCGTACACTCCTTGACCTGTGAAAGACTACAGAAGGACTTCTTTGTATTCCATGGGACTGCCCTGCTGCTTGAGGTCTGCCTCGTTTCTCAGAGGACTGCTCTACTGCTTAAGGCCTGCTTGATCACCAGTGGACTGCCTAAAGCAATAGAGCAGTTCTCGCTGGAGGACCAGCTCCTTGAAACCAGGTCTACTAGAGTGACTCTAATGGTCAGGTGGTTGCCTTGTTCTGAGCTACAGGGACACAACAAGTTCCAGAAGCCTCCCTGCAACTTCCCAGCTGACATACTGCAACTGGACCTGCCTGTGTCTGCATCTGGACCTGCCTGTGCCTGCAACTGGACCTGCCTGGACCTGCAACTGGACCTGCCTGCGCCCCACTGGCCTCTGCTGTAGTGAGTTCCTAATCCCCAAAATATGCCTCCCAGCTCCCTGACCCTTGGCTGGCCTTAGTTGAGCTCCTCCAGAGAAATTCTGAAGTTTGGATCTCTGGACGCAGAACTCTGAGAAGGCAATATTTTTTAGCTGGACTAACCTGGTCCCTGTATCTAGCTCCCACTCTTTTGTGGCTGTTCTGAACTTGTGACTTGGTCCTGGTAGAGCGACCAGATAACCACAGTAAGAGCTTTCTGCTAGTTGTGCTACATTTACTTCAACCTTTAGAATTGCATATCTCTGATACTAAAGATAGGATGTTTGTCATTGTGATCTCATTTTATTCATTACATTTTACCCTATTTTCTAAATATGTGTGCGTTTTTTCTTGAGTGATGTTTTCATTTCATTACTATTTATGTGCTACACAAATACTTAACACAATGTCTCTAGGTTAAGCCTAGCTGTTTTGTGCCAAGCTATCAGAGGGTTGAGCACAGGTTAATCTTGTGACTTTTGTGGTTCACCCTGACCAAGATTGTGGTTGTTGCTGGAGAAAGATTTTCAACCCACACAATCAAAAACCCAGTTTATTACAGTATAAAATATTAAGTAACCATTTACTAACCCAGGCCCCTAGAAGAAGCTTAATAATCTGCTTGTCAAAAAACGAAAGTACTTAGAAACAATGCTATTAAAAAGACCTTGACAAAACTTCAAGTTGGCAATTCAACTGTGTTGGCAGACAGCACTACACTATTAAATGTGGTACTGTGTGTATGTTTTAGTCAAAGAATGATAAGATTTCTAATCCCAGGTTCTCCTTTTGTTAATAAAAGTATTATGTAAAAAGCACTGCATTACGATTTGCACAGGACTCCCAAAAGTGGTGTTTGTCCATGAGGGCAATCGCATGGTATTTTCATCAGAACCTACCCACGGATAACTGCAGGGCTGTAGGCAATGTGGAGTCAGGAAAAATGTTTATTATTGTCAGCCTTTCTTTTGAAAATCTGTGTAATCATGGTCAAACATATAACTCTGCTGCCATTTTCATTAGCATTGCACAGCAGGTGGAGGGGGAGTGAGGATACTACCACACACAGTAGAAGTGTATTGCTTGCTCTCTTGTGGTTGCAAAGTGGAGATCAAGGCACTGTGTGCTCTTAACGCACCACAAAATATAAAACACATTTCAAAAACTTCAAAAGTTTCCTGTATAATCTGCGGGACGTATTAGTGCTTACAAACGAAATATCTGGAAATGCAGTGAAACATGACCTGAAATATGCATGAGAATGTTGTGAGATGTTTGAAACAATGGGAAGTGGTGCACCATCTTGAGAGATGCTCACAGAAATTCAGTGTAGTGAAATATGCAGAACAAGATGAGTGTCAGTGATGCTTGGTTAATAAATAAATCTAGGGTCTTCTTTGGAACCAGTGCAGACTTTAATTCATAGAATCATTTGAAGCTTCCTGGTGTCAGAGAGGTATTCTTTTTGAAAGGCATTCTAAGGCTGTTACCAGTCCTGGAAAGCACTTTAAGAATTTCAATATTGAGACGCAAATTTGTAACTTTTGATACAAGGCAGCACAGTAACCAAAGTTGCTTTCCCGCACCAATAGTAGAGTAAATATTTCTACTAATGTATGATGCTGGATTTATTTCTCTCAGTGCTGGTGTAAATGTAGTTGCCTTCCACCAATGCACACAGCCATGCTCTTTAGTGCATGGGTGTGCATATGTGTGATGTTAAGCATAGGTTTTTGCAGTGTAAGGGTCCCCTTCTGTACAAAAACTATGCTTTAACACAGTTATGGAATAAAGTGTGGTACATGCGTAAAGTTTCAAAAGTTTACAGAAAAGAAAACTTTACTCATTCTTTATGCCTGAATCAGGGAGGTGTAAACTTTTGGCACACAGTCCTATCTACTTTTTTTTTAGTAAGTAAGGCTTATGAGCATGCCCATGTACAACCCATGGAACATACCCTTGCCGCAAAGTAATGCTTAGATCTACTTTACTTTATGTTAGGTAATGTTCCAATGCATATTAGGATGTGTATTGGAAAGTAAATTCCAGCACAACACTTTCTCCCGGGTTTGCATCACTTTTTTGGCTGCAAACCTGATGAAAAAAGTTAGTACATTTCCCATTGATTCTTTCTGCATATTTTCTGGCAGTCTATCTTCAACTGTGTGCAGCCAGTAATACATTTTTAAATTACCCTACGTATTTACATTGCTTTCACTCCCAGGCTGGGACCTCAGACACACAATTCACTAGTCCCCAGTGCAGCAACTGATTATTATACATACAAATATCTTAAGTAATCACATTAACCTAGCGGTGTGTGAGCCACTGAAAGCCCAAAGAGGCTTGAATCTGAACCCTGGCTCAGACCGTGGTCTCATTGGAACCTCAAGCCTAGTACAAGCTGCGCTTTCATATGGTTTCTGCCTACCACCCTCCCTCTACCCTCATGCACAAAAAGGTAAAACAAAACATTAACATTGAGGTAAAAAGGAAAGGCAAATAAATACCAATTTAGTAGCTGATCTGAACAAAGTGATGGTTTCCCCTCTTGACCAAATTCTGTGATCCTAGGCAAATGTTTTATTTTACCCATCTTCCTTTTATTCAATATTGCATATGAACGCACCTTTATATACATGAGTTCAGAGTACCAGCTGTACACAATCTATTCTGTTTCGTTTAATATACTATAATGTTGCTCTATTTATAAGAATGTGGGTTGCATAAAGGATTGACATGACAACTGGTCAGGACAGGAGTGGTTCCAAGTACATGCTTAAAAACTATCACTTTTAATAAATACTTGTCAGTGCAGTGCTATAATGTGACATATTAATGTCAAAACTTCCACATGTCAAAGAAATACATTTTTTTGAATGTTGAAGAGACCTTATTATATATTAAGTGATGTTCAGTGTATGAATTTCATGGTAAACATTTTCAGGGCTCTGCTTGTGCACAGGCTGTGAGAGCCAAGCCAGCCCTTTGGCTCAGCTCTGACTGAGCTCGTCCTGCTAATTTGTTGGTTTGTCCATTTCCATATTAACCAATTGAGCTTTACTCTTAGAACAATGCATTACCCACACACTAGTTTATCTTGCATTTATTATTCATTTAAGGTGCCTGAAATTACATTTACAAGTAGTTATTGCCAATGGTCAGGGCCTCTGGAATTATGTGGCAGCACTGTCTAAATTATGCAGCAGTAAAAAGCAAACTATGCTGCATAGTGTGACACTTTTAAAGATAGTATTACTTCATTATTTTGCCATTTCTACAAATCCTATCACTGTATAGTTATTAGGACCAGCTTAACACCCAAGGTTTTCATATATGTTGCATCTGATGATAACATTTGTGCTCTTACTGCGTGGTTTTGCTGCTCTTATGCATACATTTGAGGTGAAAAGGAGTGAGAGATAGCGAAGGAAAATGTGACATGCACTTTACAGTGCAACAGTTCCTACAGCACCCACAGGACACTTTGCGAAAGGCAACAATTATCTGGAATGAGAAAAGAGCGCATTGACATGGAGATATGGGCCATTAAATAAAATAATTTACAGAACCTGATGACAGAATATAACATTTTTCATTAAAGATTCTGTTTAATAGTATCTTATTTTAAGAATGGTTTCAAGGTGCTAAGAAAATAAATCTTGTTGACATTTATATTCTGTCACAAATATTTATATAACACCTCCTTCAGACAGAAGGGTTAGTAAAGTGCTATTGAAATGCCAATATAATACAAATTGTAACTGTCTTCCTCATTTCTGTTTTAAAGGAAATTTGCATAACCTCGCCTTTGCAGTAGTAAAAAGTGTGACAAGGTACTATTGCAGAGTATTTGTCAATGGGGAAACATATGCTAATGGAGCCATTCATCCATTTATCTGTCCTCGCCAAGGCCATCATTACAACCTTGGCGGTCGGTGTTAAAGCGGCGGTAATACCGCAAACAGTCCGGTGGAAAAAATATGGGCCCATATTTATACTTTTTGACGCTAAACTGCGCTAACGCAGTTTAGCGTCAAAAAATTTTGCGCCGTCTAACGCCATTCTGAAGCGCCATGCGGGCGCCGTATTTATGGAATGGCGTTAGCCGGCGCAAGCAGACCGGCGCTGCCTGGTTTGCGTGGAAAAAAGCCACGTACACCAGACAGCGCCGGCGTAGGGGGAAAATGGCGTATGGGCGTCTTAAAATGGGGCAAGTCAGGTTACGTCGAAAAAATCGTCGTAACCCGACTTGCGCCATTTTTTTTCGACGCCCATCCCCCATCAACATGACTCCTATCATTGTAAAGATAGGAGTCATGCCCCCTTGCCCAAAGGCCATGCCCAGGGGACTTCTGTCCCCTGGGCATGGTCATTGGGCATAGTGGCATGTAGGGGGGCACAAATCAGGCCCCCCTATGCCACAAAAAATAAAAAACTTACCTGAACTTACCTTAATGTCCATGGGATGGGTCCCTCCGTCCTTGGGTGTCCTCCTGGGGTGGCCAAGGGTGGCAGGGGGGGTCCCTGGGGGCAGGGAAGGGCACTCTGGGCTCATTTTGAGCCCACTTGTCCCTTAACGCCATGCCTGACCCAGGCGTTAAAAAGCGGCGCAAATGCGCCGTTTTTGGCCACGCCCACTCCCGGGTGTCATTTTTGCCCGGGAGTATAAATACCACGTAAAGGCCTGGGAGTCATTTTTTAAGACGGGAACGCCTCCCTTGCATATCATTAACGCAAGGAAGGGGTTCACGCTAAAAAATGACGCACACTCCGGGCACTTTGGCGCCCGAAGCGTCTAACGCCATAGTATAAATATGGCGTTAGTTGGCGTTAGTTTAGCGTCGAATTTGCGTCGAAAAAAACAACGCAAATTCGGCGCAACCAGAGTATAAATACGGCCCATGGAATCATGACCATGGCGGAAACCGCCAACATAGACAGCCACTTTAACACTCCGACTGCCACGGCAGTAGAAACAAACACTGCGGCGGTAACTGCCAATAAACAGGTGGAAGACAATGTACCGCCCACTGTATCACAAAAGGCCTATCCGCAGGCCTATCCGAGGGAAAACACTCACCTCTCCACACACCACGAGGAACCAGGACGCCATGGAGCCCAAATTGCAGATACTGCCAATGCTGGTCTTCCTTCTCTTCTATCAGGAGCACCAAAGACGGCAGCGATGACCACGGTGAGTACTGCACCTACAACACAGGGGGGAGGGAAAAGAGAGTAACACACACATGCAACACGCAACACCCCTACCCCCACCCTCACCCTCACCCACAACACCATACACACAAATACATGCAGCAACATTACACATGGAAGAACACAAGGACAAAAGGAAATTATTTGAACAAATGTAATCGTGCTATCTCATTATCAAAGTTCAAAATCCAGTAAACACAATTATGTACACCAACTACACAAGTCCGGATAGTGCACCAATCATTGTCCGTGGACCACTGGGCCCAAAATGCATCGGCGAAGCCCACACTAGATACCTGACTGGAAACGGAGAGAACACTGGAGGGGCATCATATCGAAATGAAACTGGCACCTCAGGGGGAGGGGGGCACCTCAGCCAGATGAACGCACAACACCACTGCTGCACGAGGGGGCTCCATGCCCACTGCTGCATCCTGGGGAGTACAAAGCCACAGTCTCTCAAGTCTCTCCAGTAGGTGGTTTGGCCACTGCTTTATCTTGGGGAGTGCAAAGCCACAGTCTTGCAAGTCTCTGAAGTGGGTGGTTTGCCCACTGCTTTATCCTGGGGAGTGCAAAGCCACAGTCTCTCAAGTCTCTCCAGTGGGTGGTTTGCCCACTGCTTTATCCTGGGGAGTGCAAAGCCACAGTCTCTCAAGTGGATAACAGTCTCCACTGGTTCTGGAGGGGGCCTGGTGCCCAGAGTGCTTCATCCTGCCAAGGACTGAGGTAGTGGATGTATCTCTCCACTGGTTCTGGAGAGTGCATGGTACCCAGAGTGCTTCATCCTGCCAAGGACTGAGGTAGTGGATATATCTCTCCACTGGTTCTGGAGGGGGCCTTGTGCCCAGAGTGCTCGACGTGCAGTGTGGCCGGTACACTTCACACACCTGTGTGTGCGTGGCACTACATTGGTGAGGTACAGGTAGCATGATACGCCATGGAGTCAGCGACATACCTCACACTGCTGCGGCTTCGCATTCCACCTGCAGGTGCCAACAGTGATGACAGTAATGCTTCATGGAAGCTGCCCAGGGTCCTGGAACTCTCCACCAGCCTCGGACAACTGACCACTGGGGATGGTAGGCATGCCAGCGGTGGTGCTACTGTCCGAGGACGTCACGGGGCCGCTGGCAGTGCTTGCGGCGGTGTCTGTGGTGGCGGTGCTGGTGGCGGTGTCTGTGGTGGCGGTGGTGGCGGTGCTGGCGGCAGGGTCTGTGATGGCGGCGGGGTCTGTGGCGGCGGGGCTGGGGGCGGGGCATGTGTCAGCATCTGCTGAGGGAAAAATCAGGTTGTCTCCTGCAGCCTCGGACGGCTGCCCACCGGGGAAGAGGCTGGGGACTGCCGCAGCGACTGTAGACGTGCCGGAGGCTGTGCAGGTGGCGGTGCAGGTGGCAGTGCAGGTAGCGGTGTTCGCCGCCGTACAGGTTGGCGTGGACGTGGACAGAAGGTGTGACACAGGTCCCTCAGTCTGTGCCGCCATGCCCTGCCCTTCTGTTTTTGGCCCTTCCCCACCTTTGATGGTGGTGCAGTTGTCTTGCCACTATCCCCTTTTGTTTTAGCTGACCCCTTGGTGGCTGGTGGTTTTGGCTTCTCACTCCCGGATATAGGCACCTTTTTCACCTTGGCAGGTGGCAGAATGTCCTTGCCCTCGCTACGTGGCACACGGGCAGCCCTGACGGTTGGCGCACTCCATGACCCCACAGTTGCTGGCACCACTGTGCCTGGGGATGTGGTGGCTGAGGTGCTGGGCTGGGACCCGGAAAGCCTGGCCCAAGGGGAAGGACGGGGGGAGGTGTAGGAAAGAGGTCAATATTAGCCAGGAAACGTTTTTTAGACACTCTGGGACGGGTAGATGTAGGGGGTTTGGGAGTGGAGGAAGAGGTAGTGGTTGTAGGAAGTGTACGTCTGCTGAATTTGGGTGAAGGTGCATGGGCTGGAGGCTGTTGTGAGGTGGATGGCTGTTGGGTGGGTGTGTGCCTGCGCTTGTGTACTTTGGGAGGAGGGCTCACAGACACACTGGTAGAGGACACTGGGGATGAGTGAATGGTAGTGAGGGTGCTGATTGCACGTGAGCAGTGTGTGGTGATGGGCGTGCTGGTGATGGAGGTAGTGGCTGAGGATGTAGTGCATGCAGGTGCGAGTGGAGACAAGACTGGGAGGGAGGAGGGAGACGTGGAGGAGGGGGATGTTGGTATGTGTGCATGGGTATGTTGCTTGTGTGAGTGCCTGTGGGATGTGTGGTGCTTATGTTTGCCTGAGCCACTCTTGTGTGTTGGTGTGTGTGCATGCTGGTCTTATGGTGTGCTTGGGATAGGCAGAAGTACAGGGGATTGGGTCTGGGTGGAGGAGGTTGGCGGGGGAGGCTGGACACAGGGACAATGGCTGCCATCAGTGCTGAGGCCAGAGCCTGAAATGCTGTCTGTTGGGCTGCCTGGCCAGAATGAATGCCCTCCAGGTATGCATTTTTTTGTTGCAAATGCCTCTCAACACCCTGGATGGCATTCAGAATGGTAGACTACCCAACAGTGAGGGATCTCAGGAGGTCAATAGCCTCCTCACTGAGGGCAGCAGGGATGACTGGGGCAGGGCCTGAGGTGCCTGGGGCGAAGGAGATGCCCACCCTTCTGGGTGATCGGGCATGGGACAGACGCTGAGGGGCTGCTGGGAGGGCGGTGCTGGTAGGGGAGGGTGGCGGCTGTACCTGTTGATGGGTTGGGCACAGAGGGGCCCGCCACCGCAAGGGAGCTCTCATCAGAGGAGGAGTCGCTGTCGCTGGTCTCTGCTCCTGTCCCTGCCGTGGAGCTCCCCTCGCCCTCCGTCCCGCTGGTGGCTTCAGACTCTGTAGCTTCACCCTCCAGGGCCAAGTGGGATGCCGCTCCCTTCTGCTCTGGTGCCAATGCTCCTCCGCCTGATAATGCTATTGCACACAAGAACAGGGAGACCACAATAAGGGGGGGATACAGAAGATAGACATGTTCAGTGCATGCAACACCACTACCGTTGGCGGACAAAACAGACAGTGGGCAGCCGTCTGCTCTACGCCATGCACTTATAGTTCCTCGATTTTTCACATGCCCATAGGGTACGAGGCCTAAGCCCAATTCCTGCACACCTGGAAGTCAGAGGAGCCTGACTAGGTGTAGGTGGCTCTTACCACTAGTGGGGTTGGGGTGCCACGTAGCCTGCCTCACAAGGGACCTTGCCTACCAAGATCGCCCTGACCTAGGGGAACCCACTGCCCACCTCCCCCGCCCAGACATCTCGTAATGCGCGCAGAGTCAGCTGAATGACAGTGTACTCACCCCCTTGTGGCTGCTGTGATGCCCTCAAGCGCCCATCCAACTCCGGATAGGCCACAGCCAGGATCCGGAACATCAGGGGATTCATGGTGCGACGGGCATCCCTCCCACGTAGAGAGGCCATCCCCAGCTGGGCCTCCGCTGTCTTCTTGCTCCAGCGGTGCAGGTCCTCCCATCTTTTATGGCAGTGGGTGCTCCGTCTGTGGTAGACCCCCAGGGCCCGGAAATCCTTTGCAATGGCACACAAAATAGCCTTCTTCTTCAGGTGGGTGCTGACCTAGGGGAATGGTACAGGGTGAAAGGACATTACTCACCTGGCCGGACCATCATACTCATAGCCCACCAGTTCCCACTCATGCCATGACGCACATACACTCACCATCCGCACATGTAGGCCTCAACCCCCCCACCATTGATCTTCCAGCCACACCACTCAAAGCAGGAATTGCCCATTCAGCATGCTCGCAGTGTACTCACCTGTTTGTCTGGAGGACCGTACAGTTGCGTGTTCTGGGGAGGACCCCATCCACTAGTTTCTCCAACTCCTCCAAAGTGAAGGCAGGGGCCCATTCCCCAGACACTGTAGCCATCATCGCTTCCAGACACAGGTCACAGCAGCACTTGCAGTGTAGCTCCTCTCCTGTTGAAGGTCAGGTATCAATTGAGTGAACAGACAGAAAATGGCGGTCACGTCCGCAGCGGTGCGTACCGTCACCGCCGGCGTACATCGTCATTGGCTCCTCAGACCCATAGGGCCCAATGTTAACCAATGCTGAATTGCTCCGCGGTCTTCGACCGCCCACCGCGACGGTGTACTACGCCAGTACAGTTACCTCATATCCCCCCTTACAGGTCACATGGCATTAATAATAACTGCATCACACCTATCTAGGCCTGGAATACACACAGTTACAGGCACATTGCAGATTAATAAATTTCTGCAAATAACGTTTTGTGATACCTCAGTGTTGGCTGACTCTCTGCTCGCTGTTTTCCTCCATAGAGCACGTCTGCTGGGGCAGCTGAAGAGATGGCGGCATCCTCCAGTGTTCAGACCCCTGGTGGACCTGTCGACAATGGAAGAGAGACACATCATGTCACATACAGACTTTATCGTACAACAATCCAGGAACTGTGTGCCCAGTTGGAGCCAGACCAGATGTCAGCTATCCACCATCCCCCAGAGATACCCCCTCTAGTGCAGGTCCTGTCAGTACTCCATTTCCTGGCAAGTGGTTCCTTTCACACAACAGGGGCCATTGCATCAGGGATGTCCCACCCAATGTTCTCTAACATGTTGTCCAGAGTGTTGTCTGCCCTGCTGAAACACATGTGCAGCTACATCGTGTTCCCTCAGGTGGAGGATTTGCCCACAGTGAAAGGTGACTTCTATGCCCTGGGACATATCCTCAACGTCATTGCTGCCATTGATGGGACACATGTGGCATTAGTACCCCCACGCAGGAGTGAACAGGTGTACAGAAACCGGAATAGCTACCATTCGATGAATGTGCAGATGGTGTGTTTGGCAGACCAGTACATCTCCCATGTGAATGCCAAGTTTCCTGGCTCAGTGCATGATGCTTACATTTTGAGGAATAGCAGCATCCCTTATGTGATGGGGCAACTCCAGATGAACTGTGTGTGGCTAATAGGTGAGGCCAAGGACCCAATACAGTGTGAATAGGTGTCTTGGTATGGGGTTGTCCCTAAGGGTTAGTGTGTGTCTAACACTTGTCCCTCGATATTTGCAGGTGACTCTGGTTACCCCAACCTGTCATGGCTACTGATCCCAGGGAGGAATGCCAGGACAAGGGCAGAGGAACGCTACAATGAGGCACATGGGCAAACTTGGAGGGTGATCGAACGCACCTTCGGCCTCCTGAAGGCCAGATTCCGGTGCCTCCATATGACAGGTGGTTCCCTATACTACTCACCAAAGAAGGTGCGCCAGATCATTGTGGCCTGCTGTATGCTGCACAACCTGGCTTTGCGATGGCAGGTGCCTTTTCTGCAGGACGATGGGCCAGCTGGTGGTCTTGTGGCAGCTGTGGAGCCTGTGGACAGTGAAGAAGTGGAGGCAGAAAAAGAGGATATCGACAACCGAAACAACATAATCATGCAATACTTCCAATGAGACACAGGTAAGAAGAGGTCACTGTCTCCCACATCTCATACGATTGTTGGAGCTAGCATAAGTCTGTCATTTTCACTCAGTGTATGGACCCTGACTTGTCACTTTGCCTTTCCATTTCACAGATGTGGGTCCCACTTTGTGCCCTTTGCTACATTTCCTCCTGGCCTACAGCTGTGTTACATCGTTATTTGCACAAGTAAATTGACATTGCTATATTCCATGGTTATTGCAATTACACATTTGTGAAAGCACATACTGACTCCAGATTGTTTTGTGATTGAAGTGTTTTATTTCTGTGCTAATAAGTGGAGGGGGTTGTAAAATGGGCTGGGGGGATGGTGGAGGAATGTCCATGGCAGAGTCCAGTCAATTTATTTAACAGGTGCATTGTCCAAAGGGGCATAGGAAGTGGAGCAATGGCAGTTTAAGGAGGGACAGGCTGACAAAGTGGGACAGAAGGGTGACATTCAGGAGGGTCTCATTTCCTGGTGGGGGTCTGTTCTCTGCCTTGTTCCTGGATCTCAGGGACTGTTTGAGGGGTGGTTCTCCATCTACAGTGGGTGGGGTGCTGGTGTCATGTTCCTGTGGCGGTGCCTCCTGTCCATTTGCGCCGGCGGAGGTGGAGGGCTGTTCATTGTCCAGGCTAGTGTCAGGGGCCCCTTGTTGTGCCACTGTGTCCCTCCTGGTGTTGACAAGGTTTTGCAGCACCCCTGCAATGGTGACCAGGGTGTTGTTAATGGACTTCAAGTCCTCCCTGATCCCAAGGTAGTGTTCCTCCTGCAGCCGCTGGGTCTCCTGAAACTTGGCCAGTACCGTTGCCATTGTCTCCTGGGAATGATGGTAAGCTCCCATGATGTTGGAGAGGGCCTCGTGGAGAATGGGTTCCCTGGGCCTGTCCTCCCCCTGTCGCACAGCAGTCCTCCCAGCTTCCCTGTTGTCCTGTGCCTCTGTCCCCTGAACCGTGTGCCCACTGCCACTGCCCCCAGGTCTCTGATCGTCCTGTGTTAGTGGGGTTGCCTGAGTTCCCTATAGTGGTGGACACAGTGCTGATTGACGTGTCATTGGGACAGAGGGATGGGCCTGCTGGGTGGGTGCTGTGCTGGTGTTTCCTGAGGGGGAGGCTCTGTGGTGGGTTGTGATTCTGTCAGGGGAACCAACTGTCCAGAGGTCCCTAATGGGCCGGGCTGGTCATCTTGATCCAGTTGTGCACAGCTGCTGTCATCACTGTGGGTCTCTTCTGTGGGGGGACTGGATATGTCTGGCACCTCCTGTCCGGTGACGTTGGGTAGGGGTCCTGTAGGGGTGTAAAGGCATGATTATTACATCTGTATGTGCCATTGTGTGCAATGGGTGAGTGACCCTCTACTCCAGTGCTTGCCTTCTTGGCTTGGTCCTTGTGTGATAGTTGGTTTGGGGTCTGTGTGCGTATCTGACTGGACACGCTTTGGTGATGGGTGTCCATGCATTGGTGTTACATGGAGGGCTTGTTTTTGGGATGTGTGGGTTGTGTTGGTTGGGTATCTGTGGGTTGTTGGGGTGATGGGTGTGAGGGTAACGGTGGGGTATGTGATGGCATGCAGGTAGGGTGGGGGATAAAGTAGTAAAGATTTGCCTTACCAGAGTCCAGTCCTCCTGCTACTCCTGTGAGGGTCTCAGGATGCAGTATTTCCAAGACTTGCTCCTCCCATGTTGTTAGTTGTGGGGGAGGAGGTGAGGGTCCACCGCCAGTCCTCTGTACTGCAATCTGGTGTCTGGAGACCACGGAACGCACCTTCCCCCGGAGGTCGTTCCACCTCTTCCTGATGTCATCCCTAGTTTTTGGATACTGTCCCACTGCGTTGACCCTGTCGACAATTCTCCGCCATAGCTCCATCTTCCTTGCAATGGAGGTGTGCTGCACCTGTGATCCGAATAGCTGTGGCTCTACCTGGACGATTTCCTCCACCATGACCCTGAGCTCCTCCTCAGAGAACCTGGGGTGTCGTTGGGGTGCCATGATGTGGTGTGGGTGATGTGTGAGGTGGTGTCTGTTGTGATGTGTGAGGGGATGTGTTGGTGTGTGTTGTTTGAGGTGCGTGGATGTTGTGTAAGTGATGGTGCTGTGTGTCTGTGGATGCTGGTGTTGTTTTAGGTAGTGTCTCTCTCTTGCCTGCTTTCAAATTTCTGGTAGTACGGGTTTGTGGGTAATATGGGTGTGTGGTGTGTGTATGTGTATCAGGTGTGTGTATTTCGAATTGTCCAATGTTTTGGTGTTTTGTATATGTGTGTGTATTTTGAGCGCAGCGGTGTGTACCACCAATGGTTTACCGCAGTTGAAAGTTCGCCGTGTTGATTCTTCGGTCGTGATAGTGTGGGCGTATTCTTTTTGGCGTGACGGTGTTGGTTTTGTTATCGCCAGTTTATCACTGACGTTTGGTGTAGCGGACTTGTGTGGGTGTCTGTATTATGGCGGATTCCGAGCTGTGGGTTGTAATACCTGTAGAGGAATTCCGCGGCCGCAGCGGTATGTTGGCGGTCTTCTGCACGGTGGTAAGCGGGATTTACCGCCAGGGTTGTAATGAGGGCCCAAGTCTTTAATTGGCACCTTGCAAGTGGGGTGAAGAGAGAGTGAGACAGCAGGGGGCACAAGAAGCAATTAAGAAAACAATGCCTCCTCTACTTTTTCAATGGCATGTGAAGTACTAGAGCCCAGCATACACATCAGACAAGAATCCACCCTCTTTGTCATCGAAGCTGCAGCAGCTCCAGCTGCAGCATAAGAGACGGGTGGGGCAGGGGATCTGAAGCCTCTTTAATACATAGAGTGTTGCACGCTTGCATTTGTGAAAAGAGATGTTGAATTTAATTTTGCAGTCCATTTAAACTTTACTCGTCTTGAGTCCCTATACTTTTAACCACTGGAAAACGAATGAAAACCCATATTTATACTTTTTGACGCAAAACTGCCCAAATGCAGTTTTGCGTCAAAACGTATAGCGCCGGCTGGCATAATTCCAGAGTGCCAGCCGGGCACCAAATTTATGGAATGCCAAACACCGGCGCAAAGGGTGGGCTAGCGTAAAAAAAATTACGTTAGCTGGGATGGAAGTGACAGTATGGGAGAAGGGGGTTTAGCACCACAAAAATGACTTTAAGCTGGTTAGAGGCAAAAAAATGCCTCTAACCAGCCTAGAGTCATTTTCTGACGTAAAACCATCCATACCACATGACTCCTGTCTTAGAAAAGACAGGAGCCATGCCCACCACCCCAATGGCCAGCACAGAGGACCAGTGTCTCCTGGGCATGGCCTTTGCACCCTGCGCCATGCAGGGGGCCCTAAGTTGGGACCCCGATGGCACTTTATTTAAAAAACTAAAATACTTGCCTTTAGTTACCCTACTTACAAGGGATGGGGTCCCCATCATCCGGTGTCCCTCTGGTGTGGGAGGGGGTGCTCCTGGGGCTTGAGGAGGGCACCTGTGGATCCATTCCATGGTGTTCAACCATGGAAATGGTTCCACAAGTCCCCTAATGCCTGGTCTGACCCTAGCGTTAAATAATGGTGCATAGCAGGCTTTGCACCATTATTTAGCCCTTCCTCCCACCCGTGCATCATTTTAGCACAGGGGGATAAATATGGGGCTGTGGGGTTAACACCATTTTTTAGGTGGTAACGCCTACCTTGCATCTCATTGACGCAAGGTATGTTCACGCATCTAAAAAATTGTGCAAACGCCAATATTTTGACATTAGACATGTCTAGCGTCAAAGTATAAATATGGAGTTAGTTTTGTGCCGAATTTGCATTAAAAAAATGATGCACATTTGGCACAAATGGAGTATAAATACTCCTGAAGTTTAAAAAGGGACTGCATCGGAATCTATTTATAAACTTCAGGGTCATTTGTCCCTCTCCCCCACCCTCCACTCTAGTCCCCTGTGCCCCCACCTACGAAATGTGTGGGGGGTAAATCTCCTGCATACCCACAGTTCCTATGCCTATGGTGGTGGTGATCCTCCAGGAGGGGGTACAACATTTTACTGAGGTGGCCTAGAATTCAATAAATCATGTAATAAATGCCTACACCTTCAATCATACTTTCACGCCATGCTTGCTGTCTTGAATCTCATCTCACAACCAACCAATTTCTAAAAGTATGTCTAATATAAGTCTTAATCTTTTTGCATTTTTCTCATGTGCAACATGCTCACATGCATCCAAAGCTTTAAACTGGGCAAGTCCATGTTAGGTTCTCATTTCATACAACACTCAAATTCTCAAGCCTTCTCACTTTAAATGTACCCTTCAGTGGAATTTGCATATTCTTGTAATCAGACGTGATCTTGTTCCAACCTTTAGGGACAGATGTATGAAAGCATTTTGCATTCGCAAACGGTGCGAATGCAAAATGACATTTCAGAATGTATGAAATAGCGATTCCTTAAAATTGCGACCCTGTTTAGAGAGTCACAAATTGAGACTCTCTAAATTAGAAATCGCAAATAAGGGTTCCTTATTTGCGATTCCTTAGCACATTTATGAAGCAATTCCTAAATGCAATTTTGGCATTTAGGAATTGCTAATTACCACCAGGTTGAACTTGGTGGTAACCATGTGCAAAATGTAAAAATGCATTTTTAAATTGTACATGTAAAGCACACATGCCCTTTTGGCATGTGTGCACCTTACATGTCCCCCAAAAATGTTTTGGGGTGCAGCAGAGGGGGCCTTAGGCCCCCAGCACCCCTGGGTTTTGCATTTCCAAAATTGCGATTTCTGGTTCAGAAATCGCAATTTTGGAAATGCAAAAAATTCGCAGATATGGGCCAGCAGGCCCATAGGTGCGAATGGGGCTGGTATCGCAATTTACGATTCGGTAATAGCATTTGCGATTTTTAAGAAATCGCTGTTACCGATTCGCAAATGTGATACATGGCACTTTGCGAGTCAGAAATAGCGATTTCTTAAAAAACGCTATTTTCGAATTGCAAAAGGCCTTGATGATACATCTGGCCCTTGGTGGTAAGCACCTGCTTTAAAAATGCATTATAAATGCATTTTTTTAAAATGACATGTAGCGCACACATGCCCCTAGGGCATGTGCTTGCTTCACATGTTCACAAATATTTTTTGGAGGTGCATCAGAGGGGGCTTTAGGCCCCCAGCACCCTGTGGTTTGCATTACCTAATTTGCGAATTCCCAACTGGAATTCACAAATTGGGAAATGCTAAATCATTCGCACCTATGGGCCTTCAGGCCCATAGGGATGAATGGAGTCCCATTCTCTCATTATGATTCGGTAATAGCGATTACGAATTTTAAGAAATCGCTGTTACCGAATTACAAATTTCATACATCCCATTTTGCATTTCTTAAATAACGATTTCTTAAAATTTGCTATTTAAGAAATGCAAACCGGGAGCTTCATACATCTGGGCCTTAATCCACAAACATGTCTGTAAACCGTTGTTGAGTGCCACATGCAGGTGTGCCTTCGGGAGGTGTTTTCTCTCCCTTGGAAATGAGCATGGAAGATTTGCTAAATGAAACTCCCATTTTCCTTTACTAAATGCATTCCACACCTTATAAACAACAGAAATCTACCAATTTTAACACAATACCTAGTGATTACTAACAAATCCCAGAGTGACTCTTGACACCAACCAACCAATTCTAGTGTGGCATCCATTGATGTAATCAACAAATCACAGTACAGCTCCTAACACAACAAAACAATTGCAGCATGTCTGGTTCAAAGGTTAACCAACCTCAACTTATGTCTACACTTCACCCCACAAGCAACCAACCACAGCAGTTCTTGCAGATGTGCTATATCTGAGTTCCACACATATAGTTAAATGATTAACAACCATTGTCTACATAAAAGGAACTCTATTTTCCCTAAAAGATCTAACACAAACAAAAAGAAAGCAGGTTCTCAACCAACAGTAACCTCTTCTTGATCACCGTGTTTACTCTTCTACAGCAAAGAAAAAACAATTGCCAACCTGGATTAATAGGCATTTGCAACTAGACCGTTAGAAAATCTCTATCATGAAGTGGATGTGGTGCCTCACAACACACACCTCAACTTAAGCTATCAATTCCAGTAACAAGCTCATAACGCAAGATCTTGGATTTTCAACAAAATCTGATAAGCAAATGTAAGAAATTTGGGTATTAGTTGAGGGGGTTAGAACACATCTCAGAAACAATCCCAAACCTTGTTACGGCGAATAACACAGGTCACTGAATAAACCTGTCCTTAACCCTCTGCTAGCTTGTCACAAAGCAGTCAGGCTTAACTGCAATGTGTAAAGTATTTATGCAGTACTCAAACAGTAATACTGTGAAAGCACAACACAAGAAGAACACCAAACCAATGTTGAAAGACAGAGTAAAGTTTACTAAATAAAATGACACCGAAATGACAAAAATCCAAAAAGTAGAACCGGAGAAATTAATTTTATAGTATGAAATAAAAATAGAGCTAAAAAGCACAAGCACCAACTGTGATTATTTGGCTGCACTAAGCCGGGTCAAAGTCAAAAGAAAAGGCTGACTGAAAAGGAGCGTGGGTCGGACACAGAGACCGGGTTTGTGCAGGGGAAAGTCTACCTTCAGCCTTTGACATTTGTATGGAGAAAAAGTAGACATATATGAGTTATTGGCCAAGGAAGCTGCAAGATGGTGTAGGGGTTCTCTGGGTCAGGTTGGCGAAGTCAATAATATCAGCCGAGTCACTGAAATGTTTTAGTATGCTTTTATTAAAGGTTTTGGATTTTCTTGTCCACATATACTGATTCAGTCTCTTTAGGTATTTCTTTTCTCCTTTTTCTTTTTTCCTTCTTCTCCTTTCTTTACATTCTCTTTCTTCTGATTTCGTAATGTCCTTTCCTTTGCTTCATTTCTTTCTAGACTTGTCGCTCCGTAACATCCGCCGGCGTACTTCGTCATTGGCTCCTCAGACCCATAGGGCCCAATGTTAACCAATGCTGAATTGCGCCGCGGTCTTCAACCGCCCACCGCGACGGTGTACTACGCCAGTGCAGTTACCTCATATCCCCCCTTACAGGTCAGGCAGCCACCATTTCAGGGGGCCACAAGGCATTAATAATAACTGCATCACACCTATCTAGGCCTGGAATACACACAGTTACAGGCACATTGCAGATTAATAAATTTCTGCAAATAACATTTTGTGATACTTCAGTGTTGGCTGATCTCTGCTCGCTGTTTTCCTCCATAGGGCACGTCTGCTGGGGCAGGTGATGAGATGGCGGCATCCTCCAGTGTTCAGACCCCTGGTGGACCTGTCGACAATGGAAGAGAGACACATCATGTCACATACAGACTTGATCGTACAACAATCCAGGAACTGTGTGCCCAGTTGGAGCCAGACCAGATGTCAGCTATCCGCCATCCCCCAGAGATACCCCCTCTAGTGCAGGTCCTGTCAGTACTCCATTTCCTGGCAAGTGGTTCCTTTCAAACAACAGGGGCAATTGCATCAGGGATGTCCCACCCAATGTTCTCTAACATGTTGTCCAGAGTGTTGTCTGCCCTGCTGAAACACATACGCAGCTACATCGTGTTCCTTCAGGTGGAGGATTTGCCCACAGTGAAAGGTGACTTCTATGCCCTGGGACATATCCTCAACATCATTGCTGCCATTGATGGGACACATGTGGCATTAGTACCTCCACGCAGGAGTGAACAGGTGTACAGAAACCTGAATAGCTACCATTCGATGAATGTGCAGTTGGTATGTTTGGCAGACCAGTACATCTCCCATGTGAATGCCTAGTTTCCTGGCTCAGTGCATGATGCTTACATTTTGAGGAATAGCAGCATCCCTTATGTGATGGGGCAACTCCAGATGCACTGTGTGTGGCTAATTGGTGAGGCCAAGGACCCAATACAGTGTGAATAGGTGTCTTGGTATGGGGTTGTCCCTAAGGGTTAGTGTGTGTCTAACACTTGTCCCTCGATATTTGCAGGTGACTCTGGTTACCCCAACCTGTCATGGCTACTGATCCCAGGGAGGAATGCCAGGACAAGGGCAGAGGAACGCTACAATGAGGCACATGGGCAAACTAGGAGGGTGATCGAACGCACCTTCGGCCTCCTGACGCCAGAATCCGGTGCCTCCATATGACAGGTGGTTCCCTATACTACTCACCAAAGAAGGTGTGCCAGATCATTGTGGCCTGCTGTATGCTGCACAACCTGGCTTTGGGATGGCAGGTGCCTTTTCTGCAGGAGGATGGGCCAGCTGGTGGTCTTGTGGCAGCTGTGGAGCCTGTGGACAGTGAAGAAGAGGAGGCAGAAAAAGAGGATATCGACAACCGAAACAACATAATCATGCAATACTTCCAATGAGACACAGGTAAGAAGATGTCACTGCCTCCCACATCTCATACGATTGTTGGAGTTAGCATAAGTCTGTCATTTTCACTCAGTGTATGGACCCTGACTTGTCACTTTGCCTTTCCATTTCACAGATGTGGGTCCCACTTTGTGCCCTCTGCTATATTTCCTCCTGGCCTACAGCTGTGTTATATCGTTATTTGCACAAATTGACATTGCTATATTCCATGGTTATTGCAATTACACATTTGTGAAAGCACAGACTGACTCCAGATTGTTTTGTGATTGAAGTGTTTTATTTCTGTGCTAATAAGTGGAGGGGGTTGTAAAATGGGCTGGGGGGATGGTGGAGGAATGTCCATGGCAGAGTCCAGTCTATTTATTTAACAGGTGCATTGTCCAAAGGGGCATAGGAAGTGGAGCAATGGCAGTTTAAGGAGGGACAGGCTGACAAAGTGGGACAGAAGGGTGACATTCAGGAGGGTCTCATTTCCTGGTGGGGGTCTGTTCTCTGCCTTGTTTCTGGATCTCAGGGACCGTTTGAGGGGTGGTTCTCCATCTGCAGGGGGTGGGGTGCTGGTGTCATGTTCCTGTGGCGGTGCCTCCTGTCCACTAGCGCCGGCGGAGGTGGAGGGCTGTTCATTGTCCAGGCTAGTGTCAGGGGCCCCTTGTTGTGCCACTGTGTCCCTCCTGGTGTTGACAAGGTCTTGCAGCACCCCTGCAGTGGTGACCAGGGTGTTGTTAATGGACTTCAAGTCCTCCCTGATCCCAAGGTAGTGTTCCTCCTGCAGCCGCTGGGTCTCCTGAAACTTGGCCAGTACCGCTGCCATTGTCTCCTGGGAATGATGGTAAGCTCCCATGATGTTGGAGAGGGCCTTGTGGAGAGTGGGTTCCCTGGGCCTGTCCTCCCCCTGTCGCACAGCAGTCCTCCCAGCTTCCCTGTTGTCCTGTGCCTCTGTCCCCTGAACCGTGTGCCCACTGCCACTGCCCCCAGGTCTCTGATCGTCCTGTGTTAGTGGGGTTGCCTGAGTTCCCTATAGTGGTGGACACAGTGCTGATTGACGTGTCATTGGGACAGAGGGATGGGCCCGCTGGGTGGGTGCTGTGCTGGTGTTTCCTGAGGGGGAGGCTCTGTGGTGGGTTGTGATTGTGTCAGGGGAACCGACTGTCCAGAGGTCCCTGATGGGCCGGGCTGGTCATCTTGATCCAGTTGTGCACAGCTGCTGTCATCACTGTGGGTCTCTTCTGTGGGGGAACTGGATATGTCTGGCACCTCCTGTCCGGTGACGTTGGGTAGGGGTCCTGTAGGGGTGTAAAGACATGATTATTACATCTGTGTGTGCCATTGTGTGCAATGGGTGAGTGACCCTCTACTCCAGTGCTTGCCTTCTTGGCTTGGTCATTGTGTGATAGTTGGTTTGGGGTCTTTGTGCGTATCTGACTGGACACGCTTTGGTGATGGGTGTCCATGCATTGGTGTTACATGGAGGGCTTGTTTTTGGGATGTGTGGGTTGTGTTGGTGGGGTATCTGTGGGTTGTTTGGGTGATGGGTGTGAGGGTAAGGGTGGGGTATGTGATGGCATGCAGGTAGGGTGGGGGATAAAGTAGTAAAGATTTGCCTTACCAGAGTCCAGTCCTCCTGCTACTCCTGTGAGGGTCTCAGGATGCAGTATTTCCAAGACTTGCTCCTCCCATGTTGTTAGTTGTGGGGGAGGAGGTGAGGGTCCACCGCCAGTCCTCTGTACTGCAATCAGGTGTCTGGAGACCACGGAACGCACCTTCCCCCGGAGGTCGTTCCACCTCTTCCTGATGTCATCCCTAGTTCTTGGATACTGTCCCACTGCGTTGACCCTGTCGACAATTCTCCGCCATAGCTCCATCTTCCTTGCAATGGAGGTGTGCTGCACCTGTGATCCGAATAGCTGTGGCTCTACCTGGACGATTTCCTCCACCATGACCCTGAGCTCCTCCTCAGAGAACCTGTGGTGTCGTTGGGGTGCCATGATGTGGTGTGCGTGATGTGTGAGGTGGTGTGTGTTGTGATGTGTGAGGGGATGTGTTGGTGTGTGTTGTTTGAGGTGCGTGGATGTTGTGTAAGTGATGGTGTTGTGTGTCTGTGGATGCTGGTGTTGTTTTAGGTAGTGTCTCTCTCTTGCCTGCTTTCAAATTTCTGGTAGTACGGGTTTCTGGGTAATATGGGTGTGTGGTGTGTGTATGTGTATCAGGTGTGTTTATTTCGAATTGTCCAATGTTTTGGTGTTTTGTATATGTGTGTGTATTTTGAGCGCGGCGGTGTGTACCGCCAATGGTTTACCTCAGTTGAAAGTTCGCCGTGTTGATTCTTCGGTCGTGATAGTGTGGGCATATTCTTTTTGGCGTGACGGTGTTGGTTTTGTTATCGCCAGTTTATCACTGACGTTTGGTGTAGCGGACTTGTGTGGGTGTCTGTATTATGGCAGATTCCGAGCTGTGGGTTGTAATACCTGTAGCGGAATTCCGCGGCCGCAGCGGTATGTTGGCGGTCTTCTGCACGGTGGTAAGCGGGATTTACCGCCAGGGTTGTAATGAGGGCCCAAGTCTTTAATTGGCACCTTGCAAATGGGGTGAAGAGAGAGTGAGACAGCAGGGGGCACAAGAAGCAATTAAGAAAACAATGCCTCCTCTACTTTTTCAATGGCATGTGAAGTACTAGAGCCCAGCATACACATCAGACAAGAATCCACCCTCTTTGTCATCGAAGCAGCAGCAGCTCCAGCTGCAGCATAAGAGACGGGTGGGGCAGTGGATCTGAAGCCTCTTTAATACATTGAGTGTTGCACGCTTGCATTTGTGAAAAGAGATGTTGAATTTAATTTTGCAGCCCATTTAAACTTTACTCGTCTTCAGTCCCTATACTTTTAACCACTGAAAAACGAATGAAAACCCATATTTATACTTTTTGACGCAAAACTGCCCAAATGCAGTTTATAGAGTCACAAATTGCGACTCTCTAAATTAGAAATCGCAAATAAGGATTCCTTATTTGCGATTCCTTAGCACATTTATGAAGCGATTCCTAAATGCAATTTTGGCATTTAGGAATTGCTAATTACCACCAAGTTGAACTTGGTGGTAACCATGTGCAAAATTTTAAAATGCATTTAAAATGCATTTTTAAATTGTACATGTAAAGCACACATGCCCTTTTGGCATGTGTGCACCTTACATGTCTCCCAAAAATGTTTTGGGGTGCAGCAGAGGGGGCCTTAGGCCCCCAGCACCCCAGGGTTTTGCATTTCCAAAATTGCGATTTCTGGTTCAGAAATCGCAATTTTGGAAATGCAAAAAATTCGCAGATATGGGCCAACAGGCCCATAGGTGCGAATGGGGCTGGTATCGCAATTTACGATTCGGTAATAGCATTTGCGATTTTTAAGAAATCGCTGTTACCGATTCGCAAATGTGATACATGGCACTTTGCGAGTCAGAAATAGCGATTTCTTAAAAATCACTTTTTCCGAATCGCAAAAGGCCTTGATGATACATCTGGCCCTTGGTGGTAAGCATGTGCTTTAAAAATGCATTATAAATGCATTTTTTTTAAATGACATGTAGCGCACACATGTTCACAAATATTTTTTTGAGGTGCATCAGAGGGGGCTTTAGGCCCCCAGCACCCTGTGGTTTGCATTACCTAATTTGCGAATTCCCAACTGGAATTCACAAATTGGGAAATGCTAAATCATTCGCACCTATGGGCCTTTAGGCCCATAGGGATGAATGGAGTCCCATTCTCTCATTGTGATTCGGTAATAGCGATTGTGAATTTTAAGAAATCGCTGTTACCGAATCACAAATTTCATACATCCCATTTTGCATTTCTTAAATAACGATTTCTTAAAATTCGCTATTTAAGAAATGCAAACCGGGAGCTTCATACATCTGGGCCTTAATCCACAAACATGTATGTAAACCGTTGTTGAGTGCCACATGCAGGTGTGCCTTCGGGAGGTGTTTTCTCTCCCTTGGAAATGAGCATGGAAGATTTGCCAAATGAAACTCCCATTTTCCTTTACTAAATGCATTCCACACCTTATAAACAACAGCAATCTACCAATTTTAACACAATACCTAGTGATTACTAACAAATCCCAGAGTGACTCTTGACACCAACCAACCAATTCTAGTGTGGCATCCATTGATTTAATCAACAAATCACAGTACAGCTCCTAACACAACAAAACAATTGCAGCATGTCTGGTTCAAAGGTTAACCAACCTCAACTTATGTCTACACTTCACCCCACAAGCAACCAACCACAGCAGTTCTTGCAGATGTGCGATATCTGAGTTCCACACATATAGTTAAATGATTAACAACCATTGTCTACATGAAAGGAACTCTATGTTCCCTAAAAGATCTAACACAAACAAAAAGAAAGCAGGTTCTCAACCAACAGTAACCTCTTCTTGATCACCGTGTTTACTCTTCTACAGCAAAGAAAAAACAATTGCCAACCTGGATTAATAGGCATTTGCAACTAGACCGTTAGAAAATCTCTATCATGAAGTGACAAAATCTGATAACCAAATGTAAGAAATTTGGGTATTAGTTGAGGGGGTTAGAACACATCTCAGAAACAATCCCAAACCTTGTTAGGGCGAATCACACAGGTCACTGAATAAACCTGTCCTTAACCCTCTGCTAGCTTGGCACAAAGCAGTCAGGCTTAACTGCAATGTGTAAAGCATTTATGCAGTACTCAAACAGTAATACTGTGAAAGCACAACACAAGAAGAACACCAAACCAATGTTGAAAGACAGAGTAAAGTTTACTAAATAAAATGACACCGAAATGACAAAAATCGAAAAAGTTGAACCGGAGAAATGAATTTTATACTATGAAATAAAAATAGCGCTAAAAAGCACAAGCACCAACTATGATTATTTGGCTGCACTAAGCCGGGTCATAGTCAAAAGAAAAGGCTGACTGAAAAGGAGCGTGGGTCGGACACAGAGACCGGGTTTGCGCAGGGGAAAGTCTACCTTCAGCCTTTGACATTTGTATGGAGAAAAAGTGGACATATATGAGTTATTGGCCAAGGAAGCTGCAACATGGTGTAGGGGTTCTCTGGGTCAGGTTGGCAAAGTCAATAATATCAGCCGAGTCACTGAAATGTTTTAGTATGCTTTTATTAAAGTTTTTTGATTTTCTTGTCCACATATACTGATTCAGTCTCTTTAGGTATTTCTTTTCTCCTTTTTCTTTTTTCCTTCTTCTCATTTCTTTACATTCTCTTTCTTCTGATTTCGTAATGTCCTTTCCTTTGCTTCATTTCTTTCTAGACTTGTCGCTCCGTAACAGCATTCACCTTCTCAGGGCCCAGAAAGCAAGAACAGAACCAAGGGAAAAGGTAAGTGGGCTTTCGTTCTTCAATTATAACGAAGGGTTAGGATATGTGGGGAAGAAACACCCAGCGAGTGTGTATAGAGATCTCGGTGTATGAATAAACAATACGTAGGTGTACTTTTCTTGTGTCAACCAAACAAAAAATATAAAACAAATAAATGTTTTCTAGTTTCGTCTCCGCTCCGTCAGTTTTCCGAGTGGGGTCGAACCCAGTGGGTGTTAGTTAATAGAGGGAAAGAGTCGAATGCGAGAAAAAACACAACTAAAAACCCTTCAGCACCTCTGTCCTCGTTCTGAAGGGAGGCACTTTACCCTCTCCACTTCTTCTCCCTTTCTTCCCCCTTATACACCCAGTACCCTGTAGGATTAGAGAAGCAGGCACGTACCTGCGAAAGCCACGTCCCTTCAGGGACGTGGTGGGTTCTGTGGTTTTCCATCCCGACCTTCAGCAGCGTTGTCTCCCGAGGCAGGGTCTCGGGTTCCCAGCCTTCGTCTCCTCGCGTCTTCGGTGTTTCGTGGCTGGTGTCTCCATCATCGTCTTTTTCGCTTCTCTCCTCTGCTTCCGGATCGGCCGCGTCTTCAGTGTTCGTCCTCCTTTTAACCCGGGTGTCCTGGCTATGGAAAAGCGTTTCCGCTGCCTGACTGTCGATAGTGCCCCCGGGGTATATTGTGTTACCGATCCCAGGTTCTCGTCACATAACAGGGTGGTGCAGACTCTGTTACAGATGGATTTGAAGTGGGGCTCAACGAAGGTAGAATGGTGAAGTGCAGGGTCCTGTCTGCTGACAAATGTTGAAAAGCTCTCAGGGGACAATGTCTGAAGTCTGGGCCCAGGAAGGCCTTGACATTGGTGGACTGCTGTTCAGACCCCATACAGCCCGCTGCATTTGGACTTAGAAACTTTTCTTTAAGTCAGATCTCCTTCTGCAGGGTGATGACGCAGAAAAAGAGAGTCCAACACATATTCATACATATCGTGTAATCAAAACGTATAATGTAGTGTGATTTTAGTAAAGAAAATAATGTACGAGGGAAATTGTGCCCTCAGGGTAGTTCGCCATCATTGTAAACGAGCTTTATTAATCATGAAGTATTGAAAATGTAGTAATCCATCATAATTGTAAATGTATGCCATGATTTCTTGTTTGAAAACTGTTTTGCTTAGCTTAAATTTAGTAGAGGCTTGGGCCTAGTTGCCTGGTCTCAAATTCTAACTGCGTGGCTTTTCCTTGAACTAATGAAACATATATTCTTGCTTGAAGTTGTATTTTTCCAGTAGAGCTGACTAATACACTTATCTCCAAGGTTTCGTACTAGGCCAGTTTCATCCCCTTTGATACAAGGTCAGTCTGCAGGTGCGGACAATGAAGGTACAGATAGTAAAATAATTGGCAACCCATGTTACAACTTGTGTTCCAAGGCTCCAAGGACAGTGTATGCATAAATGAGCGCTAGTAAAAGACAATTTTCATTGGATAATTTGAAGCCAACCTATGAACCCTCCAATGGAAGACCCTGCAGAATTTGGAATGTTTCTTACTTGAACCCACTGGACAAAGAGAAGTCAGCCATTTTCCTCGATGCCAGTTTGAAGTCAGATGCCAGACTCCATTTTGGACGACACCCTGATGCCCTTTTCTCTATCTGAGAGAAAGAGACTTTAAGAATTCTCACCCTAGAGACTTTAACTTTGATTTCCCCCGTCTTGCCCATGCAGTAACTTTGCCCCATTCTCCTTGCCGCTGCAAGGAAGCTTGCCCTTAACTTTGCCCCTTTTAAACTTGCCCCATGCTGATCGAACCGGTACCTGAAGGACGAAGGCTTTTCTTGAATGCTGATTGTATTTGGTAAATATGAAAGGATAAATGTATTATGCATTGTGTTTTTCCTTTTAGGTACCAACTGCTATTTTGATAGGGTCCTAGCTAGAAGTTTTCCAAATTTGTGTTGAATAAAATCGTTTTGCATGAAGCCCCACATGCCAATGCTAATTAGAGGTTAGTCGAGGTATTCATTCGATGTACCATGCTAAATTGAAATCTTGTTATGCTGACCAATGTATGAAATTAGTCAAATACAGTTAGTCATATTAGTGATTTGCATTGCCATAACTGAGTGTATCATTATCCAGATTTTGCGTAGATTGCGTTTCTTCCGCCGTTATGGACAGCCAGTAATGTTCATATACATATATCATTTGTTTTTGAGACTTATATACATCGTGTTAGCTTTGTTAATATAGGGAAATAAATTCACTAACTTTTAATAAACTGGTGTGGTTATTCATGACTGAAAGGTCATGGTGCGCCGAAATACCAACTGTTATTGATTTCTGATGTGCTATATTGATCTATTAATTGAGTATTGATTACCGATTGCAATAGTTATTGATTATTGATCTGAGTGACTCGACTATTTTAGGATGAGGAGAGCCCGACTCGGTTAAAAGATTCACCGACCTCCAACGTGTCCAGGTACAGGTAATTTATAAGGGCTGGACGCGTTATCAGTAGATGGTAGCAGAGATTGATGGTTTAGCCCTTTGGGACCCCATCCGAACAATAGACAGAGTCAAGTTAGAATTTTCTTTGATAAAACAAGTTGGAGGGATGATGATGCCCTAAGTCCCCAATGACTTTCCCGGAATCTCGGAGCTTGCGAATGAGGAACATGGAGGTATGAGGATAGTCTCGGCGTTTCTAGTGACTGTATGAGTGAAGTTAGGGTTTTGCGCTTGCACAGCTTATTGCCGCAGATTAATTGAGAAGTTTGTGAGGATTTAGGGGGTTAAAAGATATTAGAGGAGTGTTAATCTAAAAGTGTGAGAGTAGGGAAGTCGCCGAACTTCACATGTGTGTAGCGCTTCGTGCAGGAAAAAAATTGTCCACGTGGTTGTTGATGTTGAGACGGGCCCTGCGAGGTCAAGAGACTCCGGAGTATGTTGAAAAGTGTATGTGACACTTGTTTGATGTTGTGATCTGGTCAGGTTTAATAGGTTGATCGGGCGTGGTCAACAAGTCGGTATGAATGTTGCGGAGTGAAAGAAAACTTTGACTTTGAGATTTGACGAATTCTAAAGTGCACTAGAATAGTTCATTGATCAGATGAGAGTAAAGTTTGCGGGTCAAATTTTGCTTGCGAAAGTGGGAAACCGAGAAAGATGGAATAACTGCCGAGGCTAGTGAAAAATCCCTAAGGTTTCTGAAGCGATTGTATTACCTTTCCTGTAGTAAATCGACAGATCTGTTTATTCTTTTGGTTAAGTGCTCGTGTTATATTGCAGAAATTAGTTTATGAGTGAAGCCGAATGAAAAAAGGACAAGCCGCAGGACTTTGTCAGCCGCAGTGTGTGAGTGTGACGTCACTAGGAGCCGCGCTGGGATAGGTCGGTTGGTAAGAAGGGTCGCGCACGGATTGGATGCAGTCCGTGAAGCGCAATTGGAAGAGGAAAGGCAAGCGAAGAGTATTCCGGGAATTAAAGTCACTTATTGATTACATATTTTAGAAAAACAAAAGACGGAAAGATGACATTTTTCAAAGCATTTAAGAGTGCCATGAGGGGAGATGTTTATATTAAAGCAAATGTAGGAGAAGAAACACCGCCTGAGGGTACACCAGCTTACATTGTCATTGAAGAAAAGGGTGTAGCACCATGTCTTTGGTTAAAACAATGGTGCAAATTAACAGAGAAACATGGAAGTGTAGCGTTCCCTATCCACGGGTCGTTTAATCTAAGAGTTTTAGAAAATCTGAGATTTGCGCTATACGACATGAAAGTACCTCCAAGACCAGCACAGTTTGAGGCACTAGCAATTTGGGAGCTAATAGCTAGAAACCAACAACAAAAGAAATTTGAGACAAGAATAAGAAAAGTAGAAAAGACACTAGCGGATGCTAGATGGGACAGCACACAAAAGATTTGGAGATCAGATGTATTGCAGGGGATTAAATTGTTTCCAGCGATTACTGATGAAGCGGAGACGTAAGGAAGGAAAGTCACCCATAAGACAAACAGGAGTCAGTCCAGAGATAGAGAGAACAATAGAAACTCGAAAAGGGGAGACAAGTCAGATGATGAGGAGTTCATTATACAATTGCTGAATGATCGCCCGCCACCATATGTAGAAAGCAAAAAAGGCTCAAGCATTAGTACTGCCCCTCCAGAACCAATACAGGGTAATGTAACACCAAATTTGAGAATATCTCAGAGGCCGAGCAGCTCCGACATGCCTTTCTCACCACAAATACCACAGATTCAGAGAATATACCCAGACGTGCCTACATTGAAACCTGCTGATAACTATCAGCCACAGGTTCAAAGGCACTGCTGTGATGAGCATAACATGGGAATGACTTCTGATTCAATGGCGCAGGGAGGACAAAACTATCAGAGACCGACATTAATTCAAGCTGTATCAACACAGTTCTCGATGCCCCAAAAGCAGACACAAGAAGTGCGAGTAATAGAAAGCCAGTTAGGTATGCCAGCAATGATGAACCACAATGTGGGGATTAACATGCCACAGAATTCGGGGAACAGACAGAATCCAGACGCGATATCTCTGCCTATCACTGTAGGTCCACCAGTACCACTGTACATACAGGCAAATTCAAGCACAAGCGACCAAGGGTTAATGATACAGAATGGGACAGGGAGAAGATGCATAGAAACCACTCCAGAGACAACTCCGATGGCGGCACTGCCAAATGGATCTGGGTCCTTGTCGGAATTCAGTCCAATTCCAATTTGTGCTCCGTCAACCGTGGTAAGGTCACATCCACCACTATTAGTACTGTTAACCTCAGAGACTGAAACATTACAGAAACCATCAGTAGCAGTTGATGTAACTGCTACACTGATGGGACTGAACGCGCAACAGTTAACACAATGGTTCAACAGCCTGAACTCCCCACAGAGTACATCCAGCGGGAAGGGAGAAGAATACCTGAATAAAATAAGGTTGGGTATGGAAGCAGATGAACTGGTAGAGGGAACAATGGGTTTGAACAGATTAGAATCATACACAGAGGAAGAACTAAGATACATGTGCCCTAGGATTACAAGAGAAGTAAGCAGCATACATAAGAAGTTACAAGAAATTGCAGACAGAAACGAGATCGATATAAGTAAGACTAAACACCTGAGCAGAAGTTACAGGTTAGACTTTGAGACAAAAGATTTTGAACACATGAGATCCGCAGGGATGAAAACACACCTTAAAGAGATACTGCAGAGTGCACAGGTCTGGAGATGTTTAGACAAGTGGGAAAGCAGGTGGGTTAAGAAAAAGGACAAAAAGAAAGAAAATACTCCAGAGCGGAATGAGAAAAAACAACAGAATGACGATCTGATAACCATGTTACCAATGAGAGAGACAGCAGGGGTAAAACGTGTACATGTACCATGGCACAGGTGCAATATTCAATCCTTTACGGATGACTTTCCCAAATTGAGAGAGAAGCCGATTGAGTGGTATCAACAAACAGATAGATTTGTGAAACTCGCGAAATGTCTCTGGGAAGACCTGAATACTTTATTTGAAATCGTGGTTCCGGCAGATTTGTGGGAAGATTGTAAAAGGGCTGTAGGCTGGCCGACGAGTGAACCAGAGAGAGATAGGGACACAGGTGCCCCATCACCTACGGTAATGAGTTTGTACCACAAGGTGATCGAGCACTTGAAAACCAAGGTTGCGTCGAAAAATGTGGACTGGCAAAGGATTGACAGGACCGCCCAAGAGGTTGAAGAGTCTATACATGCGTATTATGAGAGGTTGTTGAAAGCGTTTAAGAATTACAGTGTCACGGAAACGATTGAGGCAAAGGACATGCTCCATTTTGTGTTCAGGTTTGTGGAAGGGTTGAGACCCGAAATCAGCCAGATGATTAAAACGCATTTGATTTGTTGGCAGTCAAAGTCGATTGATGAAGTGTTGAATTATGCAAAATACTGCAGTGATGAGATTGAGACAAAGCAGAAAAGATTGAAAGAAAAGGTGATGGTGATGCAGCTCAGAGCAGCTCAGACAGGTTTACAAGGTTTGCAAGGTTTTCAACAACAGATGGCGCAGCAGCAGCAGCAGGGAAATGCTATGTTTCAGCCGAAGATGAGAGGCAGAGGCCGAGGAGGTTTTGTGAATAATGGTTCTGATTTGAATACCGTTATGATTCCAAATGGTATACAGGCAATGAAGAAGGTGATGCCATGTCACACGTGCGGAATTGTCGGGCATTGGAAACGGGAGTGCCCAATGATGGTGCAGGAAGGTGTAGGTCAGCAAAACAATGATGTCAATGCATTCCAGACTATGAGAGGACCGTAACTGAGAGGTCCAAATCCAAATTTCCAAAACAATATAAACCAGATGCAGGGTTTACAACCCATGCAACCGCAACAGGTGCAAATGCCCCGTGTGCAAATGACACAATTGCAGCCAATGCAACAGCAGTTTCCTATGGTACCTAATCAGCAAATGCAAATACCCTTAGCACCAATGAATCAGCAGCAAGCAATGCTTCCTCAACAGGTCACGGGTCAGGGAATGAGTCAAAATGACACAGTACACCAAATCCCACTACACAGCGAGAATGGAATAAACGATGTATGGGAGAGTGAAAGTTCAGATGAGGAGGGAAATTGTGTGCTTGCAGCATCCTTAGAAGTTGATCAAAAGGGTCCGTATGTGGAGGGAAGAGTTATGGGTCATCGTGTTTCATTCTTGGTTGACACAGGAGCTACACGTTCCACTGTCAGGAGCATTGAAGTACCGAATTTGCCACTTTCAGGGAGAACAGTTCAAGTAGTGGGAGTAGCAAACAGGTACCTGATGAACCCAATCACAGATCCAGTTCAAGTCAGAATTGGGAACTACCAAGGGTCACATAAATTTGTGGTATGTGACTCAAGCCCGATATCACTGTTAGGGAGAGACCTATTGTGCAAATTGGGATGTTCGATTATGTGTTCAAACGATGGAATTCAAATTCAGACAAGCAGTGATGGGGAAGAAGAGGACAGTGTAGGAGGGAATGAGATGGAGACTGTCGATGAAGAGTATCCCCTGATTACCCTTTATCCGATGATCACTGAAGCAGATATTCCTGCTGAGTTACAGGAAGCAGTCGGAAAAGAAGTGTGGGATATGACAGGAAAAGAGGTGGGATTGGTGAAAGGAGTGGAACCAGTGAAAGTGACTGTAAAACCCAATGTAACCTTTCCCCAGACCCCACAGTACCATATGGCTCAAGACACCCTCATGAAAGTCGCCCAACTCATTGATGAGTTTGTAAAACAGGGAGTACTGAAAGAGGTGTTAAGCAGTCCATGTAATTCACCAATTATGGGACTAATAAAACCGAGTGGGAAGGTCCGAATTGTTCAGGATTTGAGGAAAATAAATGACATAATAATCAAATGTTGTCCCGTAGTACCGAATCCAGCTGTGATAATGTTTCAAGTTCCCTGTGATGCTGAGTGGTTCTCAGTTATCGACTTATCACAAGCATTCTTTTCTGTGCCCCTACATGAGGACAGCCAGTTTCTCTTTTGTTTCAAATTCTTAGACAGAGTTTACAGTTGGTGTCGAATTCCTCAAGGGTTTTCGGAGTCACCGTCAATTTTCAATCAGATTCTAAAGAAAGATTTGGAAGCGTTGGAGTTGCCATTCGAGTCAACCCTAGTACAGTACATTGACGATTTACTGATTGCATCCAAGACAGAAAGTGACTGCACAGCCGACACCATTGCCCTATTGAACCATTTGGGAAGGAATGGACACAAGGTGTCTCCTTCAAAATTACAGTTCTGCCAGAAGAAAGTGAAATATTTGGGTCACCAAATAGAGAAAGGGTCACGAAGAATTATGAAGGAAAGGGTAACGAGTGTACTTCAAATGAGTCCCCCAAAGACGAGTAGGGAGGTGAGAAAGTTTTTGGGAATGGTGAGCTACTGTTGCCAATGGATCCCCAATTTCTCAACCCTAGCAAAACCTTTACTGAAACTGACCCAGAAAGATGCGCTAGATGAAATAGAGCTGAAAGGAGATGAGATGGATGCTTTTATTGAATTGAAAGAGTGCATGTGCAGGGCTCCAGCTTTAGGTATGCCTGATTACACAAAGCCTTTCACATTGTTTTGTCATGAACGTGATGCGTGTTCCTTGTCTGTCTTGACCCAAGCCCATGGCGGCGTAAACAGACCAGTAGCATATTTTTCAGCTACTTTGGACCCGGTCGCAGCAGCACTGCCAGGGTGCTTGCGTGCCGTAGCCGCAGTTGGTATCAGCCTCACTCAGAGTGAAGGAATAGTGATGGGACACCCTTTAACAGTCATGGTCCCTCACTCAGTCGAGATACTTTTGACGCGTTCCCGAACACAACACATGACTGGTGCTAGACTCACAAGGTATGAAACAATAATTCTGGGATCACCTAATGTGCAGCTGAAAAGGTGCACTACATTGAACCTAGCAACCTTGTTTCCCAGTGAAAATGCCGAAATTGAGAACGCTGAACACATCGAGCACGACTGTCTTCAGGTGACTGAATTTTGCACCAAACCAAGACCTGATATCAAAGATACCCGATTGGAAGAAAATGATCAAGTCATTTTTGTTGATGGTTCATGTTTGAGAGATGCCCTGGGAATATTAAAAGCAGGATATGCTGTATGCACGGTAACAGGTGTTCTGGAAGCATCTTGGCTTCAAGGAGTTTACTCTGCACAAGTAGCGGATTTGGTAGCCCTTACTAGAGCTTGCCAACTCTCTGCATTGATGAAAGTCACCATTTACACTGACAGTCAGTACGGATTTGGAATAGTGCATGACTTTGGACAATTGTGGTCACAGAGAGGCTTCATGACCTCTTCAGGATCACCAGTGAAAAATGGTGAAAGAATAAGAGAATTGTTACATGCCATTCAATTGCCAGGGGAAGTAGCAGTGGTAAAATGCAGTGCACACTCGAAGAGACAAGACTATAGGGGTCATTCTAACTCTGGCGGGCGGCAGAGGCCGCCCGCCAGAGTTCCCCCCTCCAGAATACCGCACCGCGGTCAGTAGACCGCTGCGGTTATCCTGTGTTTCCCGCTGGGCTGGCGGGCAACCGCCAGAAGGCTGCCCGCCAGCCCAGCGGGAAACCCCCTTCCCACGAGGAAGCCGGCTCCGAATGGAGCCGGCGGAGTGGGAAGGTGCGACGGGTGCAATTGCACTCGTCGCGAATTCCAGTGTCTGCTGAGCAGACACTGGAATTCAAAGTGGGGCCCTCTTACGGGAGCCCCTGCAGTGCCCATGCCATTGGCATGGGCACTGCAGGGGCCCCCAGGGGCCCCACGACACCCCATACCGCCATCCTGTTCCTGGCGGGCGAACCGCCTGGAACAGGATGGCGGTATGGGGTGTCTGAATCCCCTAGGCGGCGCAGCAAGCTGCGCCGCCATGGAGGATTCATGTGGGCAGCGGAAAACCGGCGGGAGACCGCCGGTTTTCCTCTTCTGACCGCGGCCAAACCGCCGCGGTCAGAATGCCCTGCGGCGCACCGCCAGCTTGTTGGCGGTGCTCCCGCCGACCCTGGCCCCGGCGGTCCTTGACCGCCGGGGTCAGAATGACCCCCTATGTTTCTCTGGGATATGGATATGCGGATCAAGTCGCAAGGTTTTGCGCATTGAACTGTATATCGCTCAGGGATGAATGGAATTTGATAAATGAGCCAGAACTCGAACAAAGCGAAATCCTTGCTCTAAAGGTTGTAGATACAATGGACGAATTGAAATCCTTACAGAATGATGTCAGTGAGGATGAGAAACTCTCATGGACCAAATCACAATGTGTAAAGAGACTAGATGAATTATGGGTTTCAAGTGAAGGGAAATCTGTTCTACCAAACAGCCTTTTGACACAGATTTTACCATGGACAAGCTCATCTTGGGAGGGATGCCATGATTAGATTGTTTAAAACTGATTGGTTTAACCCCAAATTCCGTCAAGTTGCTGAAGCAGTTTGCCATCGTTGTGTCATTTGCCAACAGATGAACGCAGGGAAGGGAACCATAGTAAATTTGAGCCACATTGGAAGAGCAGGGGGTCCCTTCAGCAGGATGCAAATGGACTTCATTGAGATGCCTGTGCATGGAGGTTTGAAGTATGTGTTGGTGGTTGTGTGCATTTTTAGTCACTGGATTGAAGCATACCCTACACGCAGAAATGACAGTCTCACAGTTGCAAAACTACTCTTGAGAGAGCTAATACCACGTTTCGGATTTCCGAACTCCTTAGAATCAGATAGGGGAAGTCACTTCAATAACGAAGTAATAAAATTACTTTGTGCAGCGCTGAACATTGAGCAAAAGTTGCATTGTAGCTACCGCCCTGAAGCCTCAGGTCCAGTGGAGCAAATGAATGGCACATTGAAATCAAGGATGGCGAAAATATGTGCATCAACAAACTTAAAATGGCCTGACGCATTGCCTTTGGTGCTAATGTCAATGAGAAACACCCCTGACAGAAAGACTAGATTGTCCCCGCACGAGATCCTCATGGGCAGAGCTATGAGACTTCCAGCAGTTCCTGCAAATGCTCTTTTGAATATTATAGATGATATGGTGTTAGACTACTGCAAAGGTCTAGCTGATGTAGTTCGCTCTTTCTCTCACCAGGTGGAGGCAACCACCTTGCCACCGATCCAAGGTCCAGGACACGCCCTGAAAGCAGGTGACTGGGTCGTGATAAAGAAGCACGTGAGGAAGTCGTGTTTGGAACCCCGTTGGAAAGGACCTTTTCAAGTGATTCTGACGACTACCACCGCTGTGAAGTGTGCAGGAGTTCCCAACTGGATTCACGCCAGTCACACAAAGAGGGTATTGTGTCCCACAGATGAAGAAGTTGAAGCGCTGAAATCACCAGTGTCTGATAACAAAGTGCCAAGCGCCGAGACAGAGCGAAAGGGAACTAGAAGCGAACAGGCAGAAATAGAGGAGGGAGAAATAATCTCTGAGGACGAAGCAACTGATTCATTTGGGGAAGACCAAGGAGGAGCCTCAGAGAGTGACGAAGGCCCGGAAGGTGACAAAGAGCCTGAAACAGCTGAAAGTGACAAAGAGCCTGAAGAAAGTAACGGTGACAAAGAGCTCGAAACAGGTGAAGAAGCAGGAGAGCCTGATCAGAGGAGGGCTTTCCCAGAAGCAGACGATACAGGAAAAGAAAAGGAAAACCTGATTGACTCCCCAGAAGGAGGGGACAAGGCAGAACAGAACGAAACTGCTCAAACTCCTTCAGAAGAGATTGCAGGTCCATCAAGTGGACACAGTGCAAAAAGAAGACCAAGCATATCGCCAGTAAAATTAAGAATTAGAGAAAGGTTGAACGACAGTGAAGGGCCAAGAGTGAAAGAGAAAAGAAAGGAAGTGTCTGACGCAATAGCAGCACCAAGCGAAGAGAAGGACTTGGCCAAGGAAGAAAGTAACAGCGAGAAAGAATCAAAGAGAGATGCAAAATTGAAAAGAAAAAGGATACCGAGCAAAAGATATTCTGGTCCGGAGTGGGCATACTTAGCCAATAACGATTGGTCAGACGAATTCGTATCCCTCAGTCTCGAGAACGAAGAGGCAGAACTTCATTTTGGCACATGAGAAATAAAACTTCATGAACTTTACTTATTAAAGACATTGATCACCTGATTGACTTTTCAACCGGCTAAGACATTGCTAACTTGATTGACTTTGAAACCAATCTTGAGACAACGCTGCTAACCGATAAGAGACTAAGCTGCTAAAGAAAACTGTGTGAACATTGAACTCGTTCAGCTTTGTAAATATCTGCAAATTCGTTTTGATAAAGTGTCTTCAACTTTCTGATTCTATACAGATCATGACTAGCTTCACTACACAGGGGCGTAAAATGAAGTGTTGTAAATACATGTGTATAGGTTTAATAACCGCATGCGTACTAATCATTGTAGCAATAGTTCTTGGAATGCATGGTAAAAATGAGACTGAGACGAATGATGCTTCTACTTCTAAACCTACTATTGTTACTGAACTAACAGCTCTGAAGAGACTCGAACGAGACGAGAGACATTTGCATGATAAGAAGGAACTTTCATCTAACGTTTTCTATCGCTTGCTGAGTAAGTATGTTGAGACCATGGATGCGAAAGATTGTTATGTGTGTACACAAATACCTACCTCAGTAGTGGAAGGAGTAACGTATCACATCATGCCTCTTACTTACGGAATTACATGTAGTATAATAACGTCCAGATTTTATGGTCAGACGTACATTCATTATTTTTACTCTAATTATGATGTTACATTTGCATATGCCCCCATAATTGAGTACCTGAGTAAAATAGCTAGAGATTATTATTTCAAATTAATGAGGGAATTCTTTGAGCCGTTGTCACCTTTTCACACAGCACACGCACATAGAGAGAACCTTACATGCTTGCTTTCACAGGTAGAGATAAACTTCTTAGACCGCACTGATGATAGGAGGAAAGAAATGAAGGAGGAATTAGAAAAGGAATTACACAAAAGGACATCCGTAGATAACTATGCTTTTGCCGCAATAAAGACACAAGGGAAAATAGCTTTAGATACATTGCATGTAGGGAGATTTTGTATACATAGACATAAATCATACTATGACACAGTTTTTGTGGGAACGAGTGAATGCAAACATACGTTTTTGTTTCAACCTAAGTAGACGTTCATGCTGAATGGACAAGACCCAGTTATTCCTGGGATATATTATATTTGTGGATTCAACGCCTATTATCGTCTTCCTAAAGGATGGTATGGGAGATGTTACTTGGGAATAGTGTTCCCAAAGATTTACCAACTGGATGACTTAACGAAATTTCCAAAGCTGTCTGAATCACATCATGTTCAGAAGAGAGAGACAGCTTCTGGTGCGGTAGGAGATATATTTGGAGCATTGATTCCTTCAGTGGGAGTCATATTGAATTCAATCAAAATACGAAAGTTGTCTACTATTGTGGATAACATGCTGACTAAGTTTTCAGGAGCTATAATCCTGATGGATGCTGAACTCGCTGCAGAAAGAGCTATGACTCTTCAAAATCGGCTTGCCTTAGACATTCTTTTAGCAAAGGATGGCGGTGTTTGCAAAATGCTTGGTACACGTCATTGTTGTACATATATACCAGACAGCAGTGGGAAAATTAGAACTATGCTTACAAATTTAACTAAAGAAAGTGTAGATTTAAAGGAATTGAAAGAACCAGGAGTTTGGGAGAAAGTTGGAAAAGGATTTGCTTCTGTGGGAAATTGGCTCAGCAACGTTTGGAACGGATTGTTACTAAAAATAGTAAAGGGAATATTAATAATATTAATTTGTCTATTAGGCTCTTGGGGAATATGGAAAGCTATCAAAATGTTAAAAGTAAGGAACAAAAGGAAAAGAGAAGAGAAAATAGAGAACAAAATGGTGGAAATATATAGGGACTAAAAGAAAAAGGGAATTGACTGAAGTGCCAAATGACTATACAGAATTTTAATGGAATAAAATTTGTGGGTAGATTTGACGTGATGACATAATTAGTCATCAGAGGAGGGATTGATGATGCAGAAAAAGAGGGTCCAACACATATTCATACATATCGTGTAATCAAAACGTATAATGTAGTGTGATTTTAGTAAAGAAAATAATGTACGAGGGAAATTGTGCCCTCAGGGTAGTTCGCCATCATTGTAAACGAGCTTTATTAATCATGAAGTATTGAAAATGTAGTAATCCATCATAATTGCAAATGTATGCCATGATTTCTTGTTTGAAAACTGTTTTGCTTAGCTTAAATTTAGTAGAGGCTTTGGCCTAGTTGCCTGGTCTCAAATTCTAACTGCGTGGCTTTTACTTGAACTAATGAAACATATATTCTTGCTTGAAGTTGTATTTTTCCAGTAGAGCTGACTAATACACTTATCTCCAAGGTTTCGTACTAGGCCGGTTTCATCCCCTTTGATACAAGGTCAGTCTGCAGGTGCGGACAATGAAGGTACAGATAGTAAAATAATTGGCAACCCATGTTACAACTTGTGTTCCAAGGCTCCAAGGACAGTGTATGTATAAATGAGCGCTAGTAAAAGACAATTTTCATTGGAAAATTTGAAGCCAAACTATGAACCCTCCAATTGAAGACCCTGCAGAATTTGGAATGTTTCTTACTTAAACCCACTGGACAAAGAGAAGTCAGCCATTTTCCTCGATGCCAGTTTGAAGTCAGATGCCAGACTCCATTTTGGACAACACCCTGATGCCCTTTTCTCTATCTGAGAGAAAGAGACTTTAAGAATTCTCACCCTAGAGACTTTAACTTTGATTTCCCCCGTCTTGCCCATGCAGTAACTTTGCCCCATTCTCCTTGCCGCTGCAAGGAAGCTTGCCCTTAACGTTGCCCCTTTTAAACTTGCCCCATGCTGATCGAACCGGTACCTGAAGGACGAAGACTTTTCTTGAATGCTGATTGTATTTGGTAAATATGAAAGGATAAATGTATTATGCATTGTGTTTTTCCTTTTAGGTACCAACTGCTATTTTGATAGGGTCCTAGCTAGAAGTTTTCCAAATTTGTGTTGACTAAATTCATTTTGCATGAAGCCCCACATGCCAATGCTAATTAGAGGTTAGTCGAGGTATTCATTCGATGTACCATGCTAAATTGAAATCTTGTTATGCTGACCAATGTATGAAATTAGTCAAATACAGTTAGTCATATTAGTGATTTGCATTGCCATAACTGAGTGTATCATTATCCAGATTTTGCGTAGATTGCGTTTCTTCCGCCGTTATGGACAGCCAGTAATGTTCATATACATATATCATTTGTTTTTTAGACTTATATACATCGTGTTAGCTTTGTTAATATAGGGAAATAAATTCACTAACTTTTAATAAACTGGTGTGGTTATTCATGACTGAAAGGTCATGGTGCGCCGAAATACCAACTGTTATTGATTTCTGATGTGCTATATTGATCTATTAATTGAGTATTGATTACCGATTGCAATAGTTATTGATTATTGATCTGAGTGACTCGACTATTTTAGGATGAGGAGAGCCCGACTCGGTTAAAAGATTCACCGACCTCCAACGTGTCCAGGTACAGGTAATTTATAAGGGCTGGACGCGTTATCAAGGGTAAACCAGCAAGCTCAGCCTGAATGGTGATTAAATGTTGATGCTACGACTTCAACGGCAATCCAAGTCTCTGTAGGTTCTCCAGGCAGATTGTTGTCAAAATGTTTCTAAGTCCCAGGTGGACAGTGTGGACAGGAGTACACTATAACACAAGCCAAAATTCCAGGAACTGGGGTCACCATCTGGGAATTAAAATTCACTCCAAGAGAGGCCAGCAGCAGGGTCCAGGGCATGTCCAGCTGGTACTGATCAACTGGGCAGTTGCTGGAAAAGGCCTCTGGAAGCTTGTGTCCCTGCAGTTCAAACAAGAAGTTGACCAACTGACCCATGGGGTCAATTCTGGCGTTTTGGGTTCAAGGGAAGCACAACCAGTCTTCCTTCAAGTTCTGCAGACATCAGGGCAGTCCTTTTGGTGATCCACAGGTCCAGGCATGTTCTGAGGAGAGGTCTGCTGGGTCCACTTTTAAGCCCAGTGTCAGCCTCTGGGTGGAGGGTAAGCCTTTTTCCACCCACTAAACCAATTCTGATCCATTCCTCTAAACCAACTGAGTTTGGTGCCAGCCAATCTAGAGAGTCAAAGAGGAGGCGGGACTAGGTGTGAGCTTCATGTGCCACAACTGTTTACCACTGTATGGCAGGAATACACATTCACCACAGGGGAGTCTTCAGGGGTCAGGTGACCCTGTACAATGGCAGAAAGCTTTTTGGTTTTAGTATTGTTAAATACAACTTTACTATTAGGTTGGATTTTAAATTACTATTGAAATGAGTCCACATATTTTATGTAATAAGGTAAACCAGTGTTAACCTGTGGGAAAGACAGCCTTGCCACAGTGAAAAACAACATTGGACGTGTTTTACTGTCAGGACATGTAAAACATTAAATATACATGTTATACTTTTTAAATACCATGCACTCTGCCTTAAGGGTTCTTATGGCGTACTTTAGGGGTGACCTATATATATTAAAAAGGTTTATATATGACAAAGGATGGATTTTGCCATCTTAAAATGGCAGTTTCAAACTGCACACACAGGCTGCACCAGCAGACGTGGAGACATCTTTTTATAGTACTACTTTAGTGAGTGGCACGATGAGTGGTGCAGACTACTAGTAGCACATAACTTACCAGTCGTGGGTATATGTAGTACCATATACAAGAAACTTATAAGTAAATTAAATGTGTCAATTAACAATATACCCCAATTTTAAATTGTTTAAAAGGGGAGAGCACAAGCACTATAATACTAGTTTGCAGGAGTAAAGTGTGCAGAGTCCTATGGGAAACAAAACAGGTTCTGCAAAAGAAGTTAAAAAAAGTGGGGTGACCCCGCTGGAAGGGCCATTTTCCAAAAGCAAACTTTAAAACAAAAATATATTTAATAACCATAATTCAAAAATACGTTTAATAAACAAAAGCAAAACATGAACAGATGACAACAAAAATTGATGTAGGACTCACTTAATAAACACTGATAAATTCAACTTAAAATATGACAAAAATCATAAAAATTGCAATAACTGGAATTCTACCATTCCACAGATCACAGCTGCAGAGCCAAAGCATTCACAACTTGCATACATTTTTCATGACACCAGAAACCAGAACTACAAATTCCGCAATGTCCTGCTCAGTATACAATGTATCGCTCTCAAGGACCCACTCAACCACAATGCAACACACCATTTATACTCACTTTTCCTTAATTCAGAGACCTACTTCAGAACACAGTAATAAATCCACACAGGACCCATGGAATGTGGGAACACAAACTGAATTAGGTCAATTCAGTTTCTGGACCGAGTTACCTTTACTATCCAGATTCTGTTTCAGATTATCTAGTTTCTAACTATACAGACCCAGTCTCAAACCATTCAGGTCCAGTTCTTAACCATAACATGCTACCAGATATGTCAGCATTTGTTTCCTACTGGTGTCACATTCACACCATTTCTGATGGACCAGGAGAGGTGGTAACTCCTTTGGATTTTATTTCTCCTCAACCGGAACTGATCAATTCATCTCAAAGCAAATTACAATGTAGTTAGCAAAGAGCATTAAGATTTACCAAGAAAGCTAGAACAATTATTAAAATGAAACCATGAAGGTTTATTAATGGTTTAAGTCTTTACAGACATGTTTAGAAGTCAGTTAATTGGTCATTTAAATTAAATAATAGCTTGAAGCTCAGAACAACATGCAAATAGTTTTACAGCAGACCAAAATATATTTCAGCTCAATTCAAATAAGTAATAAATCAGAGGCAGACCAAAACAGTGTTGTCTTCCAAAATCAGGGGACGGGTAGTCTAACGCCCTTGGGAAAGGGCTCCTTTTATAATGCAAAATACAATTAGGATCATACATTCAATACATGTGTGTACGCGTCCCATGAAATGAACCAATCAGAATAAAGGAAGAACAATACAGCTTTAGAAATTACATTATTCAGCACTATCCCACAGATTCACATAATGCAGTTGCCATTCCTGGTGCCCTGCAGACAGCTCAATAGTTTAGGGTGGCTAGGTGCTGTATCACACATACGGTCCATTTTCCTTGTTTACCCCGAGAGCACCTTTTGAAAGGTGTGCCAGCGCAAACAAAGAATATGCGCTGTATTAGCATGAATGCGCTGTACCCAGGGCAACCACAGACTTCCACTGCCCTGGGGGCAGCACATTCATGAGAAAAACAAAGCGGCTGCTTTAAAGCCACTCCATGTTTCACTGTGCAGGTGGCAACACGCCTGCACTTTTAAGGGGGATTATAGATCCCTTTGCAGGCGGGTGCAGTGAGAGATTCTGTCTCTCGAGGGCTGCTCTGAGGGGACACACAGAGTGCACCACTTCAGTTCACCACATGACCATTTCTTTGTCTCTGTGCCAATGTCTATAATACAGTGCGGGCGCAGAGGAAAAGGTATTCCCTCATTTACATGGGGCCACACCCCCTTACAAATGAGGGAACACCTTCGGGTGATAGTGCTGGCGCTATATGTGCACCAGCACTATTAGTATTACAGGAGGGGCCGCACAGGTGTCTGCGGCCCCTTCTGTAATACCAAAGTGCCATGGGATGTGAAAAGCTGACGCAAACCTCTGTTGGGCCCCTTGAGCACTTTATGCAGTATGGCCCCAGATGTGCTGGATTAGCCTAGACATTCCTGATTTCTTGAGGACCAGCCTGGCATCCTTTTGGGAGACAACCCCTAATAATTCACTGAACCCTAATAATTCAGACACTTCAAATTTATCTTTGATGGTTCAGCTCAGTTTGGTTCATCTTGCAAAAAAGATAAATCACCCTCCAAACCATTAAATGCACAAATTAGCAGAGTATAGTCAAATAGTAACTGGGACCACTCAGTAAGTGAGTTCCAGATAAAAAATAAGTTTAAAAGTTCAAAGATTTATTACAGAGATATTAATACAAAGAAATGCAGTAGATGCTGTGAAGACTCAGATGTAAAATACAAAATCAGAAATCAGAAGTCTTTAGATTCTAATTTAGTAGAAATGCCCCTTAATATATCTAAGTATCAGACTCATAAAAAAAAAAACTGACAGCATCCTAAGAGAGTAGGAAAAGTCTTAGGCCAAACCAGGGGCACCCTGGACAGATGTCCGGGCCCCAGTGGATGGGGTCCCTGGGGCCAAAATCAGCACAGGACGGACGGGGGTGGGGCGCTCCTCCATTTAATGAAGGCTGGGCCACAGGGAAGGGGTCCCTGGTGCTGAAATGTCCTAGAGAGGTGGGCTACGTAACCATGTCCCCCATTTAACCACTTCATTGCCAGGCCTTTTCCCCTCAGGTGCCAGGCCTTTTTTTGGCTATTTGTGGCAGTTCTCGCTTAGGCCCTCATAACTATTTGCCCACATAAGCTACCCATGCCAGATTTGCATCCTTTTTTCCAACATCCTAGGAATTCTAAAGGGTACCCAGAGTTTGTGGGTTTCCCTGGAGGAGACCATGAAATTTGCCAAAATACAGCAAAAAGTTAGTTTTTTTTAAAAAAATTAGGAAAATGGGCTGCAAAAGAAAGCTTGTGTTTTTTTTCCCTGAAAAGAGTATCAACAAATGGTTAGTGGTGCTAAAATCACCATCTTCCCAGCTTTGAGGAGCAGGCAGACTGGAATCAGAGGACCAAAACTCTTCAACACAATTTTGGCATTTTACTGGGACATACCCCATTTTTACTATTTTTTGTGCTTTCAACCTCCTTCCAGTTAGTGACAGGAATAGGTGTGGATCCCAGACAGCTAATAATGTCTGCAATGTAGACAACATTCTGAATTCAGCAAGGGGTCATTTGTGTAGATCCTTCAAGGTTTTCCTACAGTAACAGATACAATTAAAAAAATATTGAAACTGAGGTGAAAAAAGAGCCATTTCTGTCCATGTTTTCTTCTATAACTTTTTCCATCTATGGCAGATTTTTGAAAGAAATCTACTTTTACATCTGCTGGACTCTTGTGGTTGTGGTGATATATAGGGCTTGTAGGTTCATCAAGAACCCTAGGTACCCAGAGCCAATAAATGTGCTGCACCTTGCAAGGGGTTTTCATTGTATACCGGGTATACAGCAATTCATTTGGTGAAATATAAAGAGTGAAACATAGTTATCAAGGAAACCTTTGTATTTCCAAAATGGGCACAAGATAAGGTGTTGAGAAGTAGTGGTTATTTGCACATCTCTGAATTTCGTGATCCCCATACTAGCATGTGAATTACAGGGCATTTCTCAAAGAGACATCTTTTTTACACACTGTCTTACATTAGGAAGGAAAAAGATGTAGAGAAAGACAAGGGGTAATAACACTTGTTCTTCTATTCTGTGTTCCCCCAAGTCTCCCAATAAAAATGGCACGTCACTTGTGTGGGTAGTCCGAATGCCCGCGACAGGAAACGCGACATGGACACATCACATTTTTACATTGAAATCTGGGAAAGTGCCTAGCTGGCCTCTAGTTCAGCCGTCACCTAGGAAAACCTACCAAACGTGTGCATTTTTGAAAACTAGACACCTAGATGACCTAGATGAATTCAGAATGGGGTGACTTGTGGGGCTCTTACCAGGTTCTGTTACCCAGAATCCTTTGCAAACCTCACAATTTGGCAAAAACACTTTTTCCTCACATTTCAGTGATAGAAAGTTCTGGAATCTGAGAAAAGACACAAATTTCATTCCACTCAACGTTCCCCCGGTCTTCCGATAAAAATGCTACCCCACTTGTGTGGGTAGGCCTAGAGCCCACAGCAGGAAATGCCCCACAACACTACGCGGCCACATCAAAATGATCAAATGCAAAACTACCTGTTTTTGCGGGAGGAAACCTGCGTTTTTGGTCCTGGGCTCAGCAGCCACCTAGGGAAACCTAGCAAACCCAGACATTTCTGAAAACTAGACACCCGAGGGAATTCAGGGAGGTGTGACTTGCATGGATCCCCCAGTGTTTTATTACCCAGAATCCTCAGCAAACCTCAAATTTAGCTAAAAAATCAAATTTTTCCCACATTTCTGTGTGGGCTCAGTACACGGCACAAATTTCCTACAACCCAACGTTCCCCTCAGTTTCCCAATAAAAATGATACCTCACTTGTGTAGGCGGGCCAAGTGTCTGTGACAGGGAAGAGCCAAAAACATGTCGAGATTGAGAGGGAATCAGAGCAGGTCCAAAGGGAAGTTTGGCAAAAAAACATTTGGGGCAGAATTATTGTTGGTATAGTTGTGACAATGCCGGGTGGTAGGAATTTTGTGGATTCCTTCAGATTCCAAAAGGTTCCATCACAAAAATGTGGGGAAAATGTGTGATTTCAAGCAAAGTTGGAGGTTTGCAGAGCATTGTGGTAAGAAAATAGTGTGGGATGCATGTGAAGCACACCACCCTAGACTCACCCAGATGTTTAGTTTTCAGATGTGTCTAGGTCTCGTAGATTTTTCTACATGGCAGCGTCCCAAAGCCCAAAAAGTGCAGTCCTCACTATTCTAAGTGGGACGATTTTGAGAGTTAGCCAAGCTCTTGTGGCCCAAACGTAAAACCAAAACCCAAAATAATCAAATGTCCTCTTGCTTGCCGTTGGAATAAAATCTTTTAGTGTGCGGGGGGAGAGCTGAAAGACTGTTACCCCCTTCAGTGGGGTGGGGGCATAACCATTCCCATACTGGTTGGTAGCCACCACACCACTATATTTTTTTTAATTCCCTGCCATCTAGTAGGCTTTCTGCCCCCCCCCCAACCAGGGAGCGGTTCAGGGGTAATTGCCCCATCTGCCCACCGGTGGGCAGAACAACTTTGTCCCCATTTATTTAGGGTGGTGGTATGACCATACCCCCACCCTCTTTTTTTAAAAAACATTCTTCCCTGGTCTTTGCAGATGGGCCTTACAAAAATAGGCCGATCTGCCCCCAGGAGGGGCAGAAATATCCAACAGTAATGTGCCCCCAAGGGGAGTGACCCTTGCCCAAGGGGCTGCCCCTTGGAACAAAACACAGACACACACCAATCCCTGGTGTCTAAGTTGTTTCTGCCCCCCCGTGGGCAGATTGGCCTAATAGAAATAGGCCGATCTTCCCCGAAGGAGAGCTGAAATGGCCTAAAATAAATTTGCCCCCTAGGGGAGCGACACTTACCTAAGGAGTCACTCCCCTTGCCTGAAATTGGAGCAACAAAAAAAAAATCTGTTGTCTAGTGGTTTCTGCCCATTGGCCTTAGAAAAATAGGCCAATCTGCCCCGAAGGTGGGCAGAAATGGCCTAAAATATAATTGCCCCCCAGGGAAGTGACCCTTGCCTAATGGGTTGCTCCCCATCTGTAAAAAAAAAATCTCTGTTGCCTAGTGGTTTGTGCCCCTCTTGGGGGCAGATCGGCCTAATTAAAATAGGCCAATCTGAAATGGGCTAAAATAAACTTGCCCCCAGGGGAGTGACCCTTGCCTAAGGAGTCGCTCCCCTTGCGTGAAACTGACCTAGTTAAAAAAAATCCCTGGTGTCTAGTGGTTTCTGCCCCCCTTGGGGGCAGATTGGCCTAAGAAGGATAGGCAGATCTGCCCCCAAGAGGGGGCAGAAACGGCCTAAAAGCTATTTGCCCCCAGGGTAGCGACCCTTGCCTATATATAAAAAAAATATGAAAATGTTATCTCTGGTGTCTAATGGGTTCTGCCCTCCACCCCCCGGGGGGCAGATCATCCTAATTAAAATAGGCGAATCTTCCCCCAGGGGGGCAAAAAAGGCCTAATAAAAAAATGCCCCCTTGGGAGCAGCCCTTGCCTAAGGGGCCGCTTACCTTATATGTAAACACAACCAAAACAAACATCTCTGCTGTCTAGTGGGCATTTCTGCAGCACGATCGCTTTACTATCGGGCTGCAGGAATGCTCAGAGACATCAAAGGAAAGGAAAGGCCTTCCCTTTCCTTTGATGCCTCTCTGCCTGCCCCCACCCCCGACTGGAAGAGAAATGAAAGCATTTATCTTCTGATGGCGCTGGAAGGGGGCAGCCTCTGATGAGGTCAGCACACGATTGCACGCTGATGTCAGCAGACGTCACTGGGGTGGGGGCTGAAGGGGAAGTGATTCCCCTTCCATCCTTGCCCTTAACCCATGGGCCTGGTGTGGTACGTAAGGTTACATCCTCAGCACCTGAGTGCTGCCGCCGAGGATGTAACCATTACGTCCCGGGCACCAAAGGTGTTGATAGTGGTATGCCCCGGAGGATGGGGTCCTGGGGCTGAAATCATGCTGGGGAGGAAGGCCACGAAGCCCCCCCAGGACAATGGCTATGCACCCAATGAGGCAGCACTTAGTAACTAACCAGCAGAGAGTACTTCCATTTGGATAGACATTTTGTGCAAAACTGTGGACTCTTGTTGAATAAACCTGCAGGTGAGCTTCCGTTCTGGCAATGATGTTCATTTCACAGAGAGTAAACCTCAACAGGAAGCACTTACAAATACTCCTGGGCTTAGTAAAGGTAAAACAAGTGTGTTTAGTTCACAATTTCATATTGAAAAACAGTCTGAAATCCTTTGTGGAGGTGAGGGCATCATTCATCTACTGGAGTGCAGTCTGTATGTGACTGTGACACATGGGTTCTTTCCTGTCCTCTCCTGGTGATAGCAGAGTCCATGGTCGTCCCTTTAAATTGCTATGAGTATGCAAATGTGCAAATCATCTGAAAGCTCCACCCGCTTGGCCCTGCCAGGTCTACCGTAGTAGTAGGAAAAGGTCTTCCCGCCTTTTGCCAGGATGATCGAAAGCTTACCAAAGGGCCAAAGTGCATTTTCCTGCGATTTTGGTGGCGCATTCTTGATGCTGAGGAATGTGAGAATATCTCCACCAAACTAAGAAACAACTGCGTCATATAGCTAAGAGGAAGGATCCTGGTTTGGGGGAGATTTAAGTCTTTGTAGTCTTGTTGGCCTCTCTATATGGGGATTCATGTTATCACAGAATTCTGGAGAAAGATGCAAAGGAACAATCACATTGCCAAACTCACACAAGGTCGCCAGAGACATTTCCTCGTGGTCCATTATGGAGATGTAGTGTAGAATACACACTGGACAACGAGGTAGCACTTAGTAACTAACCAGTAGAAAATACTTCAGTTAAGTAGACATTTTGTGCAAAACTGTAGAATCTTGTTAATTAAACAGTCAGGTGTGGTTCCTTTGTGGCCAAGTCACTCACACAGTTACTGACACACCCACACAGACACTCACGCATCCACTCACAGATGCACTCAGACACTCATGCATCAACTCACAAACCAACTCACAGCCCAGTACTCACAGACCACTCAGATACTCACACACCCATTCATAGACTCACCTAGATACTCATGAACCCACTCACAGACCCACTCAGACATTCATGCACACAAAGACCCTCTCAGACATTCATGCACCAACTCGCAGACCCACTCAGGCTCATGCACCCACTCACAGACCCACTCAGAAACTCATGCTTTCACTCACAGATGCACTCAGAGACTCATGTACCCACTCACAGACTTACTCAGATACTCGTACACTCACTCACAGATCCACTTAGACACTCACGCAACAACTCACAGACCCACTCAGAGACTGATACATCCTCTCACAGACCCACTCAGATACTCACACACACACTGACAGACCCACTCAGCCACTCTCACACCCACTCACAAACCTACTGAGACACTTATGCACTTACTCATACACTCACTGTCAAAGTTTAGAGGTTACAGTTCGGAAACAAATGTAAAAAAAACTTACAAATTCACTTAAACAAAAGTTACATGGAAGATATAGTTTGGAAACACCGTAAAAAGACTTTTGAAATTCGCTAAAAAAAACAAAGTTTGCAGGGACGTTATAGTTAGGAAATAGAATTTAAAAAAATCGTAGAAATTCACTGGAAAAAACAAAGGTTACAGGGACGTTATAGTGAGGCTGACATTTCACTCGTGCAAAACCAGTGAAATTCAGCAGTTATAGTTACCAGCGCTAACTACAACTTACACCCCCACAATGCACTGCTTATGACCTCACATAATACATCACCCATGACATGGTCAGTGACATCACTGATTACATCATGATGACATTTCAAATGTCAGTCACACAACCACTTAATCTCCCACACAGCTACTGACATGCCTACTTATACACTCATACAGGCACTCAGACACTCACTTACACACACATATAGGCTCTCAGACACCCACTCACACATGGATTCTCACAGTCACACAGCCACTTACATCATATATGTTAGAAATAGTATCACTCAGTAGAACAGAAAGTATACTATTTTAACTTTTGTTTTACGTTGGTATGTATGCTTGACATTTTAAACTTTTTAGATAAACCCTCACACTCACAGGATGATGTCATCAGTGGTTCATTTGAGATGGCATCAGGAATGTCACTGACCATGCCATGAATGATGTAATATGTGAGGTCCTAAGTAGTGCATTGTGGGGTGTAAGTTGCAGTTAGCTCAGGTAACTGTAAATGTTGAATTTCACTGTTTTGTGTGACTGAAACGTGAGCATAACTATAACTTCCCAGGACGTTATAGTTATGTTCTGAATTTACTCACACAAAACCAGAGAAATTCAGCAGTTATAGTTAGAGTTATTTCAAGTAACTATAACTATCACCCTAAGGTAACTATAACTCATGTCCCTGCCATGCACAGTTATCTGATGAATAATTTTATTGCAGATGTTACAGTAACATTATCAATGATATTATCTAAGATGTCAAGAGTACTGTAACTTATAGGGTCATTGGCAGTGCATGGGGAGGGTGCGAGTTATAATTACCTTAAAAATGAGTTTAACATTCAAAACACTAGTAAATAAACAACCACACTGCCAAATAATACTAGAATTTGAACCTTCAGCCTACTGAGTGACAGCAGAAGACCTCAACCATTAGGTCAGAAGTGACTGTTTTGTTTTGTCTCCAAAAGTAACTATAACATTCGTACCAAACATCTTGATAGTCTGACTCTTTGAAGTCATCGTATGGAGAGAACATTGCAATAACAATCTCTCTCTCTCTCTCTCTCTCTCTCTCTCTCTCTCTCTCTCCCATCCCATTATGGCAAGAAATAGAGAGAGTGACAGGACCGCGGGGAGCCTGGAGGCACCCGTGGTCCTAGCCTGCTCCCACATCCTGCAAGAGCAATGTTTTCATCTGTTTCCCTACACGCATATTTTTGTGCAGAGAAACAGATGAAAACTCTGCTTTCTGCAAGTAGCAGCTGCTTGACAGCTCCCGCTTGCAGAAAGTGGAGTTATGTTTGCTTTTGCTTGGTCGGAGCTGGCATCTCCCACCAAGCAAAAGCAAACAGCTATGTCCCAGGGGTGCCCCCCCCGCGCGCCTTTGCCATGCACACGTTTCTCATCAATAATTTTACTGTAATATTTTCTAGAGTGATATTATCAACGATGTCACAGAAGATGTCATGAGTGATGTAATGTTTGGATTAATTAGCAGTGCTTGGAGAGGGCACGAATTATAGTTATCTTAGGGGACGAGTTATATTACTTGAAATAACTCTAGCTATAACAGCTGAATGTCTTTGGTTTTGTGCATGTAAAATCTGAACTGAATTATATAATCCCTGTATTCTTTGTTTTTTTGGTGAATTTCTAAGGTTTTTTTAATTCTATTTTCTAACTATAACATCCCTGTAATCTTAGTTTTTTCATTGAATTTCTAGGGTTTTTTAAATGTTAAGTAAGATGCCCATTGCAGTGCGCAGTGGGGAGGAGGCTTGGATGCAGGGCCTGGCCTGGCATTGTGCTGACCCAACCCAAACGTGCTGCTCTTGCGCCTCCTCCCTCTTGCCCCCATTATCCAAGTCCATGCCCCTGCTCCCCCATTACAGCCCTGTGTGGCCATTGTTCTGCCACTGCTCTTCCCACCTGCCCTGAACAGTTAGCTTGCTGCCCCATCCACCTCCTCCCTACCCTCTGTTGTCCGAGTAAATACACCAGCTCCCTCCCTTCTGCCCTGCATGGTCTGTTGGGCTGCCACTGTCCTCCAGTTAGCTTGCTGTCTCTTCTCACACCCTCTGCCCCCCATTGCCTAAATCTATGCCGCATCATTGCCGTGCTGCTTAGTCTCTGTGCATAGCTTGCTGCCTCTACATTCCTTCATCCTGCCCTCCAATGTTTGTGTGCATGCCCTTGCTCCATCCTTTTTGCCTGCCTCGTCCCATGGACCTGCCACTGCCCCTCCTATCTACTCTAAGTGTTCTGTCACTGCCACCTCCACCCTGCCTGTCCGAGTTCCATGCTCATATCCCTGCTCTCCTGTCCTCCATTATCCATTTTGCTGCCACTCCCTTCTGCCCTCCATGCTCTTTTGTGCTGCAACCACTCCTCCTGCCGGCCCTGCATGGTGTGTTGTGAAGACCTTTCCCCTGCCCTCTCATGTCTGTATCCAGCCCCTTCTCCTATCTTCTGTCCTCCAAGGTACTTTGATTCTGCCACTGCCCCCTCCCTTTTGCCTACCAAGACCATTGTGCTGCCACTAACCCTCCTGCTTGCCATGCATGGTCTTTCGTGCTGCGATAGCCTCTCCCACCTGCCCTGTGTGGTCAGCTTGCTTCCCCTGATGCCGCCCTCCTTCCCTCCGTTGTCTGTGTGTATGTGTTAGGGTTTGTGCACAGCAAAGAGCATGTCCCCTCTCACTGCACTAGTGGGTTCTGTAATAGCTCCCTTTTAAACTTACTATTCAAACCTTTTCTTGTTATCTCACCTTCCCCCCACCCCCTTAGGCTTCTGTGTATGTTGTTTAATGTGCTGTTTTGTTTACACATTGGGCCTTGCTTTTACCAAGGCTTCTTTAAAACACTCCTCCCTAGGCCATGTGTTAATTCAACTCATTTGCATAATAACTGAAACTCTGCACACCTTTCAAGAACATGTGCAGCATGTGAGGACCACACCCAGACCTTCAAACCACACCCAGCTCTGCTCACCTTTCAAGAACATGTGCAGCATGTGAGGACCACACCCAGCCCTTCAAACCACATCCAGCTCTTCGAACCACACCCAGCCCTGTCTATAAAAGGCAGCCCCCGAGCCTCACCCAGTGCTTGTGCTCGTCTACCTCCCGCTTACCTGAGAACAGATCCCTCGGCGCTGGCACTCCTGCTCTCTACAGACTTTCATTGGCTTCAATGGGCGCAGCTGCTGGCTCTTCCTTCTTCTGGTTTCCGGTTCCTCCTTGCCTCAGCCTCTCTCCTACAAACAACCTGCAAAAGAGAAAGAAGACAAGGTTAGACTGATCAGTATCTCTTGCCAGCAACAAGTAAGTGCAAAACTTTTTATTACCTGAAGGAACTTTGACAACAATTTCTGGATTCGTGTGTGGACGGTTTGAAGCAAGATACCTTCCACGAACATTGTGATTCAGGCTCTTTGTTGCAAGAATACCTTGCGGAGCTTTGTGAAACAAACATTGTTTTTTTTTTTATGGAACTTTTAAGAATCGAACAGTGGAAACCATTAACAGCAAGGCAAACAGTAAATCAAGGACTTGCACAAATTACATGCTGTATTTTGATGTAAAAGTACAGTATTTGTTTTCCAAAAGATTCTGGAGATATGGGAAAAGTGAGTCTGCTATTGGGAATTTAGGCTTTAGTTATATTAAGATGAATGTTTGATATTGGTAATTCTGATAACGGTATTTGTTTAATGTTTTAGAAGCTTTACAGTAATAGAAAGCACATCCCAGAGCAGTAACACATTCCAAACCTGGAAACTCGAGACCAGGATCCAAGAGGTACTTTTAGAAGAGAATTTCTAATAAATAAAGGGATAGTCAGGAACCCATTTAGGAATAGGTTGCACTTATCTGTTCTTTGTTTATGTTTCATTAGGCACCAGTTTCTACAGAAGTCAGAAAGGGCCACAGATTTGTGCAGCACTTCAACAGTGGAAACGCAAGAACGGTGTTGTCTCTCTTTTTTATTTTATCCACTTCCCCCCTACCCTTGAGCTTCTGTTCTTAGTGCACTGTGTTAAAAACTAGTGTGCTGGAACAAGCAGTTTCAGGGTGGGGTCGGATTGTCTTCAACCTCCATCAGAACTGAACAAGAACTCAGGTGAGCTGGGCTTTGACAGAAGCACAAGCCTTAAAAAATTTCAGTTCTGGTGGACGATGAATACCGGGGAAGAAATAGAGGGCATTGACGTCACGGATATGGCGCAGGCCCTAAATGAGGACTTGGCTCATAATGAATCAGTGTCTGGCATCTTACAACATATGCAAGAGGAAATAGAGAGATTAAAGATGGAGAATACCTCTTTAAAACAGGATTTAAGCAGGTATAAATTTAGGGGATCTCAGTGGAACACAGCTTTTACGCCTTTGTTTAAAACCACCTCAGAGACAGGGGCGCCATCAAAACATACAACTTTGCCTCCCCCAGTTGAGGTTACTGTTAATGTTCCTAATGCTGTGCCCTTAGCAGCACCTGAACGTTTTCATGGAGATAGTAACAAATTCCATGTTTTTATCCATCAATGTCAATTACACTTCATTTGTAAGCCACAACAGTTCCCTACTGATGCTACGAAAGTGGCATTCGTCTTGTCTTATTTGGGTGGCACAGCAGCCAATTGGTCAATTCCTTTCGTGGATAGAGATGATCCCATCCTCCATAATTGGAATCAATTTAAACGTACCATGACCAGCCTTTTTGCAAAACACACTTTCATGCAGGCAAGTGATAATGAGCTTTTAAATCTTAAACAAGGTAACAAGGATTTATTGACCTATCTCACTAGTTTTAATCGTTTACTCACCGAGACACAGTGGCCAGAAGGAAAGCGTGTCTCCCTTTTTTATAAAGGTTTGAGAGACGAGTTAAAAGACGCGCTGGCTCATATCGTTGATTGGCCAGAAGACTATTCGGACTTTGTAGATTTAGTTGTGAAATTAGAACATAGACTAGGAGAAAGAAAGGGAGATAAATACAAACTGGAATCACAGTTAACTTTTATTAAACACGAGAAGAAAGACACAGATAATAAACTCCCTGAACCTGAGCCTATGCAAATAGGGACACTCAGAGGTCCACTCACATCAGAGGAAAAAGAAAGAAGGAGAAAACTTCAATTATGTTTATATTGTGGCAGGGCAGGTCACTTTGCCAGAGAATGTCCAGTAAAGCCTAAAACTCCACAAAAGGGTGCTGTTTCCTCCACCTCCTCAACTGAATCGGGAAACGATTAAGCTCGACAAGGGGAGAGGTTACTTGTTCGAGAAAACATTTTAATCAGACCTCTAATGCTGCAGCCTTCATGGTACCGCACATACCTAGACATTTCATAATTCAGGTCGTTTTAATTGTTACTACCCAAGTGAGGCATTCTCTCCCTGTCCTACTGGACTCAGGCGCGACAGGAAATTTTGTGGATAATAAGTTAGCTGAAAACTTAGGACTTCCTATGTGCCTAAAGCCTTGTCCAGAAGCAGTATGTGCAGTGGATGGGTCAGAATTGACCTCTGGATTAATCACAAAACAAACAAGTCCACTTGTTATGGTCTGTCAGAACGGGCACACAGAGGTGATTAGCTTTGATCTGATAGATACTCCTAATTTTGGTTTGATTCTCGGGGTACCCTGGTTAACAACTCATAACCCAAATATTGACTGGGTGAATAGAACTGTTACTTTGGATTCCTCTTTCTGTAGAACCAATTGCTATCAAGAAGCAGGTACAGAACAGAGCACAGTATTACACTGTGCTAGTGTTACACAAGATGAACCAAGTCTCCCTCCTGAATATTCTGACTTTAAAGACGTCTTTGATCCAGTAAAGGCTAGTGTGTTGCCCCCACATCGGTCTTATGACTGCCGGATAGATCTTATCCCAGGGGCCCCTTTACCTAATAACAGAGTATATGCTTTGACTGACGAAGAAACCAAATACTTAAGAACCTACCTAGATGACCTACTACAGTCTGGGTTCATCCGTCATTCCACATCTCCGGTATCATCTCCACTCTTTTTTATCCCGAAGCCGGATAAATCCCTGCGCGCGTGTATCGATTATAGAGGACTAAATAAGGCTACAATAAAGAATAAATATCCTCTTCCTCTAATACCTGTGTTGTTGGATCAATTAAGACATTCTACTGTATACACTAAACTAGATCTGCGGGGAGCTTACCACCTGGTCCGAGTAAAAGAGGGGGATGAGTGGAAGACAGCTTTCAAGACAAAGTTTGGTTTATTTGAGTACACAGTAATGCCCTTTGGGTTATGTAATGCCCCTGCGGCCTTTCAGTTCTTTATAAATGAGGTCCTACACGAATTCCTGGACGTTTGTGTCATAGTATACATAGACGACATCCTCATTTACTCTAAGAACTCAGAAGAACATACCCAACATGTTCGTGCAGTATTATCAAAGTTAAAAGAAAATCATCTTTTTGCTAAGTTAGAAAAGTGTACTTTTAATGTCAGCAAGGTGGACTTTTTAGGATACTGCCTGTCACCTCAAGGAATAACTATGGATGTAAAGAAAATCAGTGCTATTGCTGATTGGCCAGAACCATCCTCTGTAAAAGATATTCAGAAATTTCTGGGTTTCGCCAATTTTTATAGGAGGTTTATTGCACATTTTGCAGACATTGCGGCCCCAATAACTACCTTGTTGCGGAAAGGGCAACGATTTCTTTGGACTGATGAGGCGGCACACGCCTTTCAACTCCTAAAACAAAAGTTCACTTCAGCCCCAATTCTGAAACATCCTGATCCTGACTTGCCCTTTTTTGTTGAAGCGGATGCTTCACAAGTAGCTTTAGGAGGAGTTCTCTCTCAACGAGATATAGTAGATGGCCAGTTACATCCTATAGCCTTCTATTCCAAAAAGTTATTACCAGCTGAACAAAATTACACTGTGGCTGAAAGGGAACTACTAGCTATCAAAGTAGCCTTTTCAGAATGGAGGCATCATTTAATGGGAGCCAAGTACCCAGTTACAATCTTTTCTGACCATAAGAACCTACAGTTTTTTGGATCACTTAAAGCACTAACACCACGTCAGATGCGCTGGTTAATTTTTTTTAGCACATTTGACTTTGTTATAACCTATAGACCAGGTGCACAACAAATTCAATCTGATGTGTTATCTAGATACGGACATACCTCAGACATGAAACAAGATAAAATAGGAGAACCCATTATTCCTCCCCAAAAGTTTTTGGCACCAGTACAACAGAAGGATTTCATCACAGATCTATATAATGCACACATGCAAATAGCACCTCAGGATTGGTTAAAGGATTCCCATAACACAATACAACGAGGTTTATTGTATCACGACAACATGCTGTTAGTGCCCACCTCTGAATTACAAACACAGGTGATAATTTGGCATCACGCCTCACCGTTGGCAGGTCATCCTGGTTGGGTAAAAACCCTGGAAAATGTGCAAAAACACTTTTGGTGGGACACTATAAGAAAGGACATTAAGCAATTTGTCACTACCTGTCCAATTTGTGCAAGACATAAATCTTCTCATAAGGCCCCTGACGGCTTGTTAATACCAATGCCAACACCCAAGCAACCTTGGCACACTGTGAGCGTAGACTTTATTGTAGGCTTACCACCTGTAAAATCCTTCACAACAGTGTTGGTTATAGTGGATTTTTTATCTAAAATGGCACATTTTGTACCATTACGGAAATTACCCACGGCGGCAGAATTTGCCGATATTTTTATAAGGGAAATTGTGCGTTTACATGGTTTGCCAAGCAAAGTGGTGTCAGATCGAGGGAGCCAGTTCAACTCTAGATTTTGGAAAAAATTATGTGAAAAACTGAAAATAGATGTGGCATTATCCACTGCTTTCCACCCAGAGACAGATGGACAGACTGAACGACTGAACCAAACCTTACTTCAAACGCTACGTTGTTTATTGGCTGATTATTCTAGTGAATGGTTGGAAGCTCTCCCTGTAGCGGAGTTTGTTTATAATAATACTGAGCATTCAGCTCTACTTTGCTCACCATTCTATTTCTTGCAGGGGTATCATCCAAGAGCTATACCCATTTTGTTAGAAGAGTCCCTGTTGCCTACAGTAACGGATAGACTAACGAGGTTAGGTGACATACAAGACAAAGCCAGGAAACATTTATTAAAGTACAAGGAAAGCATGAAAAGACAAGCAGACAAACACAGATCTGAGGCCCCAATGTATAAAATTGGTGACAAGGTATGGCTCTCCACAAAGAACCTAAACATAGAGGGATCCCGAAAGCTGCAACCACGTTTCATTGGACCCTTTATTATAACTGCCATAGTAAACCCGGTAACAGTAAAATTAGATTTACCAAAAGAATATCCAGTACATACTACATTCCATGTGTCCTTGCTTAAGCCGTACAACCCAAAAACCCGACCTGAACCACCACCTCCACCCATACCAATTAAGGGAAATCTAGAATATGAAGTGAAAAGCATAAAAGACTCAAAAAGAATTAGTGGACGTCTGTTTTATTTAGTAGAATGGAAAGGATATGATGAATCTGAGAATTCATGGGAACCAGCATCATATGTACATGCCCCACAGCTGATTAGACGGTTTTATTTAAAAAACCCAGGAAAACCCCGTCCTGTAGGAGGGCCTTTGAGGGGGGCAACTGTTAGGGTTTGTGCACAGCAAAGAGCATGTCCCCTCTCACTGCACTAGTGGGTTCTGTAATAGCTCCCTTTTAAACTTACTATTCAAACCTTTTCTTGTTATCTCACCTTCCCCCCACCCCCTTAGGCTTCTGTGTATGTTGTTTAATGTGCTGTTTTGTTTACACATTGGGCCTTGCTTTTACCAAGGCTTCTTTAAAACACTCCTCCCTAGGCCATGTGTTAATTCAACTCATTTGCATAATAACTGAAACTCTGCACACCTTTCAAGAACATGTGCAGCATGTGAGGACCACACCCAGACCTTCAAACCACACCCAGCTCTGCTCACCTTTCAAGAACATGTGCAGCATGTGAGGACCACACCCAGCCCTTCAAACCACACCCAGCTCTTCGAACCACACCCAGCCCTGTCTATAAAAGGCAGCCCCCGAGCCTCACCCAGTGCTTGTGCTCGTCTACCTCCCGCTTACCTGAGAACAGATCCCTCGGCGCTGGCACTCCTGCTCTCTACAGACTTTCATTGGCTTCAATGGGCGCAGCTGCTGGCTCTTCCTTCTTCTGGTTTCCGGTTCCTCCTTGCCTCAGCCTCTCTCCTACAAACAACCTGCAAAAGAGAAAGAAGACAAGGTTAGACTGATCAGTATCTCTTGCCAGCAACAAGTAAGTGCAAAACTTTTTATTACCTGAAGGAACTTTGACAACAATTTCTGGATTCGTGTGTGGACGGTTTGAAGCAAGATACCTTCCACGAACATTGTGATTCAGGCTCTTTGTTGCAAGAATACCTTGCGGAGCTTTGTGAAACAAACATTGTTTTTTTTTTTATGGAACTTTTAAGAATCGAACAGTGGAAACCATTAACAGCAAGGCAAACAGTAAATCAAGGACTTGCACAAATTACATGCTGTATTTTGATGTAAAAGTACAGTATTTGTTTTCCAAAAGATTCTGGAGATATGGGAAAAGTGAGTCTGCTATTGGGAATTTAGGCTTTAGTTATATTAAGATGAATGTTTGATATTGGTAATTCTGATAACGGTATTTGTTTAATGTTTTAGAAGCTTTACAGTAATAGAAAGCACATCCCAGAGCAGTAACACATTCCAAACCTGGAAACTCGAGACCAGGATCCAAGAGGTACTTTTAGAAGAGAATTTCTAATAAATAAAGGGATAGTCAGGAACCCATTTAGGAATAGGTTGCACTTATCTGTTCTTTGTTTATGTTTCATTAGGCACCAGTTTCTACAGAAGTCAGAAAGGGCCACAGATTTGTGCAGCACTTCAACAGTGGAAACGCAAGAACGGTGTTGTCTCTCTTTTTTATTTTATCCACTTCCCCCCTACCCTTGAGCTTCTGTTCTTAGTGCACTGTGTTAAAAACTAGTGTGCTGGAACAAGCAGTTTCAGGGTGGGGTCGGATTGTCTTCAACCTCCATCAGAACTGAACAAGAACTCAGGTGAGCTGGGCTTTGACAGAAGCACAAGCCTTAAAAAATTTCAGTTCTGGTGGACGATGAATACCGGGGAAGAAATAGAGGGCATTGACGTCACGGATATGGCGCAGGCCCTAAATGAGGACTTGGCTCATAATGAATCAGTGTCTGGCATCTTACAACATATGCAAGAGGAAATAGAGAGATTAAAGATGGAGAATACCTCTTTAAAACAGGATTTAAGCAGGTATAAATTTAGGGGATCTCAGTGGAACACAGCTTTTACGCCTTTGTTTAAAACCACCTCAGAGACAGGGGCGCCATCAAAACATACAACTTTGCCTCCCCCAGTTGAGGTTACTGTTAATGTTCCTAATGCTGTGCCCTTAGCAGCACCTGAACGTTTTCATGGAGATAGTAACAAATTCCATGTTTTTATCCATCAATGTCAATTACACTTCGTTTGTAAGCCACAACAGTTCCCTACTGATGCTACGAAAGTGGCATTCGTCTTGTCTTATTTGGGTGGCACAGCAGCCAATTGGTCAATTCCTTTCGTGGATAGAGATGATCCCATCCTCCATAATTGGAATCAATTTAAACGTACCATGACCAGCCTTTTTGCAAAACACACTTTCATGCAGGCAAGTGATAATGAGCTTTTAAATCTTAAACAAGGTAACAAGGATTTATTGACCTATCTCACTAGTTTTAATCGTTTACTCACCGAGACACAGTGGCCAGAAGGAAAGCGTGTCTCCCTTTTTTATAAAGGTTTGAGAGACGAGTTAAAAGACGCGCTGGCTCATATCGTTGATTGGCCAGAAGACTATTCGGACTTTGTAGATTTAGTTGTGAAATTAGAACATAGACTAGGAGAAAGAAAGGGAGATAAATACAAACTGGAATCACAGTTAACTTTTATTAAACACGAGAAGAAAGACACAGATAATAAACTCCCTGAACCTGAGCCTATGCAAATAGGGACACTCAGAGGTCCACTCACATCAGAGGAAAAAGAAAGAAGGAGAAAACTTCAATTATGTTTATATTGTGGCAGGGCAGGTCACTTTGCCAGAGAATGTCCAGTAAAGCCTAAAACTCCACAAAAGGGTGCTGTTTCCTCCACCTCCTCAACTGAATCGGGAAACGATTAAGCTCGACAAGGGGAGAGGTTACTTGTTCGAGAAAACATTTTAATCAGACCTCTAATGCTGCAGCCTTCATGGTACCGCACATACCTAGACATTTCATAATTCAGGTCGTTTTAATTGTTACTACCCAAGTGAGGCATTCTCTCCCTGTCCTACTGGACTCAGGCGCGACAGGAAATTTTGTGGATAATAAGTTAGCTGAAAACTTAGGACTTCCTATGTGCCTAAAGCCTTGTCCAGAAGCAGTATGTGCAGTGGATGGGTCAGAATTGACCTCTGGATTAATCACAAAACAAACAAGTCCACTTGTTATGGTCTGTCAGAACGGGCACACAGAGGTGATTAGCTTTGATCTGATAGATACTCCTAATTTTGGTTTGATTCTCGGGGTACCCTGGTTAACAACTCATAACCCAAATATTGACTGGGTGAATAGAACTGTTACTTTGGATTCCTCTTTCTGTAGAACCAATTGCTATCAAGAAGCAGGTACAGAACAGAGCACAGTATTACACTGTGCTAGTGTTACACAAGATGAACCAAGTCTCCCTCCTGAATATTCTGACTTTAAAGACGTTTTTGATCCAGTAAAGGCTAGTGTGTTGCCCCCACATCGGTCTTATGACTGCCGGATAGATCTTATCCCAGGGGCCCCTTTACCTAATAACAGAGTATATGCTTTGACTGACGAAGAAACCAAATACTTAAGAACCTACCTAGATGACCTACTACAGTCTGGGTTCATCCGTCATTCCACATCTCCGGTATCATCTCCACTCTTTTTTATCCCGAAGCCGGATAAATCCCTGCGCGCGTGTATCGATTATAGAGGACTAAATAAGGCTACAATAAAGAATAAATATCCTCTTCCTCTAATACCTGTGTTGTTGGATCAATTAAGACATTCTACTGTATACACTAAACTAGATCTGCGGGGAGCTTACCACCTGGTCCGAGTAAAAGAGGGGGATGAGTGGAAGACAGCTTTCAAGACAAAGTTTGGTTTATTTGAGTACACAGTAATGCCCTTTGGGTTATGTAATGCCCCTGCGGCCTTTCAGTTCTTTATAAATGAGGTCCTACACGAATTCCTGGACGTTTGTGTCATAGTATACATAGACGACATCCTCATTTACTCTAAGAACTCAGAAGAACATACCCAACATGTTCGTGCAGTATTATCAAAGTTAAAAGAAAATCATCTTTTTGCTAAGTTAGAAAAGTGTACTTTTAATGTCAGCAAGGTGGACTTTTTAGGATACTGCCTGTCACCTCAAGGAATAACTATGGATGTAAAGAAAATCAGTGCTATTGCTGATTGGCCAGAACCATCCTCTGTAAAAGATATTCAGAAATTTCTGGGTTTCGCCAATTTTTATAGGAGGTTTATTGCACATTTTGCAGACATTGCGGCCCCAATAACTACCTTGTTGCGGAAAGGGCAACGATTTCTTTGGACTGATGAGGCGGCACACGCCTTTCAACTCCTAAAACAAAAGTTCACTTCAGCCCCAATTCTGAAACATCCTGATCCTGACTTGCCCTTTTTTGTTGAAGCGGATGCTTCACAAGTAGCTTTAGGAGGAGTTCTCTCTCAACGAGATATAGTAGATGGCCAGTTACATCCTATAGCCTTCTATTCCAAAAAGTTATTACCAGCTGAACAAAATTACACTGTGGCTGAAAGGGAACTACTAGCTATCAAAGTAGCCTTTTCAGAATGGAGGCATCATTTAATGGGAGCCAAGTACCCAGTTACAATCTTTTCTGACCATAAGAACCTACAGTTTTTTGGATCACTTAAAGCACTAACACCACGTCAGATGCGCTGGTTAATTTTTTTTAGCACATTTGACTTTGTTATAACCTATAGACCAGGTGCACAACAAATTCAATCTGATGTGTTATCTAGATACGGACATACCTCAGACATGAAACAAGATAAAATAGGAGAACCCATTATTCCTCCCCAAAAGTTTTTGGCACCAGTACAACAGAAGGATTTCATCACAGATCTATATAATGCACACATGCAAATAGCACCTCAGGATTGGTTAAAGGATTCCCATAACACAATACAACGAGGTTTATTGTATCACGACAACATGCTGTTAGTGCCCACCTCTGAATTACAAACACAGGTGATAATTTGGCATCACGCCTCACCGTTGGCAGGTCATCCTGGTTGGGTAAAAACCCTGGAAAATGTGCAAAAACACTTTTGGTGGGACACTATAAGAAAGGACATTAAGCAATTTGTCACTACCTGTCCAATTTGTGCAAGACATAAATCTTCTCATAAGGCCCCTGACGGCTTGTTAATACCAATGCCAACACCCAAGCAACCTTGGCACACTGTGAGCGTAGACTTTATTGTAGGCTTACCACCTGTAAAATCCTTCACAACAGTGTTGGTTATAGTGGATTTTTTATCTAAAATGGCACATTTTGTACCATTACGGAAATTACCCACGGCGGCAGAATTTGCCGATATTTTTATAAGGGAAATTGTGCGTTTACATGGTTTGCCAAGCAAAGTGGTGTCAGATCGAGGGAGCCAGTTCAACTCTAGATTTTGGAAAAAATTATGTGAAAAACTGAAAATAGATGTGGCATTATCCACTGCTTTCCACCCAGAGACAGATGGACAGACTGAACGACTGAACCAAACCTTACTTCAAACGCTACGTTGTTTATTGGCTGATTATTCTAGTGAATGGTTGGAAGCTCTCCCTGTAGCGGAGTTTGTTTATAATAATACTGAGCATTCAGCTCTACTTTGCTCACCATTCTATTTCTTGCAGGGGTATCATCCAAGAGCTATACCCATTTTGTTAGAAGAGTCCCTGTTGCCTACAGTAACGGATAGACTAACGAGGTTAGGTGACATACAAGACAAAGCCAGGAAACATTTATTAAAGTACAAGGAAAGCATGAAAAGACAAGCAGACAAACACAGATCTGAGGCCCCAATGTATAAAATTGGTGACAAGGTATGGCTCTCCACAAAGAACCTAAACATAGAGGGATCCCGAAAGCTGCAACCACGTTTCATTGGACCCTTTATTATAACTGCCATAGTAAACCCGGTAACAGTAAAATTAGATTTACCAAAAGAATATCCAGTACATACTACATTCCATGTGTCCTTGCTTAAGCCGTACAACCCAAAAACCCGACCTGAACCACCACCTCCACCCATACCAATTAAGGGAAATCTAGAATATGAAGTGAAAAGCATAAAAGACTCAAAAAGAATTAGTGGACGTCTGTTTTATTTAGTAGAATGGAAAGGATATGATGAATCTGAGAATTCATGGGAACCAGCATCATATGTACATGCCCCACAGCTGATTAGACGGTTTTATTTAAAAAACCCAGGAAAACCCCGTCCTGTAGGAGGGCCTTTGAGGGGGGCAACTGTTAGGGTTTGTGCACAGCAAAGAGCATGTCCCCTCTCACTGCACTAGTGGGTTCTGTAATAGCTCCCTTTTAAACTTACTATTCAAACCTTTTCTTGTTATCTCACCTTCCCCCCACCCCCTTAGGCTTCTGTGTATGTTGTTTAATGTGCTGTTTTGTTTACACATTGGGCCTTGCTTTTACCAAGGCTTCTTTAAAACACTCCTCCCTAGGCCATGTGTTAATTCAACTCATTTGCATAATAACTGAAACTCTGCACACCTTTCAAGAACATGTGCAGCATGTGAGGACCACACCCAGACCTTCAAACCACACCCAGCTCTGCTCACCTTTCAAGAACATGTGCAGCATGTGAGGACCACACCCAGCCCTTCAAACCACACCCAGCTCTTCGAACCACACCCAGCCCTGTCTATAAAAGGCAGCCCCCGAGCCTCACCCAGTGCTTGTGCTCGTCTACCTCCCGCTTACCTGAGAACAGATCCCTCGGCGCTGGCACTCCTGCTCTCTACAGACTTTCATTGGCTTCAATGGGCGCAGCTGCTGGCTCTTCCTTCTTCTGGTTTCCGGTTCCTCCTTGCCTCAGCCTCTCTCCTACAAACAACCTGCAAAAGAGAAAGAAGACAAGGTTAGACTGATCAGTATCTCTTGCCAGCAACAAGTAAGTGCAAAACTTTTTATTACCTGAAGGAACTTTGACAACAATTTCTGGATTCGTGTGTGGACGGTTTGAAGCAAGATACCTTCCACGAACATTGTGATTCAGGCTCTTTGTTGCAAGAATACCTTGCGGAGCTTTGTGAAACAAACATTGTTTTTTTTTTTATGGAACTTTTAAGAATCGAACAGTGGAAACCATTAACAGCAAGGCAAACAGTAAATCAAGGACTTGCACAAATTACATGCTGTATTTTGATGTAAAAGTACAGTATTTGTTTTCCAAAAGATTCTGGAGATATGGGAAAAGTGAGTCTGCTATTGGGAATTTAGGCTTTAGTTATATTAAGATGAATGTTTGATATTGGTAATTCTGATAACGGTATTTGTTTAATGTTTTAGAAGCTTTACAGTAATAGAAAGCACATCCCAGAGCAGTAACACATTCCAAACCTGGAAACTCGAGACCAGGATCCAAGAGGTACTTTTAGAAGAGAATTTCTAATAAATAAAGGGATAGTCAGGAACCCATTTAGGAATAGGTTGCACTTATCTGTTCTTTGTTTATGTTTCATTAGGCACCAGTTTCTACAGAAGTCAGAAAGGGCCACAGATTTGTGCAGCACTTCAACAGTGGAAACGCAAGAACGGTGTTGTCTCTCTTTTTTATTTTATCCACTTCCCCCCTACCCTTGAGCTTCTGTTCTTAGTGCACTGTGTTAAAAACTAGTGTGCTGGAACAAGCAGTTTCAGGGTGGGGTCGGATTGTCTTCAACCTCCATCAGAACTGAACAAGAACTCAGGTGAGCTGGGCTTTGACAGAAGCACAAGCCTTAAAAAATTTCAGTTCTGGTGGACGATGAATACCGGGGAAGAAATAGAGGGCATTGACGTCACGGATATGGCGCAGGCCCTAAATGAGGACTTGGCTCATAATGAATCAGTGTCTGGCATCTTACAACATATGCAAGAGGAAATAGAGAGATTAAAGATGGAGAATACCTCTTTAAAACAGGATTTAAGCAGGTATAAATTTAGGGGATCTCAGTGGAACACAGCTTTTACGCCTTTGTTTAAAACCACCTCAGAGACAGGGGCGCCATCAAAACATACAACTTTGCCTCCCCCAGTTGAGGTTACTGTTAATGTTCCTAATGCTGTGCCCTTAGCAGCACCTGAACGTTTTCATGGAGATAGTAACAAATTCCATGTTTTTATCCATCAATGTCAATTACACTTCGTTTGTAAGCCACAACAGTTCCCTACTGATGCTACGAAAGTGGCATTCGTCTTGTCTTATTTGGGTGGCACAGCAGCCAATTGGTCAATTCCTTTCGTGGATAGAGATGATCCCATCCTCCATAATTGGAATCAATTTAAACGTACCATGACCAGCCTTTTTGCAAAACACACTTTCATGCAGGCAAGTGATAATGAGCTTTTAAATCTTAAACAAGGTAACAAGGATTTATTGACCTATCTCACTAGTTTTAATCGTTTACTCACCGAGACACAGTGGCCAGAAGGAAAGCGTGTCTCCCTTTTTTATAAAGGTTTGAGAGACGAGTTAAAAGACGCGCTGGCTCATATCGTTGATTGGCCAGAAGACTATTCGGACTTTGTAGATTTAGTTGTGAAATTAGAACATAGACTAGGAGAAAGAAAGGGAGATAAATACAAACTGGAATCACAGTTAACTTTTATTAAACACGAGAAGAAAGACACAGATAATAAACTCCCTGAACCTGAGCCTATGCAAATAGGGACACTCAGAGGTCCACTCACATCAGAGGAAAAAGAAAGAAGGAGAAAACTTCAATTATGTTTATATTGTGGCAGGGCAGGTCACTTTGCCAGAGAATGTCCAGTAAAGCCTAAAACTCCACAAAAGGGTGCTGTTTCCTCCACCTCCTCAACTGAATCGGGAAACGATTAAGCTCGACAAGGGGAGAGGTTACTTGTTCGAGAAAACATTTTAATCAGACCTCTAATGCTGCAGCCTTCATGGTACCGCACATACCTAGACATTTCATAATTCAGGTCGTTTTAATTGTTACTACCCAAGTGAGGCATTCTCTCCCTGTCCTACTGGACTCAGGCGCGACAGGAAATTTTGTGGATAATAAGTTAGCTGAAAACTTAGGACTTCCTATGTGCCTAAAGCCTTGTCCAGAAGCAGTATGTGCAGTGGATGGGTCAGAATTGACCTCTGGATTAATCACAAAACAAACAAGTCCACTTGTTATGGTCTGTCAGAACGGGCACACAGAGGTGATTAGCTTTGATCTGATAGATACTCCTAATTTTGGTTTGATTCTCGGGGTACCCTGGTTAACAACTCATAACCCAAATATTGACTGGGTGAATAGAACTGTTACTTTGGATTCCTCTTTCTGTAGAACCAATTGCTATCAAGAAGCAGGTACAGAACAGAGCACAGTATTACACTGTGCTAGTGTTACACAAGATGAACCAAGTCTCCCTCCTGAATATTCTGACTTTAAAGACGTTTTTGATCCAGTAAAGGCTAGTGTGTTGCCCCCACATCGGTCTTATGACTGCCGGATAGATCTTATCCCAGGGGCCCCTTTACCTAATAACAGAGTATATGCTTTGACTGACGAAGAAACCAAATACTTAAGAACCTACCTAGATGACCTACTACAGTCTGGGTTCATCCGTCATTCCACATCTCCGGTATCATCTCCACTCTTTTTTATCCCGAAGCCGGATAAATCCCTGCGCGCGTGTATCGATTATAGAGGACTAAATAAGGCTACAATAAAGAATAAATATCCTCTTCCTCTAATACCTGTGTTGTTGGATCAATTAAGACATTCTACTGTATACACTAAACTAGATCTGCGGGGAGCTTACCACCTGGTCCGAGTAAAAGAGGGGGATGAGTGGAAGACAGCTTTCAAGACAAAGTTTGGTTTATTTGAGTACACAGTAATGCCCTTTGGGTTATGTAATGCCCCTGCGGCCTTTCAGTTCTTTATAAATGAGGTCCTACACGAATTCCTGGACGTTTGTGTCATAGTATACATAGACGACATCCTCATTTACTCTAAGAACTCAGAAGAACATACCCAACATGTTCGTGCAGTATTATCAAAGTTAAAAGAAAATCATCTTTTTGCTAAGTTAGAAAAGTGTACTTTTAATGTCAGCAAGGTGGACTTTTTAGGATACTGCCTGTCACCTCAAGGAATAACTATGGATGTAAAGAAAATCAGTGCTATTGCTGATTGGCCAGAACCATCCTCTGTAAAAGATATTCAGAAATTTCTGGGTTTCGCCAATTTTTATAGGAGGTTTATTGCACATTTTGCAGACATTGCGGCCCCAATAACTACCTTGTTGCGGAAAGGGCAACGATTTCTTTGGACTGATGAGGCGGCACACGCCTTTCAACTCCTAAAACAAAAGTTCACTTCAGCCCCAATTCTGAAACATCCTGATCCTGACTTGCCCTTTTTTGTTGAAGCGGATGCTTCACAAGTAGCTTTAGGAGGAGTTCTCTCTCAACGAGATATAGTAGATGGCCAGTTACATCCTATAGCCTTCTATTCCAAAAAGTTATTACCAGCTGAACAAAATTACACTGTGGCTGAAAGGGAACTACTAGCTATCAAAGTAGCCTTTTCAGAATGGAGGCATCATTTAATGGGAGCCAAGTACCCAGTTACAATCTTTTCTGACCATAAGAACCTACAGTTTTTTGGATCACTTAAAGCACTAACACCACGTCAGATGCGCTGGTTAATTTTTTTTAGCACATTTGACTTTGTTATAACCTATAGACCAGGTGCACAACAAATTCAATCTGATGTGTTATCTAGATACGGACATACCTCAGACATGAAACAAGATAAAATAGGAGAACCCATTATTCCTCCCCAAAAGTTTTTGGCACCAGTACAACAGAAGGATTTCATCACAGATCTATATAATGCACACATGCAAATAGCACCTCAGGATTGGTTAAAGGATTCCCATAACACAATACAACGAGGTTTATTGTATCACGACAACATGCTGTTAGTGCCCACCTCTGAATTACAAACACAGGTGATAATTTGGCATCACGCCTCACCGTTGGCAGGTCATCCTGGTTGGGTAAAAACCCTGGAAAATGTGCAAAAACACTTTTGGTGGGACACTATAAGAAAGGACATTAAGCAATTTGTCACTACCTGTCCAATTTGTGCAAGACATAAATCTTCTCATAAGGCCCCTGACGGCTTGTTAATACCAATGCCAACACCCAAGCAACCTTGGCACACTGTGAGCGTAGACTTTATTGTAGGCTTACCACCTGTAAAATCCTTCACAACAGTGTTGGTTATAGTGGATTTTTTATCTAAAATGGCACATTTTGTACCATTACGGAAATTACCCACGGCGGCAGAATTTGCCGATATTTTTATAAGGGAAATTGTGCGTTTACATGGTTTGCCAAGCAAAGTGGTGTCAGATCGAGGGAGCCAGTTCAACTCTAGATTTTGGAAAAAATTATGTGAAAAACTGAAAATAGATGTGGCATTATCCACTGCTTTCCACCCAGAGACAGATGGACAGACTGAACGACTGAACCAAACCTTACTTCAAACGCTACGTTGTTTATTGGCTGATTATTCTAGTGAATGGTTGGAAGCTCTCCCTGTAGCGGAGTTTGTTTATAATAATACTGAGCATTCAGCTCTACTTTGCTCACCATTCTATTTCTTGCAGGGGTATCATCCAAGAGCTATACCCATTTTGTTAGAAGAGTCCCTGTTGCCTACAGTAACGGATAGACTAACGAGGTTAGGTGACATACAAGACAAAGCCAGGAAACATTTATTAAAGTACAAGGAAAGCATGAAAAGACAAGCAGACAAACACAGATCTGAGGCCCCAATGTATAAAATTGGTGACAAGGTATGGCTCTCCACAAAGAACCTAAACATAGAGGGATCCCGAAAGCTGCAACCACGTTTCATTGGACCCTTTATTATAACTGCCATAGTAAACCCGGTAACAGTAAAATTAGATTTACCAAAAGAATATCCAGTACATACTACATTCCATGTGTCCTTGCTTAAGCCGTACAACCCAAAAACCCGACCTGAACCACCACCTCCACCCATACCAATTAAGGGAAATCTAGAATATGAAGTGAAAAGCATAAAAGACTCAAAAAGAATTAGTGGACGTCTGTTTTATTTAGTAGAATGGAAAGGATATGATGAATCTGAGAATTCATGGGAACCAGCATCATATGTACATGCCCCACAGCTGATTAGACGGTTTTATTTAAAAAACCCAGGAAAACCCCGTCCTGTAGGAGGGCCTTTGAGGGGGGCAACTGTTAGGGTTTGTGCACAGCAAAGAGCATGTCCCCTCTCACTGCACTAGTGGGTTCTGTAATAGCTCCCTTTTAAACTTACTATTCAAACCTTTTCTTGTTATCTCACCTTCCCCCCACCCCCTTAGGCTTCTGTGTATGTTGTTTAATGTGCTGTTTTGTTTACACATTGGGCCTTGCTTTTACCAAGGCTTCTTTAAAACACTCCTCCCTAGGCCATGTGTTAATTCAACTCATTTGCATAATAACTGAAACTCTGCACACCTTTCAAGAACATGTGCAGCATGTGAGGACCACACCCAGACCTTCAAACCACACCCAGCTCTGCTCACCTTTCAAGAACATGTGCAGCATGTGAGGACCACACCCAGCCCTTCAAACCACACCCAGCTCTTCGAACCACACCCAGCCCTGTCTATAAAAGGCAGCCCCCGAGCCTCACCCAGTGCTTGTGCTCGTCTACCTCCCGCTTACCTGAGAACAGATCCCTCGGCGCTGGCACTCCTGCTCTCTACAGACTTTCATTGGCTTCAATGGGCGCAGCTGCTGGCTCTTCCTTCTTCTGGTTTCCGGTTCCTCCTTGCCTCAGCCTCTCTCCTACAAACAACCTGCAAAAGAGAAAGAAGACAAGGTTAGACTGATCAGTATCTCTTGCCAGCAACAAGTAAGTGCAAAACTTTTTATTACCTGAAGGAACTTTGACAACAATTTCTGGATTCGTGTGTGGACGGTTTGAAGCAAGATACCTTCCACGAACATTGTGATTCAGGCTCTTTGTTGCAAGAATACCTTGCGGAGCTTTGTGAAACAAACATTGTTTTTTTTTTTATGGAACTTTTAAGAATCGAACAGTGGAAACCATTAACAGCAAGGCAAACAGTAAATCAAGGACTTGCACAAATTACATGCTGTATTTTGATGTAAAAGTACAGTATTTGTTTTCCAAAAGATTCTGGAGATATGGGAAAAGTGAGTCTGCTATTGGGAATTTAGGCTTTAGTTATATTAAGATGAATGTTTGATATTGGTAATTCTGATAACGGTATTTGTTTAATGTTTTAGAAGCTTTACAGTAATAGAAAGCACATCCCAGAGCAGTAACACATTCCAAACCTGGAAACTCGAGACCAGGATCCAAGAGGTACTTTTAGAAGAGAATTTCTAATAAATAAAGGGATAGTCAGGAACCCATTTAGGAATAGGTTGCACTTATCTGTTCTTTGTTTATGTTTCATTAGGCACCAGTTTCTACAGAAGTCAGAAAGGGCCACAGATTTGTGCAGCACTTCAACAGTGGAAACGCAAGAACGGTGTTGTCTCTCTTTTTTATTTTATCCACTTCCCCCCTACCCTTGAGCTTCTGTTCTTAGTGCACTGTGTTAAAAACTAGTGTGCTGGAACAAGCAGTTTCAGGGTGGGGTCGGATTGTCTTCAACCTCCATCAGAACTGAACAAGAACTCAGGTGAGCTGGGCTTTGACAGTATGCCATTACAGTCTCACTGTTGCTCTTCATGGTGTGTTGTGCTTCCAGTACCCATTCTGCCTATCCTCCATGGCCAGCTTGCTGCTCCTGCCCCGCCACCTTGCCCCCTGACCTCCATTTTCCATTTGCTGGCCCCTATCCCCTCTCTCATGCCTCGTCTGGTCCGTTGACCAGCTCCTGCCTCCTCCCTCCTGCCCTTCATGGTTTTTTATGATGCAACTCCCCCTCCCATCTGTCCAGGATGGTCACTTTGCCACCCTTGCCTCCTTCCACTCTGCTCTCTGTTGTGCATGTGCATGGTCCTGTCCCCTCCCTATTGCTTTCCATGGTCTAATGTGCTGCACTGCCGCTCCACTTGCCCTTTATGGTGTATTGTGCTGCTGCAACCCCTGATGCCTGCCTTGTAAGGACTGTTTGGTGGCACTCCCCGTATCCCTCCTGCCCTCTGTTATCCAAGTCCATGTTCCTGCCCCATTCCTTCTGCCATCTGTGATCCAATGTACCATACTTGTCAACATTTTAAACTTGGTAAGAGAGAGATTTTGAAACAAAACCTGGGGAATTTTCCTCATTGGTTTACATTGCAAAAGAGGAGATTTTAGGCAGGAGACAGAAAACATAACCCCTTTTCCTGCTTATAAACATCATGAGTCTCTTGCCTGAATCAGGTCTTTTGGCATGTATAGTTGTATTGCCACTGCCTCTATCTTCTGCCCTCAATGGTATGTTATATTGCCACAGCCTCTTTTGTCCGTCCTGCATGGTTGGCTTCTTGCCCTTGCCCCCATTTCTTGGCGACGGCTGCCAAAAGACCGTAGCCGCAGCTAACAGCAGTCCGCCGTATCATGACCACAGCCGGATTTCCGCCAGAAGGATGGGGGAAATCCGGCTGTGGCCATGCTGGTGGATGGCGGTAAGGTGGCACTGCTGCCAGCAACAGAGCCTCGCCAGTAGACCGCCGCCGGCCGTATTATGAGAATTAATAAGGCCTGGCGGTGTTCTGTCTCCTGCCGGAGGACACCCTGAACACAGGTAAGTGGGTGCTCCGACAGAGGAGGAGGGTGTTATGTGTGTGTGTGGGTATGTGTGTGTATGTCTGTGCGTGCATGGATGTGGGTGGGTGTTACGTGTTGTATATGTGTGCATGTTTGGGGGTGTGAGTGCGTGTATGTGGAATTATGTGAATGCGTGTATGTATGTAAATGTGTGTGGATGTGTGTGTGAATGGATGTATGCATGCGTGGATGAATGTGGGAATGGGTGGGTGTGTGCGTGTGTGAAGGGAGGGGCATGAATGAAGGGGGGGTCTGGACAGGAAGGGGAGTTGGGGGAACCTGTGGAGAGGGAGTGCGGTGGGAGAGACCCCTATGAATGACAGGGAAGGGATCCCCTGCCACTGATAGTGCCTAAAGCCATGGTTTTCGTGGTGATAAGGAAGCCACGAAAACCATGGTGGTAGGCGGGGTCGTAATCCCGCAGGCAGGCAAGTGATGGCTGCCGGGCTGGAGATTGATGTCTCCAGCCCGACGGCCATTACCACGGTGGCAGTCGGTGTGGTACATCGGCCTCATTTTGTTCCTTTCTAAGTTACATGTTTTAGGTTTTACCAATTTGATTCAATCAAGATGGCTACAGGTGTGCTACACGTTTGCCAGGAATAAGACTTCTAGTGCTCTAGTTGTTCTTTAGAACATTCTGGAGGCTGCAGGGGAACACAAGGGAGTGGACTGACAGGCTGCACCAGTTAGAAGTATGTTTTACTGAGAATGTCAGACTTTATTCTCATATGGCTGAGAAAGATAGAGTGAATGTAGAGAAAATAGGCTCTCATTTTAGCTTCCGGAGGACCTTCTATAACCTCTATGGGAAAATCACGAGAAAACAGTTTCTCTCAAACATGATTCATGAAATCCCAGCACAAGGCTTTTTCACAGGGTAAAATCACCTTAAAACACACAGTTCCTGAAATCAGTCTGGAGCCATTCACAAAGGATTTATATTGTAACTAAAATCTGTTAGGATCCTTCATACGCTCTCCTTTTTGTGACCCTCAAAACCTGCCATTCACTGCAATGAATTTCAGTGGGGGCCATGTCCCATAGTCCTGTAACTGCTGCCACAGCAGCAAATATCTATATTTTGTTTCTTTAATATCTCAGAAACTACTGAATGGATTTACACCAAATAACAAAAAGGACTGTTAGAAATGGGGTTTCTGGATGGCTAGGGTATACACCTACAACAGACGAACCCCACTACTCTATTCAGGGCAAGCAAGTTACACACCAAAGGTAACCGGTCCTCACCCTCTGGTAGCTGGCACAGTGCAGTCAGGGTAATGTGTAAAGCGTTTGCACAACACCCTCACACCAGTGACACAATAAATCCAGCACAAAGGAGACTCCACACCGGATTACATAAAAATATGTTTCTGTATTGTAAATATATATCTTAGAACCAAAAATGACATAACTCATAAGTACTGTGTGTAATAGGTAATTACTGGCATGTTACTAGCTATCCTGACAATAAAAGAATCAAAACATCATGCATGATAGCGTTAGGGCATAAAATGCAGCAGCAAAACATATGTTACCATATTTCACAAATGTTGCAAGGATCATGAAATATCATAATCCAAACATAAGGTGCAGTGCACCTACATTCATAATAGGAGGTAGGCTGTGTTAGACCTGGCATCCTTAGGGTGGTCTTACCCTAGATGTTTTGCCTTTACCTCCTGTTTTGTTGCTGTATCTCTCTGTTGGCTTTAGGACAGTGCTAAAGTGCATGTGCTTCTCCCATAAAACAAAGTAACATTGGTGTATCCACAAATGGCATTTTAATGTACCTATGAGTTTCTCGTAAAGTGGGACACCCCATACCCTTGGCCTGTAAATAGTCACTGTTGGTGCCACCCACCTATGTAGCCCTGGAAACATGTCTTTGGCATGCAACTGCAGAACCTGTGTATGCAGCCTAAGTGCCACCATGACTTTGCATTTAAAACCTCATGCCAAGCCAGAAACTCTTCTTTTCATACATATAAGTCACCACTAAGGTAGGCCATATGGTGCAGGATGTCATGTAAGCAAAAGGCGGGACATTTACTTTTAAATCTCATATTGTGGTAATAAAAAACTCACCAAAGTATTTTTTTCATTAATCCAAGGCCTGCTCCTCTCATAGGCCAGCACTAGGAATTCCCTGTAATACCTGTAAGCTGTAATTCCTCACCTGAGAGGAGTAGCTGCAACATGTTTGGTACCATTAGAATGGTAATAATAAATCCTCTTTACTGGTAAAGTCAGATTTATTATTACTATTTTAGAAATGCCACTTTTAGAAATTAGACATTTTTTCTGGACCCACCGCCTTGTGTGCCTACAACCTTTCCACAATACATGTCTTGCTTGGGCTAGGTGACAGTTACACTTGTGCATTTCCTTCAGACACCCACAACAGAGGATACTCAACTGCATCTGCATACTGACGGGTCTTCCTAGGGAGGAGTTTGGGAAGGGTTCACACCCACACCTCAAAGGGTGGTGTCTAGAATCCACACAAAGGGGCTGATTACGTCCCACTAGTAGTCTGGAGCGGAGGCTGACCTGAAACGGGGACCTGTGCAATTCACAAGAACTTTTTGTAGCCACCCCCACATAAAAGGCACTTCCTAGTATAAGTACTAGGTCCTTAACCCCCTTAAAACAGTACACTTTTGAACTCAAGATACACTGCTGGAGTAAAGACTGCTGTGTGCCAGGATTGCCACTCTGCCAGGATTGACTACTCTCAGGAACTGCTGCCCTGCTTTGCTGTGTCACCTTGCTGCCTGCTGATCTCTGCCCAGTAACCTAAGACTCGTCCTCCAAAGCCAGAGTGAATCAGATCGCCCCTGATTTCTTTTACCTCTCACTTCAATCTCAACCCGTGCAACTTTTGCCAAACCTTGCCGCTGACATCTGTGACTTATCGGAGAGGCCCTGCCTTTTTTGCCGCTCACCTTCAGTTTCAACCCCAGCAGCTTTTTCCCAGCTTTGCCACTCACATCTGTGATCTGCCTACAGCAGCCCAGTTTTCCTTTGCAATGCACCTTCAACCCGAGCAGCTTTTGCCCAGCTTCGCCACTTGCACCTGTGATCTGCCTTGAATGGCCTGGCTTTTCTTTGCTGCTCACCTTCAGCTTCAACACGAGCAGCTTTTGCCTATCTTCGCCGCTCGCATCTGTGACCTGCCTAGAGCGGCCCGACGTTCCTTTGCCGCTCACCTTCATCCCAAGTGGCTTTTGCCCAGCTTTGCCGCTTGCACCTGTGACCTGCCTGGAGCAGCCCGGCTTCCCTTTGCTGCTCACCTTCAACTTCATCCTGAGCAGCTTTTGCCCAGCTTTGCCACTCGCATCTCTGTCCTGCCTAGAGCGGCCTATCTTTCCTTTGCAGCTCGCCTTCAACTTCAACCCAATTGGTTCCTGCCAAGCCTTACCGCTCACGTCTGTAACATGCCTGGAGTGGCCCGCTTTCCCTTGCCACTTGCCTTCGTCTACAACTCAAGCAGCTCCATCCAGCATAGCCACACCCTACTCCACAATAGGAACACAACTAAGGAGGAGTTTCCAGCACCATCCCTTTGATCTATTACCTTTTGCACATTAATCATACTATTTTGTGTCTATAAAGCTAATACTTGACTATTTGTGAACTGGATCTGTATTGTGCTAAACGTAAAAGTAACCAGATAAACAAGCTTTATTTTTCTATATCCATGTGAAGTCTTTTTCTGTCGTGTATTTCTTGTGATTTTTGTATGTGTGTTGCACAAGTACTTTACACATTGCCTTCTAAGGTAGGCCTGCCTGCTCTGCGCCAAGCTACCAGAAGGTGAGCACAGGCTAATTCCTGGGGTGCCCTGACCAGGATTGTGGTCATACTTGGACACAGTGCATAACTCTGCCAACTAGGGATCCAATTTCTAACAGGCGGCAATCAAGGTTCCTATGTAGGGCACAGGGGCGTCTGCGCACCCACGGATTGTATTATGGTACTTGCACTCAAGTCTTTGAATGCTGCTATCCCCAGATACGACCCGCGTCGCTCTTAGGGTCCTCCTCCAAAGGCCCTACACTGGATTCCAGAAAAAGACAATCCCCTTAAGGCTACCACAAAAAGGCCTGAGACGCTCATGTAACACTGTCAAGCAGTGGCACCCTTCCTTCGGGCTGAAACACTGCAGCTGCTTCCTTTAGGGAGAAAACGGTAAAAGCCTCTCAGTGGCATGCAGAGAGCGGGTGCGAGTCTGGGAACTCTGGTGCAGCCGTGCGCCACTTCCTGGAGGTACAGTTAACAGCAGAGACCCCAGTGGACCTGACTGGAGCCAACACAACCACACAGCACTCCTCCCTTGGAGCGCTGGGAGTCGGCCCAGGGTTTTCCAATGAGGCTGCTGCCTGCCAGAGCACAGCACAGTGGCTGCAATAATCCCCTGGTGCCAGGCAGCTATGGTGACGTCCTCTTGTTGCGGGCCTCACTCCGGCTCCACAAGGTATAGGCTTCCCCTGGCGCTGTGGTGACTCTTTGTTTTCAGAGAATGCATTGTTGGGGCAAGCACAAGGTGCTGAGACTGGAGCTGATCTTTGGGGCGTGTGAGAGCTCCACACGTGCTGGGGTGATAATGAAGAGAAACTTCAAAGTGCTCACTGCACGGTAGTTGTTGGGCAGCCAAGGAGCAGGTAACAGAACGACCCACGTGCTAGTTGTGGGGCAGCTAAGAAGCAGGTAACAGTGCTCCCAGCATGTTGGGGTCTTTGGGGAACACTTTAGGGCACAAGGGTGCAGGCAGGCCAGCACAAGAGTCCTTCTAAGGGGTGGCAGTCGCTCCAGCAGCCTTACAGGCAGGCCAGCACACAACAAAGCAAGTGGCTCAAATGGAGGTTTCTCCACACAACACTACAGTGCCTTGGAAGAACAAAGTCAAGGAGCAGCTGGCAGCAGTGGAAAACCAATAGAAAAGCAATCCAGTGAGTCCTTTATGCTACCCAGTAAGTACCAGGGCAACAGCAGAAGAGCAGTCCACATGAGTTCTTTGTGCAGCACAGCAGTGTTTCTGACAGAGGTTCAGTCCCAGTTACAAAAGTGTTCTAAAATTCCTGGGGTCAGATCCCCTGTACTTATACTACAAAATGTCTTTGTTCAAAGGATGACTTCAACGGAACCCTTTAAAAGGCCACACAGCCCCTTTTAACCCAGCCCTAGCTCCAGACCTCAGTAAGGGGTAAATCAGCCCATTGTGAGAGGCAGGGGCACAACCTATACACATGTAAATGTGCCCTGCCTCACTCTCTCACTACCCAGGAAGCTTACCTGTATGCAGAGGGATGCAGATGCCTCTTCTGTCACACCTAGCCCATCCAGTGATGTGGCGGTCTGGAAAGTATTCACAAAGTATAGCTGTCACTCAGACCTAGACGTAGATTGGACTCAGGCTGCAAAACACTAGAGTTATAAGCACAGAGAAACACCCACTTTCTAAAAGTGGCATTCCTAAAATAGTAATGCAAAATCCAACTACACGTGGGATTTCTCACTACCATTCCAAACATATCAAACATGGCCATACTACTCCTTTCAAATCATAAATTACAACTTAAAAATATATGAGAAGTCCCAGTGCTAACCTATGAGAGTAGCAGCCCCACAGTAGTGAAAAACGAAATAGGCTGTTTGTCACTACTAAGACATGTAAAACATAAAAGTACATGTCCTACCTTTTACATACACAGCACCCTGCCTAGGGTCTTTCTTAGAGGTGACTTAGGTATAGGAAAAGGGGAGTTTAGGCCTTCGCAAGCAGTTTGCATGCCAAGCCAATGTGGCAATAAACTTCGCACACAGGCACTACAGTGGCAGGCCTCAGACAGGTTTGAAAGCCTACTTCTGTGGGTAGCACAATCAGCACTGCTGGCCCACTAGTAGCATTTAATTTACAGGCCCTGGATACATGGTATACCACTTTACAGGGGACTTACAGTTAAATAAAATGTGCCAAACAGGTGTAAGCCAATCATAAGAAGTTTTAGGGGAGAGAGAGCACATGCACTTTAGCTCTGTGTAGGATGAAGGCAAAAAGTTTCAGGATACCCCCTGCACAAAGGGCCATTTCCAACATTGACCAAGAGCTACCTTTCTGCTAAATTTGGTGCCACTCCGTCCAGTGATTCAGGGTGTAGTCATGTTTAAAATCCCTTTGGGAAATTGAAAAGGGGAAAAAGCTTTTGCGGACCCCACTTCCTTTTTCTTGATCCCTGCTTGACGAATCATGCTGAAACTTTCCACATAGCAGTGGAAGTGCATGGCAAACTAGATTTGAACAATTTGTGAAGATTCATCAAACGGCATCAAAGTTATTGACAAAACAAAATATGCTTTTCCTATGGAAGCTAGGGGTCTGATTTAGATTTTAGCGGAGGGGAATACTCCTCATATTCTATGAAGATCGTAATATGGTGGATGGGATAGCATTTCGTGATGGAGTATTCCAATCGCCAAGGTCTAAATCAGGCCCTAAGTCCTAACTATAACTATTTATTGGCTAATGCCAGTAGGTAATTAATATATAAATTACATATCTTAGAAATGGGGTCTCTAGTTGGCGGTCAGTTTACACCCTGTCCAAGTAGGGACCCTCACTCTAGTCAGGGTAAGAGTAATACACAGCTCAGATAACCCCTGATCACCCCCCTGGTAGCTTGGGGCAAGCACTCAGGCTTATTTCAGAGGAAATGTCTAAAGTATTTGTATACACAGACATTAACACAGTGAAAACACCATAAAAGTACTCAACAACAGTTTAGAAAAATAGGCAATATTTATCTGAGTAAACCAAGACCAAAATGACAAAAATCTAACATAAAAAAATAAAGTTATCAATTTTTAAAGGTTTAAGAGAGTCTTAATCCTGAAAACTCAGTGGTTGTATCCTTAACATTTGATTTATAGGCCCTAGGCAACTCTGGTGCACTTTAGTAGGGACTTACCAGTAAATCAAATATGCCAATCATGGATAAACCAATTACCAATACAATTTAGACAGAGAGCATATGCACTTTAGCATTGGTTAGCAGTGGTAAAGTGCCCAGACTCCTAAAGCCAACAAACACAGGTCAGAAAAACTAGGCGGTGGGGGGCAAAAGTTTGGGGATGACCCTGCAAAAATGAACAGGTCCACCAGAACCCACCACCAGCCAAAAGCCAGGGAGCCCAATCACTACCTTGATGGGCTTCCCTGCTTGGGGCGATTTAATCTGTACCCTGCCCTGCAACAGCACATGTGTGTTCCAATTCTACGCCTTCCTGAATCCAATTGGATTCCTCTGCCCATAATCTCAGGGTCCACAATGCTAACCCATGGGGAATCCTTCTCCTTACCTGTGGACCCTTTCTGTGTGTGCAGCACCTAACCTTACTTGGCTCACAGATGTATCCCAGTAGGCAGACAGTACCACCATGTCTAACATAGGGGGGAGCCATTCCATTCTCAGGGTGTGATTCCTGTCCCCAACCCAAGGGCAACGCTGTATACAAGGACAGCATCCCATAGGGGCCCCTGACAGCTGTCAGAGATGAGAGCCAGGCCTCAGCCCTTCCAGAGCTCTCTAACCTCTGTGGTTTCTCAGAGTGAGGGGCAGTAGCCCCAGGTGACAGGCACCAATCATCCACCACTCTTCCTCCCACCAGTTCAGGGGGGTATCTTGAGACTGGTATCCCAGCCCAGGGTCTGTACCCTTAGGCTGGACAGGAGTCAGCAGTGAGTTCTTTCTTCCCCTGTCCCCCTTCCCAGGGGTCTGTACCCTCTATTTTGGAGCAGTACCCACAGATGGCAACCACCCTCCACCAGGCTTGGGGATAACCCTTGAACCTGACCATCCAGCCCAGGGTCTGTACCCATAAACTGAACATGTGCCTGGCAAACCAGGACTTCCTGGGGAGTATTCCTACCCCCCCAAGAGAAACACTTTCCTCAGGAGCTGTGCAAGAGTTGGTCTGGGACTAGTCTCCCAACCCCTGCCCATCTGGTAGAGCATGAAGCCCCCCCAGATTAGAATTGGTATCACCAGGGTCATTCCTGAGGAACCCTGACCTCAGAGCTGACCCCTGACCCTCCAGGTTCTCCACATTTGGCAGGACATGCAGCCTCCCCAGTCCAAAAGTGGTGCAGTCAGAGTCATGCCTGGGGAGGTCTGACCTTAGAGCTGACCCCTGACCCCTAAACCTCCAGCTTCTCTACTGGGGATTGTTTCCCCCCTCACCTCTCCAGTTGGACTTCTGTACCCTCCCACCAGGAGGGATACTGCCAGATGCCAGAACTGGTGGTACACTTGTGGCAGTCACCCCCCCTCCCCAAGTTCTCCTGACACTATGGGGTCCCCCTCAGCAGATGGTTTCCCGGTACAGACTAAGCTCCCTCCCCTTCCCCGGTGTTCTCTCATCGAACCCTCCAGGCACTAGGACTGGGTCTCAGGCAACCGGAGCCTCTACCCAACCCTACTTCCTCTATCTTCTGAGATAGGACATGGGACCCCCCCCCATCCCACTACAAGGGACCCACCTGGGTCACTGCCAACCTCCCCCACCTCCCTTGGCTGGGGATTAGCTGAGCCACTACCTTCAGGAACACCCCCAAATGTCTCTTTAGGCTCTCTGGTACTCGTCCAAAGGACTTCCTCTAGTGCAAGTTCCCTGGGGTCCGAGAACTCACACTCCACCTGGTATTGGAGTGGATCTGGAAAACAGGGACTAAACATATGCTCTCCAGAATTCACATCACACCGCCCCTCACCTGTGCTAACCAAACTACCCTCCACCTCACCATCCAGGGCCTTGAAAAAGTACCCCACATTACCCTCCTGAGACTGATGAAACAGTATCTGACTGTCCCTGACAATGCACACTCTTCTGGGGCATCTCCATTCTTCACTACCAGGACTTCTACTGGAAGGAACCCCTTTCAGTGTCACTCTCACCTAGAGCCAGTAGAGTGTCCCTCTCACCAGTAGGAATATGACTCCCTTGCCAGATCCCTAATGCACCTTAGGGACCCAGTGTACCACTGGAGCTACCTCATAAACCTGAACCTCCTTGTGTATGTCGTGCCTCTTCTACAAGTTGGGCGCCAATTCTCTGTGCAAGTGCACTTTTCCCATAGTACTGGACGTAACACTTTTGCTGCCACCATCTGTGCTGGACTCAGCCCTCCTGGCTTCCAGCTCCATCTGACCTAGCTCCTGAACTAAAAAAGCTTTCTTCTCCCCTCAGGCCCGTCTCATTCCCTCCAAAGCTTTTTCTCTCTTCTGTTTTAACCTGAGCTTTAGCTGCTCCAACTCGAGTTTCCTGGCTCTCTGCCTGTTATCCACCTCCTCTGGAGACAGGCCTGGAGAGGAAACACTGCTGCCAACTCTTAGGGGAGCTCCTCCACCATTCAGGCTAGCCCCTGCCAAACAGGCCATGCTGGTTCCTCCAGTCAGACTTTGTTCCTCCTCCCCCACAACATCATTCCCCTCCTTGGTGTGCTCACCAGCCTTCCTGGCTACCAACCAGGCCTTCAGCACCTTTTGTAGTTCCTCCTTCCTAGTGAGGCGTTAAAAAAAAGAACACCTAAACTCTCTGCAGAACTTTCTGAGCTCAGGCACTGTATAGATTTCCAACCGCTCCTGCTCAAACACCAAATCTGCAGCTACTGCTGATGGCTCACCACACTGAGACATTATTGTGGCCCAAACTCAAGAGTTGCAAAAACAAAGAAAGAGAAAAACAGTATGCTGGCACATTATGGTCTGCAATAAGACAATAGTTTATACCAATCACTTTATACAAAGTACAAATACAAGTTCTATCCTCCCCACTGATCGCAAGTGTTAGAAACTGGGTTTCTAGTTGGCAGTCAGTTTACACCCTGTCCATGTAGGGACCCTCATTCTAGTCAGGGTAAGAGTAATACACAGCTCAGATAACCCCTGATCACCCCCCCTGGTAGCCTGGCGCAAGCACTCAGGCTTATTTCAGAAGAAATGTCTTAAGTATTTGTATACACAGACATTAACACAGTGAAAACACCACAAAGTACTCAACATCAGTTTGGAAAAATAGGCAATATTTATCTGAGTAAACCAAGAACAAAAAGACAAAAATCCAACATACACAAAGTTATCACTTTTTAAAGCAATGTCTTCAGTGATGTTATATTAGATGTCATATGAGATATCATCAGAGATGTTACTGACCAAGTCATGAGTGATGTAATATGTGACGTTATAAGCAGTGCATTACGGGTGCACCAGTTATAGTTAGGGTCTCTGAGTAGCTGCATGAGGGTGTCCCTTTGAGGCCCCAGCACCAGAGCTAAGGGGTCAGAGTATTCGTACCTTTGCCCCTTTTGTATTTTTTGAAACTTTTTTTGGGCCTCGGCTGAAGCTGGGTCCCAAGATGGCTGACAACACTTCAACAGCTTCTCTTGTTGAAGTGTTATCAGCCAATCAGATCTCAGCACCAGATTCTTAGGGGTAGTGAATCCTTTGTGTCCCTAGATATACAAATTTGTTTTCCCCTTAATTTCTCAAAAGCTACTGAATGGAAAAACACCAGAACAATTACACACTCTTTCTGGGCCAGGACCTACCTTCCTGCCAAATTTGGCTTAATTCCGTTAAGTAGTTTTAGCGCTATTGCTGTTCAAATTCCCTATGGAAAAATGAATGGAGAAAATGTGTTTTGGGACCCTCCTTTTTTCTCGGTTCCTCCTGGATGGATCACCCCAAACCTTTCCAGGCAGCAGCTGATGGAACTGGCAATTGTTTTTGGAAAGTTTTGTGAAGATTTGTCAAGCGGTGCCAAAGATATAGGCAAGTAAAATAAATGCTTTTTGTATAGAAACATAGGGGGTCATTATGAACCCCGGCGGTTCAGACTGCCATGCCGGCGGCGGGGGCAAAGACCACCACGGCATGGCGGTCTGAACCGCCATATTATGGACACAGTGAGGGCCGCATATGGCGGCCCTCCTCCACCGTCAGGTTGCCGCCAACAGGCAGCCTGTGAAGGGAATCATTTTTTGACAGAGCAGCACTGCAAGCAGCGCTGCCCCTCGGATAATGATCCCTTTTGCCACCAGCCTTTCCCTGGCGGGTTCCCCCGCCAGGAAAAGGCTGGCGGAAGGGGCGCTTATTATTTATTTGCACTTTTTAATCTATTATTATTTAATTTTGAGCTCTGTGTACCTCCTTTGTACGTGTTGCAGATCCTCAGGAATCCCAGGACCCAAAGTTTAGAATTGGATGAGCTGCTGGTGATCCCAAATCATCAGGAAGACTTGGAGCTCACGCTGGACTTTGTGTAAATAAGTAATGTGTTTCACCGGCATTCCAGACAACAGGGGGTTACTGGAGATCTGCCCTTGCTCCCTTTAACTTGGAGCCTAAGATCCTTCAGGTATCTGGGAATCCTGGAGTTCCACGAGGATAAGGACACCATCGAAGGTTATCTTGGGAGGACGTTTATTTCGTCAAAGGAATCTGTGCGTTTGTGTGTAAAGTTCCCGTCTCAGAGAGTGGTAGACTGGCCCTTTCCAAGTCAATGCAGGTGGTCAGATGGCGTTATTTCATTGACAAGGCGCATGTGGTACTTCCCAGTCAAATGTTTTCAAATTTTTAAAGATCGTAATAGATTACTATTGGTCTTGATCTGGGGGATTAAGAATAGCAGAGATGTACTACACAAATTACAATTGCCGGCTCTGGAGAGGGTTTAGCTGCCCCGGACTATGCTGCCCTTCACTGCACGCTCACTCATGCTCAGATTGGTAAGAAGGTGACTGCCATTTACCACTACTTGCTGTTGCTTGAGAGCTGGGTGGGAGACCTAGGTAGACCGCTGACACCTAAGGAGAGGGTGATGATGCTGAATATCCCTTAAGAGTATCAAGAAATCCTCAATTTAACTTTATTCAATTTAAAGTGTTACACGGAGCATACCTCGCTCCCATCAGGTTACATAACATATACCCCAGCACAGATGAATGCCCTTGAAATGATATACCGGAAGCTGAAGTCAATCTCATGTTTTGGTGTTGTCCCAACATTGCTATTTTCTTTGAGTGTGTCTGCACCCTGATTCGAGCGTTAACTGGGAAGAATTACCCCCTTTCATTGGAGGCTAATATCTTGGGACTTATTCATCGAACAAAGTATTCCAGGATGAAAGACAGATTTGCTGATTTGGCAAGGCTGTTGACCTAAAGGCAGATAGTAATGGAATAGTACTTTGCGGAGGCAGGATATTGTTCACAAGAAGAGCAGCTGTAATGCACTTTGCATGTGTGTTGCGGGGGCCCCCGTGCAGTGCCCTATCGCGCAGGTCACTGCCCAATGTATGGGAAGTGATCTGCGCAGCGGGTGCTGCTGCACCCGCCGTACAAACACATTGGCGGCAGCTCCATTTGGAGCCGCTGTCAATGTTACGGCCCTTTTCCCCGCTGGGCCGGAGAGCGGAAATACTGTTTCTGGCTGCCGGCCCAGCGGGGAAAACATTATACGGCCGGCAGGGGTTAGTGGTGCTGGCGGTCATCTATTGACCGCCAGGGCGGATCTCAGCGGTTTTAACTGCTGAGATCGGAATGAGGGCCATAATCCTACCTATAACTACCTAGTGGCAACAGCCACTAGGTTAGATATATGTATTTATTCACTGAAAAAACACAAAGTTATAGGGATGTTATAGTTAGGTTCTGAATTTACTCGTAGAAAGCTTTAGGAATTCAGCAGTTATAGTTAGTGTTCTTTCAAGTAACCATAATCCTAAATTAACTATAACTTGTATTCTTGCCATGCACAGTTTTCTTATCGATAATTATATTGCAAATGTTGCAGTGATAATATCAAAGATGCCATACAAGACCTCATCAATGATATAATATGTGGAGCATGGTGAAGGCACGAGTTATAGTTACCTTAGAGAGCGAGTTATAATTACTTGACACAATTCTAACTATAACTGCAAACTTCTATGGTTTTGTACAAGTAAATTCAGAACCAAACTATGATGGCTGTGCGCAACTGGGGTTGGTTGCAAGAACTGGCCTGCAGCCAGGCCTTGCAGCCAAGCCCTTATAACCACCCAACCCTGTGCCACGCACATCCTTTGGCTGTGCGCAGCGCAGGTTAGCCACAGAGCCTGTCATGTCAGTGGACCAGTGAGTGGGTGCGTGAGTGTCTGAGTGGGTCTGAAAGTGGGTGTGTAAGCCTGAGTGGGTGCATGAGTGTCTGTGTGGGTGTGTGAGTGGGCGCATGAGTCTTTGAGTGCAGGTATGAGTGAATGAATTAGTGTATGAATGAGTCTGTGGTTTTTCTTCACATTTTTTTCGCAATCGTGAATATTTTGCGAATAATTCACACAAATGCTCGAATTCAGCGCATGGTGATGCAAGATTATTTTAAACTCTCAATTTGCCCCTAAAACACACCTATATCACACCCCTTGAGTCAGGGTACCCTCAACCTGATCCTTTATGCCACTTTTACTTGGGATTTTCACCCCCGGGGACCAATAAAGTGGCGGCTGAAACTTTCTAGTCAGGTTGCAGGCCGGCAATTACAGCAATCTTTTTGCATGTATATTCGCAAAATTTGTGAATTTAAGTGAAATATTTCTGAAAATGCCGCGGTCTGAGATATACAAATTTATTTTCCCTTCAAGTTCTCGAAACCTACTGAACGGATTTACACCAAATAAGCAAAAGCACAACCTGCATACCGAAAGCTAGATATCTGCCAAATTTGGTGTAATTCCGTCCAACGGTTTGGGCTGTAGTCGTGTCTTAAGGTCCTATGGGAATTAACATGGAAAATATAACTTTTTTGACACCCCCTTCTTGGCCCCTGTTTGACGGATCGCCTTTCCGTGTGCAACAAGAATCACTGCAACACAGTTTTTTGGAACAGTTTTTGAAGATTTGCCAAACATTAAAGCAAGCCAAAAAAAGTTTTTTCTGTGGAAACATGGTCCTAACTATAACTATCTAGTGGTGACCGCCACTAGGTATTATATATATATATATATATATATATATATATATACATGCAACACTTCCTCCTCCCATTCCAAGAGAAGACTCTACATGTGACCCACCTCCAACGAATGATGTTGTGCAACATTCCAAAACAGTTTTCTACTTGATAAATACATCTATAGACTCATATACATTTTTTCCATAACTTAAATACCTCATATGTGTTTTGATTCCAAAATATTTTGTCACTCAGTCGTGAAATAACCCATAGCTCACAAACAACGATGTGGATAATTAACAAAATTAATTTCTTCCTAATGCATTCACAAAGGTACTACAGTTAAATATATGTTTTCAAAGACCTGAATCAATATACAACTCATTAACATAATACGGCTATTAAGAACTGGGCTGAATAAAGAGAAGCAGAAATTGGTAACAAGTGAGAGGAGTGACAGAATTACAGATTTGAGTCCAAGTTCAGATACAGATATTGAAGAACAGAATAGAATGGATGCACTCACTAGTCTTCAGGAGGAATTTGATTTTCTAAGGGGGGGACGGGAGGACAAACCACAGGCCATGGCATGACAGCAGAAGACAAGAAACAGGAAGGACAGAAGAAAAGAGATGAGGAGAAAAAGGAAAGATATATGCCAAGAGGGAATGAGGAGAAGGTGACCAGAAGCAATCAGAGATATTAATGGGCAACAGTACAGTACTAAATTTATCAGGAATGGAATTGTCGGACGGAGATGTGAAATATCAATATCAGGGCTTGTCCTTTTGTGAGACTAATGACTTTGAGTGTGTTCAGAGTAGACTCAATCTTTTTCTGTTTGCCTGAAAACTTAAGCTGATGAAATAGTTTAAGATGAACAAGAAAGATACTACCACAACACAGTATAGAGAATTACAGTTACAACAGCTGATGGAACTTGAGAGTGATAATCCCAGTGATATTTCAAAAGACACAGTTATGAAAATTTTAGAAAACGTTGGGGTGAAGATTGCAGAAGAAGGGGGCTCTTGTTTTAAACCAAAGATCTAAAGCGATTCTGGCAGGAAGTGGTGATAATATAGATCAATTCACAGAAGCGGTGGTTAAAGAGCTTAAAGGTATAAGATTAAAGAATATGAATGGCAAACAGAATATATAAACCCATTTTTTGGGACACTATAAAAAAGGTCTCCTCAAATAAGGAAGTGGTTGTACGTAGTGCAGCCAAGGGTAGAAATAGTGTTATTTGGTCTTTGAAGCAATATTTGGAAGAAGCAACCAAACAGCTGTCAGAGGTAGAATGTTACAAGAAAGTGGATCCCAGTTACTATGAGACAGTGAGAAATGATTTTACAGAGGCTTTAGGTGTTTGTAGAAAACACGGCCTATTGAGTGGGGAAGAATATAGTTTTCTGTACAATGATCATCCCAAACTACCCATATTCTATCTAATACTCAAGATACACAAGGATTCAGTAAATCCTCCAGGTAAACCTATAATAGCTTCTCAAGAGGGCATATTTGAGAATGTCTAAGAATATTGATTATTTTTGTGTCTGTTTGATCAGAATTTACTATCTTATTTGAAGGACAGTACTGATTTTTTAAAGATAATTTTTGACGAGAGTTGGGAGTAGGAAATGTTGTTAATAACACTAGATATAATATCTCTGTATAACAGTATACATCATGCTGATGGCTTAAGAGCGGCAGAATATTTTCTTAGAGCAAGACCTATACGAATCTAACTACACTATGATGCTGTTAAAAATGAGGAAGTGGTACTTTGAGTACAACATAATATTTTTTTATTTGATAATATTTGATAATGACCTGTATGAACAACAGCTTGGGACCGCAATGGGGCCTGCTTCGCCCCCAACTTTGCAACTTTGCACATGGGCAGGTCCTGTCCTCAGTAATTCACCATTGAACAAATGGGGTGCACACATCATTTTATGACTCAATTTTACTGATTATATTTTTTTAGCCTGGAAAGGGGACAAGAACAGTGTTGTACAATTTGTTGAGGCTATCAGTAATAATGATTTAAATTTAAAGTTCACAAGTAATATCAGTGATAAGGAAATTGATTTTGGGATGTACGAGTGAAAGTGGTAGCAGGCAAACTGGAAACAGTCCTTTTCAGGAAACCAAATGCAGGGACCAGTATCCTCCATGCCGCCAGTTTTCACCCTAGACCCTTGATACAGACCATGATACCATATGGAGAACTTTTAAGGGCTAAAAGAATTTGGCACACACAAGAAGATTTTGAAAAAGCAAGAGGAGAAATGCTTTGTAGATTAAGGTGGCGAGGGTATAAAAGAGAAACTCTTGAGACTGCCTGTAGATGGGCAGATGTGGTAATTGAGAGAATCTATTACTCAGTAGTTTCAGAACCAAAAATAAGTCCAAGCCTCAACATAGATGTATCACTACATACAACATGGCTCATCAAAGGGTCAGGGCTGCTTTGCACAAACATTGGCAACTGCTTAAAAGTGACCCCGTATTGGGGAGGAGATGCAGCGAAGATCTCTATTGCCTTGAGACCCTCACAGGTGAGTAGCCTCCCTTTACAAATACTGATTGATTGATTGATTGATATTGACTTTCTGGAGAGGTAGATCTATGAGGGACACGTTGGTTAGTAGTGACATTCAACAAGATAAAGGAGGTGGATCATGGCTTAGCAGTAGGAATGATGGTTTTGTACGGTGTGCTAAATGCAAAGCATGTAAGAATCGGGAGAATTCCAAGAAAGTTGTGATTGGATCGAAGGTCTTCCATAGGATCCAGAGTCAGTACAACTGCAGAACTGATTTTGTAGTTTATATTTTGAGATGTAGTTGCCCCAAATTGTATGTAGGGAGTACAATTGTATATGGTACACAAGTGGATATTGCAACATTTACGAGCCATTAAGAATAAGGATCCATCCTATCCAGTGCCAAGACATATCAATAAAACACATGCAGGGACAATTGAAGATTTTTGTTGTGCCTATAACTTTAGCGCCACTAGACGAATCTTTATGACATTTCCAAAACGTATACTCTGCTAATTCCCGCTTCTGTCTTGAAAGTTTTGGAGTGATCCATCAAGTAGGTGCAGAGAAAAAGGGGGGTGTCCCAAAACACATTTTCCAAATTCATTTTTCCGTAGGACCTTTAGACATGCCTACAGCCCGAACTACTGAGCGATATTACACCCATTTTGGCATGAAGATAGATTCTGTTCCACAGATCAAGCTTTTTTGTGATTTGGTGTAAATCCGTTCAGTAGTTTTCAGGGAAATTTAAGGCCAAAAAACATACCTATACAAGGGACTCGGATCCTCTGCGGATCCAACTGTCCCCGTGCTGATATCTGATTGGCTGCCAACACCTCAGCAAGGAAGTGTTGACAGCCATCTTGGCCCAGTCCCAGAAAAAAACAAAAAAAACAAAAGGGGCCAGGGTAGAGTCACCCTGACCCCTTAGCCCTGGTCCTGGGGTCCCTGAGGGACCCCCCAGGGCTAAAAAACATTTTATTTAAATGGATCCGCCATCTGACCTTGCCATGCACAGTTATTTTGTCAAAAATGTTACTACAAATATGATACTGATATTATCAATCATGCTATCAAAGATGTAATGAGTGGCATACTTTGTGAGTAACTAGCAGTGCATGGCTAGTGCGCAAGTTACAGTTACCTTAAGGCACGAGCTATAGTTACTTGAGCTAACCTTAACTAAAGCTGGCAAATTTTTATGGTTTTGTACATTTAAAATGTAAGCCTAACTGTAACATCCCTGTAACCTTCGTTTTTTTCCGTGAATTTCTATGTGTTTTTTTATTTCCATTTCCTAACTATAACGTCCCTGTAACCTTAGTTTTTTCAGGGTATATATATATATATATATATATATTGCCTATTGTCGGTCGCCACTAGGTATTTATAGTTAGGACTTTTCTCTTTTTTTTCATAGACTGAACATTTTTTGTTGCGTTTTTTGTTCTGCCAATAACTTTGGTGCCCTTTAATGAATCTTTTTTTTTTTTAACGTTTTATTTTCACTTCAGGTACAAATACTACACAAATAAGATAGGAACTATACATAAGTAGCATTCAGCAATAATAAGTCATTTACTTCGACTGGTCGCATCACTGTGCCCTTCTATAGTCCTTTCATATTGGTCGATTAGATGTATTTGTAGAAAATATTTGCTATGTTTGTCTTGCTTGTAGAATCCACAAAACACTCGGAGCAACCCTTTTATCACTTCCCAATATATAGATTCGTCCAGGTTTCAATCATTTTATATGGAGTTAACATAGTATTAACGGACAACTCTTGCTTCAACTCCTGGTGTTCCTATTGATTGCATACCCTTACTTGGCTATCTATTCCACTAAATACTGCCATATAGCTGTAAACCTTTTTATACCCAACACATTTTGAGTACACTTCCTCATATTTCTTGGTTCGTAACATCTTATTCCACCAGTTCTGGAGTGTAGGAATAGTTTGAGTCTGCCAAAACTGCAATATTAACGAACTAGCCACTGCACAGGCAATAAAAATAAAGTATTGTTGATATTTAGATAGTTAACGTGTTTTCTCAGATACTCCAAACAGAACTAAACTTGGCTCTATCTCAATCCTTAAATTAGAGCTGTGATTTATTAACAAAAAATAGTTAATTTAAGACAGTTTAAAAAATATGTAACCAATTGCCCTGTCCCTCCTGATGGCAGTGAAAACATTGATCAGGAACTGATCGAAACATTTTATGTATCGTTTCTGGAGTATAATAAGTCATCCATCTGGAGAGGAAAGACATTCTTTTACAGTTGGCCACCCTCAAAGATTTGTACCCAACTTCTGAAATAATTCTCCAATCTTTGCTAGAAATTACACATAGGCCCTCATTCTGACCTTGGCGGTCTTTTCGCAAGACCGCTGAGTTACCGCCGCGGTGAAGACCGCCGACCGCGGCGGTGTGCCGCTGTGCGCATTCTGACCGCTGGGAGCGTTCCGCCGGAAAACCGCCAGCAGCCACACTGGCGGTCGGCGGGAAAGTGGAGACTGGTCAACCTCCACCGCCACGCCAGCAGAACACCGCCCACAGAATTACGACCCACATTTCTGTGTGGCGGTCTTCTGTTGGCGGTCTTCTGTTGGCGGTCACGTCCCTATGGCTCCCGTCGCCTCCCGGAGGACCAACGCACAAGGTAAGTTGATCGTCCGTGAGGGGAGGGGGTGGGGGGGTGTTGTGTGATGTGGGCGTGCATGGGGGTGTGCGTGTGAGTGTGTAGAGGGGGTGTGTGAGTGCGTGTATGCGGGCGGGGGGTGCTGCTGTGTCTATGGGTAATGTGTGCTGTTCGGCAGGTGCGCATGTCGGCATGTATGTGTGCGGGTATGTGTCCCCGTTGTGTATGTGTGTGTAGGGGGTGTGTATATGTGCATGTTGGGGGTGTGTGCATGTCGGGGTACATGTATGTGCATGTCGGGGTGGGGGTGGGGAGGGGGTTCGTACCACCTCTGGGGGGTGGCAGGGGGGTGGAGGGTGTGGGGGGAGGACTCGGGTGGGTAGTGGGGGGTGGGGGAGACCCCTATCAGTGCCAGGGAAGGAATTCCCTGGCCCCGATAGTGCTTACCGCCATGGTTCGCACGGCGGTTCCCGCCCGCAAGAAACCGCGGCGGTAGGCAGGGTCATAATACCCTTGGCGGTCTTGGGACGACCGCCGGGCCGGAGTGCGCAAACTCCAGCCCCGCGGTCATGACCGCCGTGGCGGTCGGAGTGGAGAAGTAGCGGTCGGTCGCGGCGGGGACCGCCGCGGTCAGAATGCCATTTTTAATACCGCCGGTCTGTTCGCGGTCCGACCGCCGTCTCTCCGCCGACCGCCAGGGTCAGAATGAGGGCCATAGTGTTCTGTACATTCTATCCCTGAAATCTATAATTAATTCAGAGAAATTGATCAACTAGCAATCTGTACCAATTTCCTGTACCTACTACTTCACTCCTAATTAGAGCTCTCCATATTGGGTGTTCTTGAGTACATACCAAGTGTATATTAGTACTAAGAAAATGCGAGATCTGAAAAAAAGCTCCAAAAAAGTCTTCTTGCCATATTCTCCAACCTTATTGCTACCTCCTCCCAAGTGATGTATCTGCCTCTTAGAAGAAAATCACCCATCTCTTTGAACCCTTTGCTATTCCATTGAGCTATCACCATTTCTGGAAGGTGTAGGCCAAAGTATTTACACTCCTGCAGTTGTAAGTAAACGTAACCTGATATTTGACATGTTTTACTTAAAATCTCTGTTCTTTTCCCAGGATCACGAATATATTTGTATCTAGTTTTTTTTTGAAGTTTTTGTGGTTTTGTTAAATGCTGGGAGACTTATTGCTGATTCTACAATCATCTTATTGACCAAAAATACTTCCAGGGTTTCTCTGCTATCCAAATATTGTACCAGTGTATCCTGCAATACAGCCTGATAATAAACTTGAAAATTAAGAAGTGTCAAGCCCGGGTTGGTTTTATTGAGTTGCACTCTGAAAGCCTCACCCTTGGGTTGTTTTTCCTCCATGAAAACTTAGTATCATTGAATTCAGTACATGAAAATAGGAGATATTTATTCTTATTGGCAGATTATTGAATCAAAAAAGAAAAAGCAGAAGAATTGACATCTTGATTAAGGAGACTCTCCCTATCAGAGTCAACGGGAGAACCATCCATCTGTCCAAAAGTGTCTGTACTTTTTAAAGCATTCTGGCATAGTTTAGGTTAAACAAATGACCATAGTTCTTTGTGACATATATTCCTAAATACCTAATGGGTACAGATGAATTGGCTTGCTGTTGCAATTCAGGAGGAAGATTCTCTGTTCCTGCGTTAAATAGGAGAACCTCTGTTTGACTTTCGTTAATCTTACAGCCGCCTATTTGAATAAACTCATTGTTTTTATCCAGCACCCTTTGTATGTTGTCGATCTCTTTTTTTAAATATAAAATGATATTGTCAGCAAAGAGCTTAATTTTTGGCATAGCTACTATTGGCAACATAATTTTGCTCATGCTAGCTTTTATATGGGCCAGAGGTTTGATAAAAAAGGCAAACAGTATAGGGAAAAGAGAACACCTCTTCCTATAGGGGCCACGTCAGGAGCTCCCATCATGCTCCACTGCTAACGCCAAATCGACGGAGGCATCAGGAACACAGCACGGCGTCAGAGGATGTGGAATGGATGCCGCTCAGCTGATTGGATTTGGCAAGTAGCAGTTCCACGCCAGGAACACAGGAGAAATTACCGGCCATGATGGCATAGATTAATCGCTGCCCAGAGAACGCCGTGAAGCCCCCCACTTCAGAGTTAGAGCCCATTCTCGACTAAGAGATGCGATTCAAAGGTTGGAAAGGCTAGGAAAAGCAGCACGGACACGGTCACAGACGGTGGCGAGGGCAGCGGTGAGTGAAAAAAAACACAGTTCTTATTCTTCAACCCTGTGGTGCTCGTGCTATTGATGATTAAGGATTGGGAAACCCAATATACAATGGTATCCTTTGAATGCATTTGGCACATCAACGCACTGCAGCAGGCACTCAACCTACTAAACTACTTTACAGGTATTACCTGTACGCACTCCGTATTCTCCCATTTGTTCTCTCACATATTCTCTGAGTTTTGTGGCTATCACCTGCACCTATGTCGCAGCATTTTCTGTTGGCAGACGGAGGCATTGGGAGATGTGATGCAAAGCCAAGCGGGCCAGGAAAAGTAGCAGAGAGACAGACAGCAATACAGTGCACAGAGGGCACAGAACGGAAAGTGGCACAACAGTACAGCAGAGGGGGGCGAGGCATGTTAAAAGGCACATAAATTGACGCCCTCACCCCCAGAAAGAGTGGCACTAGGCTCTCTCAGGGTTAGCACCAGCTTGGCGTGCTTCAGAAGTGGCCCACGTAGGCGTGGGTGTGGTTTGCAGCAACTAAGCTAGTGCGGATAAGTTCAAGGGGGGGCCGCTATACCTTGAAGAAAATGATACCCAACATTATGAAAAGGTTTGCCCGGGAATTCCAGCCTAAGGCACGTCCAACAGGCAAAAACATGAAGGTGGTGCTAAATTCAAAAACCAAACGCCCGCTTCATGGGAAAAAAACTCTAGCCCAGGCTCAACCTCCACAGGACTGCAACCCCCCCCCTCTCAAGCATCACTCTCCTCCTTCACCTCTCAAACTACCCCTAAAGCAAAAGGAGAAATTAAGGAATCTAAGTGCAATGAAATGAATTGATAGCTGGATAGAGGGCAACTTGCAGAACTTCAGTGATAACCAGAGCCGGCCACAAGACTTGCTCCCTTCTGGACAGACAGAGCAAGGTCAGACTAGCACCCAACAAAATAGCAATGGACAACTACAGACGTATCCGCTATTTACCGTGACCGGATCTAAAGAGTTTAAGGAACCACCTAAACTAGCATTCCCGGTGGAACGTTTAATGGAGGTGGGGCAGGCCAGATGTAATTCAGTACCAATTCGCAAGTCTCCATCTCTCTATAATTTATCGAATACTCAGCGACGCACAGACCCTTATATCTCTCCAGGATCAATAAACTTTTCGCAGACGTCAAACTCAATTCAGATGGGGGTCAAAGCATGGCACCAGGAAGTCAGTAAAATAGTGGAAAATTTGAGCTCTTTGGTCTGCTCTGGTCCTAGGCATGCTGGGCGGGATTCTCACAATCAGACAGAAGGGGTACAAGTGGGTGAAGGCTCTTCAGCTACAAAGACCATGCTTCTCCAGACCTTACTGAACTTAAGGCTCCAAAACTATCACAGGAGGAAGCAAATTGCAAGACAGAAGCCCAGCTCAACCTCATAAACAATAACATGCAGCAATTGAGTACTTGTGTTAAGGAAGTCGAACAACGGGTATCAGACCTAAAAGACAGAAGATCGCACATGGAAGCATCAGTTGCCAGATACCAAGCTGAATTGGCCGACTTGCAGATCCGGGTTGACGGTGCTGAGAATCGCTTCCGCCACTCTGACTTAAGGTTCACAGGGATACCAGAAGGGAGAGAGACTGGTCAGACGGTCATTAAATTAATCTCAGATTTGATCAAACAGTATGTTCTAATGGAGCCAGCTGACAATAAGATGAATCTTACCATTACACATGCCCATCGAGTTCCAGCAGCCCAGTCGCCTGGTGGAAAATATCCAAAGACGATAGTGGTCAGCTTTGGAGACTATCGCATCAAAGAAATTATTATTTCACTGGCCATCAAAGCAAGGGCCTTTGCAACTCAGGGGGATTACTCATATAAAATTTTCTCTGACATGTCTGCACTTGCAATGCGCAGATGCTGAGAGTTTAAAGAGCTGATTCCGGTTTTCCAGAAAATAGGGACCCCAGCCGCTCTGGTCCAGCAATCAAATTTGAAAGTTTTATATAAAGGACGTGCTAATATATTCCATGTGGTGGAGGTGGCAAAAAGTTTTCAGAATTCTATACAGAGTACAGATGGGAGGGGGTTGTAAAAAACATTGCACTGAAGTTTAAAAGTAGGTAGCTATCTGCCTGATTGTATGGGGCTGCAAGATACCGGGTGGGACATTTGAGGGGGTTAGATGGAGAACGTACCCTGGGTGTCAGAGAGGGAATATTTCTCATGCTCTGTGGAGTGGGGTTTATGAGTGGTACTGTTATGATGAAGGAAAATCAGCCGAAAATGTTTTTAAAACCTGCTAGCATCCGAAAGTGGGAAGACCACGATGCCTCCTGGATGCTTTTGGCATAAACGGTGCTACGTCAAGGCACCACAATAGGCGAAATGGGATGGGTCAACGCAATAGGCTAGTGGAGACAAGGCAGTATCATGGTGTGGGACCAAGGGAGGGGAGTGTTCTGAGAGTCCCTAGATGGAAGGGCCTCAATCACAGATCACGCAGAGAGGGAGTGGAGGGATGGGGCCAGGGGTTGAGTGAGGGGTTGCACGTGGGGAGGACTAAGAGGTTGAGAAAATTCAGTTTTTTTCAACAAGTAGCAGGTACTAGGAATGGCTGGAAAAAGGCTACTGTCGAGCTAATTAAAAGATATGGTGAAGCTTAAGATTATTTCCTGCAATGCAAATGGAATCTCAAATAGGAAGAAATATAAGGCAATGTTAAAATGGCTAATATCATTCAACCCCGAAGTTATTTATTTTCAAGAAACCCATCTAAAAAGTAATAACCCCAAAATATATAGCCCAAAACAGTACTCAGTAGCTCTATTTGCTTCATCTGGACTGGCGGCAAGAGGTGTGGCAATATATCTGAGTAACAGAGTCGATTGGGTCATAAAAGAGGTTATTAGAGACCCTAAGGAGAGATGGCTCTGGCTAAAGGTCATACTATCAGGAATTCAAATTAATCTGGTCAATTATTATGGGCCACTCATGGATAAGCTAGAGCCACCAGTGCAACTCTACAATATAGCAATGAGTACCACAGGCCCCTTTATTATTGGAGGGGATTTTAACTATATTCAATATATTATATTAAAAACTCTAATCAGGGGAAAAGACAACTAAAACCTAAAAGAGAATTTTGAAAACAATAAAAAATTATTTTCAAGTAACGGACCCTTAACAAGAAGAATACCCAGCAGCCACTCAATACACTTGTTTTTCACATTATAAAACAGCTTCACTGATAGATTTTTTTTCTAGTTTTTCGAACACTGAAGGAGGTTCGCTCGCACATATGAACAAACGCATTTTCTGACCATTCAGTGGTCATGGTGACGACAGAGCTCGAGGTAGCTAGCAAGGAGAGACCCATATGGCAGCTCGATAGATTCTTATTTAGCAATTAGGGGTGGGTCACAGATATGAAAAAATTCATACAGGAGTTCTTTCAGTTCAATCAGAATTCAGCAACCTTGTTTAGGTTATAGGAGGCATTTAAAGGTACAGCTAGGGGTCAGTTTATTTCCTTCAAAACATCGCTGACTAGACAGCGAAAGATTGAGATTAAAAAACTCCAAATGGCTATAGATAGTGCTACAGATGAATGTATGAAAACAGGGGGGCAGGAAGTGGCAAGGTGGGATCTCGCTCAGACGAAAGCAAAGTTAAAAGATTTCTTTATTTTTGAAGAAGTAACTAGCTCGAGGGCCTACAAGCAGCAGGTGTATGAAGAAAGTCAACCAATAGGTAAATACTTGGCCTGGGCCACCCGTCTAAAACATGAAAGGCAGACAATACATCAAATTCAGGATCCTGGGACATGTGCAATTGTTACTCAGGAGAGGGATATCGCTTGGGTATTTATGTTGCATTACTCTAGAATTTATGAGATTAACTGCGTAGTTTCACCTGCACAGGTAGACCAGTATTATAAGCTAATCATGTTACCAAAGATGCAGTTAGATGTTCAGAATGGCATAGTACAAAAGATTACGCCCTCTGAGATTAAGGGAGCCATCCAGAAAATGTTGAGTGCAAAAGCTCTTAGCGGAGACGGTTTTACAATGGAATTCTATAAAAACCTTCTGTGAGGAGCTAGTACCGTTCATAATGGAGTTATGCAATGCAATACTTGATGGCACAGAAATACCTCCAACATTCACAGAATCAACAATAGTCAGTTTCTTTAAAAAAAATAAAAATCCATTGAAACCAGATGCATATCGTCCAATCAGTCTGCTTAATGCAGATTATAAAATCTTAATGAAGGTCTGGGCCACCAGGATCACACCGGTTGCACAACAACTATTACACAAAGATCAAAAACGGTTTTGTAGCCGGCAGACTGATGGCATCTAATACACATTTTTTAATACAGGCAGTCGAGTATTTTTTGGTCAATGCAATCCCTGGGGTAATGATAATGCTAGACGCAGAGAAAGCCTTCGACATAGTGAACTGAGAAGCCTTGCGATGTAGTCTGACCAAATTCGGCTTCCCCTCGCAATTTACGTCAATGATAAGGCAATTGTATCAGGGTGCCCATGCTAGAATTGTTACCAACTCAAAGATCAGAGGCACAATTCAGATTGAAAGAGGCACCAGACAGGGTTGCCATTTGATGAATGTTCAGGATACAGGTATCCTGACCCCATAGGACACATAGGGCCAGATGTAGGAAGAAAGCAAATTGCGACTTGCAATTTGCGAGTCCGAGCGACTTGCAAATTGCAACTCGCAATTTGCTATGCAGAAAGGTGTCTCAGACACCTTCTGCGACTCGCAATGGGGTCGTAAAGACCCATCTCATTAATATTAATGAGGTGGGTCGCAGTTTGCGACCCCATTGCGAGTCTGGGCACTCACGGGGATGGTGGCCTGCTGGAGACAGCAGACCTCCATGTCCGTGACTGCTTCTGCAATAAAGCAGTTTTTATTTTCTATCTGCAGCCCGTTTTCCTTAAAGGAAAACGAGCTGCACTTAGAAAAAAAAAAAGGAAACCTTTTGTTTCGTTTTTTTCAGAGCAGGCAGTGGTCCATAGGACCATTGCCTGCTCTGAAAAAATATTTTTGGGATCATTCACAAAGGGGAAGGGGTCCCAAAGGGACCCCTTCCCGTTTGCGAATGAGTTACCATCCACTTCAAGTGGATGGTAACTGCGAGTTCATTTGCGACCGCGACTTGCATCCCGTTGCGAGTTGCAAATTAGGAAGGGAACACCCCTTCCTATTTGCGAGTCGGAAACGCATTTTGAGAGTCGGTTCCGACTCGCAAAATGCGTTTCTGTATCGCGTAGAGGCTTTTGCGCCTCGCAAACAGCGTTTTTCGCCGTTTGCGAGGCGCAAAAGCCTTGCTACATCTGGCCCATAGAGAGGTTCTCATAGGCAAACAAATGCCCAATTATTGTTTTTGTTAATCCGATCTGGGGATCCACAGGTGGATCCATGGATCCGTGGACCCATTAGAGAACAATTGAAAAAAAAGGGCCACTGGATCCAACCTCATGCTGCGCCTGGCCAAAGCTTGGTTTGAGTGCATTCCGAAGGGTTGGCCACCAGACCTGACCATAGGCACTGGTTATTTTTACATTTGTGCATGTTAAAAAAAAACATAGAAATTCACTGAAAAAAACAAAGATTACATGGATGTTATTATTAGGTTCTGAATTTACTTGCAGTTATGGTTAACTCAAGTAACTATAACTTGCGCCCTAGGTAACTATAATTTGCATCTTCCCTATGCACAGCTAGTTATCCCACATATTACATCATTGATGACACCTTCTATGACATAATTGATATTATTACTGCAACATTTGCAATGAAATTATTGACGAGAAAACTGTGCATGGCGGGGGCGCAAGTTATAGTTACATTAGGGCATGAGTTATAGTTACTTGAGTTGACCATAACTATAACTGCTGAATTTTTGGTGCAAGTAAATTCAGAACCTAACTATAACGCCCCTGTAACCTTTGTTTTTTTCAGTATATACATATATATATATATATATATATATATATATATGTATATGTGCGTGGTTGTGTGTATGGGTGTATATTTTTGGAGGAATAAAGGTTTCAATTTAACTTGTTTCATGGAGTGCCTGTCTCCCTTGATGTAGGAAGAAAGTGGGCATTTATAGACGAACATCATATTTACAGACACCAAATGCGATCAGGCACAGGGTAGGCAATGCCTATTAAGTGGATGTGTTTATTAGCCACCCCGCCCCCGTCCTGACATTGGAACTGTGGATACTGCAATAACATGGTTGGAAAGGACCCGCTGGTGGAATCAGAGGATGCCCGAGTAGGGACAAACCAACCATAGGTAAACTTGGACATGAATGCATTGCTTAAAGGGATTATGGAGCCAGGTGCCAAGCAAAATTGACACATGTTGAGTATCAAATGAAGCAGCAAATGAGCGAGTGAATTACTTTGAACCAAGAGACATTGGCGTGGGTTAATAGTGTGACGAGACAGCCATAGCGAACAAAATACAGTTATTATGTTGAAAGGAAACAGAGAGCAGAAATGTTTTTATCTAAACTTATGGGTAAAAATGACAGATGCTGATGCGCATGAGTCAATGAAATTTAAGGCACACACTTCCTTACAAGATGAGTTTGATTTTTTACAGAGGGCCAGGAGAACCAACCACAGACCATGGCGAGAAATGGCAGATTAAGAGGAAAAGGCAGAGGAAGAAGAGACAAGGTGGTAAAAGAAAAAGAGACACACAGAGAGGATCAAGAGAAAGTGACTTGGAGCAACAGATGATACTGAATGAGAACAAAACGGTACTCAATTTATCTCACATAGACTTAAATGAAGAAGATGTGGAAAATGTATCGTTAGGTTTATCCTTTTGTGAAGTGAATGAGTTTGATTATGTTCAGAATAGGGTGCACCTTTTCTAGTTTGTAAGAAAATTTAAATTAATGAACATTCAGAAGATGAAGAAAAAACCTGTACAAACTATTGAAGTCGAGTCTGAGTACAATAATTTACGGATTGAGGATATTCATTTGATGACGGAATTGGGGGAATTGGAGTTGGAACCTATAGCTGAGGCATGAGTAATCGAAAGGTTGGTAAATTAAGGAGTTAAAGTAGATGAAGAAGGTGGATAGGTGCTGAAACCTAGATCTAAAACCATACCCTTTAACTATGGTGATGTGATAGATCAGCTTGCAGAAACAGTGTTAAAAGAAATTAAAAATGTAAGATCAAAAGAAGTGAAAGAGAGTAATGAGGGGTAACAGTTATAGAAACTAAATTAGAGAAACTGTCCACCAATTCAGAAATAGTTATACGAAGCTCTGACAAAGGAGGTAACATGGTGATTCATGCCTTATGTGCCTATATGGATAAGGCCTACAAACAACTAAATGATGGGAAGTGTTATAAGAGAATGAACATGGTATATGTTGAGGGTATGAAAGAGGAGTTTGGAAAGGAATTGGTGGGATGGAGACAGCAAGGATTAATAAGCAGTGGAGAATTCGGTTATTTGAAGGTGGACCATCCTAAATTACCTGTTTTCTATTTAATTCCCAAGATACATAGGAACGCAATTAAAAAACCACCTGGAAGGCCCATAATTGCAGCACAGGGGAGCCTATTTGAGTATAACTCAAAATATATAGATCAATTTTTGAATCTGCTGGTGCACAATTTGCCATCCTATTTGAAGGACACTACAGAATTTTTGAAGCAAGTGTTTGATGTTGGGTGGGAGAATGGTATGATACTCATGACACTTGATGTCACGGCATTGTACACCAGCATTCCTCATGCGGATGGATGAAGGTCTGCTGAATATTTCTTTAGAGCTAGACCAGTGAAGTTTTCTAAACACATTAGAATGCTGATTAAGATGATGGAATGGTGTTTAAGACCCAAAATCTTTTTTCCCAGCAACGCGATTTTTGAGCAGCAGTGCTGAACAGTGATGGGAACCTGCTTCGCCCTCCTCTATTCAAATGTGCATATGGGCTGCTGGGAGAAGCAGGTCGTCAATAGTCAACCTTTGGATGTTTGGAATGAAAAAATTGCAATGTGGTTGAGATATATAGATGATATTTTAGTTATCTGGAAAGGAAGCATAGAGAGTGCAAAAGAGTTTGTGGAATACATCAATCAGAATGATTTAACGTTGACATTTCCTAGTAATATCGATGAAAAAGAAATTTTATTTTTAGATGTTAAGATCGGAATTGAGCAGGGTAGGTTGGAGACTACAGTATATAGAAAGCCTAGTGCAGGAAATAGTATATTGCATGCAGATAGCTTCCATCCTAATCCACTAGTGGGAAGCATTCTTTTGGAGAAGGCTTGACAGCGAAAAGAATCTGCAGTACAGAGAACAGTTTTGAGTTAGCCAAAAAGTAAATAATGTCAAGATTGAGGGCAAGAGGTTATAAGGAAACAGCATTAGCTAAAGCAAGCAAAAAGGTAGATACTCGCTCAAGAGAAAGTATACTTTTTTAGTAAAAAATGAAAATTGGATGGGCAACAAAAACAGAGATTTATAACAACATATAATAGAGCACATACACAAGTGAGAACAATATTACAGAGACACTGGCATTTATTGAAGATTGACCCTATTATAGGGGAAGAAACAAAGAAAGGCCCGCAGATTACTTATTGCAGGAGTAAATCCACAAGAGATATGCTGGTGAGAAGTGACATCAGACAGAGAGAGGGAGGAATACGTTGCTTAAACAGGGGAATGGTCTTCTCAGATGTGAAAGATGTAAAGCATGTAAAAATGGTGAAAACATTAAGATGGTGGAGATAGTTGTCAAAATAGTTCACCAGATTAAGGGTTGTTACAACTGCAAAAGTGAATTTGTAGTGTATATTTTGAAATGCAGTTGCCCAAAAATCAATGTAGGAAGTACAAAGTTACAAGTTCATAAACGGATTTTGAAACATCTGATAGCCATTCAAAATAAAGATGATACATATTCGGTAGCACGTCATAGACGTGAGGTACATGCTGGGAAAATTGAAGATTTGACATATAGTGTGATTGAAGGAATACCCAAAAGCATCGGGGGATAGCGAAAAGAAATTGAGGATTTTAGAGTCCAGATATATAATTGCTTTTAATATTAAAGAAATGAATGGATTAAATAGCAGTGAAGAATTATATGTACATTTTAAATTATTTAATTTTTTATCTGTATTTTGTCTTGATATTAGTTAAGGATATTGTCAGGAAAGTTTGTATAACAAATATGTTTTTTAACAATTTTTAATGTTTTTCCTTTGCAGAGCTGGCTTGTGGAGCAAAGGAGCTAAATATCTGTTTACTGGGGTGAGAAGTGGGGTGTGATACAATGATACGTTGTGCCCACTTGGGCTAGATTGAGGATATTTATGATATACACGTCAGTCATTTGTATCTTCAAAAGATGTATGGAGAAAATGATATATCAGAAGCAATTATTGTGATACCGCTGAGTCCTCACTCCATAAAACAACATAAGACTTAAAAATATTGAAAATATTCCAAGTATTTATTTCTTACATTTCTCATATGTTATACTAAGAAATGTTTGTGTTGCTATCCATTTTGTTATGAGCAATTTTGTGAGGTTTTATTGAAAAGGATAAACAATGTATTTTGTAGTTGAATACCAGTAATGATATTTATGATAAACATCAACGTCAAGTTAATATGCATATTTTTAAAAAAATTTTAAAGATTTTCTTGAGATGTTCGAATGCAAATATGTACGTTCTAGAAACAAGGAATGTGTAACCATCCATCTTGTTATGTGAAGATTGGGGGAGAAAACCGGAAAAAAATCTGTTAAATGTTATCAGCCCAGGATTGAATGTATTGCTTGCAATTTGAGGCAGCACTACATTGAGAACATGATAAAATGTTAAAATAATGTTTGTTTTTAACATTGTGGTAGTTTTGAGAGGTCAAAGTTGAGGTACCCGATGTCAGCGGGACCGGATCCTCGCGTTTGCGCCTGTTCCCAATATGTCCACCTCTTGGCAGCTCCAAACTCTACTAGCTATCATAGCACAGAGTTAAAGAATGGCCAAGCAGGGGATGGGGTTTAGGTTGGGAACAGAGGGGAAGGAGACCTGTGGAAGCAAGAGTTAAGAACACAGTAGCAAGGTCATTCACATTCATCTTCATGAACTTTGTTTTAATTCTTTATGCTCTAATAACATGAGAGATCAAGAACTTTTCAATAACATGACCTTTTTATACTCATATGCTCTGAACATTGAACTCTCTCAAGTTAATCCTTAGAATAGCAATTACATCACAACAAGAGTCAATGAGTACATTCGTTCCCAAAGAATTAACTGCTATAGGATTCATGAATGATACTGTAGAATAGGCAAAATGACTAAACTTGTTTTGTCTAGAAAGATCACACTCTGTTTGATCTAAGTTTCAAGATTCAATTGCCCAGAAATTATTGCGCACCTTATTGCCAGACTGCGCATCAAGACTCAAGTACCTGGAATGATCGCGCGCTCTGCCGATCTGAACTTCAAGGGTTAATTGCCAAGAATGAATCGCGCACACTGTTGCTGATTCAACCATCAAGATTAAAAATGCCTCAAAATGATTGTGCACTCTGCCGAACCGAACTGCAAGGGTTAATTGCCAAGAATGAATTGCAATCACTGTTGCAGATTCAACCTTCAAGATTCAAAATGCCTTCCAAATGATTGTGCACTCGGCTGACCCGAACTGCAAGGGTTAATTGCCAAAAATGAATTGCGATCACTGTTGCCGATTCAACCATCAAGATTCAAATGCCTCGAAATGATCGCGCACTCTGCCGATCCGGACTGCAAGGGTTAATTACCAAGAATGAATTGCGCACACTGTTGCCGATTCAACCATCAAGATTCAATTGCCTTGAAATGATCGCGCACTCTGCCGATCCGAACTGCAAGGGTTAATTGCCAAGAATGAATCGTACACACTGTTGCCGATTCAACCATCAAAATTCAAATTCCTCGAAATGATCGCGCACTCTGTAAATCACGAAGCCAAAAACTCAAATGTTTCTAAAAACGGAGTCGGGGGTCCTACCCCGACCTCCGTCTTACCTCCCTTCTTGAAGATCAGCAAGATAATGAGGACAGGGCCAGGAAATGTCCAAGTAGGCCTCCGGAACAGGAGCCCAGGTAAATGCTGCTGCTCTGCACCGGTACCTCTGAAGAGGGAGTACGTGGAGCTGGTTTGGGTTCCTTAAGTAGACCCAAGCCCCACCCACATGCCACACCCAGCCAGGCTGCAGGAAGGGCTTGAAAATGAACAATACATTACAAACAGCATTAATGACATTTCAAGATAAATACCTGCAATGCAAAAAGTTTACATGCAATATCAACACATAATGCATGAATTATTACATTGCATAAGGTTTGTCATTTTGCATTATGTTGCCCGTAGAGCGCACACTGTTCTCTTGTTGACACCCAAGGAGAATGTAGTCCTTTGAAACAAGTGCGTGAGTATTGGTGAGGTCAGCAATGGTGTCGCAGAATGGGGGGCGGGCCTGGCGGTCTTTAGATGAGGGTGCCCCGCAGAGTGGTGTTAGGGTTGGTTCCAATCTGGAAGTGGAGGATTTCCATTTCGGTTGTGGAGTCTTCGGTGCTGTTGGAGAGGCGTAGGGACTCTTTGTGGACGATGGCGATGCCTCCACCGGGGCTCTTCCTCTGATCCCTGCCCCCACATCTTCAACAAAGCAAGCAGCACCATCGCACCCAAAGTCCGGCACATCATCAACCGCTCCTTCGAAACCGCCACCTTCCCAGAAATCTGGAAACACGCCAACATCAAGCCCTTACTGAAGAAACCCACTGCAGACCCAGAAGACCTCAAGAACTTCCAGCCCATCTCTCTGCTCCCCTTCCCAGCTCAGGTCATCGAAAAGCCTGTCAACAGACAACTCACCAGACACATCAAACTCAACTACATCCTGGACCCCTCACAGTCAGACTTCTGGAGCAACCACAGCCCTGAGAACGCCCTCCTTGCCGTTACAGACGACATCTGCATCCTCCTAGACAGGGATGAGACCACAGCTCTCATTCCCCTCGACCTGTCCACCGCTTCGACACCATCTCCCACTCCACGCTACAGACTCATCTCCACGACGCCAGCATCCAAGACAAAGCACTAGAATGGATCACTCCCTTCCTCTCCGACAGCACCCAAAGAGTCTGACTCCCCCCATTCTATCCTGTGGCCACCAAGATCATCTGCGGCGTCCCGCAAGGCTCCTCTCTGAGCCCCACTCTCTTCAATACCTAAATGGCCCCGATAGCTACCATCGCCAGACACCAGCACTCAACATTGTCTCATATGCCGACGACACTCATCTAATCATCTCCCTCACCAACGACCCGCACACAGAAAAAAACAACTTCCACAATGAAATGAGGGCAGTCGCTGCCTGGATGAAGGAGAGCTGCCTCAAGCTTAACACCGAAAAAACAGAAGTCATTGGCAACAACCCCTCAGCCTGGGACATCTCCTGGTGGCACACTGACGTCGGAAGCGCTCCGACCCCCACCGACCACGCCCGCAACCTCGGCTTCATCCTGGACTCAGTACCCTTGATGAGCTTCCTCCGCCTGCTTCAACACTATGTGCATACTCCGGAAGCTCTTCAAATGGATCCCAACCAAATCCAAAGGAACAGTCACCCAGGCCCTTGTCAGCAGCCGCCTAGACTACGGCAACGTACTCTACACCGGAACCAGCACCAACGTACAGAAAAGACTGCAACGAATCCAGAACGCCTCCGCCCTCCTCATCATGAACACCCCAAAAAACAGCCACACCTCCGCTCTAATGAGAGACCTGCACTGGCTGCCAATAGACAAGAGAATCACTTTCAAGCTTTTCAAGCATGCCTACGAAGCCCTCCACAATGCCGGACCAGAATACCTCAACCAAAGACTCCACTTCTACATGCCCACCAGATAGCTACGCTCCGCCGACCTCGCACTCCCTGCTGTTCCACGCGTCTGGAAGGCCACAGCCGGAGGAAGATCCTTCTCCCCCATGCCAACAAGACCTGGAACTCCTTTCCCATCCACCTCAGAAGATCTCCCACTCTATTGCAATCCAGAAAAGACCTCAAAACTTGCCTTTTCACCTGATCCCCTGTTCATCGACAGCCTCTCACTTACTGCCTGTAGGAAAGTACCATTTTTCACTGTATATATGTTGTTTTAGTTGTATGTGTCACTGGGACCCTGGTAACCCAGGGCCCCAGTGCTCATAAGTGTGCCTGAATGTGTTACCTGTGTAGTGACTAACTGTCTCACTGAGGCTCTGCTAATCAGAACCTCAGTGGTTATGCTCTCTCATTTCTTTCCAAATTGTCACTAACAGGCTAGTGACCATTTTACCAATTTACATTGGCTTACTGGAACACCCTTATAATTCCCTAGTATATGGTACTGAGGTACCCAGGGTATTGGGGTTCCAGGAGATCCCTATGGGCTGCAGCATTTCTTTTGCCACCCATAGGGAGCTCTGACAATTCTTACACAGGTCTGCCACTGCAGCCTGAGTGAAATAACGTCCACGTTATTTCACAGCCATTTTACACTGCACTTAAGTAACTTATAAGTCACCTATATGTCTAACCCTTACCTGGTAAAGGTTAGGTGCAAAGTTACTTAGTGTGAGGGCACCCTGGCACTAGCCAAGGTGCCCCCACATTGTTCAGAGCCAATTCCCTGAACTTTGTGAGTGTGGGGACACCATTACACGCGTGCACTACATATAGGTCACTACCTATATGTAGCTTCACAATGGTAACTCCGAATATGGCCATGTAACATGTCTATGATCATGGAATTGCCCCCTCTATGCCATCCTGGCATAGTTGGCACAATCCCATGATCCCAGTGGTCTGTAGCACAGACCCTGGTACTGCCAAACTGCCCTTCCTGGGGTTTCACTGCAGCTGCTGCTGCTGCCAACCCCTCAGACAGGCATCTGCCCTCCTGGGGTCCAGCCAGGCCTGGCCCAGGATGGCAGAACAAAGAACTTCCTCTGAGAGAGGGTGTGACACCCTCTCCCTTTGGAAAATGGTGTGAAGGCAGGGGAGGAGTAGCCTCCCCCAGCCTCTGGAAATGCTTTGTTGGGCACAGATGTGCCCAATTCTGCATAAGCCAGTCTACACCGGTTCAGGGGACCCCTTAGCCCTGCTCTGGCGCGAAACTGGACAAAGGAAAGGGGAGTGACCACTCCCTTGACCTGCACCTCCCCTGGGAGGTGTCCAGAGCTCCTCCAGTGTGCTCCAGACCTCTGCCATCTTGGAAACAGAGGTGCTGCTGGCACACTGGACTGCTCTGAGTGGCCAGTGCCACCAGGTGACGTCAGAGACTCCTTGTGATAGGCTCCTTCAGGTGTTGCTAGCCTATCCTCTCTCCTAAGTAGCCAAACCCTCTTTTCTGGCTATTTAGGGTCTCTGTCTCTGGGGAAACTTTAGATAACGAATGCAAGAGCTCATCCGAGTTCCTCTGCATCTCTCTCTTCACCTTCTGCCAAGGAATCGACTGCTGACCGCGCTGGAAGCCTGCAAAACTGCAACATAGTAGCTAAGACGACTACTGCAACTCTGTAACGCTGATCCTGCCGCCTTCTCGACTGTTTTCCTGGTGGTGCATGCTGTGGGGGTAGTCTGCCTCCTCTCTGCACTAGAAGCTCCGAAGAAATCTCCCGTGGGTCGACGGAATCTTCCCCCTGCAACCGCAGGCACCAAAAAGCTGCATTACCGGTCCCTTGGGTCTCCTCTCAGCACGACGAGCGAGGTCCCTCGAATCCAGCAACTCTGTCCAAGTGACTCCCACAGTCCAGTGACTCTTCAGTCCAAGTTTGGTGGATGTAAGTCCTTGCCTCACCTCGCTAGACTGCATTGCTCGGAACCGCGACTTTTGCAGCTACTCCGGCCCCTGTGCACTTCCGGCAGAAATCCTTCGTGCACAGCCAAGCCTGGGTCCACGGCACTCTAACCTGCATTGCACGCCTTTCTAAGTTGGTCTCCGGCGACGTGGGACTCCTTTGTGCGACTTCGGGTGAGCACCATTTCATGCATCCTTGTAGTGCCTGTTTCTGGCACTTTTCCGGGTGCTACCTGCTGCTAAGAGGGCTCCTTGTCTTGCTCGACGTCCCCTCTACCTCCAGGTCCAATTTGCGACCTCCTGGTCCCTCCTGGGCTACAGCAGCGTCCAAAAACGCGAACCGCACGATTTGCAGCTAGCTAGGCTTGTTGGCATTCTTTTGGCAGGAAAACACTTCTGCACGACTCCAGAAGGCGAGAGGGATCCGTCCTCCAAAGGGGAAGTCTCTAGCCCTTTGCGTTCCTGCAGAAACCGCAGCTTCTTCAGTCCAGTTGAAGCTTCTGTGCACCCGCAGCTGGCATTTCCTGGGCATCTGCCCATCTCCGACTTGCTTGAGACTTTTGGACTTGGTCCCCTTGTTCCACAGGTACCCCCGATTGGAAATCCAGCTTTGTTGCATTGTTGGTTTGTGTCTTTCCTGCCTTATTCCCCTATCACGACTTCTTTGTCCTTTGGGGAACTTTAGTGCACTTTGCACTCACTTTTCAGGGTCTTGGGAGGGTTATTTTTCTAACTCTCACTATTTTCTAATAGTCCCAGCGACCCTCTACAAGGTCACATAGGTTTGGGGTCCATTCGTGGTTCGCATTCCACTTTTGGAGTATATGGTTTGTGTTGCCCCTATCCCTATGTGTCCCCATTGCATCCTATTGTAACTATACATTGTTTGCACTGTTTTCTAAGACTATACTGCATATTTTTGCTATTGTGTATATATATCTTGTGTATATTTCCTATCCTCTCACTGAGGGTACACTCTAAGATACTTTGGCATATTGTCATAAAAATAAAATACCTTTATTTTTAGTATAACTGTGTATTGTGTTTTCTTATGATATTGTACATATGACACTAGGTGGTACTGTAGTAGCTTCACACGTCTCCTAGTTCAGCCTGAGCTGCTCTGCTAAGCTACCATTATCTATCAGCCTAAGCTGCTTGACACCCTATACACTAATAAGCGATAACTGGGCCTGGTGCAAGGTGCAAGCCAGTCCAGCCTCCTACATTGGTTGTGCAGCGGTGGGATAAGTGCTTTGAGACTACTTACCACTCTTGTCATTGTACTTTTCATAAGAGAAAAATATACAAAACAAGGTCAGTGTATATACACATAGCCAAAAAGTTTAGCATTTCCTCTTTTCACTCTTTTCTAAGTGCTGAAAAGTACTTCTAACTTTCTAAAAAGTTCTAAAAAGTTTTAAAAGTTTTTTTTTTCTCTGTCTTTCTAAAAGCTCTGACAAACTTTTTTCTCTTTTTCTATCACTTTAACTCTCTCTAAAAATGTCTGGCACAGGCCAAAATGTTGATCTGTCCAAACTTGCATATGATCACCTTAGCTGGAAAGGAGCAAGGAGTCTCTGTATAGAGAGAGGTTTGAGTGTAGGGAAGAATCCTTCCTTGGAATTGATACTTAACATGCTTAGAGAACAAGATAAGGCTAAAAGTGCCCCATCTGTTGAAAAAGTAGCTAATGGTTCCCAATCTGATCCAGGGACTCCCCCAGGAAAAGATTCAGGAAAGAAACTTCCTAGCCTGCCCATTACTAGACAGTCTAGCATAGTTGGTAATGATGTTGGGTCACACCATACAAATAGTGTTGTCTCACATCATAGCAAAAGCATTTATTCACACCACAGTGGTACTGATGTTTCTGTTAGCCAAGCTGTTAGGGTGCCCTCTGTAAGGGACAGGTCTCCTTCTGTCCATTCTCACCATACTTCTGTTTCAAGGCATGTCCCTCCCACCCACCCTGATGACAGATTGTTAGAAAGGGAGCTCAATAGATTGAGAGTGGAACAAACCAGACTGAAGCTCAAGAAGCAACAGCTGGATTTGGATAGACAGACTTTAGAAGTAGAGAAGGAGAGACAGAAACTGGGTTTAGAAACCCATGGTGGCAGCAGCAGTATTCCCCATAGTCATCCTGCAAAAGAGCATGATTCCAGGAATCTGCATAAGATAGTTCCCCCTTATAAGGAGGGGGATGACATTAACAAGGGGTTTGCTGCACTTGAGAGGGCCTGTGCTGTACAGGATGTCCCTCAAAGGCAGTGGGCTGCTATCCTATGGCTATCATTTAGTGGAAAAGGCAGGGATAGGCTCCTTACTGTAAAAGAAAATGAAGCTAATGATTACAAAGTTCTTAAGAATGCACTCCTGGATGGTTATGGCTTAACCACTGAACAATACAGGATAAAGTTCAGAGAGACCAAAAAGGAGTCTTCACAAGACTGGGTTGATTTCATTGACCATTCAGTGAAGGCCTTGGAGGGGTGGTTACATGGCAGTAAAGTTACTGATTATGACAGCCTGTATAACTTGATCCTGAGAGAGCATATTCTTAATAATTGTGTGTCTGATTTGTTGCACCAGTACTTGGTGGACTCTGATCTGACCTCTCCCCAAGAATTGGGAAAGAAGGCAGACAAATGGATCAGAACAAGGGTGAACAGAAAAGTTCATACAGGGGGTGACAAAGATGGCAACAAGAAGAAGGATGGTAAGTCTTCTGACAAGGGTGGGGACAAATCTAAAAATGAGTCTTCATCAGGCCCACAAAAACACTCTGGTGGGGGTGGTGGGCCCAAATCCTCTTCTAATCAAAACAAAGAAAAGAAACCATGGTGCTATTTATGTAAAATAAAAGGCCATTGGACAACAGATCCCAGTTGTCCAAAGAAAAGCACCAAGCCTCCTACCACTACATCCCCTACTGCTACACCTAGTGTCCCTACTAATAGCAGTGGTGGTGGGAGCAAACCTACTAATAGCCAATCCAAGGGAGTAGCTGGGCTCACTATTGGTAACTTAGTTGGGGTTGGCCTTGTTAGGGAGGCCACAGAGGCTGTGTTAGTCTCTGAGGGGGCTATAGATTTAGCCACCTTAGTTGCTTGTCCCCTTAATATGGATAAGTACAAGCAACTACCCCTAATAAATGGTGTTGAGGTTCAGGCCTACAGGGACACTGGAGCCAGTGTGACTATGGTCGTAGAGAAACTGGTCCACCCTGAACAACACCTACTTGGTCACCAGTACCAAGTAACCGATGCTCACAACAACACACTTAGCCACCCCATGGCTGTTGTTAATCTCAACTGGGGGGGGTTACTGGTCCAAAGAAAGTTGTGGTAGCCACAGATTTACCTGTAGACTGTCTACTAGGAAATGATTTGGAGACATCAGCTTGGTCAGATGTGGAGTTGGAGGCCCATGCAGCAATGCTGGGCATCCCAGGGCATATTTTTGCTTTGACAAGGGCTCAGGCCAAAAAGCAAAAAGGACAGGGAAGCTTGGATCCTGGAACAATGGACCAAGTGCTCCCTAAAGCTAGGGCTAGTAGAAGCAAACCACTTCCTACTATCCCTCCCTCTACAGTGGATTCAACTTCTGAGGAAGAAGAATTCCCTCCCTGTGCAGAACCTACACCAGAGGAGCTTCAAGCAGACACTGCTGAGCTTTTGGGTGAAGGGGGGCCTGCCAGGGAGGAGCTGAGTGTGGCACAGCAAACCTGTCCCACATTTGAGGGTCTCAGACAGCAAGCTGTCAAACAGGCTAATGGGGATGTCAGTGACTCTCAGAGAGTTTACTGGGAGGACAACCTCTTGTACACTGAGCACAGGGATCCTAAACCTGGAGCTGCCAGGAGTTTAGTGATTCCTCAGGAGTACAGAAAGTTCCTCCTAACTCTTGCCCACGACATTCCCCTAGCTGGGCACCTGGGTCAAATGAAAACTTGGGACAGACTGGTTCCATTGTTTCATTGGCCTAGGATGTCTGAGGACACAAAAGATTTTTGTAAGTCCTGTGAAACCTGTCAAGCCAGTGGCAAAACAGGTGGCACTCCAAAGGCACCCCTTATTCCACTGCATGTGGTTGGGGTTCCCTTTGAAAGGGTAGGGGTTGACATAGTTGGCCCCCTTGACCCTCCTACTGCTTCAGGCAATAGGTTTATCTTGGTGGTAGTGGACCATGCCACAAGATACCCTGAAGCAATTCCTTTAAGGACCACTACAGCACCTGCAGTGGCAAAGGCCCTCCTGGGAATATTTTCTAGGGTGGGCTTCCCAAAGGAAGTAGTATCAGACAGGGGAAGCAATTTCATGTCTGCATTCTTAAAGGCCATGTGGAAGGAGTGTGGTGTAACTTACAAGTTCACAACACCCTATCATCCACAAACAACTGGACTGGTGGAGAGATTTAATAAAACTCTCAAAGGCATGATTATGGGTCTCCCTGAAAAACTCCGCAGGAGATGGGATATCCTTCTACCATGCCTCCTTTTTGCCTACAGGGAGGTACCCCAGAAAGGAGTGGGCTTCAGCCCCTTTGAACTTCTTTTTGGACACCCTGTTAGGGGTCCACTCACACTTGTAAAGGAGGGTTGGGAACAACCTTTAAAAGCTCCTAAACAGGATATTGTGGATTATGTACTTGGCCTCAGATCAGAAAAAGGCCAGCAAAAACCTTCAGGCCAGCCAAGAGCTCCAGAAGCAATGGCATGATCAGAAGGCTGTTTTGGTTCAGTACCAACCAGGGCAGAAAGTGTGGGTCTTGGAGCCTGTGGCCCCAAGAGCACTCCAAGATAAATGGAGTGGACCCCACACAATTGTTGAAAATAAGGGAGAAGTCACCTATTTAGTTGACTTAGGCACTGGCAGGAGTCCCCTTAGGGTGCTCCATGTCAACCGCCTGAAACCCTACTATGACAGGGCTGATCTCACCCTGCTCATGGCAACTGATGAGGGACAGGAAGAAGACAGTGATCCTCTACCTGATCTCTTCTCTTCCACAGAACAAGATGCTCTTGTGGAAGGTGTAGTCTTCCTGCTGATTGTCTTACTGCTGAGCAGAAAGACCATTGCATAAATCTCCTAGATCAATTCTCTGAACTCTTCTCTACTGTGCCAGGTACCACTTCTTGGTGTGAGCACACTATAGATACTGGAGACAGTTTACCTGTCAAAAGTAAGATCTATAGGCAGCCTGACCATGTCAGGGACTGCATAAAGCAAGAGGTCCAGAAAATGTTAGAACTAGGAGTGGTTGAGCACTCTGAAAGTCCATGGGCTTCTCCTGTGGTACTTGTACCAAAACCCCATTCCAAAGATGGAAAGAAGGAAATGCGGTTTTGTGTAGACTATAGAGTTCTCAACTTGGTAACCAAAACTGATGCTCACCCTATACCCAGGGCAGATGAGCTCATAGATACACTGGCATCTGCCAAGTATCTAAGCACTTTTGATTTGACTGCAGGGTATTGGCAGATCAAATTGTCAGAAGATGCTAAACCGAAAACTGCATTTTCAACCATTGGAGGACATTACCAGTTTACTGTAATGCCTTTTGGCTTGAAAAATGCACCTGCCACTTTTCAAAGGCTGGTGAACACAGTCCTGCAAGGGATGGAAGCTTTCAGTGCAGCATATTTGGACGATATAGCTGTCTTTAGCTCCAGCTGGGATGATCACCTGGTCCACCTATGGAAAGTTTTGGAGGCCCTGCAGAAGGCAGGCCTCACTATCAAGGCTTCAAAGTGCCAGATAGGGCAGGGGAAGGTGGTTTATCTGGGACACCTTGTTGGTGGGGAACAGATTGCACCACTTCAGGGGAAAATCCAAACAATTATTGATTGGGTTCCCCCTACCACTCAGACTCAGGTGAGAGCCTTCCTAGGCCTCACTGGGTATTACAGGAGGTTCATTAAGAACTATGGCTCCATTGCAGCCCCTCTTAATGACCTCACATCCAAGAAAATGCCTAAAAAGGTATTATGGACAGCAAACTGTCAGAAAGCTTTTGAGGAGCTGAAGCAGGCCATGTGCTCTGCACCTGTCCTGAAAAGCCCTTGTTACTCTAAAAAATTCTATGGCCAGACTGATGCATCTGAATTAGGAGTAGGGGCAGTCCTATCACAACTTAATTCTGAGGGCCAGGATCAACCTGTTGCTTTTATTAGTAGGAGGTTGACCCCTAGAGAAAAGCGTTGGTCTGCCATAGAGAGGGAGGCCTTTGCTGTGGTGTGGGCTCTGAAGAAGTTGAGGCCATACCTGTTTGGCACTCACTTCATTGTTCAGACAGACCACAAACCTCTACTTTGGCTAAAACAAATGAAAGGTGAAAATCCTAAATTGTTGAGGTGGTCCATATCCCTGCAGGGAATGGACTATACAGTGGAACATAGACCTGGGAGTAGCCACTCCAATGCAGATGGACTCTCCAGATATTTCCACTTAGACAATGAAGACTCATCAGGTCATGGCTAGTCTTATTGTCCTTCGTTTGGGGGGGGGTTATGTAGGAAAGTACCATCTTGCCTGGCATGTTACCCCCATTTTTCACTGTATATATGTTGTTTTAGTTGTATGTGTCACTGGGACCCTGGTAACCCAGGGCCCCAGTGCTCATAAGTGTCCCTGAATGTTACCTGTGTAGTGACTAACTGTCTCACTGAGGCTCTGCTAATCAGAACCTCAGTGGTTATGCTCTCTCATTTCTTTCCAAATTGTCACTAACAGGCTAGTGACCATTTTACCAATTTACATTGGCTTACTGGAACACCCTTATAATTCCCTAGTATATGGTACTGAGGTACCCAGGGTATTGGGGTTCCAGGAGATCCCTATGGGCTGCAGCATTTCTTTTGACAATTCTTACACAGGCCTGCCACTGCAGCCTGAGTGAAATAACATCCACGTTATTTCACAGCCATTTTACACTGCACTTAAGTAACTTATAAGTCACCTATATGTCTAACCCTTACCTGGTAAAGGTTAGGTGCAAAGTTACTTAGTGTGAGGGCACCCTGGCACTAGCCAAGGTGCCCCCACATTGTTCAGAGCCAATTCCCTGAACTTTGTGAGTGCGGGGACACCATTACACGCGTGCACTACATATAGGTCACTATCTATATGTAGCTTCACAATGGTAACTCCGAATATGGCCATGTAACATGTCTATGATCATGGAATTGCCCCCTCTATGCCATCCTGGCATAGTTGGCACAATCCCATGATCCCAGTGGTCTGTAGCACAGACCCTGGTACTGCCAAACTGCCCTTCCTGGGGTTTCACTGCAGCTGCTGCTGCTGCCAACCCCTCAGACAGGCATCTGCCCTCCTGGGGTCCAGCCAGGCCTGGCCCAGGATGGCAGAACAAAGAACTTCCTCTGAGAGAGGGTGTGACACCCTATCCCTTTGGAAAATGGTGTGAAGGCAGAGGAGGAGTAGCCTCCCCCAGCCTCTGGAAATGCTTTGTTGGGCACAGATGTGCCCAATTCTGCATAAGCCAGTCTACACCGGTTCAGGGGACCCCTTAGCCCTGCTCTGGCGCGAAACTGGACAAAGGAAAGGGGAGTGACCACTCCCCTGACCTGCACCTCCCCTGGGAGGTGTCCAGAGCTCCTCCAGTGTGCTCCAGACCTCTGCCATCTTGGAAACAGAGGTGCTGCTGGCACACTGGACTGCTCTGAGTGGCCAGTGCCACCAGGTGACGTCAGAGACTCCTTGTGATAGGCTCCTTCAGGTGTTGCTAGCCTATCCTCTCTCCTAAGTAGCCAAACCGTCTTTTCTGGCTATTTAGGGTCTCTGTCTCTGGGGAAACTTTAGATAACGAATGCAAGAGCTCATCCGAGTTCCTCTGCATCTCTCTCTTCACCTTCTGCCAAGGAATCGACTGCTGACCGCGCTGGAAGCCTGCAAAACTGCAACATAGTAGCTAAGACGACTACTGCAACTCTGTAACGCTGATCCTGCCGGCTTCTCGACTGTTTTCCTGGTGGTGCATGCTGTGGGGGTAGTCTGCCTCCTCTCTGTACTAGAAGCTCTGAAGAAATCTCCTGTGGGTCGACGGAATCTTCCCCCTGCAACCGCAGGCACCAAAAAGCTGCATTACCGGTCCCTTGGGTCTCCTCTCAGCACGACGAGCGAGGTCCCTCGAATCCAGCAACTCTGTCCAAGTGACTCCCACAGTCCAGTGACTCTTCAGTCCAAGTTTGGTGGAGGTAAGTCCTTGCCTCACCTCGCTAGACTGCATTGCTGGGAACCGCGACTTTTGCAGCTACTCCGGCCCCTGTGCACTTCCGGCGGAAATCCTTTGTGCACAGCCAAGCCTGGGTCCACGGCACTCTAACCTGCATTGCACGACTTTCTAAGTTGGTCTCCGGCGACGTGGGACTCTTTTGTGCGACTTCGGGTGAGCACTGTTTCACGCATCCTTGTAGTGCCTGTTTCTGGCACTTCTCCGGGTGCTACCTGCTGCTAAGAGGGCTCCTTGTCTTGCTCGATGTCCCCTCTACCTCCTGGTCCAATTTGCGACCTCCTGGTCCCTCCTGGGCCACAGTAGCGTCCAAAAACGTGAACCGCACGATTTGCAGCTAGCAAGGCTTGTTGGCGTTCTTTCGGCGGGAAAACACTTCTGCACGACTCTACAAGGCGAGAGGGATCCTTCCTCCAAAGGGGAAGTCTCTAGCCATTTGCGTTCCTGCAGAAACCGCAGCTTCTTCAGTCCAGTCGAAGCTTCTGTGCACCCGCAGCTGGCATTTCCTGGGCATCTGCCCATCTCCGACTTGCTTGTGACTTTTGGACTTGGTCCCCTTGTTCCACAGGTACCCCAGATTGGAAATCCAGCATTGTTGCATTGTTGGTTTGTGTCTTTCCTGCCTTATTCCCCTATCACGACTTCTTTGTCCTTTGGGGAACTTTAGTGCACTTTGCACTCACTTTTCAGGGTCTTGGGGAGGGTTATTTTTCTAACTCTCACTATTTTCTAATAGTCCCAGCGACCCTCTACAAGGTCACATAGGTTTGGGGTCCATTCGTGGTTCGCATTCCACTTTTGGAGTATATGGTTTGTGTTGCCCCTATCCCTATGTGTCCCCATTGCATCCTATTGTAACTATACATTGTTTGCACTGTTTTCTAAGACTATACTGCATATTTTTGCTATTGTGTATATATATCTTGTGTATATTTCCTATCCTCTCACTGAGGGTACACTCTAAGATACTTTGGCATATTGTCATAAAAATAAAATACCTTTATTTTTAGTATAACTGTGTATTTTGTTTTCTTATGATATTGTGCATATGACACTAGGTGGTACTGTAGTAGCTTCACACGTCTCCTAGTTCAGCCTGAGCTGCTCTGCTAAGCTACCATTATCTATCAGCCTAAGCTGCTAGACACCCTATACACTAATAAGGGATAACTGGGCCTGGTGCAAGGTGCAAGTACCCCTTGGTACTCACTACAAGCCAGTCCAGCCTCCTACACTGCCCCCCCAGTGCCTTGAGACTCTAGCAGGTGACTAGTCGAGCTTAACAAGTATTATTATTGATTGAGTGTATAAGGAATGGGGAAAATATGGCAGTGAACATGTTGACAAAGGCATTGCTATGCCGAAAAGCGTTCCTGTTTTCCCGTATTTGGAGAAATAAAGGTTTTAATTTAACTCACTTTGTGGAGCGCCTGCCTTCCTTGATGTAGGGAGAGAGTATCTATATATATATAAAAAATATACTGGAATTGCCAGTAGGTAATTATACTTTACGACCATGTTTCCATAGGAAACACACTTTTTAACTTGCCTATATCTTTGGTGTTGTTTGACAAATCTTCACGAAATTTTCAAAAAAAAAACATGCCAGTGGTTCTATGTCAGGACCCGGAGCGAGGATCAGACTTTAACTTTCTCCAATTTATTCACCATCAGCCATTAACTTTATGCAAATATAACAGTAAACCACATTTCTCATAAATCCTTGGAAAAAAAAGAGAGTCAGTTCATTCAATCAGAACGCCGTGCAACCAATAACAGTAATTGGAGACTCTCGATCCCCCTTTGTCTTCACTGCTTCAGCAGCCTCAGATAAGTGCTTTGCATGTCTTTCTTAATTGTTGGTTTCATGCATTCAAACTTTGCGGCAATACCGAGCGTGAAAGACAAATTTTCGGACTGTAGAGTATGCCATTGTATTGTAGTGTGCTGACATTGTATTAACGTTATGTATTCCTATAGCATAACCGTGGTAACGTTTTCACTCCTACGCGGCTGCTCAAACTATTGGCAGGCTCCGGTGTGCAATGCAGTCTGCGGGGCCCTAGGGGGCCCACACACAACTCCGAACGCACTACACGGATCTCAACCTCCTGGAGGCCAACGTGTCAATTTCAGTCACTTGTCAGAGTGAAGCGCGCCCAGTCGCAGCTTGTTATGGGGGCAGTTTACATTTTTTGGCACTACATTGCAGATAGCCACTGGCTGGAGATTAATACCCGAGGCTCAGTTAAGGCATGGTTTGGGATGCGTCCCGGGTGGCACATAAAGCCTGTTATAATGACAGGGCATTGGTCCCAGGGCCTCCAGGGCCTACACGAGTCGATTACCTTGGAAGCATTTAAGTATTGTCATGGACCTTGCCCTATCTTTTAACAGCTCCTTATATACATGGACTACCCGTCCTTATGGAGGCTTTTGAGGAATCTGAGGTCTACACTGGAGAGGAAAGTGTTACTTACCTCCCCATTGATGACCAATTATGCCAGGTCATGGATGCTTCTATATTTAAGTGGTGCCCTTGAAGAAGAAAATTACTCACCTGCAGGTGCAATGCCAAAAACCCCACAGAGAGAAGACACCTCTGGGCCACTGGACCCCAAACCTCCAGGGCCGCCAGCTGCACCCAGCCCAGACAGTAAATGCAAGTGCGCAGATGACCGAGGGGGTTGACCTCAATGCCTTTACATGCCCCAAAAAAAGGCCTTTATTGATTCCCAACCACTCTCTACTGACACCCAAAACCCTGGTACCTCGACCCCCCACCCATTGACCATGGAGATGAGGATGGCTCCCCCAACACTTCTGATGTGGATGGGGACCCTAGCAGATCATGGCGTCTGGCTGTCAAAATAGGTCCATCTGAGAGCAATCAATGGTTCCCAGCACCCAACTGCGCAAACCCCTAAACAAAGAGTTAAGGAGCTGCCTACGAGTCGAATGCCCTAGGTCCTCTTTGGAGGGTAAAGTGGCCCTCAATCCTGAAACAGTCGCTAAGATGGCCACTTTTTCTTGCAAATCTGTCCATGACCCCAAAAAGGGCATAGACCAGTCCTTTGGTGGTAAAAACCTCTTACCGCTGCAGCGGCGGCCACCAAAAGTCAATTGCAGAGGCTACCACCCGTCCGCCCTATTATGACCACAGCTGGATTTCTGCCACAAGAATGGCGGAAATCCGGCTGTGGCCATTCCGGCGGATGGGGGTAAGGTGGCGCTGCTACCACCAGCAGTGCCACGCCAGTAGACCCCGCCAGCCGTATTAGGAAATATAATACGGTCTGGCAGTGTTCTGCTGGCGGGTGCTGCTGGAGGTAGCAGCGCCCGTCCAGTCTCCTGCCGGAAGACCCCCTGGATCCAGGTAAGTCAGGTCTCCGACAGGGGAGGGGTTAAGGGGTGTTGTGTGTATGTGGGGGGGAGTGAGTGTATGTGTGCGCATGAATGCAGGTGTGTGTTGAATGTTGAATGTGTGTGTTCATGTATTGAAGTGTGAGTGCGCGTATGTTGTGAAATGTGAATGCATGTCTGGGTGTATGTTTGGAAGTGTGTGCGGATGTGTGTGTGATTGGATGTATGCATGCATGCATGTATGTGTGAATGGGTGTGTGCATGCATGTGTGTGTGTGTGTAGGGAGGGGTGTGGATGTGGGTGTCAACTGAAGAATGGGGTAACGGGAGTGGTAGAAGTGTGGGGGGAGACCCCTATCAGTGACAGGGAACAAATTCCCTGTCACTGATATGGCCTACTGCCATGGTTTTCATGGCATTACAAACACCACAAAAACCACGGCGGTAGGCGGGGTCATAATCCCGCAGGCGGAACAATGGCGGCTGCTGGGCTGGAGATGTATATCTCCAGCCCGAGCGGCTGTTACCGCCGTGGCGGTCGGAGTGGTACATTGGCGGGTTGGCTTCAATGTCCTAATGTGGCAGTAAGTACCGCCACTCTGTTGGCGATACTTACCGCCACATTATCGCCAACCGCTGGGGTCGTAATGACCCCTATATTTTTTCTCAGGAATGTGATCTCGACAGAGTGTTGCAGAGCGTCACAGAGCTCGAGCACTTGCAGATGACTATAAACCGGCTGGAATCTCTCAGTTTTGTGGTCAACGAGAAGAAGTCCTCTCTCTCCCCTTCCCAATATCTGCAGTTTCTCGGATTGGTAATAGACTCGGGGGGTCATTCTGACCCTGGCGGCCGGTGACCGCCAGGGTCACCGACCACGGGAGCACCGCCAACAGGCTGGCGGTGCTCCCAAGGGCATTCTGACCGCGGCGGTTCAGCCGCGGCCAGAAAGGGTAAACCGGCGGTCTCCCGCCGGTTTACCACTGCCCTACAGAATCCTCCATGGCGGCGGAGCGCGCTCCGCCGCCATGGGGATTCTGACACCCCCTACCGCCATCCTGTTGGAACAGGATGGCGGTAGGGGGTGCCGCGGGGCCCCTGGGGACCCCTGCAGTGCCCATGCCAATGGCATGGGCACTGCAGGGGCCCCCGTAAGAGGGCCCCACAAAGTATTTCAGTGTCTGCAATGCAGACACTGAAATACGCGACGGGTGCCACTGCACCCGTCGCACCCCTGCAACTCCGCCGGCTCCATTCGGAGCCGGCATCCTCGTTGCAGGGGCATTTCCGCTGGGCCGGCGGGCGCTCTTTTGGAGAGCGCCCGCCGGCCCAGCGGAAATGTAAGAATGGCCGCCGCGGTCTTTTGACCGCGGTGCGGTCATTTGTCGGCGTGACTTTGGCGGGCGGCCTCCGCCGCCCGCCAAAGTCAGAATCAGGCCCTCCGTCTAAGCTACACTAATTCTTCCCGCAAACTGTCCAAGGTAAAACATGGGCTTAGGAGAACACCATTGAGACCACTGATATCCCTACGTCAGTTATCATGAATTGTCGGGACCTCATCCCCATTCAAGCCATTTTCCCGGCCCCCCCCAGCTATTATCAGGCGTTACAACACCTGAAGATTTCCCATCTTCAATGGGGTCTTACCTATTCCCAGTTGGTTCCCCTCTGAGTGGAGGTGAAGGAGAAGCTACATTGGTGGATTTCCCACATGGAGGGCCCTGAAATGGCCAAGCCATTTTCGGATCCCAGCCCGACCTCGTGACAGAATCGGATGCCAGCAAGTCCGATGAGGGAGCACAATGTGGAGAGTAGGGAGCATAGTCCACAGGAGGAGAACAGGCTCTCCACATAAACTGTCTGGAATTAATGGCAGGTTCTTTTGCCGTGAAGTGCTGGGCCAAGGGGAAGGTTCAATGCAGTGTCCTTCTCAAGATATTCACCAAACCCTGGGCAGACAGCACAAGTAAAAGATACCGTTTCGCCTGGTCCCAGTGGTTGAGTTAGTGTCTCCAATGTCAACTGGATCCTTTGAGGGCAGATGCCGTCCACGTCTTGAATTTCCTGACAGCCTTTGCCTCAGATGGTCTAGCTTGCAGGGCAATCGATACATTCCAATCAGCCATTTCCACGGGCCAACTGCAGACAGGTGAACATCCAGTTGGAGAGCATCCTTTGGTCTACAAACTACTGAGGGGTATTAGGTTATCGAGTCCGCCCGAACATAGATACTACAAGTTGTTGGACGTAAAAAAGGTTTTGGATCTTTTCAAGTCATGATCCTTGAATAAATACCGGTGAAGAAAACACATGTCTGCACAGTTACCCTCCTTATTGTGCCTGATTTCCTGCCGCAGAGTCTCGGATGTAAGGACTCTGGATCTAACAAGAGTATTCACCCCAGATTTGGTTACTTTTCATACTGCTTGAAGGACAAAAAGTAATTCAAAAGTCATGTTATATCCGGCATTCCCAGATGTTCCAAAAGTATGTGTTGTTAAGGCAATAAAAACTTACGGATCTATGACAGAGGACTTTCGCCCTCCAGTGGAGAGACAGTTGTTGATTGCTCTCACTAAACCTCATAAAGCAGTTTCATCCCCTACTAATGCCAGATTGGTCAGGTGGACTATGCAGGAGGCTGGTATCAATATCTCCTGATTCGGGGCTCATTTGGTGTGAGGAGCTATGGCATTTAAAGTTTTTTCTTTGGGTGCTAGATTAGAGGACATCCTCAACTCAGCAGATTGGTCATCAGGCTCTACTTTTAAAAAGATTTACTTTAAGCTAGTCTAAAATCTGGCAACTTTAGTGATGGAAAAGCATTAAACTAGCCTTATCCTCGCCTACAGGTCCTGACATAGAATGAAAAATGTCCTAGCTATCGTATTGTAAAGTTTAATTTCTATTAAGGACACGGAGGGGAGGATTAGCCCACCCATTCTTCTAACTTGGTTAGGATACTCACCCGGCAGGTTATGAGGGTTTTTTATATTTGTGTCATTTAAATGTATGGACTTCATGCATGTAAGGATTTTCTATGGTTTGTTCATCCGATTAGATATGTTTAAATGAAGATTTTCACATTGTTAGTTGACGTATGAGTCCTTGCCACCCAACACCAAATTTCTTATGTTACGGCTTTCTTCATCAAGGATGGATTCCAATAAACAGGAGTGACGTTTAGAGAAAACTGTTGTGTCGCAGGAAGAAAGAGGAGAAAAGAGAGCAGTGACTGTTATTGGTTGTACAGTTCTGATTGGATGGACTGACTTTCTTTTTTTCCCAAGGATTGAGGGAACTGTGATTTACTATTATATTTGCATGAATAAAGTGGAGAAAGTTAAAGCCTAATCCTCGCCTCCGTGTCCTTAAAAGAACTAAAACTTTCTGTTACGATAGCTAAGAACTTTTTCGTTAATGTTGCACATGGAACGTTTTGGGGTGATATGTCAAGCGGGGGTGCTAGCACAGGTGTTTTAATAAAAAAATATTAATAGGTATCTATGTATTCTGAGTAACGGATTTGGGTAGAAAATATAACAACGTAGAAAATTAATGCATGCATTTGAAAATGTGATCATGATGAGTGGCCACCAATGTTCACGAAGTGTACTTTTTAATGGTATTAATATGAAATGTTGAGCATATGTTTGATTAATGTAGTAATATGTCACATTAAAGGTTATGCTTTAAGTATTAGCTTTATTAATTGTAGGCCTTAACTTAGCGAAGGTCTTGGCCTAGTTGCAAGGCCTCATGTCAAGCTGTATTTCTTAACGTTTAATAAATGGCTGTCCTACAGAGTTAAACTGTGATTTCCAATTGTATTGTGTAAATGTGCTCGTAGCTGAGAATCCTTTCTCATAAGAACTGATTGCTAGAAGATGCTGTTCTTGCTAAATGTAACATGTGTGTAATGTGTTTAAGCCTGACTTTCTCTGGAGGAGAACAATGGAGACACTGACTGGAGTAGAAGCTACAACAATATTGTTACCTGACGAGCCGGATGATGAGAATATTGCAGGAGAAAACCAATCAGTCACATGTGAACGGAGTAGTGGTAGAATCCATAGATTTGGAGTTTTCGTTTTATTGGACAAAGTGTAAACATGCGATCCCTTGACCAATAGGGATTTGGGAAGTAGTTTAGTTAATTTAACTTAACAAGAATGCACCGAGAAAAAGCCAGCCCATTGCCCATTTTCTAGCTGGCTGAAAAGGTCAATATTCTTGTGCGTCTTGTCAAGAGACATGCTTAACTTTATTGCTTAAAGACTTTGGTGGTCATTACAACCCTGGCGGACGGTGTTAAAGCGGCGGTAAGACTGCCAACAGCCCGGCGGTAACAAATTAGCAATTACGACCGTGGCGGAAACCGCCAACAAAGACAGCCACTTTAACACTCAGACTGCCACGGCGGTACAAACAAACACCGCAGAAGTAACCGCCAACAGACAGGCGGGAGACAATGTACCACCCACACTATTATGACAGGCCAATCCACTACCTTTTCCGGGGCGGATTCACCGTGGATAAAAACACGGCGGAAACAGCCATTTCGAAGGGAAAACGCTCACCTCTACACACTCCACGAGGAAGGAGCCATGGAGCCGGAACTTTATATTTTCCCAGCGCTAGTCTTCCTGCTCTTCTACGAGGAGCATCAACGCCAGCGGCGAAGACCACGGTGAGTACTGCACCTACGACATAGGGGAGGGGGAGGCAAAAACGCAGGGACACACACACTCAACATCCCAGCCCCCACCCCGACCCTCACCCACTACAACCCACACACCAATGCTTATCTATACATTACAGTAACACCCCCAACCCCCCCGGAAGAATGCAAAGACAAAAGGAAATGAGTGGAACCATTGTAATACATCAAAATACAGTAAGCAAATATATACATATATATATATATATACACACAATAAACAAAATATACACCACGATTAGTAGTGCAGGTTTTGCACCATTCATAGTCCGTGGACCACTGGGCCCAAAATGCATGGGCGAGGCCCAAACAAGATACCCGAACATGACAGAGAGAACACTGCAGGGGCATCAGATAGAAATACAACAGGCACCTCAGGGGGAAGGGAAGGAGGGGCACCTCAACCGGATGAGTGCACCACGCCAGATCCACGAGGGGCCTCCATGCCCATTGATGTATCCTGGGGAGTGCAAAGCCACAGTCTCTCAAGTCTCTACAGTGGGTGGTTTGCCCACTGTTTCATCCTGGGGAGTGCAAAGCCACAGTCTCTCAAGTCTCTACAGTGGGTAGTTTGCCCACTGTTCCATTCTGGGGAGTGCAAAGCCATAGTCTCTCAAGTCTCTACAGTGGGTGGGTTGCCCACTGTACCATCCTGAGGAGTGCAAAGCCACAGTCTCACAAGTGGATGCATGTCTCCACTGGTTCTGGAGGGGGACTGGTGCCCAGAGTGCTTCATCCTTTGCAGGACAGACGGAGTGGATGCATGTCTCCACTGGTTCTGGAGGGGGACTGGTGCCCAGAGTGCTTCATCCTGTGCAGGACAGATGGAGTGGATGCAGGTCTCCACTGGTTCTAGAGGGGGACTGGTGCCCAGAGCGCAGCACTCACCCCGTGACGGTCCCAGTTGCGTCACTGCCCCTGCCGCAAATGGGCTAGCGGTGCTTTCCATGGCACTCATTGCCCTGTTCAGCGGTCCTTGGCCTGTTCAGCGGTGCTTGAGTTGCCAGTGTCTGACCTGTTCAGCGGTGCTTTCCATGGCGGTCTTTGCCCTGTTCAGCAGTCCTTGGCCTGTTCAACGGTGCTTGAGTTGCCAGTGTCTGACCTGTTCAGCAGTGCTTTCCATGGCGGCCTTTGCCCTGTTCAGCGGTCCTTGACCTGTTCAGCGGTGCTTGAGTTGCCAGTGTCTGACCTGTTCAGCGGTGCTTTCCATGGTGATCTTTGCCCCGTTCAGCGGTCCTTGCCATGGCGGTCCGTCATTGCCCAGCTGGGCTGTGGCTGGCGGTCCTTCATGGGTCAGCTGGGATGTGGCTTGCGGGGCCCTCCTGGGCAGTGACGATGGGGCTGGCGGTGGCCTCCTGGGCAGTGGCGATGGGGCTGGCGGTGGCCTCCTGGGCAGTGATGATGGGGCTGGCGGTGGCCTCTTGGGAAGTGATGATGGGGCTGGCGGTGGCCTCCTGGGCAGTGACAATGGGGCTGGCAGTGGCCTCCTGGGCAGCGGGGGTGATGGCGGTCTTCCCAGCCATGCTGCTCCTCCCAGACTTTGGATATTTCTTCTGCCCCTTCACCACCTTGGGAGGAGTCACAGCTGAGTCCACACTCCCCCCGGAACCCCTGTGAACGGCTTGGATGGCTGGAGTCTTCCTCCTCTCCCGCCGGGCACTGTCCAACTTCTGGTGCTTCACAGGGGGGGGACTGGCTGTGCTGTGGCTCCGTGCCACACTGGCTGCCCTGGTGGCCGGTGCACTCCACATACCTGTAACAACAGGCCCCACTGGTCCCGGAGATTTTTTGGCTGAGGTGCTAGTACGGGACCTATGAGTTGGACGGTGGGGGGGGTGGGGGGAAATAGGTTAAGGTTGGACAGGAAATGTTTTTTGGACACACTGGGACGGGTAGCTGGAGGGGGTTTGGGAGTGGAGGAAGAGGTGCTGGTTGTAGGAGGTGTAACTTTTGTGGATTTGGGTGCATGGGCTGGAGGCTGTCGTGAGGTGGCTGGCTGTTGGGTGGGTGTGTGCCTGCGTTTGTGTATCTTCGGAGGGGGCGTCACAGACACACTGAGAGAGGACACAGGGGACGTGTAAATGGTAGTGGGCGTGGTGAGTGCACGTGAGCGGGGTGTGGGGGTGGGTGTGCTGGTGCGGGACGTAGTGGCTGTAGTGGTAGTGCATGCAGGTGTGAGTGTAGACGAGACTGGGAGGGAGGAGGGAGACGAGGAGGAGGGGGGACAGTGGAGGCAGTGGATGTTGGTGTGTCTGTATGTGTGTGATGCTTGCGTGAGTGCCTGTGGGATGTGTGGTGCTTATGTTTGCCTGAGCTTCCCTTGTGTGGTGAGGTGTGTGCAGGCTGGTCTGATGGTGTGCTTGGGATAGGCAGAGGTACAGGGGATTGGGTCGGGTGGAGGAAGTTGGAGGGGGGAGGCTAGACACAGGGACAATGGCTGCCATCAGTGCTGAGGCCAGAGTCTGAGCGGTTTGATGAAGGGCAGCCTGACCAGAATGAATGCCCTCCAGGAATGCATTTGTGTGTTGCAACTCCCTTTCAACACCCTGGATGGCATTCAAAATGGTAGACTGCCCAACAGTGAGGGACCTGAGGAGGTCAATAGCCTCCTCACTGAGGGCAGCAGAGGTGACAGGGGCAGGGGCTGAGGTGCCTGGGGCGAAGGTGATGCCCACCCTCCTGGGTGAGCGGGCACGGGGCAAAGGCAGAGGGGCTGCTGGGAGGGCGGTGCTGGTAGGGGGGTGGCGGCTATACCTGTAGAAGTGGGAGGCACAGATGTTGCCGCCACCACAAGGGAGCTCCCATCGGAGGATGAGTCCGTGTCGCTGGTTGCAGATCCTGTGACCGCCGTGGTACTCCCCTCGCCCTCCATCCCACTGGTGTATTCTGAGTCCGTAGTGTGGGCCTCCATGCCCATGTGGGATGCAGCTCCCTCGTGCTCCAGTGCCACTGTACCACTGCCTGATGATGCTAATGCGCACAGGAACAGGGAGACCACAAAAAAGGGGTGGGGACGACAGAAGAAAGACAGGTGGAATGCATGGCTTACCGCTACCATTGGCGGACAATACAGACACAGCAGCCCCCTGCACTACGTCGCGCTGTTGGGCTCTACAGTGCAATTCCTGGGAAATGGCCTACAAGGCTATGGACGACATCTGCACACATAGATGACACAGGGGCATGAATACCTGTACTTGGCACTCTACAGAGGTGGGGTGGGGGGCCACAGGGCCATGCCTTACGAATGGGCTTACTCTACGGAACTCGCCCTGGCCTAGGGGAACCCACAGCCCTCCTCCCCCACCCAGACACCTTCACTGCGCGCAAAGTCCGCAGAATGATAGTGTATTCACCCCCTTGTGTCTGCTGTGATGCCCTCAAGCGCCCATCTAACTGCAGGTAGGCCACCGCCAGGATCTGAAACATCAGGGGGGTCATGCTTCGACGGGCACCCCTCCCACGTTGGGAGGCCATCTTCTTGCTCCAGCAGTGAATGTCCTCCCATCTTTTCCGGCAGTGGGTGCTCTGTCTGTGGTGGACCCCCAGGGTCCGGACGTCCTTGGCGATGGCACGCCAAATATCCTTCTTCTGGTAGGCACTGACCTACATGAAATGTACAGGGGAAGAAGAAAAGTCATTACCAACTGCACCGTCAAAGTGAGTGGCCCACATCCCTACCCTTGCCATGTGGCACATGCATTCACAGTCTTTCATGTACGCAGAACTGTGCCCCCTTCCTTCTTACAACCAGCCCTCTCCATACAGGCATAGCCCATACAACATGCTCCCTGTGTACTTACCTGTTGGTCTGGAGGACTGTAGAGTAGCGTGTACTGGGGGAGGACCCCGTCGACAAGCTTCTCCAACTTCTCTGCAGTCAAGGCAGGGGCCCTTTCCCCAGACGCATGAGCCATTGTCTCTTCCAGACCGAGGTCACAGCAGCACTTGCAGTGTAGGTCCTCTCCTGTCGAAAATCAGGTATCGAGTGATTCAACAGTTAGAAAATGGTGGTCACGTCCGCGGTGGTGCATACCATCACCGCTGGCGTACATCGTCATTGGCTCCTGGGACCCATAGGGTCCAATGTTAACCAATGCAACTTTGCGCCGCGGTCTTTAACCACCTACTGCAACGGTGTACAATGCCAGCGCAATTACCTCACATCCCATTGTCCCACTTTACAGGTCAGGCAGCCGCCATTTCAGGGGCCCACATGGCCTAATTACCAACTGCGTCACACATACCTAGGCCTAGTCTCACAACACACATACAGGACACTTTTTGTGTAGGAATGGTGTTCTGTGTAGACTGTGGGTACATACCTTTGAGTTGTTTCACTCTGTGGTCGCTGTTGTCCTTCATAGGCACCGTCCGCTGGGACATGTGAGGAGATGGCGGCATCCTCCGGTGTACCGACCGCTGGTGGACCTGTCGACAATGGAGGAAAGAAGTTTGATCATCACCTACAGGTTTGACCGTGCCACAATCCAGGAACTGTGTACCCAGTTGGAGCCAGACCTGATGTCAGCAATCCGCCATCCCACAGGAATCCCCCCTCAAGTGCAGGTGCTATCAGTGCTCCATTTCCTTGCAAGTGGGTAATTTCAAACAACTGTGGCCATGGCATCAGGGATGTCCCAGCCTATGTTTTCCAACGTGTTGTCCAGAGTGTTGTCTGCCCTGCTGAAACACATGCGGAGCTACATCGTTTTCCCTCAGGTGGAGGACTTGCCTACTGTGAAAGGTGACTTCTATGCCATGGGACACATCCCCAACATCATAGGTGCCATTGATGGGACCCATGTAGCTTTGGTCCCCCCGCAGGAGTGAACAGGTGTACAGAAACCGGAAGAGTTATCATTCAATGAATGTACAGATGGTATGTTTGGCAGACCAGTACATCTCCCAGGTAAATGCTATGTTCCCTGGCTCTGTGCATGATGCCTACATCCTGCGGAATAGCAGCATCCCTTATGTGATGGGTCAACTCCAGAGGCACCGGGTGTGGCTAATAGGGGACTCTGGTTACCCCAACCTGTCATGGCTACTGACCCCAGTGAAGAATCCCAGGACCAGGGCAGAGGAACGCTACAATGATGCCCATGGGTGGACTAGGAGGGTGATCGAGTGGACCTTCGGCCTCCTGAAGGCCAGGTTCAGGTGCCTCCATATGACAGGTGGATCCCTATTCCACTCACCAAAGAAGGTGTGCCAGATAATCGTGGCCTGCTGTATGCTTCACAACTTGGCTTTGCGACGACGGGTGCCTTTTCTGCAGGAGGATGGTCCAGACGGCGGTGTTGTGGCAGCTGTGGGGCCTGTGGACAGTGATGAGGAGGAAGCAGAGGAAGAAGACATTGACAACAGGGACTCAGTCATCCAGCAATATTTCCAGTGACACACAGGTGAGAATACATTCCTGCCTACTACAAGTACTTTTACACTTCTACCTCTATCCTGTCTGTCGATTTCACCCAGTGTATGGTCACTGAGTTGTCATTTTCCCTTACGGTTTCACAGGTGTGGTTTCCAACGTGTGTCATCTGCTTAGATTCCTCATGGACTAGAGCTGTCCGACATTGGTATGTTGACATTATTATTTCCTGGAAATTTTGTCATTGTAATTGCAAATACACTATTTCTAAATCACAGACAGACTCCAGATCTTTTGGTGCTTTAGGTGTGTGTATTTACATACAAAATATTGGTGGGGGAGTTAAATGGTGAGGGGTGATGGCGGAGGAGTGTCCATGGCAGAGTCCAGTCTATTAGTCTCACAGGTGCATTGCCCATATGGGCATATGAAGTGGAGCTGGGGCAGTTCCAATATAGACAGGGTGACAAAGTGGGACAGTGGTTTGACAATCATGGTTTGTGGGTGCTGTGCTGGTGTTACCAGAGGGTGGAAGGTCTGTGGTGGCCTGTGCCTGTGTGAGGGGAACCGACTATCCCGAGGCCCACAATGGTCCGGGCTGGTCATCTGGATCCAGTTGGACAGAGCTGCTGTCATCACTGTGGGCCTCTTCTGTGGGTGGGGTGGAGATGTCTGGACCCTCCTGTCTGGTGACGTTGGGTAGTGGTCCTGCAGGGGTGTAAAAGCATGATTATTGCATCTGTGTGTGTCATGGTGTGCAATGGGTGGGTGACCGTGTACCCCAGTGCTAGCATTCCTGTGTGGGGGCTTGTGTGATGATGGTCTAGGGGGTTGTATGGGTATGTGCAGTGGGCATGCTTGAGTGATGGGTGTCCATGCTTTGTTGTTGCATGCAGGACTTGGTGTTGGGATGTGTGGTTTGTGATATTAGTACATTTGTGAGGAGTTGGAGTGATAGCGGAGGGGGCGAGGGTGGGGGTCTGTGATAGCATGCAGGTAGGGTGGGGGATATGGTAGTTAAAGGTTTGACTTAACAGAGTCCATTCCTCCACCGACTCCTGCGAGGCCCTCAGGATGCAGAATCGCCAAGACCTGCTCCCCCCATGTTGTTAGTTGTGGGTGAGGAGGTGGGGGTCCGCCGCCAGTCCGTTGTACCGCCAGGTGGTGTCTGGAGACCACGGAAGGCACCTTCCCCCGTAGGTCGTTTCACCTCTTCCTGATGTCGTCCCGATTTCTTGGGTGTTGTCCCACTGTGTTGACCCTGTCGACTATTCTTCTCCATAGCTCCATCTTCCTTGCAATTGAGGTATGCTGCACCTGTGCTCCAAATAGCTGTGGCTCTACCCGGATGATTTCCTCCACCATGACCCTGAGCTCCACCTCCGAGAACCTGGGGTGTCTTTGCCATGCCATGGGGTGGTGTAGGTGATGTGTGGGGTGGTGTGTGTGGTGATAAGTGTGGTGATATGTAGTGGTGTGTTGTGTGAGGTGCGTGGAAGTTGTGTGGGTGATGGGGTTGAGTGCCTGTGGATGCTAGTTTGTGGATGGTGGTGTCTCTCTCTGGCTTTCTCTCTGTGATTTTTGACATAGGGGTTTGTGGGTGATGTGGGTGTGTGTTTTATATAGTATTGGGTGTGTGGGAGTGGTGTGTGTATGTGTATCAGGTGTGTATATTTTGAATTGTCCAATGTGGCTGTGTTTTGTAGAAGTGTGTGTATTTTTAGCGATGCGGTGTGTACCGCCAATGGAATACCGCGGTTGAAAGACCACCGCGTGGATTCGTGTGTCGTGATAGTGTGGGCGTATTTCTGTTGGCGTGACGGTGGAGGTGTTGTTTTCACCAGTTTATCACTGACCTTTGGTGTGGCGGACTTGTGTGGGTGTCTGAATTTTGACGGATTTCGAGATGTGGGTCATAATAGCTGTGGCGGAATTCCACGGCCACGGCGGTGTGTTGGCGGTCTTCTGCACGGCGGTAAGCAGCTTTTACCGCCAATGTTGTAATGAGGGCCTTTGTGTTTTCTGAACTTTGATGCTGAATCCTGATGTCTTGCTGATTGAACTGATGTCCTGATGACGAAGACTATCTTAACTTGCCCATCCAATTGAGGAGAGGTATTATTGTACCCATGTGTATGTTATGACTATTTGCTTTTTCTTTCTAGGTACCAACCGCACTGTTTTGATGGAGCCATAGTTAGATGTTTTCCAAATTTGTATTACTAAATTGTTTTGCATGAAGCCCAACATGCCGTTGCTAGTCTGGCGTTAGTCAAGGTTTCCTTACTCTGCTAATAGGCAATAATGGTTGATGAATTTCTCTGCTGAATCTGAATGTATGTGATGTTGTTAGTTCAATTGTTCTTGTTATTAATTTGCACCCAAACCTTAGAATGTCTTGATTAGATTATGGGGGTCATTCCTACCCTGGCGGTCTATGACCGCCAGGGTAGGTGACGGAGGAAGCACCGCCAACAGGCTGGCGGTGCTTCCGGGGGCATTCCGCCGCGGTCAGAAAAGGGAAGCCGGCGGTTTCCCGCCGGCTTCCCGCTGCCCCAGGGAATCCTCCACGGCGGCGCTGCAAGCAGCGCCGCCATGGGGATTCCGACCCCCTTCCCGCCAGCCTGGTTCTGGCGGTTTTCACCGCCAGAACCTGGCTGGCGGGAACGGGTGTTGTGGGGCCCCTGGGGGCCCCTGCAGTGCCCATGCCACTGGATGGGCACAGCAGGGGCCCCCTAACAGTGCCCCACATAGATTTTCAGTGTCTGCGTGGCAGACACTGAAAATCGCGACGGGTGCAACTGCACCCTCACACCCCTTCGACTCCGCCGGCTCCATTTGGAGCCGGCATCCTCGTGGAAGGGGGTTTCCCGCTGGGCGGGCGGGCGGCCTTCTGGCGGTCGCCCGCCAGCCCAGCGGGAAACTCAGAATGACCGCCGCGGTCTTTTGACCGCGGTACGGTCTTCTGGCGGTTCCCGCTTGGCGGGCGGCGACTGCCGCCCGCCAATCTAGGAATGAGGGCCTATGTTTCTTCTGTCGCTTTAAACAGCCAGTGTTGTTTCTGCATGCGTATCATTTGATTTTGCGATTAAATTACATGATGTTAGCATTGTTAATATAGGGAGATAAATATTCTAACTTTTACTAAAATATGTGGTTATTCATGACTGAAAGGTCATAGTTTGTGGCAATTACTGACTTCAATTGATTAATAATGTTATTGATTATTGTTGATTATCGATGTTGTTTATTGGTCATTGATCATTAATCAGCACGTACTGGAAATATGGTGGGATCATCTTAATTGCAAGTCCAAAGGTTCATCAACCTATTCGCGTCCCCTTGTAAGTTTACTTATTAAGGTCAGACGCGCAAACAGGGGCCAAGAAAATGGGGAGGGGTCAAAAATGTGTTTCCCATGTTAATTCCTATAGGAGTTTTGAACACGACTACAGCCCAAACGTCTGGATGGCATTATACCAAATTTGGAAGAATGCCAGCTTGTGGTCCGCAAATCACGCTTTTTCTTATTTAGTGTAAATCTGTTCTGTAGTTTTTGAGCTATTAAAGGAAAACCAAATTTGTATATCTGCGTGGAGCCTAAGCACAGATCTCATGGTGAGATCTGATTGGCTGTCAGCACTTCAACCAGAAATTGATGGCAGCCATCTTTGGACCTATATACATGACAGCATCCATTGAAATGGTAGTGAATGGAAGATTTTAAGGTGACAAAAAGGAGAACATATAAAGGGTGATAACAAATTTTAATTATAGTGTACGTCATTTGCTGTTGGTACCATGCTAATTTTAGGAATTGTGGAGTGTTCTAAAGTAATTTTATCCTCCTAGGATTGCATGAATCGTGTTTGAGAGAAAACTGTTTTCTCATGATTTTCCCATAGAGGTGATGGAAGGTGCTTCAGAAGCTAAAATGAGAGCATGTTTTGTTCAAATTAACATTATCTTTCTCAGCCATATGAGAATGAAGTACTTCCAACAGGAGAAGCCTGTCAGTGGATTCCCTTGTGTTCTCCTGCAGCCTCCCAGAGTGTTCTAAAGAACAACTAGAGCGCTAACAGTGTTACTGGTGACAAAAGTGTGGCACACCTGAAGCCATCTTAATTGAGTCAAACTGGTAAAACGTAAAACATTTAATTTAGTAAGGAACAAAATGAGGGTTTTTTTGTCATAGAAATTATGGTTAGTGCTGTAGGGAAAACTGCCTCTACGAAGAAGGCTGAACCCCGAATGCCATTGTCACACAGGCTTAACCGCTCATGCGACATTTCCACGCATGCCATTACCATGCATGCCTTTACAACGAATATGTCTTTACCACGCATGCCATTACAACTAATTTCATTGTAAAGGAATGAATGCTAAAGGTATATTTGTTGTATACATATATATATACAAAATAGCCATGAATGTAACTGAAGACGTGCATTCGGGCATGTAATGCGCATCAAAAGTTTATTGTGAGACACGTTTCGACTATAAAAGTTTTGTTCACTGCACACAAGTTTGGCCATTTTGATTTAATTTAAACATTCGAAAATACAATGGAAAGTAGAAAAGGTCTACTGCCCAAAGTAAACCAAAACAATAATGGTAAGAGAACAGGCAGCAGCGCCATCTTAAAATGTACTTTTTTCAATTAAACAAGATAATGAATTTATGATTATAAATCTTTGTGCAATTCACTGTAATAAATATAAATAAAGTTAGAAAAGGAAAAGGAAATAGGATCACAATAATGCATCGCAAAGCTGTGAGAATCATTATGGCATCAAATAAACGCAAACAATACTTGCAGTAAGTTCGTCATTATGTATACCTACATAATGTCAAGATTTAGGATTTAAAAGTATCCAAGGTACATACAAAATAAACTAATGTGTGCAACATTAAAATTATGTTATTGATTATCAATTCTCATCATTTCTCAAAAAATTATGATCATGCACATAAAGCAAAAATAAATTATGCCATTGATTACCAAAACCTCAATTTCTAAAAAGCTACCCTGATCATACAGATATTCTGAATGAAATGTATGCTTAGTAATATTCACCCAAAAACTAATCCATGATAATAAACACCCATTAACCGTCTCTAATTCTCTCCAAAACATATACGCTAAGTGAATGTACACATTTTTTACTAAATCACTAAAATCCCAAATAAAAAAGCTAATGCCAATATCGAACTAGGGAAATTCTTCCAGAAGGACATTACTCTCTTAAATATATGAACAGTTCCTCATCTGTGTTTAACCCCATAGGATGTTTCTTTTCTAAATCTAGGATGTACTTGGATTCACTTCTTCAAAGTTTCAGTTCTCTATTACCACCCCGTGGGCTCCATTTTATCCGGTCAATGGCAAAGAATTAAAGCAACTCCCTGTTACTACAATGAAATCCTGCGAAGTGACAGGCTACCGTTTAGTGACTATCTTGATTATTTATCGCCCTCCTATGTTCCAAAATGTGCTTTTTAACAAGGTGGACGGTGCTCCCCATGTATTTCTTACCATAAGGGCAAAGTAGAACATAAATAGTATAATCCGAGTTACAAGTCAAAAATGTATTGAAGCTTCTGTTCCCTTTCTTATGAAGTAATGCAAATTCCTTGATAACGTTACTGTTTCTGCATGCTTTGCATTTTTTACAAGGGTAAAATCCCTTCACATCCAAAACAGTATTATGTTGTGGATGAGTGAATTCACCGCACATCAAAGAGTCCCTTAATGACCTTCCTTTCTTGTAAGTTATGCTGGGTGCATGCTCAATCTTTTTTTGTATAATGTGATCACATTTCAGCAATTGGCAATTCCTTGTTATAATCTTTTTTATTTCTTTAGACTCTTCATTGAAAGTGGTAATAAATCTCATTTGCTCACCACCATTTTTATGAATGGACGTAGCATGGTCAAACAACAGGGACTCCCTGGTTTTCTCTTGTACTCTCCTAATTGCTCGTTGCAAAACATACTCAGGATTACCTCTCTTGTGAAAGCTGGTAATCATGTTGTCTTGTTCAATGGAGAAGGATTCATTTGTGCTACAATTCCTACAAGAACAAAGGAGTTCTCCATAAGGAATACTCCATTTTAGGAGTTCAGGGTGATCCCTTCTAGCATGTAAAACAAAGTAGATTGTTGTTTGAAGTGACTTTTAGTACTACAATCATAAGTGATGCCAAGGTACTCCAAAAACGTCTCAGTGTTCTCCCCACCTACACCTTCTCCACTTTCTAGGCTGTGTATTATGATAAGTGTGTCAACATCACCAACTTGTAAATCCATGTTTCCAACAAGTTCAAAGTTGTTGTAGTCCCTGAGATCATTTGTATGCGGTTTAGTCAAAAAGTGTTTTTTTAAGTTTAACTTACGTACCAATATAAACAAGTCAATCTGAGTTTGTGAATAGTCAGATCTATTGGTAGGACAAAAGGAAAGGCCCAAATTCAGTACTTCCTCTTCCATTGTGAATTACGGTTATCTCCACCGTATGATGTGCCACCTCTGTTTTGGACGCCGACTAAGGAGCTCGGAATGCAACATATTCATAAATATATATATTCACTGAAAAAAGCAAAGGTTATAGGAACATTATAGAAGAAATTCAGCAGTCATAGTTACCTGAGCTAACTATAATTTGCACTCTCATAATTCACTGCTTATGACCTCACATATTGCATCACTCATGGCATGGTCAGTGACATCGCTGATGACATCTCAAATTGCATCACTGTTGACATCACTGATGACATCATCCAGTGAGTGTAGGTGCTTGTATCGATGTGTGAGTGGATGTATGGATGAATGAGTGGTTGAATCATTGGCTGTATGGGAGAGTGAGTGAATGTGTGAGTAGCTGTATGGATGAGCAAGTGGCTGTGTGAGTGGCTGCATTTTGTTGAGTGGGTGAGTATGTGAGTGGCCGTACAGGTGAGTGAGTGGGTGTGAGAGTGGTTCTCTGGGTAAGTGAATGACTGTCAATGTACTGGTGAGTGAGTCAGTGAGTCAGTAACTGAATGGGTGAGTCAGTAAGTGTATAAATAGCTGTACGTATAACTGAGTGGCTCTGTCAGTGACTGTATGTGACAGTGAGTGGGTGTATGATTGGCTGTATCCTAAAGTGAGTGGGTGTGTCAGTTTTTATATGGGAGAGTAAGTGGATGAGAACTTGTATTGGTCAGTGAGTGGCTGTGTGAGTGGCTGATTGGGAGATTGAGTGGGTGTGTGAGTGCCTGTTCATGTGAGTGAGGGTGTGTGTGAATGGTTGTATAGTTGAGTGATAGTATTTAAGTGACTGTATTGATTAGTGAGTGGCTGTGCCAGTGACTGTATGGGTAAGTGTGTGAGTGTGTAAATGCTTTTACAGCTGATTGACTGGATGATCTGCTTCGTGAGTGATTGCATGGGTGTACACATGGGTGTGTCAGTGGGTGCATGGGTGTATGAGTGGGTGTGTAACTGTATGAGTTGGAAATACCTCAGTAAGTACTGTATGGGTGACTGAGTGGTTGTGTCAGTGGCTGTTCGACTGTATGAGTGTCTGTGTATCACAAGTTTTTTGCATCTGTGAGTAGATGTGTGTGTATGGGTATACATGAGTTTGTATGAGCAAATGAGTAGGTGTGTGTTTGTGTAGATGATATCATCCGTGATGACATCAGTGATGTCACTGGAATGAGTGATGTAATATGTGGGGTCATAAGCAGTGCATTATGGAGCACAAGTTATAGATTTTGTACGAGTAAATTCAGTACGTAACTATAACGCCCTTCTAACTTTTGGTTTTTTTCAGTGTTTTTTTTAAATTCCAAATCCTAACTATAACTTCCCTGTAGCCTTTGCTTTTTTCAGGGAATTTCTATGATTTCCTAATTCTGTTTCCTACCTATAGGTTTTTCAGTGAATTTCTAAGCTTCTTTTATAAGTATTTCCTAACTATAACGTCCCTCTAATGTTTATTTTATCCAGTAAATTTCTATAGTTTTCTTACTTCTATTTTCTAAATGTAACGTCCCTGTAACCTTTGATTTTTTCAGTGAATGTCTATGCTTTTTCAAAGGAAATTCCTAAGTATAACCTTCCTGTAACTTTTGATTTCTTTTTCTAAATGTATGTGCTGTGGTCATGAAAAATATGGCGACTGCTTTTGTATTTATTTTTTGGAAATTATATGATCATCATGTACTGATATAATGTATTGTGTAAGTAACTTAAAGATATTGCAAACAGTGTGTAAAAAAAAAGTTTATTTTTACTGAACTTTATAATATGATACAGATTTATTGCATAGCTAAGTAAGTTTTCATTTGTGAAAAAATGGAGATCCACGGATTTTCCACAGACCCGCAACCTGCTGTGTGAATGAACTCTATGGTTTTTCCTCTGACCATCTATTCAACAGCTGAACAGTGTATCTTGAGTGTTCTTCTTTTAATTACTTTGCAGCGGTTCTTGAATCAGAAGCTTAGCAGCCTTGCTTTGTATCTTATGTAGATGTTTGTTCTAATTGAAAGTTTCTGGTCTCCATTTCTAGTTTACTATAATATGTGGGTTTCCATCAAAGAGTAAGAGCATTTGAACACTTACAATTCTTTAGAAAGACTTCTCCTTTGTTAGGCCGTATAATGCCTTATTTTGTCATATAAAAAGTGCCACACGTGTACTTTTGCATTCTTCCAGTAGTAATCCTCAGAACTTTGGCAGAAGAAACAGAAGGTAAGAATTTGATAGTGTATAAGGTAATCTCTGTTTAAATGTAAGTTTAGTGTCATTGCACTCGGTCCATCCTGCTGTTTTTTTAAATATATGTGGTATAATGTCCAGATGCAACACTTATACCTGTTTCATTCTCAATAGTTGGCTGACCAAGAGGATCTTGTCTGAGAGATGCAGAACTCTGACTGCTTTGTGAACTGTCTTTTACTAACTCAGCAGCAATTGTCTCTTATTGTTCAATTTCTTCATTCAACATTTTTAGATAGTTCATAAATATTGGACACTTGGGGGCATATTTATACTCTGTTTGCACCGAATTAGTGTCTTTTTTTTTTTACTCTAATTCGGTGCAAAACTAACTCCATATTTATACTTTGGTGCTAGCACCAACGCCCTGATTTATACTTTTTTTGTGCTGCATTATGTCATTTTTTTACGCAAACGTGGCGCAAACTTACAAAATATTGCCCCTTATTTATACTTTTTGCTGCAAACTGAACTAATTCAGTTTTGTACCAAAAAGTTTAGCACCGACTTGCACCATTTCTGTGCACCAACCAGGCACCATATTTATGGAATGGTGCAAGCCGGTGCAAAGGGTAGGCTAGAGTTTTAAAAAATGACTTTAGTCGGGTGGGACTGGCAGTATAGAAGAAGAGGGTTTAGCACCAAAAAATGACTTTAGGCAGGTTAGAGTTAAAAAAAATGACTCTAACCAGATTAGCGTCATTTTATGGTGCTAAACCTACCATGCCACATGGCTCCTGCCTTAGAAAAGGCAGGAGTCATGCCCACCACCCCTATGGCCAGCACAGAGGACAAGGGTCCCCTGGGCATGGCCATTGCACCCTGTGCCTTGTATGGGGGCCCATTTCAGGGCCTCCTATGGCACTTTCAAAAATAAAATGCAATCTTACCTGTACTTACCTGGGATGGGGTCCCCCATCCTCCACAGTCCCTTTGTTGTGGGTGCCCCTGGAATAGGCCCACAGGCCCCCTAACGCCTGCCCTGACCCAGGCTTTAAAAAATGGGGCAAAGCAAGCTTACTTGCTTGACCCCTCCTCCCTCCCTTGCACCATTTTTGCATGGGAGTATAAATATGGCGTTAAGGCCATAGAGTAATTTTTTCCACGGGAACGCCTACCTTGCATTTCATTAAGGCAAGGTAGGTTTCCACTTCCAAAAAATGACTTTAACTCCATATATTTGGCGCTAGACGGGTCTAGCACCAAAGTATAAATATGGAGTTAGTTTAGCAGCGAATCAGAGTTAAAAAAAAATTACGCTAATCAGTGCAAACAGAGTATTAATGTGCCCCTAAGCGTAAAAGAATGACGCTAATCTGGTTAGAGTCATTCATTTTGACTCTAAACCTACCTAAAGTCATTTTTTTTTTACGCTAGCCTACCCTTTGCACTGGCTTGCACCATTCCATAAATATGGTGCCCAGCTGGTGCTAAAAAATGGTGCAAGCCGGTGCAAAACCTTTTAGTGCAAAACTGCGTTAGTGCCAAAAAGTATGAATAAGGCCCTCAATGTCTTTTATAGCATTGAAAGCGTCTTCATAGCTACGGTGTTAAAGCTGCGGTAATTCCCCAAACAGGCCGGCGGACAAAAAAAGGGAATTATGGCCGTGGCGGAAACCGCCAACATAGACAGCCACTTTAACACTCCGACCGCCCCGGCGGTACAGACAAGCAGCACAGCGGTCACCGCCAACAGACAGGCGGAAGACAAAGTACCGCCCACAGTATCACAACCCGCCAATCCACCACCTTTTCCGGGGCGGATTCACCGTGGATAAAAACACAGCGGAAACAGCTTTTGCAATGGGAAAACGCTCACCTGAACACACACCACGACGGAAGGAGGCTACCATGGAGCACGAACTACAAATACTCCCTGCGCTTGTCTTCCTGCTCATCTACGATCACCAGCAACGTAGGCGCCGAAGACAACGGTGAGTACTAAACCTACGACATAGGGGAGGGGGGAAGCAAAAGTCAGGTGGACACACAAGCAACATCACCACCCCCAACCTGACCCTCGCACAATACAACACACACACCAATGCAGTTCCAAACAGCACAGTTACAACCCCCAAGCCCCCCGGAAGAATGCAAAGACAAAACAAAATCAGTTCAAACATTGTAATGTATCAAAATACAGTAACCTACTATATACAGATAGATATACACTTTCCAAATATATACATCACGATTAGTAGTGCAGGTATGCACATTTCAATGTCCGTGGACCACTGGGACCACTGGGCTCAAAATGCATGGGCGAGGCCCACACTAGATACCTGTCCACAAACGGAAAGAACACTGCAGGGGCATCAGATAGAAATACAACAGGCACCTCAGGGGGGAAGGAAGGTGGGGGCACCTCAGCCGGATTACAGCACCATGCCAGATGTACGACAGGGCTCCATGCCCATTGATGTATCCTAGGGAGTGCAAAGCCACAGTCTCTCAAGTCTCTACAGTGGGTGGGTTGCCCACTGTACCATCCTGGGGAGTGCAAAGCCACAGTCTCTCAAGTCTCTACAGTGGGTGGCTTGCCCACCGTACCATCCTGGGGAGTGCAAAGCCACAGTCTCTCAAGTCTCTACAGAGGGTGGGTTGCCCACAGTACCATCCTGGGGAGTGCAAAGCCACAGTCTTTCAAGTCTCTACAGTGGGTGGGTTGCCCACCGTACCATCCTGGGGAGTGCAAAGCCACAGCCTCTCAAGTCTCTACAGTGGGTGGGTTGCCCACTGTACCATCCTGGGGAGTGCAAAGCCACAGTCTCTCAAGTGGATAACAGTCTCGACTGGTTCTGGAGGGGGACTGGTGCCCAGAGTGCTTCATCCTGTGAAGGACAGACAGAGTGGATGCAGGTCTCCACTGGTTCTGGAGGGGGACTGTTGACCAGAGTGCTTCATCCTGTGAAGGACAGACAGAGTGGATGCAGGTTTCCACTGGTTCCAGAGGGGGACTGGTGCCCTGAGTGCATCACGCTCCCTGTGAAGGTCCCTGTTCCGTCACTGTCCCAGCTGCACATGGGCTAACGATGCTTGATTTGGCGGTGCTTTGCCCTGTTCAGCGGTCTTCACCATGTCGGTCTTTGGCCTGTTCAGCGGTCTTCACCATGGCGGTCTTTGCCCTGTTCAGTGGTCTTCACCATGTCGGTCTTTGGCCTGTTCAGCGGTGCTTTGCCATGGCGGTGCTTTGCCCTGTTCAGCGGTCTTCACCATGTCGGTCTTTGGCCTGTTCAGTGGTGCTTTGCCATGGCAGTGCTTAGCCCTGTTCAGCGGTCTTCACCATGGCGGTCTTTGCCCTGTTCAGCGGTCTTCACCATGTCGGTCTTTGGACTGTTCAGTGGTGCTTTGCCATGGCGGTGCTTTGCCCTGTTCAGCGGTCTTCACCATGGCGGTCTTTGCCCTGTTCAGCGGTCTTCACCATGTCGTCTTTGGCCTGTTCAGCGGTGCTTGCTTTTGCTGTCTCTGACCTGTGCAGCGGTGTGTGGCATTACGGTCCCTCAGTGCCCAGCGGGGCGGTGGTCTCCTGACCTGTGACGATACAGGTGCCCTCCAGGGCACTGACTCCGGCGGTGGTCTCCTGACCTGTGACGATACTGTGCCCTCCAGGGCACAGACTCCGGCGGTGGTCTCCTGACCTGTGATGATACTGGTGCCCTCCAGGGCACTGACTCCGGCGGTGGTCTCCTGACCTGTGATGATACTGGTGCCCTCCAGGGCACTGAATGCAGCGGTGGTCTCCGGACCTGTGACGATACTGCTGGCGGTGGCGTCCCGGCCGGCGGGGAGGATGACGGCCTTCTCCGCCGTGCTGCCCTTCCCAGACTTTGGAGACTTCTTCTGCCCCTTCAACACCTTGGAAGGAGTCACAGCAGACTCAGCACTCCCCCCGGTACCCTTGTGAGCTGTTTTTCCGCCAGGAGTCTTCATCCTCTCCCGTCGGCCACTTTCCAACTTAAGGTGTTTTACAGGGGGTGGACTGGCAGTGCTTTGTCTCGGTGTCACACTGGCTGCCCTGGTGGCCGGTGCACTCCACACACCTTTAACACGCACCACTGGTACCTGACTTTTTTTGGCTGAGGTGCTACTACAGGACCTATGAATTGGAGGGGATTGGGGTGGGGGGAAAGAGGTCAACGTCGCTGAGGAAGAGTTTCTGACGAACACTGGGATGGGTAGCTGGAGGGGGTCTGGGAGTGGAGGAAGAGGAGGTGGTTGTAGGAGGTGTCACTTTAGGTGATTTGGGTGCAGGTGCAGGTGCAGGTACTGGAGGCTGTCGTGAGGTGGATGGATGTTGGGTGTGTGGGTGCCTGCGTTTGTGTACTTTGGGAGGGGGCGTCACAGACACACTGGGAGTGGACACAGGGGACGTATAAATGGTAGTGGGGGTGGTGAGTACAGGTGAGCGGGGTGTGGTGCTGGGTGTTCTGGTGCGAGTCCTAGTGCCTGTAGATGTAGTGCATGCAGGTGAGAGTGTAGACGACACTGGGAGGGTGGAGGGAGACGACGCAGAGGGGGACACAGTGTAGGCAGTGGATGTTGCTGTGTCTGTATGTGGGTGATGCTTGTGTGAGTTCCTGTGGGATGTGTGGTGCTTATGTTTGCCTGAGCTACTTTTGTGTGTTGGGGTGTGTGCATGCTTGTCCGATGGTGTGCTTGGGATAGGCTGGGGTACAGGGGATTGGGTCTGGGTGGAGGAAGTTGGAGGGAGGAGGCTAGACACAGGGACAATGGCTGCCATCAGTGCTGAGGCCAGAGATTGCAGGGTTCGATGAAGGGCAGCCTGACCAGAATGAATGCCCTCTAGCAATGCATTACCGTGTTGCAACTCCCTTTCTACACCCTGAATGGCATTCACAATGGTAGACTGCCCAACAGTGAGTGACCTGAGGAGGTCAATGGCCTCCTCACTGAGGGAAGTAGGGGTGACAGGGGCAGGGCCTGAGGTGCCTGGGGCGAAGGTGATGCCCACCCTCCTGGGTGAGCGGGCACGGAGCGAAGGCTGAGGGGCTGCTGCGAGGGCGGTACTTGTAGGGGGGTGGCGGCTGTACCTGTAGAAGTGGGGGGCACAGATGGTGCCGCCACCACAAGGGAGCTCCTATCGGCGGACGAGTCCGTGTCGCTGTTTGGTGATCCGGTGACCGACGTGAAGCTCCCCTCACCCTCCGTCCCACTGGTGTATTCAGAGTCTGTGGTGTGGCCCTCCATGGCCTTGTGGGATGCAGCTCCCTCGTGCTCCGGTGCCACTGTACCTCCGCCTGATGATGCTGATGCACAAAAGAACAGGGAGAGCACAAAAGGGGGGGGGACGACAGAAGAAACACAGGTTGAGTGCATGGCTTACCGCTACCGTTGGCAGACAATACAGACACAGCAGCCCCCTGCACTACGCCATGCTCTTGCCCTCTACAGATGCAATTCCTGGGATCTGGCCTACATGGCTATAGTGGATTTCTGCACACATAGATGACATAGGGGCATGTATACCTGTACTTGGCACTCTACAGAGGTGGGGTGGAGTGTCACATGGCATGCATTACGGAGGGGCCTAGCATACCGAACTCGCCCAGGCCTAGGGGAACCCACAGCCCTCCTCCCCCACCCAGACCCCTCCACTGTGCGCAAAGTCCACAGAATGATGTTGTACTCACCCCCTTGTGTCTGCTGTGATGCTCTCAAGCGCCCATCCAACTCAGGGTAGGCCACCGCCAGGATCTGGAACATCAGGGGGGTCATGGTGCGACGGGCACCCCTCCCACGCTGGGAGGCCATCCCCAGCTGAGCCTCTGTCGTCTTCTTGCTCCAGCAGCGAATGTCCTCCCATCTTTTACGGCAGTGGGTGCTTCGTCTCTGGTGGACCCCCAGGGTCCGGACGTCCTTGGCAATGGCATGCCAAATGTCCTTCTTCTGGTGGGCGCTGACCTACATGACATGTACAGGGGAAGAAGAGAAGTCATTAACAAGTGCAACGTCGAAGTGAGTGGCCCCCATCCCTACCCTTGCCATGTGGCACATGCATTCACAGTCCTTCATGGTCGCTTAACTCTGCCCCCTTGTTACTGACATCCAGCCCTCTCCACCCAGCATAGCCCATACAACGTGCTCCCTGTGTACTTACCTGTTGGTCTGGAGGACCGTAGAGTAGCGTGTACTAGTGGAGGACCCCGTCAACTAGCTTCTCCAACTCCTGAGCAGTGAAGGCAGGGGCCCTTTCCCCAGACGCAGCAGCCATTGTCTCTTCCAGACCGAGGTCACAGCAGCACTTGCAGTATAGGTCCTCTCCTGTCGAAGATCAGGTATCGAGTGATTGAACAGATAGAAAATGGCGGTGACGTCCGCGGCAGTGACGTCCGCGGCGGTGCGTATCATCACCGCCGGCGCACCTCGTCATTGGCTCCTGGGACCCATAGGGTCCAATGTTAACCAATGCAGCATTGCACCGCGGTCTACGACCTCCTACCGTGACGGTGTACAACGCCAGCGCAGATACCTCACACCCCATTGTCCCACTTTAGAGGTCAGGCAGCCGCCATTTCAGGGGCCCACATGGCTTCATTTACTACTGCGTCACACATACCTAGGCCTACACTCAACACACATACAGGATGAGTTTTGTATTTGGTGTTGTGTTCTGTGTAGCTGTGGGTACATACCTGGGATTTTGTTGACTCTGTGGTCGCTGTTGTCTTTCTTAGGCACCGTCAGCTGGGACATTTGAGGAGATGGTGGAATCCTCTGGTGTACCGACCACTGGTGGACCTGTTAAAAATGGAGGAGTGACATTTGATCATCACCTACAGGTTTGACCGTGCCACAATCCAGGAACTGTGTACCCAGTTGGAGCCAGACCTGATGTCACCAATCCGCCATCCCACAGGAATACCCCCTGACGTGCAGGTGCTATCAATGCTCCATTTCCTTGCAAGTGGATCATTTCAAACAGTGGCCATGGCATCAGGGATGTCCCAGCCTATGTTTTCCAACGTGCTGTCCAGAGTGTTGTCTGCCCTGCTGAAACACGTAAGGAGCTACATCATTTTCCCTCAGGTGGAGGATTTGGCTACAGTGAAGGGTGACTTCTATGCCCTGGGACATATCCCCAACATTATAGGTGCTATTGATGGCACCCATGTAGCTCTGGTCCCCCCACGCAGGAGTGAACAGGTGTACAGGAACCGGAAGAGTTATCATTCCATGAATGTACAGATGGTATGTTTGGCAGACCACTACATCTCCCAGGTGAATGCTATGTTCCCTGGCTCAGTGCATGACGCCTACATCCTGCGGAATAGCAGCATCCCTTATGTGATGGGTCAACTCCAGAGGCACCGTGTGTGGCTATTAGGGGACTCTGGTTACCCCAACCTGTCCTGGCTATTGACCCCAGTGAGGAATCCAAGGACCAGGGCAGAGGAACGCTACAATGAGGCCCATGGGCGGACTAGGAGGGTGATCGAACGCATCTTCGGCCTCCTGAAGGCCAGGTTCAGGTGCCTCCATATGACAGGTGGTTCCCTATTCTACTCACCAAGGAAGGTGGGCCAGATCATCATCGCCTGCTCCATGCTTCACAATCTTGCTTTGCGACGCCAGGTGCCTTTTCTGCAGGAGGATGATCCAGATGACGGTGTTGTGGCAGCTGTGGAGCCTGTGGACAGTGATGAGGATGAAGCTGAGGAAGAAGACATAGACAACAGGGAGTCAGTCATACAGCAATATTTCCAGTGACACACAGATGAGAACAGTTTTTTAACTATCACATTCACTTTCACACTTCTACCTCTATCCTGTCTGTCAATTAGTAGCAGTATATGGTAACTGAGTTGTACATTTCCATTACGGTTTCACAGGTGTGGTTACCAACGTGTGTCATCTGCTTGCATCCTTCATGGACTTGTGATGTATGACATAGGTAAGTTGACATTACATTTTCGAACGGATTTTGCCATTGTCATAGTTAATACACATTTTCATAATCAAAGACTGACTCCAGATTATTTTGTGGTTCAAGGGTGGTTATTGAAGTGCTAATTATTGGAGGGGTGGCAAAATGTTGATGGGTGATGGTGGAGTAATGTCCATGGCAGAGTCCAGTCTATTAGTCACACAGGTGCATTGCCCATATGGGCATAGGAAGTGGAGCTGGGGCAGTTCCAATCTGGACAGGGTAACAAAGTGGGACAGTGGGAGGACAATCAGGGTGGTCTCATTTCCTGGCGGTTGTCTTGCCATCTTGCTCTGTCCTGTTCCTGGATCTCAGGGACCGCTTGCGGGGTGGTTCTCCGTCTGCAGGGGGTGGGGTGCTGGTGTGGTGGTCCTGTGGCGGGGCGTCCTGTCCACTAGCGCCGGCGGAGGTGGTGGGCAGTTCATCGTCCATGCTAGTGTCAGGGGCCCCTTGTAGTGCCACGGTGTCCCTCATGGTCTTTTGTATGTCCTTCAGCACCCCCACGATGGTGCCCAGGGCGGAGCTGATGGTTCTAAGCTCCTCCCTGAACCCCAAATACTGTTTGTCCTGCAGGCGCTGGGTCTCCTGAAACTTGGCCAGGACCGTCGCCATCGTCTCCTGGGAGTGGTGGTATGCTCCCATGATGGAGGAGAGGGCCTCGTAGAGAGAGGTTCCCTTGGCCTGTCCGCCCCCTGTCGCACAGCAGCCCTCCCAGTTCCCCTGTGTTCTATGTGCTGTGGGCATGCTTTAGTGGGGGGTGATCATGCTTTGGTGTTGCATGCAGGGCTTGGTGTTGGGATGTGTGGTTTGTGTTATTGGTACATTAGTGAGGATTTGGCGTGATAGGGGAGGGAGTGAGGGTGGGGGTGTGAGATAGCATGTAGGTAGGGTGGGGGATATGATAGTTAAGATTTGACTTACCAGTGTCCCATCCTCCACTGACTCCTCCAAGGCCCTCAGGATGCATGATGGTCAAGACCTGCTCCTCCCATGTTGTTAGTTGTGGGGGAGGAGGTGGGGGTCCGCCGCCAGTCGGCTGCATCGCAATGTTGTGCCTGGATATCACGGAACGCACCTTCCCCCACAGGTCGTTCCACCTCTTCCTGATGTCCTCCCGATTTCTTGGATGCTGTCCCACAGCGTTGACCCTGTCGACGAGTCTTGGCCATAGCTCCATCTTCCTGGCTATGGAGGTGTGCTGCATCTGTGCTCCAAATAGCTGTGGCTCTACCCGTAGGATTTCCTCCACCATAACCCTGAGCTCCTCCTCGGAAAACCTGGGGTGTCTTTGGCGTGACATGGGGTGGTGTAGGTGATGTGTGGGGTGGTGTATGTGTTGATGAGTGTGGTGATGTGTGGTGGTGTGGGGTGTTTTGAGCGTGGATGTTGTATGGGTGATGGTGTTGTGTGCCTCTGTGTGGTGGGGTTGTCTATTGCTGTTGTCTCTCTCTGGCCTTCTTTCAGATATTTTGGTTGTAGGGGTTTGTGGGTGATTGGGTGTGTGTTTTATATTGTATTGGGTGTGTGGGAGTGGTGTGTGTATGTGTATCAGGTGTGTGTATTTTGAATTGTCTAATGTGACGGTGTTTTGGAGATGTGTGTGTATTTTGAGCGCGGCGGTGTGTACCGCCAATGGAATATTGCGGTTGAAAGACCGCTGCGTGGATTCTTGGGTCGTAATAGCATGGGCGTGTTTCTGTTGGCGTGACGGTGGAGGTTTTGTTTTCACCAGTTTATCACTGACCTTTGGTGTGGCGGAGTTGTGTGGGTGTCTGAATTTCGGCGGATTCCGATATGTGGGTCATAATAGCTGTGGCGGGATTCCGCGGCCGCGGCGGTGTGTTGGCGGTCTTCTGCACGGCGGTAAGCGGCTTTTACCGCCAATGTTGTAATGAACCCCATAATCTCCAAGTTACTATGTCTCAGAATGCCAAGGTTTGAAGAGTTGAATGAGCGCTAAGTAGAAAAATGTTTTTATCCCAGTAGTTTGACAAGTATGTTTTCTATGGTTAACCTTTTGCATGCCATACCAAACAACCATCACAACCAGCAACAGCATACCTGTGTTCATCAGTACTTTCTGACACACTATTTCTGTATGTATAGTGTTGTAGTATTTCATAAAGACACACATTTTCAAGATGTGGACTTCTTCCTGGATAGTAGGTGTCCAACATGTTTGTTTACAATAGCTGTACTCTCTGGATCAAACTCTGCCAGATACTGTATTTTTGGGAAAGATTTCAAAACTCTATTTCTTATGTTTGCAAGTCCCAGACTAACCCAAACAATTTTTCTAGACTTTGAGGTCAAGCTCGCTAAACTATCACAGCACTCAAATGAGATTATCTCCCTGTGCGAGAGCATTTTCAAACTGAAACTGTGTAACTTCTTTGAGAGGGATTTTTCTGCAGAAATCCTCTACCTGGTTTCCTTCATTTTTGTTTTCTCTAATTTTGTGATGTTTGAAGTAACACAGCGAGCAACAGCAATCAAATTATCTGAAACAAACTGTATGTCCATATTTGCATTCTATAACTTCATAATAACATGATTATAATCATTAATATTTTTTGAAGCTTCTGATTTTTTCAGATTATATGTATTCTTTGGAGATTTTCTTGTTAGTCTACGCCTTGCTGCAGAACAAAAAAACTGTTCACTCTCTCCTTAGAAATATTAGGCCTTGGAAATCCAAAATGACATCTTGTATAAAGTTTTCCTTTGAATATATATCTTCAGCAACAACACTTGCCACATCTATGTGACTGAAAGGGTAGAACTTGCTGTCGTAGGGATTTGTTGTGATTGTCATCTGGAATGTTGCATGTAACGTACTGTTCTATGAAAGACAGTACAGATTCATCAGTATCAGTTCCAAATTTTGGTGAATACTTTATCCATAATAGCATGTGAATATGCGGAGCACCTCTTGCCTGGCATTTTCCCCTCCAAAAGAAATCTATGACTTCACCAAGTTGCATTTAAAACTAAGCATTGCTTGAGACTTGTGAGTTAAGCAGCAACATAAATTAGCAGGGTTCGAAGAGCAAAGTTTGCCTGTTGTCTTCAGAAGGATATCTTTTACATTACAGTTTGCTTCTTTTAGAACTTTTAGTAGACCATCCCAAGCATACTCTGTACAACTGAGCGTTACATACCAAGTAGGAGGACCTGAGTTCTGGAGCATACATTTAAGTTGTCCAAGACGATGGTACCAGTATTCATTAGTCCCACGTTGACATACCATCAAATTAATTACATTGTACTCCAGATTTTCATCTTTACCTTGTATTTTATCAACAAACTCTCTTGCAGATATATTTTGTAGATTGACTCCTGTCTTCAGCATATGGCACAGCATAAGAGAGTCCTGACATGTCACTCTAAAAAAACAGAAGAAATATGTATGGAATACATTGTTGAAACCTAGGGTCTTCAGAATATATTCTTGTTGACCTGTATTCAGCTGCAAGTATTTGCACATCAAAGCAGCCTCTTACTCCTGTGGGAAATAGCTGTGGAAAATGAGCCTCTAAGTTCTTTAGCCCACACACTCATTGGAGCTCCTCTTGCTTGTTTCATTTGAAAGAGATTAACACCATCCCCAACAACTTCTTTAGAATAAAGTGGATGAACATTACAGTGTTCATTAATTCTTCTGACATCTCCTTATCTACTTTTTCAATTTGTCCATTTGATGGTAATAGTTCATCACCAAAACAAGTCACATTTTCAATCATGTCAACATTCTTGTAAAAATATATTTTCTTTCTGGTATAATGTGGCCTTTTTTACTTTATTCACATCAACTAACTCTTGCAAGATATTCTTACTTTTTGTAGGAACTCCATTTACTAGAATAATCAGTGGTTCATCTTCATCTTTTTCAATACCCACAGTCTCAACATTTTTTTCATCTAATGGTAGATATACAACTCTTCCTTTAAGTCCTCTCTGAAGTTCTGTTGGTGGGAGCTTACCTGTCTCTGGCTCCATTTGAATAATTGTTTGAAATGGATGAAGAGTTTGTACTAGAATTGATTCATAGACATTTAATTTCTCAAGTTCTTCAGCAATTGCTACCAATTCTAATCTATTATGATTTGCTCTACTGACATTTTATTATCTTCTAATTTGTCATAACAATATGTACATATTGTTTGCTTTATGCCAAAATCAAAATGTTCTTCTGAAAATCGATATGCACCTAATTCCTGTCACTTAATGTTGTGTTCTTCAGTTTTAGAAAATACAACTACATTACAAGTTTGATTTTTATAGTGAGTGTGGCGACATCTAATATACACATACTTTGGTTTCTGAGAACATAGAGCATTAAACTTGTCTATCTCTTTTCCAAAATGTTCAACACTAATCTTTGAGTCCCGTTCCTCTACACCTCCAATCACTACCTACTCATTCTCCCTACTGTCTTCATCAAGAAACTGAACCGAATATCGCCACAAACCTTCTCAACCTCTGCCACAGTACTATGTAAGAGAGCTCTATTCAAATCTCCCAAACATAAAGCTGGACTTTTTACAAAATAAAGTCTCCTTACTAAATTTCACATTTTTGAATGATGCACAGCTAACCTTCTAAAGTGATGAAAAGTGCTTCTACACACTTTTTTGAAAGACATGTCAATAAATGGCCTTGTAAATTTGTGTATTTTCTGGCTTTGCATGGGTGTAATTCTTGAAGCATTCTAATTTTCTGTTTCAGACTTCTCGGTGAAAATTCTCTTTTAAAAATGTTTATTTATCAATAGATTTCTGTTGGATACTACAAATGCTACTATACTTCCACTTGTTCAGAGGAGCATGTTTACGCCTTTCTTTTACTTCTTCAACTATCGTCTTTTATCTTCCTAGGAACTATCTCTTCTTTTTCTATGGGAGTTCCATCTTTTACTTCATACCAACAACCAGTTGTGTCAACTGCATGCACTCATATACTCTCTTGTAAATAACTCTCTTCACTAAAAAAATGTTTCTGTACTAGATGTGTGTATCCATTCACCTCTAAAAAATCTGTTTTGTTAATAATTATTTTTCTCAATGTTCTTTTTCTCATGCACCTGACTGTTTTGTCTAGTACTTCATTCTGTTTAATATTAAGATAAAAAGTTCCCTTTTCACAATAAATGCTTTCTCAATTGCACTCTCAGTATGATGCTTTTTCTTTAGAACAGCAGTTCTGTTTTTATACTTTTTCACCTTCTTCCATAAATTTGGAACTATTCTGTTCGGAAACATTATTACTCCTAATTGCTTAAACTGTTTTGACTGAAAGTTTCAGTTTTTTTCTTAGATTTCCTAATTTTCACAACATCAAGTTGTTCCTCTTTCTCGTTATGTTTCAAGCTTCTCCTCTTAATTGATGTCTTTGCCTCATTTTGCATTTTACAGCATTTTTTTTTCAAAAAATCCTTAGTGCTCTTACAAGTGAGTGCATACTTTCTATTGCGATTTTCCACCTTATATTTTTTTTTACTGTCAGTTTTCACCCGTGGTATTTTTGTTTCTGTTTTCTTCTTCTTTCTATTTTGTTAGGCATTTTTAATCTTCTTACATTTGTGGAAATATTTATCTGAAAAACAAAGAAACAATACATTTAGCTTTGCACAAAAAACGTAAACACAATATTTTCTAATAGAAAATTCAATAGTAAATATACTCTTATGCACAGAATCAGTATCTACTTGGGCGTCTCATCCTATGCATCAATGCCTCCTTCAGTGCACCAGACTATGCATCACTTTGTCATCGGTATATGAGTGTTTATATGCATCCTCCCTGAGAAGAAGGAGTGGATTCATTCCAGCGCCCTTCCACGGATTCCTATGTCGTGGAGTGTGGTGCGCAGAGTACCGTGGGAGACCGTGTTGAATGTTGCTGAAAGGTCAAGGAGTATGAGTGCTGTGGTGCAGCCGCGGTCTAGGAGTAATTGGATGTCATCGGTGGCTGCCAGGAGGGCAGTCTCCGTGATGTGGTTGCTGCGGAAGCTGGACTGGGAGCTGTCCAGGGAGTTGTTGGCCTCAATGAAATTCTGTAGTTGTGAGTTGATTGCTTTCCCCAGTACTTTGGTGGGGTAGGGTAGCACCAAGATGGGATAGAAATTCTTTATTGCTGATGGGTCGGCCAAACGTTTCTTCAGGAGAGGGTGTATTTCGGCGTGTTTCCAGTCCTCAGGGAAGGTGTCTGTGTTGATGGAACAGTTGATTGTGTTCCAGAGCTCAGGGGCGAGTGATGCGCTGGCTCTGATGTGTAAGTGGTGCAGGTAGGGATCCAAGGGGGCTCCAGAGTGGATGCTGTTCATGATACTGACTGTTTCCACTGTGGTGAGCGTGGACAAGCTGTGGATGGTGTGGGTTCTGGGAGGGTGGGTGGTCACAGGTTCTGGTGCCAGGATTTTTCGGGAGGAAGCTGGATCTTGTGGTGGAAAAAGGAGGTGAGTTTGATGCAGAGGTTGTGTGACGGGGATGCTGGTGGCATCGGAGGGGGGATTTGTGAACTCATTGATGACTGAGAAGAGTTCCTTAGAGTTGTGTGTGGAGGAGTTGATGCGCTCCCAGAGTGCGTCCTTCCTTGCATTCTTGATTTTTCGTCAGTGGCTGGCGGTTGCTTCTCTGAATGAGGCGAGGTCTTCGCTGGTTTGGCTGTTCCTCCATTTTTTCTCTAAACGTCTGCGGGTACGCTTTGATTCTTGGAGTTCAGTGGTGAATCTTAGGTACGCGTTTGGCCAATGTCAGCCAGAGTGTCAACGCATTCCGTGACCCATGCGTTAAGATTGCATGCTGTTGTATTGGCGTCATCGAAGGGAGAAGGGAGGGATTTGGCGAGCGATGAGGTGAGTTGCTCATTGGTGATTTTGTTCCATTTCCTGTGGAGGCTCCTGGAGGTGTGGGTGCAGCTGCTGGGTGCGGTGACTGTGAGGTTTATGCAGCGGTGGTCGGTCCAGTCTGGGGTGGACCTGGTCTTGATGGTGATCTGGTTGCTTGAGGTGAAGATGGGGTTCAGTGTGTGTCCTGCGATGTGTGTGGGTGCGGTGACCAGGTGGTATTTGAGTTGGTGCGGTCCTTGAGGTGGAAATTCAGGTCGCCAAGGAGGTAGTCAACTGAAACCAGGGCCTTTAGGGTAGTGATGTCTACGACGTCATCTATGAAAGCTGGGCGGGGGCCGGGCTGCCTGTACACCAGGGTACCGCGGATGGAGGAGTTGTGGTTGGGGTGGACCTGGAAGTGAAAGTGTTTCATAGTGGTGCAGTGTTCTTCTGGGACAGCCTTGACAAGTAGTGAGGACTTGTGTATGATGGCAAGTCCTTCACACGGGCGGGATCCTTAGGATGCTGTAATCGTCAGGAATGGTGATGGGGATGTCTGGACCCAAGGTGGAGTTGGTCCAGGTCTTGGTAAGGAAGGCGATGTCCGGTCGGGCAGTGTTGTCTCAGAGTTCGGTGGCATGTTTGTGGAGGGAGTGGATATTCAGGAGTAGGCAGTTGATGATGTAGTGGAGGTTATTGGTATATTTTTTTGTGCAGAGAGTACCTTCAGCTTGTTGAGGCTGGCACTGAAGTTGCAGTTCCTGCAGGTGAAAGGTCTGTGGATGTTCTTGGGAAAGATGGTGCAGCAGTTGCTGAGACGTCCGGTGTTGAGGTGGAGGAGGGTCTCAGAGTCATAACAGAGGCAGTCCAGGGGGTGGTTTAATGGAGATCCAGGATTCCTGGTGATGGACACGATCCAGGTGTGGACGGGCATAGACGGGCTTGCCTTTGGTGCACCTTCGGCGTGCCAAGGGCACAGCTGCACTGTGGGCACCATTAAGAAAGGGAGAGGGGCGGGGCAGTGGTCAGCTGGGAGGTGGGAGGTGGGAGGTGGGAGGGCAGGAAAGATGCTTCATGGGGGAGGGGGCAGAGGTTAGAGGGGAGAAAGGGAAAAGGAATAAAAGGAAAACGGGAGAAAAAGAGAAAAAGGCAGAAAAAGCAAGAGTGAAAGAGCGATAGAGAGAAAGAAAAACTTAATTGTGATAGCCACTACACCACCAGGGATGAGGCGCAGGGACGAACCTGCGGTGGAAGTCAGCTTCGAACTGAGAGTCAAGAGACTCTCAGTTCATCCCAGTAAAAGGCAGAGGCAGCAGCAGCCAGAGGAGCTGGGGAGGGCAGCAGACACTGACCATGAGGTCAGTGCAGTTGCCCTCTCACAGCGCTGTGGCCGCCATTAAGAAGGGAAGGGGGACAGGCGGAGCAGTCACCTGGGAGGCAGGAGGGTGGGAAAGGTGCTTCACATGGGAGGGGGGCAGAGGAAAGAGGGGAAAACGTAAAAAAGGATAAAAAAGAAAAACAAAATAAAAAGAGAAAAAGCAAGAGTGAAAGAGTGACAGAGAGAAATACTTACTTGTGATGGACCGTAGACCACCAGGGATGAGGCGCGGGGATGAGACTGCGGGTGAAGGAGGGCCTCGAACTGAGAGTCAGGAGCCACTGTATGCATCTGTATATCCCTGCGTGTCTCACTCGTTACAATGCATCTGGGTATATTACACTATGCATTCGTAACTGGATGTGACTGTGTGTGCCTAGATGTGTCAGTATGTGTATCAGTGTGTCCATGGGCGTACCAGCGTATGCATCAGTGAGTGCCTACCTGTCTTAGTGTATGCAACAATGTGTCCTTAGATGTAACAGTGTATATGCTAATATGTGCCTGGGTGTGTCAGTGAATGTATCAGTGTGTACCTAGGTATTTACCTGTATCCATCATTGTGGGCTGGATGGGTTACTATATCCATCAGAATCTCTCTGAAAATGTCACTTAATGCATCATTGTGTCCTAGATGTGCCAGTCAGTATATGCATGAGTGTGTGAATAGGTGTGTCTGTGTGTGCATCAGTGTCTGTCTGTCTATCTATCTATCTATCTATCTATCTATCTATCTATCTATCTATCTATCTATCTATCTATCTATATATCTATCTATCTATCTCAATCTATGCCTCAGTGTCTGCCTAGGTGTGTCAGTTTATGCCTCAGTGTCTGCCCAATCTATACTTTAGTGTGTGCTTGAGTGTATCAGTGTATGTATAAGTGTGTGCCTGGCTGTAGTAGTATATGCATCAGTGTGTCCCTACCTGTGTTACTATCTGTATCTATCTATGCCAGCATGTCTCATTGTATACATTAGTGTGCCCCTGGGTGTATCAGACTATGGATTTTACATGGCTGGATGTGTCAGTGTGTGCATCAGTGTGTGCCTAGGTGTCAGTGTATGCATTAGTTTCTACCTAGCTCTGTTTCTGTACGCATCAATAGTTGCCTGGGTCTGTTAGTGTATATATCAGTGTAGCCATCTATTCACTGCTAGTGTTACTAGCTCCATTCTCTATTTAGCTACATCAGTGCTGTGTCTTTATTATAGTGTGTATATCTACCTTGGAATAGGAGTGTGCAAGCTAATATCTTACTTAACCCCATAGGTGCATGCGTTGGCCAGTGACCAGTGGCCAACGCACGCACACCCTCCCTGGTACGTGTCAGGTCCAGTGGCTGACGCCAGGGAAGGGTATTAAAAATCCTCCAGTACGTTGCACCGGACACATTTTTTTAATTCTAACCTTCCTCAGGAGACATGGAAGAGCTTCCGTATCTCCCCCACCCCCCAACCCGCCTCTCTGTGACGTCAGCGTGTCCCAATTCACATTGACGTCACAATTTGTTTTCCCCCCCGGAACAGGAAGCAGAAGTAAGACCGCTTTCTGCTCCAATGAGAAAAACAGGCCCAAAAGGGCCTCCACAGCTTTCAGGAAGGCCTCAAGATTCTCTCCTTTCAAACCAGGCCTTCCTGAAATGGTTTCCTAGCCGTGGATCACAGCTGTGCTGCGATCCATGGCCAGGAAACCCCACTAGACACCAGGGATTACACTTGGGGGGTCCACCCCCTCTGTAAGTGGCCCACACCCCGTCATTCCCACCAGGAGTCATATTTTTTTGAAACCATTAGTTTACCCCGGGGGGCCCAGGGGTTAAAAAAAAAAAAAAAAATTAAAAAAATAGAAATGAAACTGACAGGGGGTCGCAGGGCTGACCCCCTATGGGGGCAATTGTGTTTTTAATAGATGTATGGTTTCTCTAGGGGCCACGATCACCCCCTCAGGGAAACCATACAGCTATTATAAAAAAAATATATATATATATTTATAACTATATATCTATAGATATATATATAATATCAATAAATATAGAAATATGTGTGTGTGTATAAAGATATACAGCTATATATCTCTATACATAGCGACATATAGATACATATAGAGATATCTATCTATATATCACCAATAATAAAAGTTCGGACTGGGCGCCACAGGTGCCAAAGACTGAGACGATGGGTACGTGACAAGGGGCCAGATGTAGGAAAAAAGCAAATTGCGACTTGCAATTTGCGAGTCTGTGCGACTCGCAAATTGCAAGTCGCAATTTGCTATGCAGAAAGGTGTCTCAGACACCTTCTGCAACTCGCAATGGGGTCGCAAAGACCCACCTCATAACTATTTATGAGGTGGGTCGCAGTTTGCGACCCCATTGCGAGTATGGGCACTCACGGGGATGGTGGCCTGCTGGAGACAGCAGACCACCATGTCCGTGACTGCTTTTTAATAAAGCAGTTTTTTTTTTTCTATCTGCAGCCCGTTTTCCTTAAAGGAAAACGAGCTGCACTTAGAAAAAAAAACGAAACCTTTTGTTTCGGTATTTTTCAGAGCAGGCAGTGGTCCATAGGACCACTGCCTGCTCTGAAAAATAGTTTTTGTGATCATTCACAAAGGGGAAGGGGTCCCATGGGGACCCCTTCCCGTTTGCGAATGGGTTACCATCCACTTCAAGTGGATGGTAACAGCGATTTCATTTGCGAGCGCTTTCGCGGGCGCAAATGAAATTGCATAGCATTGCGAGTCGCAAATAGGAAGGGAACACCCCTTCCTATTTGCGAGTCGGAAATGCATTTTGCGAGTCGGATCCGACTCGCAAAATGCATTTCTGCATAGCAGAGAGGCTTTTGCGCCTCGCAAACGGCGTTTTTCGCCGTTTGCGAGGCGCAAACCCTTTGCTAGATCTGGCCCCAAGTGAAGTAATACTGTGTCTTTTTTGTTTTTTGAGTGTTTTGCGAGAACATATTGATTGAGGGAAAAAGCGAAGGCAAGATGACTGACCTTTACTGTTGTACGCATCACACACACACCCATCAGCAATTTTTTGTCTGTCTATGAGTCACGCCCCGGTAGGACGCGCCGTGCCCCTGCACTTAATTATCTTCATCTAGGCCCCAAATTGGGCTTGGGGCCTCGCTACAGAATTGGGGCAACTCGCCCCCACTAGTTTTTTGCCTCTTTCCCACTCTCCCCTTTTTTCCCCACTTACCTTCTGCTTCTTTTTCTTTCTTTTCTGTCTTCCTCGTTTCTTCCTGTTATGCCTTTCTCCATGTCCATGATTCCTTTCTCTTCCCAACATGCTTTTCTTTTCCCTGCATGCCTTTGGAGCCTTACTTAACATGGTGCCTTTACGATAGAATTCTATGTTATGTTCCAAATCCAATATGGTGTCTTTTACTTCCTGCCGGTCATTTCCTGTTCTTTGGGTATATGAGGTGTGTGATTCTTGTACTCTTTGCACTGCAACACTTTCTTTGGGTGGTGATCTTCGCTTCTGTTCTTCTGCGTCAGATATTTGATTTTCTGATCCAGCTTTTTCTGTGTCATTTTTGCCTTTTGTTCAGATTTATTTTTACCTTTTGTTTTTGTTCCAAGAGTTCCTATTGAGGTTTTTTCCTCTTTGGATTTTTTTCCCTCGGGGACTCCTTCTGGAGGAAACGGTCTGCCTTTGGCTTTCCCTCCATCAGCAGCACCATGGCTACCAGAAAGGGTTGTCCCTACTTGGGCCAAAGCAGAACCTTCAAGAACAAAGACCTCGCCACATTTCCAGTGGGCCACAGATACAGACAATGAGAAGGTCATGACACTACGTAGACTAGTGTTTTAGAGGGACAGTTTAACCAGAAGCAGAGATGGTGTCTCATTGGATGACTGCTGCTCAAGCCTTAACTCGGGTTATGGAGGACAGCTCTGATGTAGGACCAGAGACTGAGACAGCAGATACTGAGACAGGATCTGAGGGATATGACAATGGAGCAGAATCTGAGGTGATTTTTCAGTCAGAGGAGTCCCATCCCACAACTCCTCTTCCAGTGATTCTGAGGGAGGTGATGAGGACAGTCTGTGCAGTGGGACAATAGCGGGCTAGCCCAACCCAGATAGCAGGTGCATGCGGCGGCAAGCACAGAGAGAGTGCTCTCTTGGGAGCTCCCCAATTTAGTTCAGCCCCAGATTCCTCCAGCCAAATCCTATTGTGGAGACATCAAAATTATTTATCACAAAACAATCTGGTTTTACAAGGCAAGCATCTGCGTTTTTGGTCCTGGGCTCGGCGGCCATATAGGGAAATCTACCGAACCCAGACAGTTCTGGAAAATTTACACCCAGGAGAGTCCACAAAGGTGTAACTTGTGTGGATTCCCCAACGTTTTCTTACCCAGAATACCCTGCAAAGGTGAAATATCGAATAAAAACTCTATTTTTTTCTTGCATTTCTGTCAAAGAAACTGCAGGAATATGCTGGGATCCACAAAATTCCTACCACCCAGTGTTTTCCTACCTGTCCTAATAAAAATGCTACCCCACTTGAGTGCCTTTACCTAGGGCCTGCATCAGGAATGGATCATCCCAGGGTCAACAGTTGCCCTCATGTAAGGACTAACATTGACCGCTGTGTAGTCCCTTCCTATCACGGGCACTAGGCCTACACACACAAGTGAGGTACTATTTTTATCAGGAGACTTGGGGGATTCCTTGGTGGAAGGAAGTTTGTGGCTCCTTATAGATTCCAGAACTTTCCATCGCTGAAATGTGCAGCAAACGTGTTTTTTTAGCAACATTTTGCAAAAGATTCTGGGTGACAGAACCTGATGAGAGCCCCACAAGTCACTCCATTCTGGATTCCCCCAGGTGTTTACTTTCCATACATGTATAGGTTTGGTAGATTTCCCTAGGTTCCGGCTCAGCTAGAGGCCAAAATCCACAGCTAGGCACTTTGCAAATAACGTGTCAGTTTTAATTAGAAAAATGTGATGTGTCTAAGTTGTGTTTTGGGGCATTTCCTGTCGCAGGCACTAGGCCTACCCACACCAGTGAGGCACTATTTGTATCTGGAGACTTGGACGAATGCTGGGGGGAAGGAAGTTTGTGGCTCTCTTCAGATTCCAGAACTTTGCAGCACCGAAATGTGTGGAAAAAATGTTTTTTTGCCAAATGTTGAGGTTTGTAAAGAATTCTGGGTAGAACTTGGTGAGAGCCCCACAAGTCACCCCATTCTGGATTCCCCTAGGTGCCTAGTTTTGAAATATGCACAGGTAAAAATGTGATGTGTCCATAATGCGTTTCCTGTCGCAGCATTAGGCCTATCCACACAAGTGACATACCATTTTTATTGGGAGACTTGGGGGAGTACAGAATATCAGAACAAGTGTTATTGTCCCTTGTTTCTCTAAATTTTTTCCTTCCAAATGTAAGGAAGTGTGTAAAAAAAGGCGTCTATTTGAGAAATGCCCTGTAATTCACATGCTGGTATGGGGACCCCGGAATTCAGGGATGTAAAAATTACCACTGCTTCTCAACCCCTTATCTTGTGTCCATTGTCAAAATACAAAGGTTTCCTTGATACCTATTTTTCCCTCTTTATCTTTCACCAAATGAATTGCCGTATACGCGGTATACAATGAAAACCCATTGCAAGGTGGAGCTCATTTATTGGCTCTGGGTACCTAGGGTTCTTGATGAAACTACAAGCCCTATATATCCCCGCAACAGAAGAGTCCAACGAACGTAACTATATATTGCTTTTGAAAATCTGACATCGCAGAAAAAAGTTACAGAGTAAACCATGGAGGAAAATGGCTGTTTTTTTCACCTCAATTTCAATATATTTTTTATATTAGCTGTTATTTTCTGTAGGAAAACCTTGTAGGATCTACACAAATGACCCCTTGCTGAATTCAGAATTTTGTCTACATGTTAGAAACGTTTAGCTGTCTGGGTTCCAGCATTGGTTTCACACCCATTTCTGTCACTAACTGGAAAGAGGCTAAAAGCACAAAAAATAGTAATGGGGTATGTCCCAGTGAAATGCCAAAATTGTATGAAAAATGTGGTTTTCTGATTCAAGTCTGCCTGTTCCTGAAAGCTGGGAAGATGGCATTTCCAGGGTAAAAAAGACAAACTTTCATCTGCAGCCCTTTTTTCCAATTGTTTCTTTTTTAAACAAAGTTTTTGCTGTAATTTGGCTAATTTCTTGGTCTCCTCAAGGGGAACCAACAAACCTTGGGTACCTCTAGAATCCCTAGGATGTTGGAAAAAAAGAATGCAAATTTGACGTGGGTAGCTTATGTAGACAAAACGTTATGAGGGCCTAAGTGTGAACTGCCCCAAATAGCCAAAAAAAAGGCCTGCCACCTGAGGGGGAAGAGGCCTGTCAGCGAAGGGGTTAAAAAAGACACATCTGTATCAAAGTTTTTTTTTTTTTTTTTTTTACACAAAAGCAGATCTGAACACCAAATAATTACTTCAACTAATTATTGCTTCTACATTTGCAATGATGACATCACAGTCTAGATTTTTTTTGTATACCTTTGCCCCTTGTGTTCCTATAGCTGTGATACCACAGTCTGCAACATTCTGCTGCAGCACTTCACAAGTTCATCACAGTTTCTGACTGGAGCAATGCTTACTTTTAAACCATCTTTAGCAGGTGTGGTTGAAGATTTCACAATGAACATATTACAGCCAGTAATACTGTTTTCCAATTTTTGAAAACCCAATCCAACATTTAATTACAGTCTACATAACCTCACAGCCAAATCCACCAACAAATATGTCTCCAAGAGCCAATTACATCTGTTCCTTTAGATCCTACCTTCTATTCTCCATTTTAAAAGAATGTATTTTCATACCACCCTCATTCACCTGCAGCCATCTCCTGTGTGCTTCTCCAGATTACCTCCAAGATTTTCAGAGTATGGATTGTGGGACACAGCTTTGTGTATTGGGCCAGAGAGAAAGCAAAAATAAGTGGTATTGACAGAGACCTGGGTTTATCTAATGTGGATATTACTTGGGTTGGCCAGAGAGGGTTAAAGTTGCATCAATTACTCCCATTGATAGGAACCATAAAGGACTGCCAACATCCACACTTTATGATTGTGCACTGTGGTGGCAATGACCTAGGCACAGTTACAGGGAGTGGTTTGGAAATCCTAATGAAGGCTATCTTTGTAAAATTAATGACACTTTTCCCACACACTATCTTTGTATTTTCAAACATTTGCCAAAGACAGAAGTGGAACTGGTTAACTCAATTTTGCCCACAAATAGAAAAATCCAGGAAACATGTTAAACATGTTAATAAAACCGTATCTATATTCCTCATGGACTATAACATGGGCTCTATATATCACAACAACCTACGATTTGACATGAAGGGTATATAAAGAAATGATGGAGTTCACCTAACAGACAAAGGCAACCAGGTGTTGCTGCATAACTAGAGAGACTGCATCTTCTATCATCAGTAGCAGTCACCTACACATCATAAACACAAAGGTTCTTCTCAGAGCCAATACAATAACCATAAATATTTATTTTTAAAAACATATTTTTTTAATGTAATACAGATCCGTGACCCACCCATGAGTCCCAAAAAAAAAAACATCCATTATCCTGTACACATTTTTTTCATTATGCCATATTGATTTACATTTATGTAGAAATAGAACTTGTACCCTAACTAATTCATATGCATCAGTGACCACATATTGGCACCAGGACCATTTTTCTACTGACTGTCTTTCTGGACACTGGATTTTACAGCATGTCTCTAGCTGTGAGACGGCGGTGGCAGTTTCTCTCCTGCTGTGAGAGTGAATGTGATAATGTATGTCTCCATGTGATGGTGTCAGAATGTGACTCTGTGTGTGAGACTATTGCCCTCATTACAACCTTAGCGGTCGGTGATAAAGCGGCGGTAATACCACCAACAGGTCGGTTGTAACCAAAATATAATTATGACCACGGCGGAAACTGCTCAGACAGACAGCCACTTTAACACACCGATCGCAACGGTGGAATTAACAAGCACCACGGCAGTAACCGCCAACAGACGGAAGACAAAGAACCGCCCACTGTATTAAGACAGTCCAATCTGCCACCTTTTCCAGGGCGGTACCAACAACATCAAAAGCATGGTGGAAACAGAGCTCAGAAGTCAAAGGACTCACCTGTGGAGACTCAGGGAAGAACCACAATGCCATGGAACATGAGCTGCACATATTTCCGATGCTAATCTACCTTCTACTGCATTATGAACAGCAACGCCGGGGAAGACGATGAGTACTGCCACCTAGCACACAAGGGAGGGGGGAGGAAAAAGGGACTGACACACACAAGGAACACGCAACACCCCCACCCCCAACACCATATACATAACCAGAAGCAGCAAAATAACATACCTACCGCGTACCCCTCAGGAATAATGGAAGGACTAAATGATTTGAAGAAAGTGAGCGTAATACGATAAAATACTAGGAATAAGTGCATCAAACTACAAACGTGTATACATATTTACAAATGGAGGGACACTGCCCAGTCCTCAATGTCCATGGGCTACAGGGCCACAACACACAGGCCAAGGCCCCACCTCACTCCTGCAATAACACGGAGAGAACACTGCAGGGGCATCAGGTCGAAAATACACAGGAACCTCAGGGGGGCAGAGAATGGAGGGGCACCTCAGCCGGAAGATGGTTCAACACCACTGGTTCTGGAGGGGGCTACATGCCCACGGCTTGGTCCTGGGGAGTGTAAGGCCACAGTCTCTCAAGTGGGTGGTTTGCCTACTGCTTGGTCCTGGGGAGTGTAAGGCCACAGTCTCTCAAGTGGGTGGTTTGCCCACTGCTTGATCCTGGGGAGTGCAAGGCCAAAGTCTCTCAAGTGGGTTCTTTGTCCACTGCTTGGTCCTGGGGAGTGCAAGGCCACAGTCTCTCTAGTGGATAGCTTCTTCCCACTGTTTCTGAAGGGGGCATTGCGCCCAGTGGGCTTCATCCTGGGAAGGATGGGGTGAGTGGAAGGCTTCTTCCTCTGGTTCTGGAGAGGGCATTTTGCCCAGTGTGCTTCATCCTGGGAAGGATGGGGTGAGTGGATGGCTTCTCCACTGGTTCTGGCGGGGGCATTGGGCCCTGTGATACAGATCTTGGGGAGTACAAGGTCACAATCTCTCACCTAGGTGTCAGGCCCACAGGATTTGCAGGGGCAAGGACGCACAACAGCCCATGGATGCAGGACTACACACTGTCCGCGGGCGGTGACGGCTGCTCAGTGGTGGCAGGGGCGGTGCTGGTGTCGGGGCTTGCAATGGTGGGGGGAGGCTCCAGCCCATTCCCTGCAGCCTTGGACAGCTGCCCACTGAGGCTGCTGCTGCTGGCAGTGGTGCTAGTGGCGGTTCTGGTGGCGGTGCTGGTGGCTGTGCTAGCAGTGGTGGGGGGAGGCTACAGGCCTTCCCTTGCAGCCTCGGATGGCTGAACCTCCATGGTTGGTGGGGGGGCTCCAAATGAGTCCCAGCACCAGGCCTCCTGTCCTTCCTGCCTGCTGGTGCAGGGCCGTTGCCCTTCCTGTCAGCAGCCGGGGATTTCTCCTTGCACTTCCCTGTCGCAGCTGGTGGTACCTCCTTGCCCTTCCTATACACTGCTGGTGGTGCCTCCTTGCCCTTCCCTGTCGCAGCTGGTGGAGCCTCCTTGCCCTTCGTAGATGCTGCTGGTGCAGGCACTCCCTCAGTTTTGCTGACTGGTGCCCGGGATCCTCTCCCACCTGCAGTAGCTGTCAACACTACTGTGGCCGTGGACTGGGTGGCTGAGGTGCTTGCCTGGGTTCTGACCACCCTGGCCTGACGTGAAGGATGGGGGGGCGGGGGAAGTGGTAGGGAAGAGGTCAAGGGTGAAGAGGAAAAGCTTCTTAGGGACATTGGGATGGGAAGAGGGTGAAGGTTTGAGAGTGGAGGAAGAGGAAGTGGTTGTAGGAGGTGTCTGTCTGCTGATTTTGGGTGCAGCTGCATGGGCTGGATGCTGTTGTGAGGTGGATGGTTGTTGGGTGTCTGACTGCTTGCGTTTATATACTTTGGGAGGAGGGGCACAGACACAGTGGGAGAGGACACAGGGGATGTGTGCATGGATGTGGGGGTGGTGACTGCCAGTGAGGTGTGTGTAGTGATAGGCATGATGATGATGGTGGGAGTGGATGAGGATGTAGTGCATGCAGGTGTGAGTGTAGACGCAACTGGGAGGGAGGTGGACGATAAGGAGGAGGGGGACACAGTGGAGGCAGAGGATGTTGGTATGTCTGCATCTGGATGGTGGTTGTGTGAGGGCCTGTGGGATGATGTGTGGTGCTTGTGTTTGCCTGAACCACTCCTGGGTGTTGTCTTGTGTGCATGCTGGTCTGCCTGTGTGCTTGGGATAGGGTGGGGTTGAGGGGAATGGGATTGGGTAGAGGAAGTTGGAGGGGGGAGGCTAGAAACAGGGACAATGGCTGCCATCAGGGAGGAGGCCAGAGCCTGGATTTATCTCTGTTGGGCCGCCATGCCAGAGTGAATGTCCTCCAGGAATGCATTTGTCTGTTGCAAATGAGATGCCAGCCCCTGGATGGCATTCACAATGGCTGACTGCACAACAGAGATGGATCACAGGAGGTCAATAGCCTCCTCACTCAGGGCAGCAGGGCTAACTGGGGCAGGGCCTGAGGTGCCTGGGGCGAAGGAGATGCCCACCCTCCTGGGTGAGGGGGCATGGGAAAAACGCTAAGGGGCTGCTGGGAGGGTGGTGCTGGTACGGGGGGTGGAGGCTGTACCTGTTGTTGGGGTGGGCATAGAGGTGTCCACCACCACCAGGGAGCTTCCATTGGAGGAGGTATCACTGTCAGAACTGTCTCCTCCAGTCTCCACCGTGGTGCTCCCCTCACCCTCCGTCCCACTGGTGCCCTCACCGTCGGTGGATTTGGCCTCCTGGGCCCTGTGGGATGCAACACCCTCTGTCGCCGGTGCCTCTGCTCCTCTGCCAGATGATGCTAATGCACATAAGGACAGGGTGACAAAACAGGTTGGCGTACACGACACACACACACACACATACAGGTAACAGTTCTGCACACTAGGCAATGCACTAACAGTCACAATGCTAGTCACCAGCCCATGGACAGGGATACCTAATGCCAATTGCAGCATACCTGAGACCCACAGACCCCTGCCCAGTAGTGGATGCCTACTACCTTGGTTGGAGGAGGTTTACATCAGACCCTGCCCAACATGGGCCCTACCCTGCAATGTCCGGCCTGGCCTAGGGGCACCCACAAGCCCACATCCCCCACTCGGATGCCACCCCACCACGTGCAAGTAGTATATTGGGGCACTGTACTCACCCCCTTCTGGCTGCTGTGATGCCCCCAAGCGCCCATCCAGCTCCGGATAGGCCACCGTCAGTCTGCGGGCCAACAGGCAGGTCAGGGTTCAACAGGCACCCCTTCCTCATTGGGAGGCCATCCCCAGCTGGGCTTCCGCCGTCTTCCATGCCCAGCATCTCAGGTCCTCCAACTGTTTCTGACAGTGGGTGCGCCGCCTACCGTAGACCCTCAGGGTCCGCACGTCCTTGGCAAAGGCACGCCAAATACCCTTTTTTTGATGGGCGCTGACCTGCAGAGAAATACACATAGGAAAAGGAATCCGTCAGATCGTCCTGCCTGTTACACTCATGGCCCACCATAGCCCTCACATCCCCTTACGCACAGACATTGCCCACTATACATGCAGCAGGCTGCCCAGGGCTTTTCCACCAAACCCCACCCTACACAAGGCCCTCACACACAGCACTCCATCCATTAATGCCCCATGCATCGTGCTCACAGTGTACTCACCTGTTGGTCTGGAGTCCCATAGAGCATTCAGTACTGGGGTAGGACCCCATCCACCAGTCTCTCCAACTCTGCAGCAGTGAATGCCGGGGCCCTTTCCACAGTGACACGAGCCATGGTCGGTTCCAGACACCGGTCACAGCAGCACTTGCAGTGTAGGTTCTCTCCTGTTTAAGGTCAGGTAGCAAGTGAGTGAACAGATAGAAAATGCCGGTCACGTCTGCGGCAGTGCGTACCGTCACCGCCAGCGTACATCACCATTGGCCCTTGTAACCCATAGGGCCCAATGGGATCCAATGAGGAATTGCACGGCGGTTCTCGACCGCCTCGCGCAACGGCGCTCAATGTCAGTGGAATTATCTCATTTTCACATGTCCCTCCACACAGGACAGGCGGACGCCATTCAGGGGGGGGCAGGCCATGGCACCTAACTGCTTCACAGTACACATAGGCACCATTTGGGCCTATCCAATACTGTTACAGTAATACCATGCAATGCAGTGTAGTGTTTGTAAATATGGAATACTGACCAGCTGCTCACCGTTTTGCAACCGCTGCAAATGAATAGGAGATGGAGACATCCCCTCATGGACAGGCCCCTGGTAGCCTTGGCAACAATGGAGGACAGGCACATTATCCTCACCTATAGACTGGACAGGGCCACAGTCACAGAGGTGTGTGCCCAACTGGAGCCTGACCTAATCCCTGCTATCCTTCACCCCACCGGGATACCCCCTTTTGTGCAAGTCCTATCTGTGCTCTATTTCCTGGCACTGGCTCCTTCCAAGTGACAGTGGGCTTGGCAGCAGGAATGTCTCAGCCAATGTTCTCAATAGTGCTGACCAGAGTGTTGTCTGCCCTGATTAAACACATGCGCAGGTACATCGTTTTCCCCCAGGTGGAGGATTTGGCAACAGTGAAAGCTGATTTCTATGCAATGGGACATATCCCCAACATTATTGGGGCTATTGATGGTACATATATTGCATTTGTCCCCCCTCCCCGAAGAAATGAACAGGCGTTCAGAAATCGAAAGAGCTTTCACTCCATGAATGTACAGATAGTGTGCCTGGCAGACCAGTTCATCTCCTATGTCAATGAAACCTATCCTGGGTCTGTGCATCATGCCTTTATCCTGAGGAATGGCAGAATAACATATGTGATGGCTCAACTCCAGAGCCACAGGGCGTAGCTAATAGGTGAGCCCTGGTTCCCACCAAGTTGGTGTTGGTGTTGGTGTTGGTGTTTGGGTATGGTGTGGGACCTAATGGTTAGTGTGTGGCTAACAGTTGTCCCTCGATATTTTCAGGTGACTCTGGTTACCCCAACCTCTCATTGCTACTGACCCCTGTGAGGAATCACAGGACAAGGGCAGAGGAACGTTACAATAAGGCACATGGACAAACAAGAAGAATCATAGAGAGGACATTCGGCCTCCTGAAGGCCAGGTTTTGTTGCCTACATCTAACAGGTGGATCCCTGTACTACTCACCCAAGAAGGTCTGCCAGATCATCGTGGCATGCTGTATGTTGTACAACCTTGCTTTACGTCGCCAGGTGCCTTTTCTGCAGAAGGATGAGGCTGGGGATGGCTGTGTGGCTGCAGTGGACCCTGTGAACAGTGAAGATGAGGAGGCAGGGGATGAGGATGAGGACAACAGAAGTGCAATACTATGAGAATTCTTCCAATGACACACAGGTAAGACACTGTAACTTCACTTTTCATTGACAGTTTTGATTTAGACATTGTTACTGGCAGGCTGATTTCCCCACTTCTATGGCCACTTACTGTACCCGTTGGCATCAGCTGCTGCCAAAAGGAGCAAGGAGCCATCCCCAGGAAGGGCAAGGGGCCTGCAGGAGCAGGCATAAAGGACAAGAGGCCTGGTGCTGGGACTCAGTCGGAGCTCCCACCACCAACCATGGTGGTTCAGCCGTCCAGGCTGCAGGGGGAGGGCTGGAGCCTCCGCCCACCACTGCTAGGACCACCACCAGTACCGCCACCAGCACCACTGCCAGCATCAGCAGCCCAAGTGGGCAGCCGTCCAAGGCTGCAGGGGAAGGGCTGGAGCCTCCACCACCACTGCTAGCACCACCAGCACCGCCACCAGCACTGCCACCAGCACCACTGCCAGCAGGAGCAGCCCCTCTGGGCAGCCGTCTGAGGCTGCATGGGAAGGGCTGGAGCCTCCCCCACCACTGCTAGCACCAGCACCGCCACCAGAACCACTGCCAGCAGCAGCAGCCCCAGTGGGCAGCCGTCCGAGGCTGCTGGGGAAGGGCTGGAGCCTCAACCCACCACTGCTTGCACCACTACCAGCACCGCCACCAACACGACTGCCAGCAGCAGCAGCCCCAGTAGGCAGCCGTCTGAGGATGCAGGAGAAGGGCTGGAGCCTCCCCCCATCACTGCCAGCACCACCACCAGCACCACTGCCAGCAGCCTCAGTGGGCAGCCATCCGAGGTTGTTGGCAAAGCTCTGGAGTCTCCCCCCATCACTGCCAGCACCGCCACCAGCACCACCACTGCCACCACTGAGCAGCCGTCACCACCGGCGGACAGTGTGTAGTCCTGTGTCCATGGGCTGTAGGGCTGCCTGGCCCCAGCAAATCCTTTGGGTCTGACACCCAGATGAGAGACTGTGACCCACGGACATTGAGGACTGGGCAGTGTCCCTTGCATTGTAAATATGTATATACTTTTTGATTTGGATGCACGTATTTCACCTATATTTATCTTATTACAGCCTTTTTACACTATAGTTGTTGTCCTTGCATTATTACTGAGAGGTACGGGGTGTATATGTTATGTTACTGCATCCGGTTGTGTGTGTGGTGCTAGGGGTGGGGGTGTTGCGTGTGAGTGTCACTCTCTTTTTCCCCCCCTGTGTGCTAGGCGGAAGTACTCACTGTGGTCGTCTTCGCCGGCATTCGTGTTCGTAATGGAGCAGAAGGTAGAAGAGCATGAGGAAGACATGCAGCTCGGGCTCCATGGTGGTGTGGTTCTTCTTTGAGTGTCCAGAGGTGAGTCGTTGCCCTTCTATGTTCTGTTTCTGCTAGGCTTTTGATGTCATTGGTACCGCCTCAGAAAAGGTGGCAGATAGGTGTGTTATATTACTGTGGACGGTACATTGTCTTCCGCCTGGGTGTTGGCGGTTACGGCCGTGGTACCTGTTGGTTTCGCCCTGGTGTTCAGTGTGTTAAAGTGGCTGTCTGTCTGAGCGGTTTCTGCCAGTGTCATAATTTCATGTTTATTACCGCCGGCATGTTAGCGGTATTACCACTGCTTTATCACCGACCGCCAGGGTTGTAATGAGGCCCTATATGTGAGAGTGTCTGTAGGAAAGTACCATCTTGCCTGGCATGTTACCCCCATTTTTACTTGTATCTCAGTTTGTTTTTGCCTGACTCACTGAGATCCTGCTAGCCAGGACCCCAGTGCTCATAGTTTGTTGGCTGAATATGTGTCCCTGTGTAGTGACTAACTGTATCACTGAGGCTCTGCTAACCAGAACCTCAGTGTTTATGCTCTTTCTGCCTTTAAAATTGTCTCTATAGGCTAGTGACCATTTTCACCAATTCTAATTTGCACACTGGAACACCCTTATAACTCCATAGTATATGGTACCTAGGTACCCAGGGTATTGGGGTTCCAGGAGATCCCTATGGGCTACAGCATTTCTTTTGCCACCCATAGGGTTAGACAAATCTTACACAGGACTGCCACAGCAGCCTCAGTGAAATAACGTCCATGTTATTTCACAGCCATTTTTCACTGCACTTAAGTAACTTATAAGTCACCTATATGTCTAACCCTCACTTGGTGAAGGTTAGGTGCAAAGTTACTAAGTGTGAGGGCACCCTGGCACTAGCTAAGGTGACCCCACATAGTTCATGGCAATTTTCCCAGTCAATACCTATATGTAGCTTCACAACGGTAACTCCGAATATGGCCATGTAACATGTCTAAGGTCATGGAATTGTCCCCCCATGCCAAATCTGGTATTTGGGTGCCAATCCCATGCATCCCTGGGGCTCCAGCATGGACCCCGGGTACTGCCAAACCAGCTCTCTGGGGTTTTCACTGCAGCTACCGCTGCTGCCAACCCACAGACAGGCTTCTGCCCCCCTGGGGTCTGGGCAGCACAGTCCCAGGAAGGCAGAACAAAGGATTTCCTCTGAGACAGGGTGTTACACCACTCCCTTTGGAAATAGGTGTTAAGGGCCTGAGAGGAGTAGCCTCTCCGGGCCTCTGGAAATGCTTTGAAGGGCACAGATGGTGCCCTCCTTCCATAAACCAGTCTACACCGGTTCAGGGAACCCCTAGCCCTGCTCTGGCGCGAAACTAGACAAAGGAAAGGGGAGTGACCACTCCCCTGTCCATCACCACCCCAGGGGTGGTGCCCAGAGCTCCTCCAGTGTGTCCCAGAACTCTCCCATCTTGAATCCAGAGGTGTGAGGGCACAATGGAGGCCTCTGAGTGGGCAGTGCAAGCAGGTGACGTCAGAGACCCCTCCTGATAGGTGCTTACCTGACTAGGTGGCCAATCCTCCTCTGAGGGCTATTTATGGTCTCTATTGTGGGCTTTTCCTCAGATAACAATTTGTAAGTGCTCACCAGAGTTCCTCTGCATCTCCCTCTTCGACTTCTGCCAAGGATCGACCGCTGACTTCTCCAGGATGCTTGCAGAAGTGCAAAAAAGTGGCAAGAAGACTACCAGAGACATTGTAGCGCCTAATCCTGCCGGCTTTCTCGACTGTTTCCTGGTGGTGCATGCTCTGGGGACTGTCTGCCTTCACCCTGCACTGGAAGCCTAGAAGAAATCTCCTGTGGGTCGACGGAATCTTCCCCCTGCTAATGCAGGCACCAAACATCAGCTTCACCGATCCGCTGGGTCCCCTCTCATCATGACGAGCGTGGCCCCTGGAACACAGGTGCTGGATTCAAGTGACCCAGACTGTGCAGTGGTCCATCTGTCCAAATTTGGAGGAGGTAAGTCCTTGCCTCCCCTCACCAGACAGTAGTCCTGTGTACTGCGTGAACTGCAGCTGCTAGAGCTTCTGTGCACTTTTGCAAGGAATCCTTCGTGCACAGCATAGCCCAGGTCCCCAGCACTCCGCCCTGCAGTGCTCAACTTGCTGAGTTGGCCACTGGCTTTGTGGGACTCTCTTTTGTAGTGTTGAGTCGACCGCTGTGTTCAGTTTTCTTCAACCCGTGTTCAAGTACTTCTGCAGCAGCTGCCTTCTTCTGTATGGGCTCTCTGTGTTGCTGAGGGCACCTTCTGCCTCCTCTTCCAAGTGGCGACCTCCTTGTCCTTCCTGGGCCCGGGCAGCACCCTTTTTCTTCAACCGCGACTTTTGAGGTTAGCAAGGTTGTTTGCGGTCTTTCTTCAAAGAAACAACTCTGCATCCTCCAGCACACTGTGGGACATCTTCTGTGCAAAGGAGAAGTTCCTGGCACCTTCCGTTGTTGTAGTGTTGTGTAGCCATTTTAGTTATAGCTTCAAGCATGTTAGTTTAATATTTTAGGCCGCTGTGCACCTTGACCTAGATATATTTTATTCAGCTTTGCATTGTTATTTTTACAATAACCAGTTTTATGGTCTTGTTTTAATTTCTTCTATCTAACTGTTTCTGCTTAGCCCAGCACTGTGTTCTCAAACAACACATTCTTGATCACTCTGTGCTTCAGTGAAGGCTACAGTCTGGTACATGGCCAGTGAACGTGGTAGAAGTTTAGTCTCCAACATACGTAGAAAATACACATCCTTACGTAGGGACATTTTCTTAGAACATCAGCTGTGTTAATTATAAAAACACTTTCTAGTCCCATTACACGTCAAGAGGGAGATTCCAGCCAGGGAACCACAACTGTATGCTGAATGCTTCGCTGCAGATGCTAACACAGACTGCAGGCCTTTGGTCAGGTATGAGGGTTGATGTCCTCCCGGGGGAACCTGAAAGGCAGGATTAGAGCTTAACATGCTGTGCTCGAAATATGATTTAGATAGAAAATAGTCCATCAATTCTAGTGGCAATATAATAGCATTATTCTTATGCTTCACTCTCATCGTCGCCATTTTAATATTGTTGTGTTGTGTCGTTCTGGTTATTGCAGCTCACGCTTTGCTATCTAAAATGCAGTCGTTTTATTAAACCAATATTAAAACTTATACTGCTCTTATTGTCATTTATATATGAGACCGAATTGTGAATGAGAGAACCGGATGCGACCTGAGTGACCACGACTTCCCTGAGAAGTACGATATGCCATGCGCTCAGCTGCCCAATCATCTCTACCTTTTGGGAGAGATGAGGCACTGCTAGTTAGCCGGAGCAAAGCCTGGATTTGGAGCGACAGGTATCACCCACCGTGGGTCAGACTTAGTCTCCCACACTGTGGACGATCTTGCTGCTCAAAATCCAGTAGTCTCATTAGAATAATGAGAGCCTACACAACAGTAGAATCTTCAGCTTCTTCCACCCTGAGGCAGCCATTTTGACCTTCATCCGGGGTTTAGTGCGCTCCTGCCCCCCCTGGACACTTTCGTGACTCTTGGACTTGGTCCCCTTCCTTTACAGGTCCTCAGGTCCAGGAATCCATCTTCAGTGCTTTGCAGTCTGTTGTGGTCTTTGCAGAATCTCCTATCATGACTTTAGTGTGTTTCTGGGGAAGTAGGATCCCTTTACTCCTACTTTTCAGGGTCTTGGGGTGGGGTATCTTGGACACCCTTAGTGTTTTCTTACACTCCCAGCGACCCTCTACACACTACACTAGGCTTGGGGTCCCTAAGTGGTTCGCATTCCACTTTCTTAGTATATGGTTTGTGTTTCCCCTAGGCCTATTGCATCCTATTGTATTCTACAGTGTTTGCACTACTTTTCTAACTGTTTACTTACCTGATTTTGGTTTGTGTGTACAGTTTGTGTATTTTACTTACCCCCCAAAGGAGTATATCCTCTGAGATATTTTTGGCACATTATCACTAAAATAAAGTACCTTTATTTTTAGTAACTCTGAGTATTGTGATTCTTATGATATAGTGCTATCTGATATAAGTGGTATAGTAGGAGCTTTGCATGTCTCCTAGTTCAGCCTAAGCTGCTCTGCTATACCTACCTCTATCAGCCTAAGCTGCTAGAACACTACTAAACTACTAATATGGGATAACTGGACCTGGCACAAGGTGTACGTACCATCAAGTACCCACTATAAGCCAGGCCGACCTCCTACATTGGTGGTGCGGAGTTGGGGTAAGTACTTGTTACTGCTTTGCCACTTTGTCATTGGTGCTTTTCATAAGATAAACATATTCCAAATACTTAAAAATATACACAGTTAACCTAAACAGTTTAACTCACTTTCTAAAAACATTCTAAAAAGTTTCTAAAACGTTTTCAAAAGTTTTGAAAAGTTTGAAAAGTTTTTCTCTTTTCTTTAAAAGTTCTAAAAACATTTTTCTCTCTATCTTAAACTCTTTCTTACAACTATGTCAGCAGTAGAGCTCACTCCCACAGTTGTCCAGGCAACCTATGGTAGTTTAAACTTCAAAGGTTTGGGAGGTCTCTGCATAGAGAGAAGTTTAAGCATTGGCAAGAACCCTACCAAAGATCTTCTCCTTAGCCTTCTCCTAGAAAGTAACCAGAACCAGTCTGGCCCATCCCAGGATCAGGAGGTAAAGGAGGAGGGTACCCAGCAAGATTCAAGGGAGGGCCCAGAGGACTCAGGGGAGGGTTCCTCCAAAGACCTGTCAGCTGACAAACCACCTAGTGACACTGGTAGTGGGAGAGGGGTCACACACTAGTAGGACACCTTTCACTCCAAAAGGCCAGGTAACTAGGGTTCAGGTAGTTAGAGACAGGTCCACTTCTGCACATTCCCACATTTCCTCTGTGTCTCAGAATTCCCAAGCCTCCCACCCTGAGGATAACACCCTAGACAGGGAACTCAGAAAGCTGAGGTTGAAAGCGGCCAGACTGAAGCTGAGACAGCAGCAGTTGGCCTTAGACAGGGAGTCTCTAGATGTAGAGAGGGAAAGACAGAAGTTAGGGTTAGTTCCCCATGGTGGCAGCAGTAGTGTTCTTAATAGTAATCCTGTAAGACAACAAGATTCTAGGAACCTTCACAAGATTGCCCCCCCTTCCAAGGAGGGGGATGACATCAACAAGTGGCTTGCTGCACTTGGGAGGGCCTGTATGGTACAGTTGGTCCCTCAAAGGCAGTGGGCTGCTATCTTGTGGTTATCATTCACTGGAAAGGGTAGGAATAGGCTCCTTACTGTCAGAGAAAGTGATGCCAATAACTACAAAGTTTTGAAGGATGCACTCTTAGATGGATTTGGCTTAACCACTGAACAATACAGGATAAAGTTCAGAGATACCAGAAAATAGTCATCTCAAGACTGTACAGACTTTGTAGACTGTTCAATGAAGGCCTTGGAGGGATGGTCACATGGCAGTAAGGTGATTGACTATGAAAGCCTATATAATCTAATCCTGAGAGAGCATATTTTGAATAATTGTGTGTCTGACTTGTTGCATCAGTACTTGGTAGACTCAGATCTGACCTCTCCCCAAGAATTGGGAAAGAAGGCAGACAAACGGGTCAGAACAAGAGTGAACAGAAAAGTTCATACAGGTGGTGACAAGGATGGCAAGAAGAAGGATGGTAAGTCTTCTGACAAGGGTGGGGACAAGGATAAAAAACATTCAGAGTCTTCATCAGGCTCACAAAAATCCTCTGGGGGAGGTGGGCCCGAATCCTCTTCTATCAATCAAAAGAAGTCATGGTGTTATTTATGTAAGAGTAAGGGCCATTGGGCAAGTGATTCCACCTGCCCAAAGAAAAACACCAAGGCTCCCACTACCACAACCCCAACTGTGTCCTCTAGTGCCCCTAGTAATAGCACTGGTGGTGGGAAGTCTACTACAAATAGCCAATCAAAGGGTGTAGCTGGGCTCACCATTGATAGTGTAGTTGGGGTTGGTCTTGTTAGGGAGACCACAGAGGCTGATTTAGTCTCTGATGGTGGTATTGACTTTGCCACCTTAGTTGCTTGTCCCCTTTATATGGGTAAGTACAAGCAACTTCCCCTAATAAATGGTGTTGAGGTTGAGGCCTACAGGGACACAGGAGCCAGTGTCACTATGGTGATTGTGAAACTGGTTCACCCTGATCAACACCTACTTGGTCAGCAGTACTAAGTGACTGATGCTCATAACAACACTCTTAGCCACCCCATGGCTGTTGTGAATCTCAACTGGGGGGAGGGGGTTACTGGTCCAAAGAAAGTTGTGGTAGCGACTGATTTACCTGTAGACTGCTTACTAGGCAACGATTTGGAGACATCAGCTTGGGCTGAAGTGGAGTTGGAGGCTCATGCAGCAATGCTGGGCATTCCAGGGCATATCTTTGCTCTCACAAGGGCTCAGGCCCAGACGCAAACAGGACAGGGAAGCTTGGATCCTGGAACAATAGACCAAGTGCTCCCAAAAGCTAGGGGTAGAAAGGTTAAATCCTTGTTCACAATCCCTCCCTCTCCAGAAGATTCCCCTTTTGAGGAAGAGGAATCCTCGCCCTGTGCAGAACCTACACCAGATGAGCTGGCAGCAGACAATGTTGAGCTTTTGGGTGCAGGGGTGCCTGCTAGGGAAGAGCTGAGTGTGGCACAGCAGGCCAGTCCCGCACTAGAGGGTTTAAGACAGCAAGCTGTCAAACAGTAGAATGGGGATATCACTGATAGCCATAAGGTCTATTGGGAAGATAACCTCCTCTATACTGAGTCATGGGACCCTAAACCTGGAGCTGCCAGGAGATTGGTCATCCCTTTGCAGTATAGGGAGTTTCTTCTGACCTTGGCATATGATATTCCTTTGGCTGGGCATTTGGGCCAGAGTAAAACTTGGGACAGATGTGTTCCATTGTTTCACTGGCCTCACATGTCAGAAGACACTAAGGAGTTTTGTCGGTCCTGTGTGACCTGCCAAGCCAGTGTCAAGACTGGTGGCACACCTAAGGCCCCTTTAATTCCACTTCCTGTGGTTGGGGTGCCCTTTGAAAGGGTATTTGAATTGATATAGTTGGCCCCCTTGACCCTCCAACTGCTTCAGGCAATAGGTTTATCCTTGTGGTAGTGAACCATGCCACTAGGTATCCTGAAGCTATTACCTTAAGGACCACTACAGCACCTCCAGTGGCAAAAGCTCTCCTGGGAATCTTTTCCAGAGTGGGTTTCCCTAAGGAAGTGGTGTCAGACAGAGGTAGTAACTTCATGTCTGCATACATCAAAGCTATGTGGAAGGAGGGTGGTGTAACTTACAAGTTCACTGCTCCTTATCATCCACAGACAAATGGTCTGGTTGAGAGGTTTATTAAAACTCTCAAAGGTATGATTATGGGACTCCCTGAAAAACTCAGAAGGAGATGGGATGTCCTCTTGCCATGCCTCCATTTTGCATATAGGGAGATATCCCAAAAAGGAGTGGGCTTTAGCCCCTTTGAACTTCTCTTTGGGCACCCTGTAAGAGGCCCCCTTGCTTTTGTGAAGGAGGGTTGGGAACAACCTTTAAAAGCTCCCAAGCAAGACATAGTGGACTATGTACTTGGCCTAATATCCAGCATGGCTGAGGACATGAAAAAGGCAAGCAAAAAGCTTCAGGCCAGCCAAGAGCTCCAAAAGCAATGGCATGAGCAGAAGGCTGTCCTGACCCAGTACCACCCACGACAGAAGTTGTGGGTATTGGAGCCTTTGGCCCCAAGAGCACTCCAGGACAAATGTAGTGGACCCCATCTCATTGTTAAAAAGAAAGGTGAGGTCACCTACTTGGTAGACCTGGGCACTGCCAGGAGTCTCCTTAGGGTGTTCCATGTCAATCGCCTAAAACCTTACTATGACAGGGCTGACTGAACCCTGCTCCTGGCAACTGATGAGGGGCAGGAGGAAGAGAGTGACCCTCTCCCTGTCATACTCTGAGATATTTTTGCCACATTGTCATTAAAAAAAAGTACCTTTATTTTTAGTAACTCTGAGTATTGTGATTCTTATGATATAGTGCTACATGATATAAGTGGTATAGTAGGAGCTTTGCATGTCTCCTAGTTCAGCCTAAGTTGCTCTGCTATAGCTACCTCTATCAGCCTAAGCTGCTAAAACACTACTAATCTACCAATAAGGGATAACTGGACCTGGCACAAGGTGTAAGTACCATCAGTTACCCACTATAAGCCAGGCCAACCTCCTACAGTGTTTGACTAGGTGTCAGAGTAATTGTGACAGTCTTGGTATTGGTGTGAGAGAGAGTGTAGCAGTTTCTGCCTCAATCTGAGAGTGGGTGTAAGAGTTTCTCTGAGTGTCAGGGTGAAAGTGAGAGTGTCTGCCTGAGTATGAGAGTGGGTATGAGAGTGTCTGGGTGTGAGAGTCTTGGTATTGGTGTGAGAGTGAGTGTGACAGTCTCTACTGGGTGTAAGAGTATCTATCTCTGAGTGTGAAAGTGAGCGTGAGAGTGTCTACATGGGTGTGAGAGTGGGTGTGAGAGTGTCTGTCTCAGTGTGATAGTGAATCTGAAAGCATCTAGCTTGTTGTGAGAGTACCTCTGAGAGTCTCTGTATGCGTGTCAGACTGAATATCAGAGTGTGTCCGTGGACGTGAGAGAAAGTGTAAGAACATCTCTATGGTTGTGAAAGTGAGTGTGAGAGAGCCTGGGTGTGAGAGTAACTGTAACAGTCTCAATCTGGTTTTGAGAATGGGTGTGAAAGTGTCCCTCTGATTATAGGAGTTAGTGTGGAAGTGTCTGCATGGGTGTGAGAGTGTCTGTCTGGGTGTGCAGTGTAAGACTGTCTCTGTAAGTGTGACAGTGGATGTGACAGTGGCTATCTTTCTGTGAGAGTGCATCTGAGAGTCTCCGTATGAGTGTCAGAGTGTGTTTGTGGGTGTGAGAAAAAACGTAAGAACATCTCTCTGTGTGTGAGAGTGTCTGTGTGGGTGTGAGAGTGAATATCAGTGTGTGCGGCTGAGTGTGAGACTATGTGCCACAATGTCTCACTGGGTGTGACACTGAATGTGAGAATCTCTGTCTGGGTGTGAAAGGTAGTGTGACAGTGTGTGCCTGAATGTGGAAATAGGTGAAAGAGTGTCACTCTGAGTGTGAGAGCCACTATGAAAATGTCTCTGTGGGTGAGAGAGTGAGTGTCAGAGTGTGTCTCTGGGTGTGAGACTACGTGTGGCAATGTCTGACTGGGTGTGAGTAAGTGTGAGAGTCTCAGTCCTGGTGTGAGAGGGAGTGTGGCAGTGTGTGCCTCAATATGAGAGGGGGTGAAGAGTATCTTTCTCTCTCAGTCTCAGAGTGTTAGCATGGGTGTAAGAGTGGGTGTGACAGTGCCTGTGTGGGTGTGAGAGTGGATGTGACAGCGTCTATTTGGGTGTGAGAGAGGTTGTTAATGTGTTTGAATAGGTGATTGAATTTATATCTTTTTTTATGATGGTTCGCGAAATCGGCGGATCCACCTGTGATTTACACTTGCGGCTGCGCTGAGCCCCGCAGATGGATCCACAGGTTTTGGAAACAGTCAAAAAACACATTTTAAGGCACTTGAAGACCATTTTTACTTATGTACCACCAGTATATAACACCCATGTGGTTCGGGAACTTCTACCCTAACCCCATCATCTACATTCAACCAAGATTTCAGCCCCGGGGATCATTTCCCAATGAAATACCACGGCAGCCGCAACATTCCTGTGAGGTTGCGGCCAGCCAATCATATCCTCCCTGTGGCGTGTGAATCCGTGGATCGATTTGCGAAAATCCACTGGGATTCCGCAGCACTAGAGACCTATTTTTTTGGCCTTAAATTACTCCAAAAATACTGAATGGATTTACATCAATCCAAAAGAAACATGATCTGTGGAACAAATTCTAGCTTTGTGCCAAATATGGTGTAAGTCCATTCAGCGGTTCGGGGTGTAGGCATGTATAAAGAATTGAAAAACCCCATAGACACAGAATGAAGAAAAAGTGTTTTGGGATCCACCCCTTTATTTCGGCCCCCGCTTCACAGATCACCTGAAACTTTCAAGATAGCAGCTGAACTGACCAAGGCATAAGGTTTGAAAATGTCATGAAGAATCGTCAAGCAGTGACAGAGTTGGCAAAAAAAAAAATATTCAGTTGATGGAAAAAATGGTCCTAACTATAACTACCTAGTGGCGGTCACCACTAGGTAGGTATAGTTAGGACTATATTTCCATGGAAAAGTTTACTTATTTAATCCGCTCATAGTAGCAGTCAGATACTCATGCTCCCATTCACAGACCTACTCAAACACTCAAGCACCCACTCACAGACCTATTTAGACCCTCACACACCCTCTCACAGACCATCACAGACCCTCATGCACCCATATACAGACCCACTCAGACACCTATGCTGAGACCAACTCTGAGACTCACGCACTCACTCACAGACCCACTCGGATTTAATCCAATCACAGACACTGATGCACCCACTCATAGACTCACTCAGAGACTCATGCGACTTCATTGACCTCAGGTCAGAGTTAGTTTTGGTCCCCCAAAGCGGCTCCACCTGCTGCTGCTGCCTTTCATCCTCTGAGCCTGCCTGGCTCGTTGTGTTTGAGGCCCTCCTCCAACTGCAGGCTCCCACCTGCACCTCTTTCATGGTGGCCTAGTGGTTGCCTTCTGTCCCACTCTCTGCTGCCTTCTGCCTTCTTTGTGCCCCTTTTTTATGGGTGAGCACAAAGTGCTTATTATTTTTTGCAACAAGCTAGGGATATTCACAAATTTGCGTTAAAAAATGTTTTTTAAAAACAAGTGTGGACTTCCCCGCTTTCATTTTTTTTTTATAAGTGGGTGTGGGAGGGCTGTGCCCCCCCACCCTGGAGACCACCACCTCCCCAGGGCTTTCAATGAAAATATTTAGGGGGCCCATGAACCCCGCTGCCCTGGGCACCGCCACCTCCCTAGGGCTTTCTTTTAAAATTCGTGGGAGGGCTGCAGCCTCCCAGCTGCCCTGGGGACTACCAGCTCCGCAGTTAAGTATACGAGGGGAGAGCCATGCCCCCCCCCCCCCTGAGGACCACTACCCTAATAAAAAGTGTAAAAAAAAAAAAGGGAGTGATCCCTTTGGGACCTCCGGGCCCCAGGGACCACCACTTCCCTGGGGCTGGGTCCATGTTGGAGGGGGGTACGTGGCTCCCCTTTTGGAGCCACATATGGCCCTGGGGACCATCACCTAGGTCCCATCCCCGGGACATAACTGTTTGCTGTGGCTTGGCTGCAGTTCTGAAGCTGCAGCCAAGCCATGGCAAACACTCTGCTGTTTGACAGTGGAACCTTAAAAGCAGGTCCTGCTGACAAACAGCAGAGCTTTCATCTCTATCCCACAGAGATTAAATGCTTCAGCAAGCACGGAGCTGGTGTCAAAACAGCTCTGTGCTTGCTGAAGAATTGGCACAGCATGGGAAGCCTTAAGGTAGCCCATATGGGCATTTTTTAATAGAAAAAAATTGTATTAAATAAATAAATAAATGAATAAGAAGGGACCCCAGGGAGCCCATAAGGGCTCTCTGTCATCCCAGATAGCCCATAAAGGTCTAAAAAAAAAAAAAATATTAAAACACCGTAGCTCAGTGAAGGTCACAGACCTTCACAGTGTGTTTTAGGTGTTCGAGTCCAGCTGGACTCATTTCAATTTTTTTTTTAAGAAAAAAATTATTATATTAAAATAAAATTACATTTTTAATTTTAAATTGGAAACAACTCTTTTTAAGTATATCAGACATCAAATACTAAAAAACTCTATTTCTCTCCCTCTCACTTTCTTTTGCTCTCTTTGTCTCTCTTTCAATCAATTCTCCCAGTCACACACCCACTCAGACACTTACGCACCCACTCACAGTCCCACTCACTCACGTGCCCACTCACAGACCCACTCAGACACTCATGTACCCATTCCCAGACCCGCTCAGACCCTCATGCACTCACCCAGAGCCCCAGTCAGACTGTCATGCTCCCACTCAGACCCGCTCAGATAGTTACACACCCACTCATACCATTCAGACCGTCACAGACCCACAGACACCCTGATGCACCCACTCACAGACCCATGCATATACTGACCTAACCACTAAAACACTCATGTATGCAGTCTCACACCCTGACAGACACTCTGACAGACACTCTTAGCCCCAGATATACCCTCTCACACAGAGAGGCTGCAAACAACTTCAGCAGTTCATGCCCAAAGACTGTGCTCTGCATCAGGTTGGGTGGTTAGGGGGGTTGGCAGCAGGGACTGGCTGCAGGCCAGCCCCTCTGGGCAACCTCTACTTTGCACGGGAGAAGTCCGTGCACTGTGTAAGGTTGGGTGCTTATAGGGGGTTGGCTCCGGGGCCCTGGTTGCAGGCCAGGCCATGTGGCCAACCGCTGCCACGCACGGCCAACGGCCGTGTGCGGCTGTGGGTGGATTCATGTATAGCAATTAAAACTACTATATAAAAAAAAACATTGAAATTCAATGAAAATATCAAAGGTTACAGGGATGTTATAGTTAGGTTCTGAATTTACTCATACAAAACCATAGAAATTCTGCAGTTAGAGTTCTTTCAAGTAACTAAAACTGGGCCCCAAGGTAACCATAACTTGCACCCTCATCATGCACTGCTAATTACCAAAGATATTACAGTACTCATGACATCTTTTAGAACACCATTGATAATGTTACTGTACATTTGCAGTAAAATATTGATGAGATAACTGTGCATGGCGGTGCACGATTTATCGTTTCTTTAGGGTAGGAGTTATAGGTATTTGAAATAACCCTATAATAGCTGAATTTCTATGGATGGTTTGGAATGTTTAAAATGTGAGCCTAACTACAACGTCCTTGTAAGCTTTGTTTTTTTTAGGTGAATTACATATATATATATATATATGTAATTCACCTAAAAAAAAACAAAGCTTACAAGGACGTTGTAATATCTGTGGTAATTAGCAGTTCATGATGAGGGTGCAAGTTATGGTTACCTTGGGGCCCAGTTTTAGTTTATATATATATATTGTATGCAATAATCCACCACTTCAAATGGAGAACAACCAGCAATTCTGCAATATCCTCTTTATTAGCTGAGAACCAAACAACAATAACGTGTTTTGACCACTTCCTGGTCACATGACCTGAGGTTTCAACATCACCTCCTTATCTATGCTGTCATGCCTCATAGAAACTGACAGTGATGGTCATTATAACCCTGGCGGTTGATGGTAATGTGGCGGAAGTACAGCCAAAGGCTGGCGGTACATACCGCCACATTATGACATTGGCGGGTTGGCTGAAGCCAACCCGCCAATGTACCACTCCGACTGCCATGGCGGTAGCAGCCGCCGGAATGGAGATAAGAATCTCCAGCCCAATGGCCGCTATTGTACCATCTCAGGCATTTTGACCTTGCCTACCGCCATGGATTTTGTGGCGTTCGTAACACCACAAAAACAATGGCGGTAGGCCATATCAGTGACAGGGACTTCCTTCCCTGTCACTGATTGGAGGCCCCTTCCCCCCAACAACTCCCCAGATGCCCCTAACCCCTCCTCTATCCATGGTCCCCCTTCCAATCCCTCACCTCGTACACACACACATGCAGACATGCACCACGCATACACACACCCACACACAGAGGCATACACGCATGCATCCATTCATTCGTGCACACATCCGCACCACATTCACACGCACACACACACACGCATTCACATATCCATTCTTACACGCATTCTCAGACATGCATACATGCACGCAAACAACACTATGCATACATTCGCATTCACGCACACACTCACACACTCATGCACACACACTCCCGCACACACACACACAACACCTCCCACCCCCTCCCCTGTCGGGAACCCAACTTACCTGAATCCAAGGGGTCTTCCGGCAGGGGATGGGACGGGGCGCTCCTACTGCCAGCAGCACCCGCTAGCAGAACAACTCCAGGCCGTATTATTTTTCATAATACGGCTGGCGGCGGTCTACTGGCGTGGCACTGCTGTGAGCAGCGCCACCTCAATACCATCCACCAGCATCGCCACACCCGGATTTCTGCCCTTCTTGTGGTGGAAATCCGGCTGTGGTCATAATTTGGCAGACGGCTGTTAGCCGCAGCGAAGGTCTTTTGGTGGCCGTCGCTGCGGCGGTAGGCGGTACTTACCGCCAATGTCATAATGTAGGCCTATGTATGTATCTTTACATGATAAGCAAATAATCAAATTACATATTGTCATATGTAAATCAAAAGTATTATTCAATACAATCACCAAAAATAGCCAATCTTGAGTAATTAGACTTATAGCTGTACATTGATATATGTCACCTTGAGATACCGTGAATATTCACTTTCACAATCTGTAGTGTTTATTGCTGCTCAAATAGCAGTTCTAAATGACCACCTTCAAAACAATTCTATAAGGGGTTCTTCAAGAACATGAATAATATAATCATCATCCGATGTATTCATGCTAATTCATCTTGTGTCATTATAGACTATCATATACAGTTATCAACTGTAATAGCCTCCCCACGTATCTATTATTGTATTGTTAAGTTCAACTGTATGTGATAGTCTGCAATAACACAGGTTGAATGAATTCTCTAACATTGTTACTTAGCATGAATATATTGGATGATATTTGAATATTTTCTTATTGAGCAAAGATATGTACAGTCTGTTGTCAGTTTCTATGAGGCATGACAGCATAGATAAGGAGATGATTTTGAAACCTCCGATCATATGACCAGGACCAGGAAGTGGTTGAAACACGTTATTGTTGTTTGGTTCTCTGCGATTAAAGAGGATATTGCAGAACTGCTGGTCTGGAGTGGTTTGCTGTTCACAATTTGACGTGGTGGATTATTACCTACACTATTTTACGATGATTGGCACATTTGAGCCCTGACTCGCTGGCCGGGCATCCTACTACCGCCTTTGAATGGTCAAGCAATATCTAAAGGAACACTTGCTGACTGCATCACTCGCACTGCAGGTGCCGGTAAGACCCACGTGGAAGGACAAGGAAATTTACTCGGAGAGGTCAGAAGTTGAGTCTTTACACAGCTATCAGAGTCCGTCGGGAAACCTATTCCCCAGACGCAGAACTGGAGATTCTGAATTGTGAAGTATGGCAGAGGACTATTTGAAGGGGCGTGAGGCCTCGGCTGAATCCATTTTTAAACTCCGGGTTAAGGGTACGTCCAATGATGAAGGGGTAAAAGTGCCCATTAATTTGGATATGAAGCAAAAATGTGACACTTTGGAAAGATTGAAAAGCAAAGAAGTGAGTCAAAGGTGTGAAGCAACCTCACTGCAAAACTATTTGGAGGAGATCTGCATCCCAAGAGGGCTATGCCTCTTTATTGTACCCAGCCTGTCAAACCTGAATCCACAATTTCTAAGGGAATGGTCTGAGAACACAAATGCATGTCCATGGGTCATGCTACAAATTTTGATCAAACATGCTTGTGCTGAACATACAGACTTGACAGAGCACATCAACAAATTACTGGCAGAAATAAAAAAACAACCGGCCCAAGAATAGCTATCCAACACTTTGAAGGTAATTGATTACAGGATTAAAATCTATGAGAAGGAAGTCACATTGAGGAAAACACGAAAGATCCAGCGCGATGAGAGGGATTATGAATCTGGAAGGATTTTGACATTTGCCAAGAAATTTGACAGAGCACTTTGACATTTGCCAAGAAATTTGACAGAGCACGAATTGACCTGTCCTAGGAGAATGTATTACAGACACTGAATGAAAAGGGAGGTGTCTTTAGTACGGAAGGGAGTTCAGACCTTGACTGAGGAGAAGACCTTCACCCTGTGCTGGGTTAAATGACGTCTTTCCCCTAGGAATACCACCTGCTAAAACAAACCAACAAACGTTCTTACAGAAGAGTCAGTGGCAAAAAGTGAAGAACTGACAACTGCAGGAAGGCAGGAAAAGATGGCAAAACCTGCATGGGAACACACTAAACTGGGGACAGTAAAAACAATGATGGACTCAGGTAAAATTAATAATCAACTTAGTAACATTATTGTCTCTGAAAGTGAAACCACAGATTGTGAAAGGGAAGTCATACAACTGTGTTTATCATTCTGCCCTGACACTTCAACTAACTGCACAAGTAAGGGTGGGCTTGTTTAAATTTGTCCACAGCTAAAATTATGTAAATACAACACTCTGAAGATCAAGGAGGAACGCATACATACAAAGTGTCAGACAACAAATGAAAAATCGAAATTGCTGACTGATGACATAGAAACCCTACACACCTTATATCATCTGAGCATAGGAGAGTCCAAAGGACTTACAACCGAGACATTTGATCCTTTCACTCCACATTCAGTTGACACTTTACCAATAGAATTTGGCATCCATATCGGTCTGAGTGTGGACACTGAATTCAAACAGCAATCTAAGTTTGTTCCTCAAATGCTTAGAGATCATATTGACACCTCTTGTGATTTAGTGGCTAAAGGTTGGTTGAAAATATGTAGGGAAAGACCAATGAAACATAATTTTAGCAGAAAGCAATGGGAAGCAATGTTGGTGTTACAGCAGGATGAGAATTTGATTATAAAACCCTCGGACAAAGGGGGGAATGTGGTTTTGATTACAAGAAAACAGTACGTGATTGAGGCATTGAGACAACTAAATGACAGACAATTTTATGAAAAGGTGGATAGAATGTATTGGGATAACATGAGAATTAGCTATTGTGATCGACTGAAAGAATGGTATAATGATCAGTTCTTGAGTTAGGATGAGTAATTATATCCCAAGAATGATACAACTACAGTTCCCACTCTATATTTTCTACCTAATGTTCATAAAAGCCTGGTGAATCCACCTGGGTGCCCTCAAAGAACAGCATTTTTTAAACACTTATATGTGGACAACTTTCTCTCCCCTTTTGTGACGCATCTATATTAATATGTTAGGGACACTAAAGATTTTCTCAGTAGGGTCCAGGATCTTCATTGGGGCGCAACCTTTTTTTTATGGCATGTATGAATGTAGAAAGTCTTTATACAAACATAAGATACGAAGATGGCTTGGAAGCATCCAAATATTTTCTACTAGCTTGATATATGAATTACTTACAACAGATACATATGTTACTGAAGATGGTGGAATTGTGTCTGACTGAGAATATTTTTATGTTTGTAAATTATTTTAATAAAAAGTACCTGGAACCGCAATGGGTACCTGTTTCTCCCCAAGTAACGCAAACTTGGTCGTCGGCAGTGGAAGGAGAAGTTGATCTGGGGCAGTTAAATGAAACAATGGACAGAAAAACTTAGCAACTTGGTGATACATCAATGATGTTTTCACATGTGGAATGACTCTGAGGATGAATTGAAACAGTTTGATGAATGTTTGAATGTGAGTAATTTGAACCTTCGGTTCACTATGCATTGCAGTTATGCCAATATTGATTATTTAGACATATAATTGAAGGTTAGAGGGGGAACACTGATCACCAAATTACACAGGAAAGAGACTGCAGGAAACTCCATCTTACTTACAATGAATACATGGGATGATGATTATATTATTATAGATGTTCTTTCTTAAGGGGGCCCTTTTATCAAAAGAAATTTGAAGGAGGTCATTTACAACTGCTAATTGAGCAGGAATAAACTCCACTGATTGTGAGAGTGAATGTTTGTGATATCACAGGGTGACATAAATCAATGTACAGCCACAAGTCAAATTACTCAAGATTGCCTATTTTTTGCAGTTGTATTGATGAATACTTTTGATTTATGTATGGCAGTATTTAATTTGATAATTTGCTTATCATGTAAAGAAATATACATAAATAGTTTTTAATTTCTATGAGGCATGACAGCGTAGATAAGGAAGTGATGTTGAATCCTCAGGTCATGTGACCATGAATAGGAAGTGGTCGAAATGCATTATTTTTGTTTGGTTCTCAGATAATAAATAGGATATTGAAGAACTACCAGCCTGGATTGGCTTGTTGTTCGCCATTTGACTTGATGGATTATTGCGTACAAGATTTTATAGTGGCAGCCTATCTGAGCCCCGACTCACTGGCTGGATGACCCACTACTGACTGGTCACAACATATATATATATATATATATATATATATATCACACAAAATGAAGGAATAGAGGACCACTCGATTATCCAAAATCAATTTATCTTGTCCTCCTTTGCACTAAGTTTGAGACCACCGTGTTGGCACTGTCCTAACATGGTGAGGCGGACTTGCCAATGATGAAGCATGCCACAAAAATGTGGGTGAGGTCTTTCCGCCCATAATCTTTGGATCCTTTTGTCACCAGCACTGGAATTCCCTGTGGGTTGAGGCAAAATAGGAATCTAGCTGCCATACCTTTTGTGGGTCTATATATACACAAACACACACCTATGTAGAAAAAAGGACAGCAATTGACATACAAATAGGACTAAATGCCAGCACTGCACTGACCTTTGCCAAAATGTAGTCCATTTCCATGTCACTGGCTGTTTAAGTTTTTTGCTCTGGAAATCTGATCATCCTGTAGTAGTTAGTGCAAATGCCGCTAATTAATATACAAGGTCAAGTTCTCATGAGAATTCACAATGTGGTCCCAATATGCGAGGCATTGGAAACATTCACTCTCAATTAAACAGTGTGCTACAGAACTCTGAAGGAAACTAGTTTGTACCTAGGAAATTGGTATTGCATCTCAAAGCAGTGTGTACAAAGTTATTAGTACATTAATTGTTACTGCGCAGGTTGAAACAAACATGCAGAAAAGATGGCTGCAAAGAGCCCCAAATGTAAGGCCTACATTAGCCAATGTTAGCATCAGCACAGTTCCCTCAACATAATGTATTTACTGTGTTAATATCATCGTGCATATAATTTTAAAACTCTTTCCCAATAGAGTACAAGACTTAGCTCACAAAAAAAGTATTGTAACTTTGCCTTTCCCCCTGGGGGAGATGGGGGTAGCAAGGTGAGCCACGTCTTTATCTCATTTTTTATTGCATATTAAAATTAGACATGATACAAGAAGTAAACAGTAGACTTTATAAAAGGCTACAAAAAGAGAGGAGTCCGTGACACAGCAAAACCGCCTTATGAGTTAGGATAGGAGCCAGCGGAAAGAACGAGCTATGTATGTGCTCAGGGAAAATTGAGGTAGGATGTCACGTGACGAAAACATTTTGACGTACGCCGTGACGTACTCTTGGGCATGCGGTGCACGAATGCTGTGCAAGGGACAAAATAAAAGCAACACTGTCTGTTTGCTCGTCACCGTACGGTGTGCCTGAAAAGGTTGCCGTTACTGTTTAACCTCATGCCTTTCCTTGACTTGCAGGACCCTCTCCTCCTCCACCATGGAAGCCGAGGCTGCGCTGTGCATGCAGCACACACACCCCCTCCAAGCTCCCGGCCCGGCCCCTTCCTGGCCACTCCCCTTGCTGACTGCCAGCAGCGGCCACCCCTAGCGCTCCGCTCAGCCAGGCCGCCAAAAATAAATAAACACGGGCAGACGAGGGCTGACAGCAGGCGGGGCGGACGCATACAGCACCCCGAAGCCGTGTTCCCGCTCTCAGTAGCAGCCGTCAGCACGGTCTCCTCACTGCTGGAAAGTTTGGCTTTGATGGCAATGAATGGCTGCCGCCGTGCAGGAGAGGCGGCGCTGCAGATTGTAGGAGATAGGGAGGACCAAAGCAATCAAAACACACACAAGCTTGCCTCTGGCTGAGGTACGGTCTGTATCCCCACCCCTGACAGCGCAGAGTGCCCTCCCCCTCGTAGCTGTGAGTGGAACCTGTCGCTAGGTCCCTCCTCTCTCTGGTCCTGAGGCTGGGACCCTGCGAATGAAGCCGTCCTCCTTTCTCGTCACTGGTCCTGAGACCCAACTCATGGAGCCCGCCTCTTCTCTGGTCCTGACATCGGGGTACTCATACTGAAGTCCCCCTCACTGGTTTTGAGACCTCTGTGTCTGTCTCACTTGTTTCGAGGCGTAGAGCTCCGCAGATGGCGCCCTCCTCTACACTGGTGCTGAGGCTGGGATCAGAGGGGCCGTGGAATGCCTTCTTGGCCATCACTGCGTAGGATGCCCACAGCCCTCATTCTTGCTGCTATTACCCGGTGTGCCTGTATGCCATGAACTTTACAGTTCTGACCAGCAGAGAACAGTGCCTGTCTTTCTAATGCACGTCCCTGTTGCAAACAGAAGTGCATTGAGCCGTTTCGCTATGAAGGCAAAGCTTTGTCTTGCTGCTCTACACTTCCATAATGCAGTAGCGCAAAGGCAAATTGCTATGCTGAAAATTTAAAGTGAGAAACCACAGTTGTAGAAGTTCTGCTCGAACTGGAGTCTGTGGACTGAAATTTCTTCGGAACTGGAAATTGAGGATGTAGGGCATGGTCAATCATAGTGCAAGGCACAACCTTTGGATCCGGCACCTAACACAATGGCAATTCCCCCTCTTAAAATAGATGGAATTTAGGGAATCATTTTCTTGAAAAGGTCACATATTTCTGGAAAACAGACGGTTCTCCATCGCCATGGAAAGAAGGTACGATCACCGGGAGATCGTGGCAAAGTATCTCCACCACAAACTTGCGCAAAGGGGGTATGAGTGGAGGTACCAGGAGTGGAGTGCTCGCGAAGAGGAATCTGGAAGAAATGGGCCACCTCCAGGACTTCCAGATGAAGCTGCTAATCCTGGCAATACTGCTAATCTTTCTGAAGCCACTGGTCAAAGTGTCGTGCCCACTGCTGCTCAACCTGGTGTCAGCACGGTGGACCACCTACCCCGGGAACCGCCTGCCGAGATCCACCGCACTCTGCAGTGGGCCACTGATGAGTTTTCCCGGCGGTACTGCCGTGACTTTGGCCACCTTTCCGAGCAGCTGCTTTGCCCCACACCTCCTGGCACAGCACGGGCGCGCTTCAACACGGTGGCTGAAGAGCTGTTCCGTGACGGAGTCAACTGGGGTCGCATTGTGGCCTTCTTTGAGTTTGGTGGAGCCCTGAGCCTGGAGAGTATCCACCGTGAGATGGCACCCCAGCTGGTCGATGGTATTGCCTCATGGATGACCGAGTACCTTGACCACCACTTGCAGCGCTGGATCCTGGACAACGGCGGTTGGGTAGGTGGACAGCTCCCTCGCTTAATGGCATCTGTGTTTCTCAATGTGGACATCCATGCCCCGGAGAAATTACAATATAATGAGTAAATGAAGAGACTGTGTAGTGCAGCACTGGGAACGTAATCACTTCGAAGCTCTGCTTCGCTAAATAAGTGAAAGCATGATAGAAGAAATGCATTTTCAGTTTCTTTTCGATGGGCGGGGGGTGGGGGGGAGTATTTTGCTTCTGGGATGTTAACAATTTTGAATACCATGTAAAGGGTTAGATGTGCCAAAAATGTGGTAAGAATCTTCCCTGGTTGTAGAGAGGCAGCTTTCAGTGCATTGACAGCACTTTAATGAAAACTGTTTTACATATCAACGCAGTCCGCAGTCTTTCAAAATATCTCACTGGAATATGTTTTCCGTTACCATGAAATTAGCTATCTGCAAGCCTAAATGAATGTAAATAGCCAAATACCTTTAATCTAGCACATAACCCAGTATTCCGAATATTTCTAAACACCTCCACTTTACCCATTTGAGGGAAATCACGTGCACCGAGAGAGGGCATTTTTAGTCAAAGATTTCACAATTTTGGTCAACCGAGGAAGCTGAGATTTGAATTTCAGTCTTGTATCCACTGTCAATTAAAGTATTGCGTGATTGCAAGTTGGAAAGGGTGACAGGTAGTACCAAAACAGCCTGTTTTTTTAGTTCGAAATTTATATGTTTTCAAGCCTCAGGGTCAAAAACCAACATTATTCCAAACATTTCGACTATGCAACATGCACCTCATTTGGGGAGAGATCGTTCCATCTTGTAGCGATGCATTGCTACAGTAGCGACCAAATATGCAATAACCGAGGGAATTGAGCATGTCTTCTCTTGAGTCAAGGAATATTTAATGAATTGTTTAGGCGTTTGGAACAATAGTGTGTCACCTTTTAGTTACTCGGGCGCCTATGACATTGACAAAAAGTATGCTTTATGTGGGACGATGGGAAATTAGAGTTCAGTCATAGTTGGGGAACCATGCCCAATGTTCTTCAGTCTCCCGCTGTATGGAATCATCTGTCTTTGAAACAGACGATTTAACTGCTTCCCTAGACTTTAAAAGACAGTGTTGATTGACTGGTGCCCAAAGCAGCATGCTCCGACCTTCAACTGAAGATAAATTCAATGTATTTGTGCTGTTCATATAGTGCACATCTCTCCGTTAGGTCAACAGTGAGTTTCACAACCTGCCAAGCCAATATGCAAATAGATGCAAATGGATGAGATGGAATGTATTGATTACGATGCGAAGGGTTCTATTGAGCACTATGGATTTGCTAGAAGGAGAGAGCTGAACCTGAAGTCCATTAACTGTAACAATGTTTACTTTCTTAACAGTTTTTTTTCTTCTGAAAGTTATGGATTGAATTTTGAAATTCTAAAAGTGTGTTGTCGTAATGCTACAAACAAGCCATACATGCATGAGTGTTGATGTCTGGAGTTGATACCAATCCACTACATTGAAGGCAATGCATTTTTTGTTTATTTGTAGCCTCAAACTGTTTCTCTTCGAGTGGGAAGACCTTCATTTTGCGACTAAAATGAGTTGTGTATGTGCCTGTTTTCAGCCCCCTCACATATCACTTTATACACATTGCATGATAAGGTGAGGAATTTCACCAGTGTGAAACCATGACACGGTAAAGCTCTATGTTCAAGTTTTTTTTTATTTTATTTTATTTTTATTTTTTAAATCGTCGGTAAGAACAGGAAAGCTGGTACACTTGCCCCCCACCTCACAATCTAACCAGACTCCTGTCTCCATTGGAAACTTTTAGTAAATCGTATGCGAGACCACCTACAGGTGCTGCAATGCCATACCAAAGGCAGACTGTGTGCTACACCCGTACAGTAACTGTGCTACTCATGCATGATGCCAATTTAGATACACAGGTGGTAAAACAGTTATCTCAGATTAGTAAATCATTATGGATTTAAAACGTTCAGCTGAGAGGAAAAACATATTTTTTATTTACGTAACTTATTCCGCACACATTAAGGTTGTACTTATTGTAAGACTTGCGGGAAGATGTGTTTCTTAAGAGGAGGCTCATGGATGCCTAACATTAACTGACCTGGAACAATGTTGGGATCGTACACATGTTCGAAGCAGGTATATTAATGTGTTTTACTCCTTCATGGAAGCTATAGTAATTCTATTTTGTAAGTACTTTCTTTATGTTGCCTGCTCATATTCTTGTCTCGTGATTATTGCAAGTTCCCTTTCTCAGTGCTCCATGTTCCGGGGAAAACTGTAAGAATTGATCTTTGAATCATCCGGTCCGCCAGATGCCTCGTGTGTGAGCCCCGTGCAGTAAATACTTTCTTTACTTTTTAGTGAGTTCGTCATCACCATTTGTCACACCAGGGTGCGAAACAAGCAATAATGCAAACTGTAGAGGTGAAGGGGGAGTTTTTGCTTGCTCGTGTTTCCTTTTTGACTCAGTTTCCGTCCAGTCTGTCAAACGGAAAGTGTATTCCGACATTAAAATAATTCAGCAGTTGGAAATACCGTTCTTGAACCTTTGTAAATTATGCACTTGCCATGCAGATGTGGAAATGCTGAGCAACGTGGCTCTAGAGTATTGTATGAAGGCTCTGCTCCCCAGAACACCCCTCCCAGAAAGAGGGGCATACCATAACACCAGTGATTTAAAAATGAAAAAAAAAAACCAAGATGCTCCTTGACACAAAATGTCAGAGTTGTGATCCATGATGAGCCTGGCCTCTAAGTCGTGCATTGCGCTACTGATCCCGCCTCCTCCTCTGGGAGACAGGTAGGCAGTCGAGGAGGCTTCCGAGATAGCAGGGCGCCCTCTGCAGGCAACGATTGCGCAGTGCTCATGTGTCTCGTGCCAAGTGAACGTCACGGGAATGCGAAAGTGCTCTGTTGATATAGCACGCTATTCTGGTGATCAGCCAACATGGAAGTGTGAGCAGTTTTGAAAGATAATAGGCTGGAATCACAGTCTTTCGAAGTTAGGGAGTTGGGATTTGTAGGAGAGTTTCACTTTTAAAGAGAATTAGTTTTACGGTTTTACCCTCTCTCCCCTCCAGTCTAATTTCGCTTCTAACCCGTTCACGTGGTGTTTAAGATCAGGCATGCAGAACCTCCCACGCCTGCTCAAATGTTCCTTCGCATTGTTTTCACAAGTCTGGCACAGAGTGCATTACGTGAGGTAGAAAGGCCCCTCGATACAGAGCTCAAATGAACGGCGTACAGGAAAGAGTTTCCTGCTGCACCTCCCCGCTTGCTCCAGTTTTTACGATCCTGGGCATCTCGTGCTCTGAATCGTTGCTGCACTGGTCTTTGTTTATTGTTATTTCGGAGCATGGACAGATAATTTAATACTGTATTTAACTGTTTTCACAAATGCTCGTCCCAATGTTCAGTGCAATTCGGTATTTACTAATTTAATTTCTTTTGCTTTAGCTTTTATAGTGGTAAATGTATATATGTTTATAATTGCAATTTAGCTTTGAGTGGTTGGAGGTTTTTGGTGGTTGACTGCTTTGCTCCAGTCCACGTTTTAAGTACACTTGTTTCTAGTCTTTGTTATTTTTACCTTGTTCGCCGAACAGCCAAACAAGAGGTTTGTCGTCACTGCTGTTTCTGACAAAGGAACTTTTGTGGCCTGAAATTTGAAAGACCGACTCCCTCTAGGTCAATATGGACACTATCTCCAGTCCTGAAATTTCCACCTCCAAATAATTGATTTCCGATGTGTTAGTCTAATTAGTTTGATTGAAGCGAGCATGACTAATACACCCAAATACAGTAAGTAGCCTACCACACAAAAGGCCTGGACACATAATCTTCAGAGACCAGAAAGGAGGTGTTCACCCCGCTCAAAGCTGCTGGGGTATTCCAGGGATATCCAACGTTTAGCCATGAGTGCTAGATCCATGCCAGCTATTCAGGATAACCATTATGTAAATAATGTTCATTTATATTCATTGTATGCCCTTGAGTGTCATATGAATATAATGAAACACGGGTATGGACAAAACCCCATCGAGCAGCAGTGAACACTGCTGTACTGTTCAGTCTTTGTCCTCTGCCAATTAAAAGAATCGCCCAGGAGGTCTCCTTAGAAAAATAGCGCCATAGCAATGTCGTCTTTCAAAAACAAATTACCAAGATCTCAAGTCTTTTTTTCAAAGAGCTGTGTGGTAATGACAAACCTTTTGGTTTCTTTAGCAATTTCCAAATTTAGTGGAGGACCCACAACTGGAATTTTCTCTACCCTAGGTCTTAGTGTGGTGGAGAAACTGCAGTCGATGGTTCTTCCCCTGACTTATCTCTTCTTCCAGAAGTCATACGATATGTAGTTAACTCCAATCTCTAAATCAGAATCGTCATATATTAGTTTTCTCTGACAAGTGCAGTAATACATCACTTTTCAGTCAGAGACATGCTGAACTGGAATGGGCCACAAAGGTAATTATTTCAGTCACCATGTTATGATGCAGGAGTGACAACCATCTTAATGATCATGTGGTGTATCTAGCGGGGCAAATCGGAAAACTTCAACTAGTAATGGCGATCGTCTTTGGATAGCTTGCATCAAAACAATATTCTACATGACAGCAACTTCAAAGACATATTATTATTTGTAGAATAAAGCCTTTGACATCATGTTTTTAATACCATGTAAAAGCTGTCATTGTAATGTTATGCAATTGTTGTGCTAGTGTAGCAACGTTTTTAATATGTAGTGGCAACTAGGGCTGGCCTTATCTGCCCAATGAATATTAAATAACAGTCTGGTTTTCAAGTCATCCACCGAAAATATGTATGAGGAGAATTTACATACAATGAATTTGAGTGGAGATTATTTGTGAGTGGTTCTATAAGCTTGAGTAGATGTTACCATTCAGTGGCTCTACAGGCTTAGCCGGCAACAAGCTAAGTAAATTATGAATGTTCTGGTTGTGCATGTTACAATCTGAGCTATGCAAGACCAAAAAGCAGGCAAACATCACACATTCACTTGTACTTCAACTAAGATTGCTTTCCATAATTTTGAAAAAAATAAATTCCAAGACGCACACTCATAAAGGAGGTGCATCTTTAAAAGGCTAAACAAAGAGCTAATACAAGTGCAATGGAAGCGACTGGGGCATAGCTGCAATTCACCACTGCCACCTGAAGGCGTCTGCGGGCCTTAATACTAGTGCTTTGAACTATTGTTGCTTTTTATCTTCAGTTCGGTTAAAGGTATCACAACCTGTGTATTTTGATGTTCAGCTTGAGTAACTCGGGGTTTAACATTTCTTTACATATTTTTATCTGTGATAGTTGGTGTGCAGGGCCAAAAGTACCTCTAGAGCTCGATTCTTCAAGAGAACCGAACTCTTGCAATTTATAAGCAAGAGCTACATTGCCCTTAGTGCCTGTTTTTATTGTGATCTGTTTTACTGCACGCATAACTTTATATTTAATGCGTGCTGGCATTTTATTTAATTCCTGGTGGTGGTAAGCTTGCAACCACGTCCCGTTGGGAGAAAATCCTGTAGTTAATTGCTTTAGTGGTTACAGCTTTGCTAAACTCTAAAACATAATTTTCTAGATTTTAACGATGTTTTTGGAATTAGTATGATTTATAAGGAATTAGCCACCCCCTTTGTTAATTGAAAGCTTGTTGCTTAATAGCTACGTCTCTATCTTTTGTGGTCTCATCCTTCTTTTCTAAACACTTCTGTTACTCATTGCACTTAAAGGTTTACTGCCTTTCTTCGCATTTCTCATCTGGGACAACCTCTGTGAGGGTGTACCTCTTCATGTTGTTAAGGAAGGTTGGACCATCCTGTCTGGTTCGATTGTTTTCTGACTTGCCTTTTATTTTTAGGTCGGGCGCACAAGTGCTTTGACCTGTTATAAATATTGTGGGCTTTTAATCACGCCCATCAATTTCATTTGTTCCTGGGCTTGCCTTTCAAAATTCACTTGATGTAATTGGTAAATGCTTTACGTTTGTCCCGCCTTGAGGCTGTTTTTGTCACGCCTTGCAGTCTGCTTCTGTTACATGGATTATTGTACGATTGCCGATATACTTCAGCGTGGGCAAACTATTTTTTTTTCTTTTGTCTTTCCCCTTCGTGCTGCGGCTGGAATTATGTGGCAGAAAAAGACAAAATTTTGAGGCATGGTTGACCAAATTATGTGGAAAGAAAAGTCCAGTTATGGATTTACAATGCCAATAGCTCTAATTCAAGTAAATGCGAGACCTACTGCTTGTTCCTAATTCCTGTCAAAATACAGTAAGCCTTGCAAGTGTGCTCCCTGATTTCAAGTGTTTCACCAACAGAGTAGATATAGGGCTTTGCTGGCCAGGCAATACATGAAAAGTGCACCTGAATGAATAGTCGATAGATGAGGATTGGACTGCCCCCTCACCATCTGTGAGGTGGGGATGGTATTGTTTGGTGGCAGCTGAGATCCTAGTTAGAAACTCACTCCATTTTACCGGTACCCCAGGAAAACAAATCTAATGACCCTCTGTGTGCAAACTCATACAGTTACTCACAACTTAGGTCCTTTGTTTCACTATATGTGGTCTATGTACTGCAATATGATAGGTGTGTTGTAAACGTATTGTGTGTTACATGAATTGAAGTCCACGAGCTGAGGGAATGTTGCCTTCGGGAAAGGCAAGATGATTGCAGCACAGAATCAAGGTTCTCCTTTCAGTTGCCCTTGTGTATATGACAATATCCATGTAGCCTCATGTTTCAGAACCTGATGATGCATCTAGGAGGATCATAGGAATTCATATTCACATCCCGCCATGGCAAGGCTTTTCTTGAATACCAAGATTTAACCGAACCTCTTTTAGCAGAATCAGTAGAGTAGCTCTTTGTTCATATCACCTGAGATATAGATTTCTGATAATTAGGATACCTGACTGTTTCTCCCCAATACACATCCCTTGGCTGTCTGTGGAATACCCTCTTTGTCCTGCCCTCTGAAATGTTGGAACATTTCAGACACCTTACTGGGGAAATCAGCAAGTCTGCATTGGAATATACATTCCTCTAACTTGCAAGTGTGTCCACACTCCTTCAATGTGGACAAAGCTTAGGAAAATGAGCCCAACTCTGGTTGTATATGTGTGTGTGTGCGTGTGTGTGTGTGTGTGTGTGTGTGTATGTATATATATATATATATATATATATATATATATATATATATATATATACATATATATATATATATATATATATAATAGGTAAGTAATCCAGTCATTTTGATAACCCTGGTTTTCGCCCACTACCACCTTGAACTTTATACTGGTTATCCGGGACTTTCTTGTACTTGTCTGAACTTCCAGAGAAACCGTGCAACATGAGATGAGTGTGGCTTCAAAATGTGTGCCTCGTCGCCGTGCAGAAGATATTCCAGGACTGTGAGAGTGGGAAGCCTACATTAGCTTCCTCTCCTGCTAAAATCCTGGAGTAAGTGGGAGTCTAATTTGTCCCTTTTCTAGCCCTAGAGGTACACAAGGATTTCTTCCTTTACCTTAATTCTCAAGGTGGTGTCCCTTAAGTGAGTCGAATATTCCTAATACTTCATACGCTAAAGACCCTGACAGGTCAGGTTATGTAGCGGTTTAGTATGCAGTTGGATCCTAATCTCGTATGTCAATTCTCTAGTTCCAGATAATGACCATTGGATCCAATGGGTGCTGCAAATTGCCACTAAACCTGGCCTTCAAAAGTTTATGCTGCAATCAAGTGTTCACCCACTAACTAGACACTTGAACTTTGACTTGCTACCATTTTCTTTTTGACACCCAGTAACCCCCATTTTCATTGCACTGGGAATCCCAGATTACTTCTGTGTAGTGTGCATTGAGTATTCTAAATATTTTCCTGCTGGGCATATTTTCTTGCTTGTTGCCAGCAACCAGAGCTCAAGCAACAAGGGCAGCTGTGAAATTAGGATGAAGGACAGACCTGTAGTAAGTAGCATACGCGTTGCATTTGTCACATTCTCTATGGAACCTTTGTTCACTGAGAACACTGTAAAAGAATGGAGATCAATGAAGCGACAGAGCAAGGACTTTCATTTTGTCAAGTAGGAAAACATTATCTCTAGGCCCGTGGTATAGGTTTCAACAGCTATAAATCTGTTTGTGATCCTATTCTGACCCCAAAAGTGCTAAAACCTTTCAGTTTTAGTATATAATATCCCGGTACCCTCTTCATTCTTTGTGTATGTAAATGATGATCCAGGGATCTATTTAAGAACCAGATGATAAATATTGTGGAAATAGCTGCGGAGGTAATAGATTACAGGCAACCATTAACCTTGTAGTTAACAGGTACCTATTATTTTTTGGGAATATTTCATTGGTGGTCATTTCTGCAAATTCTTAAGTTTAATGAAATATTTGTGGAAAATTCTCGGATGTTTGCAGTTTCACCAACTTCAGTGTATTTGACTTGAGCGTGCACCAAGTGGCCTCAATTCAGCGGTTGTCCTGGATGTCTGCGTACCTGTGTGCCACAGTGACTTAATTTAAACACACCTACTCTCGAGTTGGGAGCTCCCGCTACATATCCAGCTTTGGTGCACCAGGTGTGGTTCTCATCTGAGAGGTCAGACTGCCCCTTTAACCAAAAACTTTCCGCAGAGTCTTAGTCTGCATGAAATCATGTATGAGAAAGAACTATCCATCACGTAGGTGACCAAAATACACTACAGAGATGCCGGAGAAGTCCATGACTGCATAGTACTCCCAGTAATGAAGACTCCAGTGAATGGAAGCCAAGGCTGCTTGCCTGTGATGGTGTTGTTTGGAGTAGTTGAATCCTACAATTTTCTTGGTAAATGTTTTTAAATTTGTTTGAAAGTGGACATCTTTAGCTCTTTCCCTGCCGTTAATCATTTAAACAATCTTTAATCAGCATGTTGTTATAAAGCCAGTTTATTAGTGTACTTGCAGTATTTTTTCTTTATTTCCCGTAATAAAGTATTTTATTCTAGTATTACTTTCTGAAATTTTTTTTTTAAATCATTTTATTGTCTTGCAGTGTTAGACTATCCCTGATCTGCAGTTTATGTTGCAGTGGAAGCTTACTGCTTGACGTGGTACAACAAACAGAACGCCTTTTATGAGTTCAAAAAGCCGTTGTTCCCTTTTTCTGATCTGAGTGGGTGTCTTTTTTTGGGAAAAGCAAATAACTTCCCAGCCCTTTAATTTACTGAAGCACAAGAAAAATCAGTGTCTTCCAGTGATGGTAATCTTTTGGCTCCATATTTTTTAAAGTGGCTGCAATTGCTGGAGAGTTATTGATTATTTTTTTATCAGGGTCTGTGTGAAAGTTAATGAACGGGATGCAAAATAGATATTAAATAAATTAAATGCTAAGGGTTGAAGAATTGCACTGTTCGGTATATAGCCTTAGCACTAAAAGAGTTTAATTCTTCATTTTGCTTTGAGTGCTGCATGTGCTGTAAAACCCCCCTTGTATGACTTTTGCTGACCATTTCAAATTTGCACACTGTATCCAAAATATGTTAATAGTCACGTATCCTTCAGTGTCTAAATGTTCAACGATGATGCCAGTGAAGAGTTTCACTCTACACAATCATGATTACACATCAGGGACTGAGACTTCAACAATAATGTAGTGAGCAGGGAGTTTGGATGAGTTTGTACATGCAGCTTGCTACCTAGTAAGTTTTGAAATTTCATATATTTTTAAGCCATTTGCCAAAGCTAACATATTAGAAACAAGCGTTGACGAAGCCTGTACTATTGGCTTTTTGTTGGTGTGGAGGATTGTAATAGTTGGATACGTGTGTGTGTGTGTTGTCCCCAGGATTCCTAGAAAGAACTTCACTTAAAGAAGCAACACTTTTGGCTGGAAGAATAGGGAAACCAGTATTTGAGCATTGTGCTTAACAGACTGCAAAAGCAGAGTTCTGATATACTGCCAAAGAAGAGCACTCTATTAAGGAGTCACAAGATTCATTTTGCAATGTAAGTCGTGGACCTAAAAGGCATACAGAGTAAAATTGCATAGTAGCTTCTTTTGACAAAAGACCAGATTTTTGTTGTTGTATAGTGAAGTTAGAAGGCAGAGTTAAGCACTGATTGGTGAAACGCCCCTTGTCTTTTTGACAGGCGAAGGCATCAAAACAGCACACACTTCCTAAACAAAAAAAGCCATAATTCAGCTATTAAATTGTAGTTTCAACAAAGTAAATAAATCAAAGACCAGCAATTGCTCTCAATCATCAGTTACTTGCCATGTTACGTCTGCAGCCTCACAAAAAATACATTTGATACCTCATCACTAAACACAAATAGGACAATGTTACCAGTCGTAGAATGTCATGGCCTTGATGAACAGCGCAATGAAGCGCTGGAAAACAATGGGAAACACACCTAAATCAAGGGGTGAGTGAGGCAGACTTACTCTCTGTACCAATTGTGCTATTTTGTAGAAGCGATGACACGAGGATTGCTTGAAAACAAAATGTGTCCTTAGCCAGACCTAAAAAGCACGATTCTATCGGTAAGGTGGGGGTAGATGGTTTTTCTTTAGGTATTTTAAACCATAGCACCTAAGCCCCAAAAGGGAGCCCAACAGGCGAAGCTTGTCTATCTTCTATTACACCAGAAAGATGAGGTTGATACAGTAATCAATATTATGATAGGACTACATTACCATTTCTCCACATTGTGTGAATTTGAAAAAGGTAGTTTTTTCCCACCTGAGATTGTGCGTGCTTACTAATAATATCCAGTTTAACTCGAACATAGCAAAGTGTTAACACAATTCATGACTGGAATATGTGCACTCCTTTCGCAATCATCTGCGCTGAGTGAAAACCATCGGTATCCTGGCATTGAGTCCCATATAGCACTGAAAGTGACCAGCAAAATGAGCTTTTTGTAACAGCTGTGGAGTGTGGTTATGCAGAAATCCCTTTCTAGTTTTGCTTACACAATCCGAGGGAGAATTCCAAATTAATCGTGTCTTGTGGATATGCAGATATCCTGCTCAGCTCTGCAATAAAGCCTTGTTCTGTGTTTCCCTGCCACATTAGGCATTAGGAAATTCAAATCTGTTTAGAGTGAATTCGATATTAGGATTGAAAAGAATAACAACTTTGAGGGTCGCTCAGCTAGTAATAAAGTCTTACACAACAATCTGTCCTGATCCATGATCTCTTTTGTTCCAGTTAATGCGACTGTTGGATAATACATTTGACCTGTTCTACTATTTCTACACAGAGAACATTCATCACCTACCCCAATAATTTCAACCTGATTCTGTAGTAGAAGACATTCCACATTTCCTCCAAAAAATTACGAATTTTGGCCTGCCGATATTCAGAATAACAGTCAGTCATTGTGACATTCTACTGGTCCCAGGGCTCTACTACTGTTGGCGACCCTGAGCAAATCACCTTATCTAGCTGATTAAATCATTAACCAGCACCCTGCTAATGGGTCTATAAGTTGCTCAGTGCTTATGGACCCTTCTCAAAAGTGTAGGCAAGGATTATTTTTATTTATTTTTTATTTATTTTTACAGAATCTATCCTAAATCGACATATTAGCTGTAGGAACAAATGCAATCCCGCTCCTTTCGTGCCCCCACTAACATCTGATGAAAACCCTGGAAGTCTTCCTCAACTCTGTGCCACTGCATGCACCCTTGACTGTCAGCTTGGGCTTCTTTCATTTGAATTTATTGAAAAAAATATTCTTTTTGATTTTCATCAATATCAACAAAAAAAAAATCAGTGTCTAAGAATCGGGAAACTACTCCGCTGGTCATTTCTAAACTGCAACTAGAGTACTGCATTTTATGAAACAGACGTGGCAGCCAGTGATATCACCCAATGTTATGCTTCAACAGTTCTCTAAAAGTATATATCCTTTTCAGTCAAATGTCTAAAATAAAAAAAAAGTCTGGCTAATGTTTTAGCCCCAGATTGAGGAAATTTCAGGCACTTGGATTAGATGGAGCCACTGTGTTCACCATTCGCTTTATATAGTCTCTTTCTCTGTTCTAACACTAATAAGAATCTTTCTATTAACTAGGATCTGGTAACTAAGCTGTAAGATATGGGAGTTCTGGTTTCACAAGACATATCATTTCATCCTTGATGGTGAGGTTTATTTGAATTTTTGTGCTTGCTTTTATGTCTTCTTATCATAGGTATATGATAATGTGTCTACTGTATCCATTACGCTGATCTACGTATCTGTTTGTTTTTATTTGTTGTAGTTCAAGTTTGGAGGAGGGATGCTTCATATTTTTTTTGGGGGGGATAGTCATGTTTAAGCAAGGGCACAATTATACATTTGGCAACAACTTCAAAGAATGAATGTATTTTTGTAAGTGATATTTTTGAGAGGAGGAGTAGGACTTTGCCACCTTACAATAATATCGACAAATAATCTATTGTGCTCTCTAGAACTTTACACCCTACCACCCTAAAACACATCCCCTTAATAATTCTGAGATAAATACACTTACACCAATACTGTGCCCGCACAAATGACAAACCCCATAAATAAAGACCCATTTCAAACCTCCTCCCAAAACAGTTAGCCAGAATCCATTGCCCAAAACCTTCAAAATCATTCCATGGTGGGACACTTGGAATGAGGTGGCAGTTCTCCAGTCTAGAATTACCGATCCTCGTAGTATCACTATTTCTGGTATGCAAAATTACAACGTAGGGGGCCTTGCATGAGGCAGAATGAGTGCCTAAATCCTCTTGTAAAATCCCCTGAGTTTAGGTGCCTAATACTGCCACATGCTGTCTCGTATTATGCAGCTTCATCTGTGTCTATACAGTCACATGTTCTGAAACAGCGTATCTTCATATCTGGACCTAAACTTAGACATGTATCTGTTGTTATACACTTTTAGTCTTGACAGTCTGTAATTCTCACTACAAAGTATTTAAAGGAGGCTCTCATTTTCTCAGTCTATGGAAATTGATGAAAAACTATGCTGCATAGTTTTACACATCCTCTCTTCCTCTGCAACATTTGGCAAAATGTTCAATCCAAGTATCGAATTCACAGCGCACTAAATGTTGATTGACTAATATCGCAGTTGGGGTAAGCTAGCTACTACGATGTGTCTGCAAATAAATTGCTTGAATACCTATGTTTAGTCAAGTGTGACATTGTATGGTAACACTCCCAGGGAAGATTGTTCATAATGAAATATTTAGTCACTACATTAAGAAATCTACAAATATTGCAATGCTCCCTCCCCTACCAAAGTGCAATTATGTGACGAATGCAGTACACTGGAAGGCTAGCCTCTGATAACGTGGTAATCAGCATCAGACAGCCATGTCTCATTATGATAGATGCCTGAATCATGCTTGGAGAGAAATGCTGATTAGCATACCTAATATTAAGGGCTTAACGGAGTATAGTGTTCTCATTAATATTAGGAGTGGGTATGTAATTGTTAGCAAATTTAGATGTATCCTTTGTGGTCTAGCATTGGTGTTCTGTAGCCAGGAGACTCCTGGGGTAGACATCAGAGACTCCCAGTCACCATCAGTAAAGGAAACATGAAACAAGCTAGATTGGGAAGTGCTTCAAGTTTAGACACGGATGGGCTCGCCTTGGGCATGCACACAGAGACTCTAGAGGGCGATGGTTATTGTCACGTGGCCATGGAAAGCTTAGCCTCTCCATTGTGAACACATATGTACTAGTGGGCTCCCGAAAGATCAACTAGTCTGTGTATAGTCGAAAAACAAAGTGAAAGCAGTTGAAAGGGGTGAGTGATATATTTTAAAAAGCCATAGACCACTCTGCTCCTCCTTGAGCTTTTAGTGCTGTGATATCGTCTACCATTCCTAGGTTCAGCTATTCGTCCTTGTGCCTTGTCCACAACCTCACACTACATACTTGGGTTTGTAGAGTTTGAGAGCAATGTAGTTAAATGGCATTTGAGTGACAGTGACTTTAAAAAAAAAGATCCAGTTATCTAATCGTTAAAGATTGTTGTGTGAAAGGGTTATAGGAAACACAAAATACCTTTAGCAGTATTCTGATGTACACCCTCGCTTCTGTTTCGAAGAACAGCTGAAGTGGTTTCTACTGGAATTGGTGCCTAGTGCCAGAAGTGCTGCCAGGTTCCCACAGAATGCAACTCCAGGGAGCTTTTCCAGCTAGCAATGCATCCAAGGACAGAAATGGGAGGACAAAACCTAGTGGATTTTGTCCAAGTCACTTCTTCCCATCTTCATGGCCGCATATTAAATAAAGATGGCGTTTGCTCTCGCAGTTGGCCTGGAAGTGATTGACATCTTTACAACTCTACAGGCTAATCTCTGAGCAGCTTCTTTATGTGCTCCTAGAGTGCATGCTATTTATTACGTGTAGTCCTTTAATTCAAATGTTGGTTGCCTTACATACATACCCATATTGTTAGTGGTGGACGGGCTTGCTTTTATGTTACGAATTTATTGAAAAAAAGAATCCGATTTTTTTTTCTCAAATTCTTTTTATTGCATTAAAAAACTATAAGACACACATACATGGTAAAAGCTAGCAAACGTAAGCATTTGCAACCAGTCAGTTCAGCCAGAGAATAAAGCATATCATTCAGTAAAAAGAAAGATGCCGCAGTAAGGTCAAATGAATGCAATATATAAAGCTGGGATATGCATTGTACCACATTAGCGAAATGAAGAAATACACACCAATTAACAAAGACATACATTTTTAACTGCAGGTCATAGATTCAAGCGACCGGTGAATATGCAAGAATCCGTTTATTTGTGCCCATGTTTTTAATACTCTGAGGTCATAATTTACTTGTAAGTTGTGTCTGTGCAAATAGATTTTCTAGTTTGAAACGCAGGGCCATGAAACCCCCACAAAGTCCAGGTATTTGAATGCATCTCAAAGTTTCTTTAACACATAATCAGAGGAGCACAGCGGTTTACTTCACTTAATTAATCAAATGTACACCATAAATGGTCAAGGTCATAAGTATTGTCAATTAAATATTGCACAAGCCTAGTTATTCATGATTATTTGCCTAATACTAGATTTTATTTGTTGCTTTTAAAAAAGGCCACTAAGAAAAAAATCTTATTTGCAGTCATTGGATGCTAGTGCCTTTTTATGGGCGAGCACAAAGTGCTCCGTCCATTCTGTAATCTCTCTTTGGGCTTGAAACCACGCCCATGCCACGTCAGTCACTTCCATTGGTTCGTGGGCTTACCTTTTAAAATCCGCTTGCTTTCATTTGTGAAAGGCATGCATATGTCATGCCTTTTCCGGTGTTTAGCCCACCTACACAGCACCGGTAAAGTACCAAAAACATACGAGGCTCGATGTTTTCAGCCTGGAGTTCGGACTACTTTGTCTGTTTATTTTCCACACAGTGCGATCGGGCTGCAGTTTACATAGCGCAACCGCACTGCGTTCTTTTTTGCTTTACAACGCTAATAGTTCAAACTCGAACAAATGTGAGACCCGTTGCATTGAAAATGCTTGTTAGTTTTAGACATCGATGCATGTATTTATAACCTGTTTTAACGATATATATATATATATATATGAATGAGTTTTAAAATTTGAATGGTTTATGGGGTTTAGCCCCGAATAAACAGATTTTTTTTCTTGCCTTCGTAGTACCTGTATGGTATTATTGCTCATCTCTCAATGTTCAGGGCATTATCTGAAATCAACAAATATTCTGTCATGACAGTTAAACTTGGGATGGGTTTTCTCACTGAACGTATGTTTCTTTTACATTTTTGTTTTATTGAAAATCACAGCAACAGTGTAATCCAGGTGGAATAACATGTAGTTATATATACAGTAGCACTACCTGTAAAGAAGTATAACCAGATGGTGAAAACATGCGTGCATCTTTCTAACAGATATGGGGTGGGTCATTCATAGTAAATGGCACCAGAGTGGGCCTCCGAAGTCCCTGGGATGGGTTGTGGGATGTACCTATTCAGCATATGTTTCAGCCTCATCGCTGCAACAGATCATGCCCTCAATCCAGTGAGCCCCTTTGTGTGTCTTCTTCTGCATCCATACTATTGCCAATTACCTCTTCGCTAGCATAAGTGCTATAGAGACAAACAGATGCATGCTCACTGGGAGAGCAGATGTACACCCCCAGCAACCCCTCCAGTAGTGCAGCTTGTGGTGAAGGAGACCGAGACAGGTATGTCTGCTGGATGGCCTATTGCTGTTTATTCTGCACAGTGCTGCGCGAGGAACTAGCAGATAATTTTAAACTTACTTAGTGCGGTTACTTGACTAGCTGCAGGCTTGCCTTCCGGTGTGGGGCCCACCGCAAGCGGAGCGACTACGCGTAACTATAAAATCGTTCAATATTTTTACTGTGTGTCCGCTCCAGTCGCATTCCGTATCTAACAGCGGTAGTGCGCGGTCGTTGGTGTTTGTGGGAAGCTGGCAGCGAACTAGACTTGCGGTCCACAAATAGTATGTTGACTCAAATGGCGGCCATCTTAAGTGGGGAAAAGAGGCGAACTTGAGATGAATATAGCTAACCTTTACTAATGTTTGCCTGCATAGGTCTAATGTCTCCTCCCTGGTCCATCCAGTATCACAGGCATTATTTACGGCATTGTGATAACATTGCATGGTGGTTAGATCGTAAGTATATATCTATTGCCAGCCTAAAGTTCCGCTTAATCGAATCATATATGGAGCTTCAAATTTTTAGTAATCTCGCAGCTGCCCATAAAGTCAGTCGAGGATTATCGACCCTTCTTGATAAAATGCTCGTGGACCTTGGCGGGCTTAAGTTAGACTTAATCTAGTCATATGTAGGCCCTCCCCCCAGTGAGCCACCCAACGTTTATCCATGTTGCCCCTGCTTACATACATAAATTATTACATTTCCATAACCACTCGTATGCCATGTGTGGTGGCCGTCTCAGAAACGCCCTATGTTTACAGACATTTCTCCATATTATACTGTCTTTTTAATACTTGGGTACCAGGCAGGTTCACTCAATGAGTGTCCATATTTCATCACTGTCATTAAGACCATTCCGTGCTGATAGGTATTTTTCTGTCATCCTGGCTTCCAATTTCAACAGTTTGTTCGTTGTTGGTACCCCATCTGATTTTTGTTGGACCACAGCAAATACTGTCCATCGGATGTCTTCTGCTTTGTGTTTGAACTCCAGAAAATGTTCGACCAAGGGAACACCTTTTACCACGTATTTAATTCTTGATTGATGTTGTAAAATGCAGGTTTTCACCAGCTGTGATGTTTGTCCTATATAGACTTTGTCGCAAGGACACATTATACAGTAAATGACATTCTTTGTGTTGCAGTTTGAGAAATCTTTTTGTACATGTACTTTACCATTTAACAGTATTTCTTTAGAATCAAATGTATACTGGCATGCAAAGCACTTAAAACACCTAAAATGGCCCTGAATAGCTGGTAATTGAAGCATTGATCTCAGGTTTTTTTCTTCTGTTTGTGTGTTGGCTGCTTTAACCCATTGGTCTTTCAAACTGCGTACTTTTTTAAAAGTGAACAATGGTTTATCTATGTTTAAATCTCTAATGATTTTCCAGTTCTTTTCTATATTGGCACGTATTTTGTTAGCCATTGGGCTATATGTAATCACACACGTCAAAGGAGTTTGTTTTGTTTTGACCTGTGGAATTAAAAGTGTCTCTCTTGGTGTAAACCAGGCTCTTTTTGCCGCTGTTTTGACCAATTTTTTGGGGTAACCTCTGTTCACTAATTTTTTTGTCAGCTCGCATGCATTATTGAAATAATCTTCCTTTGCTGTACAGTTTCTCCCGATTCTCAGGAATTGACCATATGGAAGATTCTCTTTAAGTGTTCTGGGGTGGCCACTTGAAAAATGTAGCAATGTATTGCGGTCTGTGGGCTTTTTAAAGAGGCTGACTTCTAACTCCCCATTTCAACTTAAAATCCATAAGTCAAGGAAGTAAATTTTTCTTCTGTCTTTATTCATGGTGAATTTGAAGTCAACTGTCCGTTGGTTCAGCCAATGGTGAAAGCTACTAAGTTCTTCTGCTTTGCCTTCCCAAATCATTATAATATCATCTATATACCTGAACCATTTTGTGATGTGTATTTTGAAAGGGTTGGACTATGAGTACATCCACTTTTGTTCGAAACAATCCATGACGAGGTTTGCAATTTCTGGGGCAAAGCTGCAACCCATTGCTACTCCTTTCACTTGCCAATATAATTTCTCTTTGTATTTGAAGAAATTGTGCGGCCAGGGAGGTCAAAAACTCAGTGGGGGGATTTTTTGGTTCAATACAGGTATCTAATACTTTCCTGATAATCTCTATCGCCACATCCTGCAAGATATTCATATATAAGATTCTATTTCAAAAGTGACCAACAGTTGCCTATCCTCATCAAAGGGTAATTTTTCCAACTTATTGATCATGTCCATCGAGTCTCGAACATAGGACCGAGTCTTAGCCACAAAAGGTTTAAGGAAAACATGAACAAATTGCACAAGGGGTTCTAAAATAGAACCACAGGCCGACACAATTGGTCGGCCTGGGGGTTTCTATGAATTTTTATGGATTTTACGCAAGATATAAAAACATGGTGTTCTGCCATCATTCTGATTAAGAAAGTTGAACTCTTTTTTACTGATCCATCTCTGTTCTCTGGCTTCAGATGTAATCACTTCAATTTTAGATCTTACTTGCTTGGGCGTACTAGTTTCTATTTCCCTATAGTGTAAACATTTACTAAGTTGTCTCATGACCTCTTCGTTATACTGGACTACGTCCCAAATCACTATCCCACCTCCTTTGTCAGCTGGTTTAATTATGATATCTTTGTTCTTTGCCAGATTGGTTATGGCTTCTTTTTCTGTCTTTGAGCAAGTATCCTTAAAGTAGATTTTTTTATTATTCAGTAAGTCCAATTCTTTTAATAATATATCTTCGAAGACTTTTACCTCTAAAGGCATGTCACTTCTTTCTGGCAAAAAGGTAGATTTAGGTCTTAAGCCACTACACTCAACCTCTTCTTGTGGGGGCATTAGATTGAAGAAGGCTTTTAGTCTAACCTTTTGTATAAATTGCAGCACTTCTATTTTACTGCCAATTGGATATTGATTCCTAATGGGCACAAACGAGAGTCCTTTGCTAAGCATTTGTCTCTCTGTTTGAAGAAGTGAATAAGAAGATAAATTATAAATTGGCATGAGTTCTTCTATATTTTCCATCTCCTATATGCTCTCCTTCCGGTGCGAAAGAGGCCCTGTTCTTGAAATTGCCCCCTCGAGCTGCCTCCCCCTCTCGTTCCTCTGCGACCACCTCTGCCTAAAAAAGGTTGGGCCGCTTCAAACAGAGAGACAAATGCTTAGCAAAGGAAAGTAAAGAATATGCTGCAGCTTGTTGTGGCTTTGGAAGCAGTGCTAGCAAAAAATGAACGTTATTTGGACCAGGAGAATTTTGCTATCCCTATTGTATTATTTCACCGCCCACCAACCCATTTCCTGTGAGTTGGACTCATCCTATAGCTTCTCTCTAGGATACGATAGCCCCGCCCCTCCAAGTTGCGGCATTTTAGTGCATAGTTCACTTAATCTCCCTGCCGCCCGTAGAGTAAAGAATATGCTGTAGCTTGTTGTGGCTTTATAAGCTTTGCTAGCAAAAAATGAACTTTCTTTGGGACAACAGCGTTTTGCTTTCACTAGTGCTTTAATTTGGGCAGATTCTGCTATTATTCGTCATGGACTATAGTAGAAATCTGACATCGAAACAGATCCCAGATTGGCCCTCCATTCTTGCCTTTCCAGATTCTTCGTTTTTATCAAGTTGCAGTGCTGTACATATAACATGTAATTCCGAAGCGGTAGACTGTTGTGGCGCTGCCAGAAGTTCCCAGCTCTACAACAAGCTCACTGGCTGCTCTGGGTCACGCCCTCACACACTGTGGTCCTTGTAGGCTGGCAGGACTCTGGCACAGGACCACTTCTAGGTACAGATGCGCTAGGCAGTGTGTTTTGATCCTTCAAACTTGTCTGGTCTCTTAACGGTGTTTTGTCTGTCCTCTGTGCCTGTTACACACACTTTACTCGCCTTGCACTGCACCACTTTCACTACCCTCTACCCCTCCTCACACTCTATGACTGTTCCACACTTCACGTTGGTCATTATATTATACCACAACCTGTCCGTACAAACTACCACTGATAAAGAAATATACTACTGTTGCATACCTGCCACTGTCCCTGCACACTTCCACCATTCCTACACTCTGCTACTATTCCTAAACTTGACCACTGTCCACTGACTTTACCTCTGTTCTCTCACTCAAGTTTCCTCCATGTAGCCCCTTGTTCTGGCTGAGCGCTCCCTACCAGGGCACAACTTTGGGGCTACTGCCTCAACCCTCCACATATGTGTCTACCCCACAACAGGTGAACAATACCTCTGCCCTGCCAGGATAATGTACTGCATGGCTAAATACTTTATAAGATACAAAAGGCAAGACCTATTGCCTATGCCAGTGCTTGTTATCTGAATACTTTTGCCTGATCAGTTTCACCGCTGGGGACGATTGTGCCCAGAAACATTGCTTACACATGTATGTCAGACCTGAATGTGGTAAGATAACACACTGGGCATGCCTATGCTGATCCCAATTCACAAAGTTAAGGTCAGTTGGAGTTTTGCGTTAGACGGCTGCCAAAGCTGAGCCGTATTTCTAAGTTTTTCACCTTCTTAAATGGAGCTGGGGTAAAGCAGGGAGTGGGTTTCACTGAGTAGTAACAGATACTGCTTGGTGTAATTGATGTAAATCTGTCTAACATACATTTTCTGCCTTTCTCACGTATGCATGGTAGTCTGATTTTATGCACAGGAGACCCAGCTATAAATGGTAGTAAACTCGGGGAAGGAGCATACTCCACCCCTATTTTAAAGTCAGGCCTAGTGACATAATTATTGTCTCACCGCCCTCAGGTAAGAAAATAGAAATTATAAATAAAAAATACCTACTAATACACATACATAGAGAGGCATAAAGTCAGTCCACTTCATGTGTTGGTCTGGTTAGCTGTCATTCATTTTTTGTTTCTGCCCACCATAGCATCGAGCATGGGGCATTGTGCCAATCCACTTCAAACACTGGCTCTCTAGCCTTGTGAGCGATGGCATTTATTACCTGATGACAAATGCGCATCTAGTTTCAAAGAAGTACACTTCAGTGGCAGGCCTAATGGATCAATACTTTACTTTGACAGCGCTCCTTTCTTTCCATTCTGTAATCCTTATTATTTGCTTTAGTCATGGGACATGCCAACAGACCTGATTCGGGTGGTAGACTCGCTATTTTTAAAGGCAAAATTGCTTTATTTTAGCTGTCTTACACCTAAAATTTCCTGTTTCAGTGTTAGTCAATGGGGAACATTCATTTCCCTGATTTTTATTTTGCATTATCCCCCTCTTTCCTGTTTCAAAATGTTGAGTCAAGCCTGTCTGCTTAAACTATGACTTAAAGGTATAGTAATTCAAAGCCTACAGTATATTTGGTTTGAATTACTATGAATCATGATTTGCTGTTGCCTTAAAACTACAAAGTGCTTCTCTACCTGTTCTTAGAATGCGTACTGTTCTATTAAAATTATATGGGTTGGTTGTTATTTTTTTAAAGTAACATTTTCAATACAATCATATAGCTGCTACTTTTATGCAGCAGCATTTTTTTATTTCTTTGTAATTTTGTGGTAGAGGCTTCCAATAAAAAACATAAGGTTGGAACTACCAATCCAGTTTACAAAGGTCAGATCTACTGACTTTATCAGTGCTTGATTAAAGACTTGTGAGGGAAGGGAATCACAGAAAAGTATTTCCCATGTGAAAAAAGAAAGACGAAAATGTGAAATTACATATTTACTCCACGGATTTTGTACTCATGTGATTTTTGGCACATGCAAGGCCAGAGTATGTAGGCATACATCACTGAAGCACTCATAGTCGTGAGCTTCTCTGTCATACCACTGGATTTCTGTCAATAAGCTCAAAAGCTGGAAGACTCTACACGTCGTAGGTTTACAGCCAGTGCCCCTGGAACGTTCTAGATTCTTTGTGAATTGCTACCTTAGAGCTCAGACTCAAACGTTTATTAAGATCACGCTATGAAGTTTAATTATTTACACAACCTATTTGCATTTTGTCGTCTGTTCCATATCCAGACCCGTGAGAAAAGAAGAGACATGCAAATATGACATTATGTGGCTCCAACAATACCATGGAAAAGAGACGCAGTTTCTTCGGTCAAAAGAATATATCTGGGAATCTAACATTGTTTTTCTCTTATGCCCTAAAATGCCAAGTCTCAATTTCCATAAGGATTTGATTTAGGTGTGAATGGTTTGTTAAGCATAGTGTCTGTTTAAACATGTTATAACCCCGGCCCTCTGCTATACCACAGTAAAAACAAATTGTCCAGAGATTTTCATTTTTGATTTCTATTTTTGGTTCATTAGAGAAGTAATTTAGCTTGGGTAGACATTGCTGATGCAGGCCGAAATTTTCTGGACAACATTTTAAAAACGGTGGATATGTTGCAGTGATGTGATATTGCAGGAACCATGAGACCTATGCATGTCATTTTGATGTCAAAACATTGGTTTCGGTGGTCAAGTAGTCTTCCAGAGACAGAAAATAACTCCTCAGAGCAACCCTTCTGCCATTGTCCAAAATGGCGGCTCTAATAGAGGAATATAGAACTGAAACAAATACTGTAATAATGTTTTTTAATCCTTTTATGTATACACCAAACAATGTTTGTGATCGGAAAATAAAAAAAAACAGTGTTTATCACTCCTGTTTTAGACACATTTTCATAGTTCACTTTATGTATTTGTTTTGGCAATCACTCATAGTAGATTTGTAGAATGTTGAACATTTGAGAAGAGCATATCGACAGGGGCATCTTTTTGTCACACAGACATGTACGTGTAAGTTCTGTGAGTAGAGACTTTAGAAATATTATGGGTTTTAACACCCCATCAATATCTTCCCAACCAAATTCACATGGATCTTTCTCTTCATAAGCATGATCCACAACATTAACACATCTTCTGTTCAAGTAGAAAGAACGCTCTTTTGATCTGTCCACAACAGACTATGACGTCCGTGGAAGGTCATTTAGATCTCTTGAACTCACTGTACCGAAGATAGTCAAGTATGTGACAGTCAGAACTCGTTTTCCACACACGCACAAGGTATTTTTCTAGGTCTTTAAAGTCACACTCTTCTTCTGTGTGAGCAAATCCTATTAGACACTTCACAGGTTCAGCAGTTAAAGCTCCAGGCCATGTTCCAATTTTGCTCAGTGTCATCACCCATAAAAATATGTGCCTTGATAAGAACACTGCAAAAAGAACAGATGATGGATGGAATGCTGAACAATGCAACCATACACCCCCAGTCTCAAAGATCTGGGTTTAATCCATCATTTCTTTGCCCACTAGGCCATCTCAGTTTGGACCCAGTCATATGCAAATCAGTCTTGACCCTGTTCCCCATGGGAAACGTCCAGCCTGAACTGCCAAGCCAGGTCTTTCCTGGACCAGAAACAAGCATCCTGGGACCGGTTTCAGGGTATCACCCTTCATCAGCCAGGCTAGCTTGAATCCAGTGGCACAGTGAGCTTGGGACCCACGTCTGGGCATACCCTTTCCACTTAAGGCAGAAAAAGAACAGATGATGGATGGAATGCTGAACAATGCAAACATTCACCCCCAGTCACAAAGATCTGGGTTAAATCCATCTTTTTTTTTTGCCCACAACGCCACTCCAGTTTGAACCCAGGCATTTGCAAATCAGTCTTGACCCTGTTCCCCATCGGAGCAGTCCAATCTGAGCTGCCACACCAGGTTCTCCCTGGACCAGAAACCAGCATCCTGGGACCAATTTTAGGGTATCACCCTTTGTCAGCCAGGCTACCTTGAATCCAGTGGCACAGTGAGCACGGGACCCAGTACAATGACCCGATTGGAACCATTTCGAACATCCCACTCAACATGTGGCATAACACAAAGGTCAGCTTTCTCCAATTTGCTGTTAAGTTTGTTAAACAGTATGGCCTGTACCTTTTCCATATATTCCTGCAGGCACCAACTACTCTTTGTCAATCATTCCACTTGCAATAATTGGAAATTCAGGGTTCACTGAAGCATCAGCAATGTTTTGGCGAGTTAACATCTCCAAGTTCATCTTGTTTGATGTTGATGACCAGAATATATTAAGTTGCAGTGGTACGGGTATTGAATTTTTGATGGGAGCAAGGTCAATTGTTTCACTTGGAGACATTCATCTGATTTTCTCACATTCTTTGACAGATAGTTCAAGATAACTGCCAAAGACAATGCACATTTCTTGCAAGGTGCACACTGACTTTGAAATCTGTAAAACAGTCTGAACTCCCTCTATGAAGTTTTCCATGGATGAAATCTTGACCATTTGCAATTGTGACAAATAGTCTACAACAACAACAGTTTTCAATGAGGGCACCTTTTTTAATTGAAATTCTTCAGGGGAAAGTTTTTTTTTTCCGAGCTCTTGTACAAGTTTGTGCTTCACTGGTTTAGTTGCAGTATCTCCATCAAATTATGTATTTGTTGGAAGATCATGCAACAGAATGTACATGATAAATTCTTTCCTTTTTTTGCTACATCCATCCCTCTATGTGCTTGCGAAAGTTGTTTTTTGTAACATGTTTTGTTTTGGCTAGTTGGATGAAACACTATTGCAATCAAAGCATGGAAGTTTAGCTTTACTGATCATATCAAACAGCTTTTTAATTTTCAAAACAGATCTCTCCTGCTTCAGTTCTGCATATAGTTTTGATTCATGTTCCAGTACATCTGGTAGACGTGTCTCTATATCGTTATCTACATATTGTTTGGTCACAAAGTTGTGTGGTCGCACAGGTTCAGTACTTTCAAAGGGGTTTCCTTGCTGTTTCATTAAATGAAGAAGTCTGTCAATATACCTATTAAATCATTCCCCTCTCTTTCCCACAAGTTCATGGTGAGGAACAGTTTTACAATGGTCCATTAATTTAGAATTTGTCATCTCTCTGAAAACATTGCATATACAAAGGATTTCATGGTAACGAAGCTGCCATTGACCAACAATTCCCTTGGAGCTTTTCTGTGATCTCTGGATCATCTGTTCCAGTTCCATATCTGGAGCCACAGCGTTCAACCTTCCCTCTCTGTCTTTTACTACAAAATGTCTTTGGATGAACTTTCTGTAGAGATATGTTTTTTCCACCTCCAGCTTCTTCACTCTCCCAAATAGCAGGACCCATATCTAGGGTAGTTTATGAAATCAAATTTGCGAAACACAGTAATCAGTGACTCTACAATCTTCATGTGCAGCTCCCAATCGCCTTCCCGATCACATTGTACTACATTTTGTACCAGAGCTGTCCTGTGTAAAACATGTCCCCAATACTTGTAAAGTTCAGATTTTTCTTCATATTCTTTGACAAACTCTACAAACTTGCGTTTTAGTTTTTTTGATTTTGAACATCATTGGTTTAAGATTATCAGATTCCACTGGATTGCTCATACAAAATGTCAGCTGCGATACAGAAAGCATCTGCATTGCAGACATTTGGCAGGATAGGCTGATTTTCAAGCTGGGCACACACATGTTGGACAGTTTTTTAGAGCTGTGTATACTGTTGCGTAGCTTGTGACTGGAGATGGTATTACTGGTAAAAAAACAACCTTCTTCAGTGGGACGGTATTCTGGGAGATCAGAGCATGAATTACAGCACACTGGCTTTTCTTCATCCTTCAGTCCGCACCAAATAAACAATATGATACATTCAGTGAAATCAGCTGTGCAAACCACAGCATCAGGTAGCAGAAGATCCATGTCCTCAGCCACTTTCAAACGTTCTGGTAGACTGGGACGTGTTGATGGCTTAGTGATTTTGCACACGTTGGCAAGGCAGTTGGGCTATACGTTTGCAGCTTCATTTGTTTATGCCTACAACTGACACAGCATTTTTTCCAGCAGCTATTTCATGGGTACAGACTAGAAAAAGCACTATGGCAGCATCATGTGTGATGGAGGTTCCAGACAAAGAAGAGCTGTCTTCAAAATAAAAATGATCAAGAGCAGCAATTGTAAATCCTTTCCTGGTAAAGTGGTGGGCTGTTGGATTCACAAGATTTTACAGCACGAGCTGATAACAAGTTACTGCTCCATACTGTGTCATTATAACTTGTTGATACACCAGTCTTGTTCATTGAAGTGATTAGCTGTCTATTTTTGCACTTGTCATAGATTATGTGGGCAGTCATCATGTGTAGCGGATTTTTCTTTTTGCCATGATGTAATTCATAAAACACGATTCAGAAAAGACAGTACATTTGCACAGCATAAGCCTGTCGGTTCATGGGATTGTCTTCTACTCCTTTGCTTATATCTTCAATGCCATCATCAATGTTGTCAGCTTCTGTTCCAAACTCAAGAACTTTAGTTTGTAACAGTTTTGCTTTGCTGATATTAAACAATGATGTAAAAAATGGTAAGATAACATCAGACATTCTTGTTGACTACCATGGTTTGCAGAGCTCTGAGGTATGACAAAAATTGTCATTAAGTCCAAAATCTAAATCTTTCAGGACGTTTCTTTAATTGGTTCCAACTGATGTTACTGTATCCTGTGATCTTATTTTGGCAGCAAGAACTTAAGGAGTCAGATCAGCTGAGAACACCATAAATGGCTCATTCTTTTTGTTAGTCTGACAAATGAATTCTTTCCTTGTACATTCTCACCAGAAAAATAATTTCATTACTATGGATCAGTACAATTTCATCTATGTTGACCATTATTTCTCTGATCTCACTGAGTGTAAAATCTGTGGCCAGCACTCAAGAGTGGCTTTAAAACTTAATTTGCTTTTTCAAAGAGTACAGACGTAACAGAGGGCTGGCGGTTATGTTAATGCTGGGAGCTCATTGTACATTCATATTTTGAATGTATGCACGCATGCAGTTCGGGTGGGCATATAAATCCACTGCAGATACATTCACCTTGCTGTTTACATGAGCTATTCATCTGAAAACCTCATCTTGAAAGAAACTAGCTTCAGATAAAATCATGATTGTCTTTTGAGACTCACATACTCTGAACTTTGTTTTTCATCACTCCCCTCTGCCCTTGTTCTGGCTAAACCACAGATAACACATTGAAGATCCTCCGCTTTCTGTTCATTTGTTGGAGGTGGACGAGGGGTAGCCATCAATCTCTAAGTGGATGGGCACTGGGTTTGGTTGTTGTCAATTTCTGAGAAGACTCGGATTCTTATTGTGATTCACTGGTTTCTGCTATTTTTTTACTATTTTTTCCCAGGCTTTTTCCATGGTATACCACTTGTAGCACTTGTTGTTACAATGATAAAATAATTGATCCCCTTCACCCATCAGTTTTAATCGTTTGTGAACCTCAACTTGCCATATTTCTGTAGCATCTCAGGGATGTGGAATTCCTATCGCCTGATGCCCTGGACACATTGTTTGGGGTCAAGTGCAGCAAGTTTCCATATTTATTTTGTGCTTGGGACAAGTAGGCCCAACTCCCTGCTGTACAAACCCTTTGGCTGCCAGTTTACAGGTGTGAGGTAATAAGTGTGCCCATACATTAATGACGTTCAAACTTGTATTTATGGATTATTAAATTAATTAAAAGCCTTCATTATTAGGGTGAGCACAGTAAATATATGTTTTAAGGTCACAGTGTGCTACTGACAGTGGTTCCAGTAAAAATAAAAAAGTGTACACATGTCTGAAAAGTTTAACAATATGAGGCTAAGAATAATGCTCCCAGAATGCTCTCTGATTAGATGCAAATGTTTGCAGAAGCTTGTAAGTGAGAGTGATACATTTCATACATATATAGTTTCGATCTTGCCTGGGCAATACAGGGCGTATGCATACTTAGAGATACCTCTATCTTATCAAGAACATAATAATTGGCTTGATGGCACCCTACCCCATACAATATTACCGGTAAGGTTAGGTCCACTAAGTAATGACGGTCCTACCTGGCCTTTATTGGCCACATATACACCACATCCTGCGGTTGGGAATTTGGCAGTAGCTGAGGTTTGACGCTTATACATTGAGTTAACAGCAATATACAGACGACTAGTACAATTTGTGATGCAAACCTTAAATACAAACCCAGCGTGTGCTGCTCCAGCACAACTACATGCAGTAGCACCAGGTATAAATCCGGTGACTGTACATTCTATTATGGGTAAGGTCCCGACCAAACGAGAGGAGACTGTTTTGGCTAGCACAAAAAATTAATACGCTGGATGCAGTATTTCCCCATACGGGACCTCAGGATAAACACAGAATGTTAACTATGTGCTTGCCCTCTGAGATGGTCCCTACAGTTGAACACCATAACATATGGGGTACGGTATTTGCCACGCTCTATACAACGGCACATGGTACACTGACACTAGCCAACCTACCGGAAGAGCTTGAACAAATTCAATATGAATAAGGGGCTGCTCTGGCCCTAGATTTGGGTATGCAACTGATGGGCAATTTTGCCACAGTTTCTTCAGTCATTCTAAGTAACCTTATCGAGGAAGTAGTTGCACTCGCCGTGCGCATGCGGCTCCGTGACGTTCCGCAACAAGATCAGGAGCGAGAGCTGCCTAAAATCATAGCGGAAACATATGCATGTATCGGTCGAGATATCGTTAGGGCTAGACCACAAAAACCTCAATTTCAGGGTAAAATTAATAAAGATAATACTAAATAACAACCTGAGGGTAATAAGAAATGCTGGGAGAAAAAACAACAAACACCTAAAAAAGAAAGGGGAGAATCTCCACGAGGGGAGACCCCACAAAAAAGATATAATCTCAGGAATAGAGAGAATATAAAAACGCCTGATAGATATCAATATACTGATACACGCCAATCTCGCTCCTTTCAGGACTCCTCGGAAAAGAGAAATGAGAGAGGTGGGCGATCAGAGCGGAGAACAGAGTACGTGAAACCGAGACAGGAATCACAACGCTCTTCTGAGGTTTCTGTTAAAAAGGAAGAGAAACCCGTACAGCAAAAACAACAATTTAAAAAGAAAAAAGTGGCAGCTGTATCAGTTCGACATGCCATTCAGGAAGAATGAAGAACAAGAACTGGGCTCTAGCACTGCTAGACAGCGCGGCAGAGGTCAAATAGTTCGCCGGAATCTTCTAGAGCATCTGGAGGTGAAAGCAACTGATGACTTTATAGAAGTAGAAACAGCAGACATGCGTGTCTCCGAACCCGATAGGGTGTATAAAGTAACACTACAACTGGAAGGAGACATTGAACGCACTATACACGCAATCTTCTGGGACCGTGTAGTTAAAATATATGACATCTTGTTGGCCGAACAAGATTGGTCGCCTGATTTTGTCCGCACCTGCCCATATGGAGAAGAGGTTATTAAACCTTCCTTCTCGCCCCTTGTTCCAGAGGAACTCGCTGAGTCCTATTCTATAGAATGGGCTCTAGCACAAGCACCTGCGTTATACAGAAATCACGTAGGTTGGGATAGGGACTCTCCATACTATGTCATTACCATTAAAAATGAACCTTAGCCACAACCGCAGTATCCCATAAAACATGAAGCAAGGGCACCAGTGAGAGAGATACTTACGCAATTGGAATACCAGGGTGTGATTGAACCCTGTGTCTCACCGATGAATAACCCCTTATTCCCTGTAGCTAAGCCGGACCATTCATACAGAGTAGTCTTAGACTACAGACATTTAAACGGACATACACGTACATATGCTATACAAAACTCACATAGCACTGCACTATTGAGCAACATTGTGCGGAAAAAATACAAAACAACTTTAGATATCTCGAATGGGTTCTTCTGCCAGAAAATAACGCCTGAAAGTAAGGACTTAACAAGCTTTAGCGCATTAGGCTCCCAGAAAAAATTCTGTTGTTTGCCCCAGGGGTATAAGAACAGCCCAGGACTGTTTGCGGCTCGTGTGACTGCTATTTTACACGAGATAGACCCTGAAGTATTATCATATGTGGATGATATATATCTCACGGATGATGAGTTACTACAACATTTAAGACGTGTAGCCCGCATTGTTGTAGGGTTTGCCGAACTCTGCTACAAATTTAACTTTAAAAAGTCAAAAATTGCCTTGCTCTGCGTCATGTTCCTGGGATATGAGCTGTCAAGTGAAGGAAAGAGCCTAGCGCCACAATTTTTTGAAAAATATGCACAATTGCAACCACCAAATACGATTAAAAAAACTTCAATCGTTGTTGGGCTTTCTAAATTTTGGCAGAACATACATTCCTGATTATGCCACACGCATAAAATATTTATATGAGTTAATACGTCCTTATTTTTCAAGCAAATTCTGGACGGTTGAACATACACGTACTCTTCGAGAGTTACAGGCAGATATGCTAGCAGCAAAACATTTACACACACAGGACAATAAAACACATTTGGTCATCAGGGTAATAGCTGGGGCCATCAGTTTTACTTATGTCACATTTAATGAAGGTGAGACTGTCCCTATTGCATACAAATCACATTTGTATTCAGCTGCTGAACAATGCTTTGCACCCACTGAGAAAATTCTCACTGCTGTGCAGATGGCTGTTATTAAAGAAAGACCTCTTGCCCAAGGAAAACGCATTATTGTTGTTTCTCCTATTCCAGCCCTGGAGGCCGTTACAAAAGCTAGCATTCCGAATGCAAAAGCACTTCATCCACGATGGATACAATGGACAACGTCTTTAACAGCCACTGATGTAGACTACATTTTCGACCCAAAGTTACAAACTGAAGAATTTCTACAAAATGAAGTAGAATATTCAGTTCCCGCTGACACCTTGCCTATTGATCAATATCATGCAGTCATGTACACCGATGGCTCTGCGCAACCAGCGATTGGAACTAAACATCAATATTCTGCTGCATGCGCAGTCGTGAGCGGCTATATGGAGGGGGAGAAATTCTGTCCCCACCATACCTATACATAGACCTTAGGGGATTGTACAGCACAATTGGCTGAGCTAAAAGCTCTACGGATGGCACTGGAACATACGGATCCGACACAGTGCACACTGATTGTTTGTGATTCATATTATTGCGTCCAGTCTTTTAATGGATACCTGCATTACTGGCGTTTGAATGGGTTCAGAGATTCAAAAGGCAACACCATAAAACAGACTCCTGTGGGGGAAGGTAGCAGACCTATAAGAGACACTACCCAAAGTCCATGTTGTGCATACACTTGGACACCAGCGCGTTGGAATACACGTTGCTGGAAATACTTTGGCTGATGAAGCCGCAGAGTTAGCAGTGGCAGTCGCCACTGTAGCTGCAGTGACTCGTTCGAGTTCCAAACCAGACACAGACATTTTGGCTGCCATAAAAGCTACGGTTGATGGCACGCCATATCCTAAAGGATTTCCTAATAAATATCAATACTTGATACTTGGGAAGTATGCTGAACGCTGAGGTTAAAATTCCAGGCGTAGGCGTACGTGACATCCCCAATAAAGATGTAAGACCGCAATTGATTAAAGCAGCGCATGAGGGGGTGGCATCTGCACATGCTGGTGTGGCGGCTACAATTTCACTCTTACAGGCCCGTTATTGGTGGCCCGGTCTCTATAAAGAGACTAAGCAGTATGTCCTTTGTTGTGAAATCTGTCAACAAATTAAAGTTTCCACGTCCAAGAGCCCGCCGCAGACACCCCTCTTAATTTCCAGTAGACCGTTACAATGTGTGTTCTTGGACCATTGCGGTCCATTAACACCTGATAGTGCATACAAATATATATTAGTCGCTTTTGATTCCTGCTCCAGATTTGTGTGGATGTGGCCACAATGCTCGGCTGACGCTCGGAATGTTATTAAAATTAAAGATTTGCGGGTCTTTGTCGGTACATATACAGTTGCGGCATTCCATTCGGACCAGGACCCTGCTTTTGCCTCAAGGGCATTCAGGGACACCATGGCTTCGTTGGGGGTCCAACTCTAGTACTCGTCTCCATTTCATCCCGAGGGAAATAGTGTCATGGAATGATTAAACTGCGATTTAAAGCAATCCTTAACGGCCTGAGTCTTAGGTACGGGTTGTAGTTGGCTAACCCACCTCTATGGAGTTCAGAGAACACTAAATAACCTGCCTAGAAGGTCCGGGGGGGGGGGGGTTGTACTTCACATGAGTGCCTGTTCGGAACACAAATGTTTGTTCCGGATCTTGACGGTCTGGGCGTGGAGGCAGCGGAAACACCTTTTGACATAAATAATGGTGTCACTGTTTTACAGGAATTATAGCAGTTCTGTGAAGATAACTCTTCTAAAAGTGCTGCCTCCACAGGAATTAAGGATGTGCCAGTAACACCTACCGGCTGGATTCCCAGGGTTGGGGATCTTGTACGTGAAAAGGCCGCAGTGAAAAAATAATTTGGCCCTTCTTATCGAGCACCAGTCCCTGTGCGGGGGATACACAGTACCAGAACTGTTATTCTACCACCATTGCCAGGTGCCAAAGAAAATCGCTTTGTTTCCATTGACAATGTGAAACTACGACGTGTGGCTAATTCTGCACAGCCGACCAAGAGGAACGTCCAGAAGTTCCCAAATCCCTCTCACTACTGGAGAAGATGTTCCGCTTCAAGTTGTTAATACCAACGCTGATACCTCTCCGAGCTTGGGGAGGGTGGATGATGATCTTGCATTAGTTCCACTGACGACAAGCAATTTAGAAACATTTGATCAAGTCCCTACGAGTACTAGCCAGACGGATGGTGCTGTTTATAGTGTACCACAACAGGAAACACCAACTCCACCATTGGCCACGGCTACGCCATTTGCACGAACAGCCTCTGGTTACTTTGCCGACTACAACGACGGTCTATCAGACTTGTTTGCCTCTTCGATAGCTGATCTGTCAGATGCACGTAAGCTAATACATTGGCTTAAAGAAACATATTTCATTTTCCATGGAACTATGTGTGGCTTTCCTTGACTGTCCTAGCCTTTCTGCTTTGGATTGGTTTTGTCATTACCATTTTCTTGTTAATACATGGTCATTTTCTTCCCGAAAGATCAGCGGTTGAACAGGTGGAGGAGGTTTTGAAACCACATTTTTAATCACATAAGATTCGAAGAAACTTGTCTTTTGTGAACATTTCTGCAGTGCCAATTCCTAATGGGATTGTGTGGGACAAAGTAATGTTTGATATATATGGTCCCACTGAAATTATTCAAATACTGTATGTGTTAAAATTATCCATGAATTATATAGTTATACCAGGCATTGTATCTGATGATTGGGATGTGAAAACAGTTGATTCTATGATGACAGAATTGCGATATTATACTGTCTATGAAAACAAAGATGTTTACCAGTTTAGAGAAAATTATGGTGATATGTTTTGCTATAATTATTATGGGCACCACTTCATACATAGAGCGAGCAGTCCAAAAACGATATTTAGTTACACACAATGGGAACATTGCCCAACTCCCCCGCAAGGGAGTTAAAAAACTTATACTGAAAAGTTTGCGTATTTTTCTGGGCATCTTAAAAAAAATGCTGAGTCATATTATTTTAAGGTAACTCCTACTAAGGATGTACATGTGTTATTGACCAACACGAAATTTATATATTCGGACTCCTTTGTTTCCAGGTTATCAATTGAGGGTTATGAATATTGGTCAAAATATGTTGATTTGAAAAGTGTTTGGGGAACAAAAAATTGGCAGACCAAGGGTAGAGAAACATTGTTTAGAGCATGTCTCACCCCTGTTCAAATGATCTTTTTAAATGAAACGGTAAAATAAACAAGTTCTCTAGGCTTAGCAACAATTAGAGAATTAAACATGCCCAGTATACCTGCCCCTGCAAAATTTAATAACTGGCAAAAGTACACGAATGCAACTATAAATGAGCTCAATGAGTGGGTCCAGAATGGTACGTTTAATGCTTCACTGACACGTCGGGGCGGGTGGTTATTGTGTCCGATAGACACAAACGGCTGTCATCAACATTTTGTCACCTCCTCCGGGGGTTTCCGAACGAGTAGGTCAGACCCTCGCTATATATCACCAGAACATGTTGACATAATTACAACATATAGTGTAGGAAAATTGTGCCAACAGTGGCTAAAATCATCCTCACTAGATGCGGTTAAGACACACCTCAATCTCCTGTCCAACAACACTGACTTACAGGATTTCTTATCAGGCCCAAAGATACCACGTAGGAAGCGTTTCTTGTGTGAGGTATACAATGAAATATGAAAACTTTCCCAACAAGAGGCTGCAGCCCAGTTAAGGCAGATAGATCAGGAAAAATTGAAAAAGGCATTAGCTGTTGTGGATAATGGGTTTCACACCTTGTCCGATCCGGATATATACAATTAACAACATTGTTTCTTCTGCTATAGACATTATACGATCTGATATGTCTTCTTTATATCATGGACAGAGTCAGACCAGGTCCATTATGCAGTTGGGTTGGACACTTCAGACATTGAAGGTGGGTCGCGTTCCGTGGCAGCACATCAGTGCCAGGGAAATATTTTTTTCCTTTAATTTGACATGACAATAACAACTAATAGCTAAAAAGGAAGCGACTTATGTCATGCTTAACATTGAAAAGATAGCAAGACTGCCTTTTACTGTGGCCGAGATTTTGGCAGAGTGGTTGATACACGGGGTTATTAATCTGCCTATTTCTACATTACAATTCACTTCTTGTTTGAAACACGTTCCGGTAGGCAGACATGAAATTTAGGAGATAGTTACATCCATGAGATATGGGAGCTTCTCTTCTCGTACAAATGCCTCAATGGCATGAAAGAGGTCTTTCTTAGCGGTAGTGAATGCAAGACTTCCGTCAGCCATTTGATGATTTGTAAGCAGCTGTCCCTGCATGGGGCATGTAATGCCTCGGTTGCAAACTTGGCTTGCTATCTGAAGGGAGTTCCAGTCCCCTTGATTAAACACACGTTCCAGGTGCTTTCAAACGGAAGCTACATCCTCCTCAATAGTGAAGACTGTTGTGGCATGCGGGCCGGAATAGTTTACGTTGTTTCGTCTCTAAGGTCGTTACATACTGCGGGAACGTGTTGTTTCCCACCACTAAATTTAGGGAGGTAGCTGAAATCTGGCCTCACATTGCTACTTCCAAGGTGAATTTTGACAAGTTAGGTAGACTGAAGGCCTTATTGTTTCAGAAGCATGTGGCCCTTACATCTGCTCGCGAG